>NC_092148.1:77682981-78282981 GCF_045791955.1 Oncorhynchus clarkii lewisi | reverse complement strand
GGGTTTATAATGAGCGGACAGTAGTGGTCAGGTCAAAAAGTTCCCCAGTAATGCTCAAGTACATAGTTGTGTTCCCCTGCTCAGCAAGAAGTCTAAACTAAGACTTAAACCCAGGCCTCCATAATGCCTGATAAGAAAGAGCCATGTAGCAACATGTCCCCGTGGTTTAAGTCATGGTTTACACTTCTTTACTAATTATTTAGTTTTCTGTCCAGTTTATGTTCCGTTTTGTTCATTGTACTGTTTATTGTTTTCTATATTTATATTGTAATTAAGTTTGCTACAGCTTATTTCCCTACTTCACTGAGGTTGAAACGATTTTGGCATGGGCCCTCAAATCCTCAAAAAGCTGCACCACTGAGAGCATCTTGACGGGCTGCATCACAGCTTGTTATTGCATCTGAACCGCCCTCGATTGCATGCGCTACAGAGGGTGGTGCGGACAGCCCAGTATATCACTGGGGCCGAGACTATAGCCACCCAAGACCTAGACTGTTCTCTCTGCTTCTACATGGCACGAGGTACCGGAGCAACAAGTCTGACACCAACAGGCTCCTGAACAGATTCTATCCCCAAGCCATAAGACTGCTAAATAGCTAACGAAACAGCTGCACAGACTCTATGCATACTCACAGGACTCTACACACTAACTCACTCACACACACTCACATTGACACTGACACTCCAACACACACACACACACAAACAAACACACACACGCACGCACGCACGCACGTACGCACACACACACACACACACACACACACACACACACACACACACACACACACACACACACACACACACACACACACACACACACACACACACTTAATTTGCTCACACACACGTAACATGCACCCACATTCATAGTGACTGTGCACACACACTCACATACAATCATCATATACGCTGCTGCTACTCTGTTTATCATATATCCTGATGCCTAGTCACTTTACCCCTATACATATCTACCCCTACTACTCAAGTATTCCTGCACATTGTAAAAATGGTATTGGCACTGACCCTGGAACTGACCCTGTATATAGCTTACTTATTTTCTGGTGTGTTTTTGTTCTAATTTACTTTATTTTATAGTACTACTGATATTGATTACTGCATTGCTGGGAAAGAGCAAGCAGGGAAGGCATTTCACGATACTTGTGCACATGACAATAAAACTTTAAACTTAAATGCCTCACCTTGAGCATTGCACCGTTACCATCCTACTGCCTTATCACGGAAACCTCCAATAGACAAGATACCTCTCTCATTGTTGTATCTGTAAAGACAAGGTATCTCTCTCATCTCTCTCATTGTTGTATCTATAAAGACAAGATACCTCTCTCATCTCTCTCATTGTTGTATCTGTAAAGACAAGATTCCTCTCTCATCTCTCTCATTGTTGTATCTGTAAAGACAAGGTATCTCTCTCATCTCTCTCATTGTTGTATCTATAAAGACAAGATACCTCTCTCATCTCTCTCATTGTTGTATCTGTAAAGACAAGATACCTCTCTCATCTCTCTCGTTGTTGTATCTGTAAAGACAAGATACCTCTCTCATCTCTCTCATTGTTGTATCTGTAAAGACAAGATAACTCTCTCATCGCTCTCATTGTTGTATCTGTAAAGAGCTGTGGTGTCACTTTTAGTTTCTGATCGTTTCTATAGCGACGGACCACCCAAGTTCACTCCGAGTGGTCTAAGTCCTAGAGGCGTCACTACAGACCCTGGTTCAATTCCAGGCTGTATCACAACCGGTCGGAATTGGTAGTCCCATAGGGCAGCGCACAATTGGCCCAGTGTCTCTCTCTCATTATAAATAAGAATTTGTTCCCAACTGACTTGCCTAGTTAAATAAAGTTTAAATAAAAAATATAAAAAAATATAAACCATACAATATAGTATGTCAGAGATGATTCTGCAGGCCATACTACGGAAAGACTTAGTCGTCCTCTACTCTCAGCTAAGATTATTTATTTGACATAAGGGAAGTATGTAGGCAGATTGTGGCATGTGAAATTTCAAAAGTAGACTACATTTAGCTATAGGTACATTTGCCGCAGTGTTTGGTATTAATCCACAGATTCATGTGACTTCAGTAAAGACTATCTTCACAAGCATTTAGGACAATAACTACTATTTATGGAATGGTTTAATCGTTCAAAATGGATGGTTTTCTCTGTTGGTTTCCCTGAGTTAGTTCTGAGTCAGTCTATGGTTGCAAATACCAGGATTTATGGAAAACCAGGAAATGTATTGAAAGTTCATGGAATTTTGCAACCCTAGCTCAGACATTGTCTACAAAGCAGAGGAAGAGAGGGCCTACCATCATTCCAGCATCTTTGATCCCCAGGGCCTGAAAATGTTTTCTCAACTGATAATGTACCTCTGCTACCTCTGGATCAGAGAGCATTGAGAGGAGTATTTCCACAGAAATGCAAAAATAAATGCAATTTCCTGAAGCTAAAAAAGTCCCTTCAATAATATGAAGCAGTGTCTTGGAGAGATACCTTAAGATACCTTATTGTTGAGTCAAGCATTTCGTGCCTAATCCTCGTTCTAATGCTTCTTCTGTTAAGCAATAACAATGGCTATTGGGTCCAGAGGGAAAGACTTCCATGCGTCACGCACAGCGATCCGTTCTAAAGACGCCGCATGTTCGCTCCGAGCGGCTGGCCCATGCCGCTCAGATCAAAGCCCCGATAGGTCACCAGCGCATTCCGCAAAATATTTGCTTGATAACAGCTGGCAGATTTGCCATATAACAACATAATAAGAAAAATACCCTCATAAGGAAATGGTAAGCCCCTCTCTTCCAGCTCGGACTCCTCTGGATGCAAAAGGCAATATCGTAACGTGATGAAGTAGGTCATGAAAATGGAAGACAGATGTGATGTATTTCCTTGGGTACTGGACACAGGGAATCCATGACTTAATTCTTAATGCCCTGATGAAAATGTGCATTTATTGATAGAGAAGCAGGATATCAGATCGCATGAGATGTGCTCCTCAGAGATGGAACGTTTTTTAGTGAGTTCAGACCTTTTTCATTATAACGTTTAAAGCGTCGTTGTGGTCATCTTACATGGTTAGAATACAAGGTTCTCAATCTGCTCTGTCATGTAGGTGTGCATACAAAAGCTCCCATATGGCAGCAGCGAACAATACATGTATTATGAAAAATGGCCAAGCGCATCACTGCTCTCCTAGTAAGTGACTATACTTACTATTATTGACCATAACATCCTTATGGCATTACTGGATGTAATCTGTCATCATCTGTCCTCAACTTGTAATGCCTTGCTATTAATGCCTGATGGAGTTATTAGTGGTACATAAATACCTGTAATGCTGATAGGTACAGCAGGGCAAAAAAGTATTTAGTCAGCCACCAATTGTGCAAGTTCTCCTACTTAAAAAGATGAGAGAGGCCTGTAATTTTCAGCATAGGTACACTTCAACTATGACAGACAAAATGAGAAAAAAAATCCAGAAAATCACATTGTAGGATTTTTAATGAATTTATTTGCAAATTATGGTGGAAAATAAGTATTTGGTCACCTACAAACAAGCAAGATTTCTGGCTCTCACAGACCTGTAACATTTTCTTTAACCTCTTGAAACTAGGGGGCACTTTTTTTATTTTTGGAAAAATAACGTTCCCAAAGTAAACGGCCTATTTTTCAGGACCAGAAAACACTCTAAAGTTTCCAAAACTGTAAAAATATTGTCTGTCAGTATAACAAAACTGATATTGCAGGCGAAAGCCTGATATTGCAGGCGAAAGCGGTTTCTAAATAAGAGTCCCTTCCTATGCGTCGCTATTGAGCAGTGACTGGGATATCAACGAGATTCCTTTTTCTATGGCTTCCTTAATGTGTCTAGTGTCACAAGACATAGTTTCAGGCTTTTATTTTGAAAAATGAGTGTGAACGACAACATTGCGTTAGTGGTCGGGTGGTGGCTCTCATAGTGATTTGTGCGTAATAGACAAATGCGGCCATTGTTTCTGTCGCTCCTACTAAGAATACAACTGTCCCGGTTGATATATTATCGAATAGATACAGTATTTGAAAAACACCTTGAGGACCGATTATAAACAACGTTTGCCATGTTTCTGTCGATATTATGGATGGATCTAATTTGGAATATTTTTCGGTGTTGTCGTGACCGCAATTTCCGGTCGATTTCTCAGCCAAACGTGAAGAACAAACTGAGCTATTTTGGCTACAAAAATTATCTATTTGGAAAAAAGGAACATTTGCTATCTAACTGGGAGTCTCGTAAGTGAAAACATCCGAAGCTCATCAAAGGTAAACGATTTAATTTGATTGTTTTTCTGATTTTCGTGACCAAGCTGCCTGCTGCTAGCTAGGCATAATGCTATGCTAGGCTATCGATAAACTTACACAAATGCTTGTCTGCTTTGGCTGTAAAGCATAATTTCAAAATCTGAGATGACAGGGTGATTAACAAAAGGCTAAGCTGTGTTTCAATATATTTCACTTGTGATTTCATGAATATGAATATTTTCTAGTAATATTTTTTGCCCGTTGCGTTATGCTAATTAGTGTCAGTTGATGACAATTCTCCAGAATAGGTAGTTCCAAGAGGTTAAGAGGCTCCTCTGTCCTCCACTCGTTACCTGTATTAATGACACCTGTTTGAACTTGTTATCAGTATAAAAGACACCTGTCCACAACCTCAAACAGTCACACTCCAAACTCCACTATGGCCAAGACCAAAGAGCTGTCAAAGGACACTCTGACCTCTGTCATTGCCAACAAAGGGTATATAACAAAGTATTGAGATAAACTTTTGTTATTGACCAAATACTTATTTTCCACCATAATTTGCAAATATATTCATTAAAAATCCTACAATGTGATTTTCTGGATGTTTTTTCTCATTTTGTCTGTCATAGTTGAAGTGTACCTATGATGAAAATTACAGGCCTCTCTCATCTTTTTAAGTGGGAGAACTTGTACAATTGGTGGCTGACTAAATACTTTTTTGCCCCACTGTATATAGCTTGGCAAAAGAAGAAATATTATGATGTGGAGATATTGTGCGTGAACACCCTTTACGTGTGCCTGTTTCTCTCATTTCAGAACTATTACCTCACTTTTTGGCAACGAGGAGACGGATTAACGTTTTAATTAATTTGGAGACGTGAGTGGAGCAAATGGAGAAAGCATTAGCCACAATAGAAAATAGTGACAAATAAAAATGGATTTGAACTGGCATTGCGCAACATAGGCTTCCACTCTAACGGCAGTCACCACACATGCACAGAATGTATTTTAACTGCTTGTGCATTTATGGAATGGTGTCCAAGTCAACCATAGCATATGGTTAGCATCTGAAAGGGAATGGAATGTCCACAGCCCTGCTTTCTGACATGTTTGATCATGATTTGTCATGATAAGAGCACACCTGCATTGGGAGAATACAGTTCCAAAATGGAACAGACAATGGCCTTTGCACATGACATTTTGAATGAATCAATAAGGAACCCTGGTCACCATGGGGTGTTCACATCATGTGAGTGGCCTTCAGGCTAACACATGAGAAACATCACAAGACTGCCTCCCATGTCTGGAGGGTTACTGGGTAGGACTTCTGCTTGTCAGCGGGGTCCGAGGTATGGGGCGGGGAAGGAGGGGGCAAGACAGGCAGGCCACATGTAGACACTGTGTTACCCACCCTTCCCTTCCATATGGGAATGTTTACTTACCCTTTGTGTTGTACAAAGATGAAAGCAGGAGATCAGTTTGAGCTGATTGTATGAAACATTTTAGCAAATTTGCAGGGGAACTTCAAATGCCTTCAAAAACCTTTTTCCATAGCCTGCAAAACCACCCCATTATGTCTGATACCCTTTGTGAATAGGAGGTAAATATGCCTTTTGCCTACGGACTGTATACAGTGCCTTCGGAAAGTATTCAGACCCCTTGACTTGTTCCACATTTTGTTACATTACAGCCTTATTCTAAAATTGATTAAATAAATAAAAATCCTCAGCAATCTACACACAATACCCCCATAATGACAAAGCAAAAACAGGTTTTTAAAAATGATTGCTAATTTATTACAAATAAAAAACAGAAATACCTTATTTACATAAGTATTCAGACCCTTTGCTATGAGACTCGGAATTGAGCTCAGGTGCATCCTGTTATCATTGATCATCCTTGAAATGTTTCGACAACTTGATTGAGATGTTTCTACAACTTGATTTACCAACCTGTGGTAAATTAAATTGATTGGACATGATTTGGTAAGGCACACACCTGTCTATATAAGGTCCCACAGTTGACCGTGCAAAAACCAATCCATGAGGTTGAATTGTCCGTGAATTGTCCGTAGAGCTTAGAGACAGGATTGTGTCGAGGCACTGATCTGGGGTAGGTTATCAAAAAATAGCTGCAACATTGAAGGTCCCCAAGAACACAGTGGGCACCATCATTCTTAATGGAAGAAGTTTGGAACCACCAAGACTCTTCCTAGAGCTGGCTGCCCGGCCAAACTGAGCAATCGGGGGAGAAGGGCCTTGTTCAGGGAGGTGACCAAGAACCCGATCAGGCCTTTATGGTAGAGTGGCCAGATAGAAGCCACTCTTCAGTAAAAGGCACATGACAGCCCGCTTGGAGTTTGCCAAAAGGCACTTAAAGACTCCCAGACAATGAGAAACAAGATTATCTGGTTTGATGAAACCAAGATTGAACTCTTTGGCCTGAATGCTAAGCGCCACATCTGGAGGAAACCTGGGACCATCTCTACGGTGAAGCATGGTGGTGGCAGCATCATGCTGTGGGGATGTTTTTCAGAGGCAGGGACTGGGACACTTGTAAGGATCGAGGCAAAGATGAACGAAGCAAAGTACAAAGAGATCCTTGATGAAAACCTGCTCCAGAGCGCTCAGGACCTCAGAATGGGGTGAAGGTTTACCTTCCAACAGGACAACGACCCTGTTGCACACAGCCAAGACAATGCAGGAGTGGCTTCGGGACAAGTCTCAATGTGCTTGAGTGGCCCAGCCAGAGCCTGGACTTCAACCCGATCTAACATCTCTGGAGAGATCTGAAAATAGCTGTGCAGCGAAGCTCCCCATCCACCCCGGCAGAGCTTGAGATGATCTGCAGAGAAGAATGGGAGGAACTCCCCAAATACAGGTCTGCCAAGCTTGTAGCGTCATACCCAAGAAGTCTCGAGGCTGTAATCACTGCCAAAGGTGCTTCAACAAAGTATTGAGTAAAGGGTCTGAATACTTATATAATTGTGATATTTTTTTTATTTTTTTATTTAATACCTGAATGCACTGTATATCAGTATATAGAAGGACGTCATGGGAATGTTGTTTTTGAGGCTAAGTGTGACATGTTAAAGTACTGTAAATGTAAAATAAACTCTCCAAAACTGTCTCCCTAAAATACTCAGACAGACAATGAAAGCAGAACACTATTACTTTATTGTGGAAAAAAAGCAACATTGGGAAAGTTTATACTGGCGCATCGTTTAAGCAAAGGCTACAAATCTTGATAATTTATACAAATACAACAACTTTCAAAAAATAAAACTTTAATTTAGTAAACTCTCCGAGTGCTCCGTGAGTATGATTCAGCAATACAACCCACCGCTTGAAATCCCTGAGCAGAGAGACAGAATGAAACACTTATTTCCATCTTCATTCATACTATAATTTGTTCATAAACAATTTATCCACAAGAGAAATTAGCACAACTTGTGATGGGGGTTGTAGGAGTGGGGTGGAAGGTGTGAAGGTAGAATAGTTTATTGTGATAACCTAGTTCAACATTTCACTATAACAGACAGATAGACATGGTGACCATAGCTATATACAACACAGTGTTGTACAGTGTTGTGCTGTATGGTCAAGACCATCACAATCGTCAGCACTGTAACAACCAGTAAGACCATCCAGCTCCAGCCAGACACAGTGCCATGCTGTGACTCCAATACTGGCAGACAGACATGAGAACAGAGGTTACGTACAGAGTGGAACAGGGCAACTATCATTTTTTTTGTTCAAGAAAGAACAAGGCAACTATCAGACTACTAACTTCATAAAGCACTGGATATGACTTCGGATGGATGGGGTGACTGCAGAGACAGCAAAAGAACAGCAAAAGAAATGGCAATATTTTAATACTTTTGACTTTTTGGTAGCCATTTAATTTATTGTCTATGATGAACTTAGTTTTTTTTAATCAAATGCAATATCTTAGCATAATCAAGATACACCTGTCAGAAAATGGGGTTGAGAATCACATAGCTGTATAATCCTTTTTCAGTCATAATGCAAGGCAAAGTCTTCCAGACAAACGTGTACAGGTATATCACATTTCTTGAAGGGAAATGGATCAATATTTATCTTACGAACTTCCTTCAACATACATTTAAAAAGATAACACAGTACCAGCTGGTTTATATGCCAAGATAACACAAAGAAATAACTTACAAATATTAAACCGCCCGGTGGTTGTGGGCTTCTTTACCATAAACATAAATGTCATAGCGGGATCATCTCCAAAATACTTTTTCTTCCTTCCAAATGTAAGTTTTTTAAACGGTGGTAAATGTTTTAATGACAAGCACCAAGTAGATGTTAATTACACATAATATATACAAAATGGACGTTTAAGACCAAAAAGAGTGAGAGAACATTATGTATTGATACTATGGAAAATACTTAATATCTTACAGATCCTGAACCTGCTGGGCACTGACCTTCCCTTGCAAGTCAGACTATTGTCTCCATTATAATGTATGTGGCTTTGTACTGTATATATTAAACTTCATGTATACATACAAATAAAATAACATTTATGTTTTCAAAGCAATATTACATAAAAATATTCCCTCAGACAAACTATAGCTGTGCATTGTTATGTAAAGGAGTGCATCGATTAGACAGCTATTTTGGTTAGGAGATTTCAGTCATCAGTAATGGCTTCCAACTGTCCTCTAATCATGTCTGAAGACAGGTCATCAGTATGAATCACGAATGAAGGGGAAGTCCTCAGTTCTCTGGTAATGTCCAAACCTCCAGCTAGCATGCCAACTTATAGGGGCTAATGTTAGTACCATCGGAAGTTAGTTGGCCATTTCCTTTCATAACACATTACTGTCCTCTAAGACAAATATCCAAGGACACATGAATAGCCTACACAGGAGCCATGTGATGTCTCTCTATGAAACAACAAGCTTATTGAAGGAATGTGAAATTATCTGCTACATTTACATGGAAAAGTTTCACACCTTCAATTAGAAAGGAATAATAGAGTTTGCAAATAATGACAGACATTTCTTTCAGTTCAAAGTCATTTCATCTTTCCATCTGACAGATGTATTGGCATTTTATTTCACAACTACCACTGTGTTTTTTGGCAACAATTTTATTTTACCTTTATATAACTAGGCAAGTCAGTTAAGAACAAATTCTTATTTTCAATGACGGGTTCCCTTTTTATCACTCAATGATGCTCAACAATCTGCTACATATCGTTTGCAGGCATGGTGCTGTAGGTCTCAATGTCCAACAACATGTCAAATCAGTGAAATCTCATAGGCATTCGGAATCAATAATTTATCAACCCTGACCTCCACTAGTTGCCTACTGGGCAAAAGCCGGTTGAGTCAAGGTTGTTTTCATGTAATTTCCACCCCCAAATTCTACGTGATGACGTTGAATCAACGTGGAAAACAGATTGGATTTGAAAATAGTTAACGTAAGGCAATTGTCTTATTTTCACTCTTTTTACTTAAATCCAATAACATGGTGATTTTGTTGTTGTTGATTTCACATTGAATTCATGTTAGTTGACAACTCAACCAAATGTAAATCAAAACTAGATGTTGAACTGATGTCTGTACCCAGTGGGAGTGTTACATTTGTGAACAACTGATAAAGCTGTTTACAACTGATAAAGCTGTAAACTCCAATACCATGCCACGAGTTCCACTGATATGCACAGAAGCCAATGAACTGGCTTCAGACGAAAAACGTAATTAGACGGTGAGTAAAAGTAACTTCAGAGGGCAGCGCCTTGGGAAGTTTTTTTTTCCTGTCACTCGCACACACTTTTAATCTTGCACTGTCCCAGGACAAACGTTGTCCTTAAATATTTTTTAAGAATCTATAACTAATTCAAAACCTAATTAACCACAAAATATGGCCCACTTCAAGTTAAGTGCTCTGTTCAAGAATCACAGATCCTGGGAGAGCACCCTTTTTGGACAAAGTTCCAGAATGTCATCATCCAATGTAGTGCTCCTCACAACAGACAGTCACGAGGAGCGTTCTGCTGTCCTCCCCCTTCCTCACCTTCCCAGTCTCTCCTCCCTCTCTCCTCTGAGGGTGAAGCAGCCACTTCTTCCCCAGGCTTGCTGCACAGATGGCTTGCTGGCTGGAGAGATAACTCAGAGCTAACTCAGCCCCATGGTCCTGAGGCCCTGTTTCTCCATGATGTTCCACAGCTTGCGCAGGTTGGACTGGGTGATGGTATCGTCTGGTTTCAGCTGCAGAGCTCGCAGGTAGTTGGTCTCCGCCTCCCGCAGCTTCCCGTTGAGATGGAGAATGGCCCCTAGGTTCATCAGGGCTGCTGGGTACTGGAACACAAGAGCAGGACAGTTCAGTTCAGTCATTCTCAGAATCACATCTCACATAAGGCAACACTACTTAAAATAATGGTTATCTTTGGTTCTTTATAGCACCATTTCTTCTAGCAGTATAGAAAATCTTTGTTCAAATGTCACTCTGAATGGTGTCTTCAGTAATCGCTGACACTAACAGTCAGAGATGGATATGAAGGGGAGTGAGTATGTGGTTGGGAGTGGAGTAGAGTGCTGAGAGCACAGTCAGGCCTATTGAGGCAGTAGCAGACGTGGCAGGAGAGTAACAGTCTCCTACAGTACAACTCAGTCAGAACCCCCCAGAGCTGTTAGCTCATTAAAACACTTTATTAACCTCCCACTAACAGCCTCTGTTTTGACTTTGGAATTAATTGCATAGATCATATATAATGTTACAACATCCCAAGGCTGACAGCCATAAAAAGATGTTTGGATATAAATAATGCAAGTTATGTCATATCTACTTATTTTATGAATCTAGACTTGGTCGGATACATTATTTAATAAGAAAAGCACTTCTCGAAAAAGACGGCATGACAGTCCACTAACAAGTCCTGAGAAAATATTGATAGGACAACGATTAAAGTTGAAATAAAGTAGCAGAACAGTTTTAATCACATAGAAATTGGTGGGGTTGTTTGACTAGAATGGAGGCATTTTATTGCCTGAAACCAAGCTCTACCTCAATACAGAATACTCAACCCTCTTTATCATACAGGCCTACTCAACATGCTTTCAGTTGACCTATTACAATAATGTCTGATTGCCAAAACAGAGGACAAATGTCATGATACTGTAGGTTAATTCAGTCAGCCAATAGGATATAGTAGTCATTTTTCAGACCTTAAACTAAATCAGTCTCAGTTAACAGGACCAATCGCCAAAGTTACACAGCATACTGTGACAGTAGTGATATGCTGTTGGACCAGCCATCTAGACCGCCCAGGCCATAGTGCCCTTCTCAGGGGGTGGTGTCAGGACTTCTCAATGTCCCTCTGTTTGGGGCTCCATATCTGAACCCAGCTCTTTGAAGTGGGACACATTGATTAATGTCTTTTAATGCATTTTCCTGCTGATGCCATGAGGTAAAATACCAGAGTCAGTTCAAGTGATGTGTCACACGGGATCGTAAGAGAGTGGTGTTCAGGTCCCAATCTAAATCAAAACAATCCAGGGCAAAACAAGACCAAAACAATCCAGAGAGACGTGAGACCAAGGAAGTGTCTCATGTCTCATATTCATTCAGAAGATAATGAATTGTACTTGTGTACCGTTACGCAACTGTTACAGGGTAATAACACACAGCATTATACTATGGTTGATTAATTACTGTTTTGAATGTAAAGTTCAGAGCATGTCATGAGAGAGATCAAAATAATTCTAACTAAATAATGACACATACTGGGTGAGTTGCTGAACTGCACATGCATTGTTTTTTTCTGATCGTTTTTTCTGATTTGCTATTTGTCAAATGTAATCTGTCTCAATAAAAAATATCAATAACAGTTTGTAAAGTCATAGAATATAATTCTGCTTTTTTGGTGACTTATAAGTAATTATCACACATAGGTATTTGCCTCATGAAACGCCATGTGTTTATGTCATCATGGTTTGACATTTTCACAAATTTCACCAAAAGTTTATAAAATACTTCATTTCTTCCCCTCAGACCATACACCACTGTGGAGTAATACTGCTGCCAATGCTGTAGCATGGCAGGGGAAAAGTGTCTATGAACGGAATGGGAAATGCTGCGTGGCAAAGGTTTACACATTTCTACATGGACCCTACTATCCACATTAGTATAAACAACAGAGTCTTGGTGATATATTAAAAGTTGACATGAAGAACTTAAATCTCTGGACTCAATTCATGTCCTTAAAACAAAAATATTTTTCACCTTGCATGTTGTAATTGATGAAACAACATCAACTGTGTGGAACAAATAGAAACTGGACTAGTAATTCCAAATAATGTTGTGTGCTAGCTAACAATAGATACAGGTACTGTAACCGCCAAAATAAAGGAAACACCCAACAGAAAATGTCCTAATAGGGCGTTGGGCCACCACGAGACACCAGAACAGCTTCAATGCGCCTTGGTATAGATTCTACAAGTGTCTGGAATGTGTCACCATTCTTCCACGAGCAATTCCATAATTTGGTGTTTTGTTGACGCTGTCTCAGGTGCTGCTCCAAAATTTCCCAATTGGGTTGAGATCCTGTGACTGAGTCACACACACACACACACACACACACACACACACACACACACACACACACACACACACACACACACACACACAGCCAAATATATTTTATATTCATGACTTCGTCGCTGCTCACGTGGCTCCCTTTGTGCACTGAGTGATAGTGTGCATGTGATGTTGGTCCGTATAAACCAGATATACCGTCCATGAATCAAAGTATGTGAGTTGATGTAAAGAATATTTACTGGTCTGTGGTGTGTAATGAGGAGCAACCAGGCACTGCAGTTGACATATTTATGAAACGGACTGTAAAAGAAAATTACTGTAAAAAATGTTAAATCTCTGTGGATTGATGAGAAATTGAAAAATGTTATGGTTGAGAAGGACGAGGCAAAAAGAATGGCAAGTAAGTCAGGCTGCGTAACTGATTGGCAAAGCTACTGCAAATTGAGAAATCATGTAACAAAACAGAACAAAAAAAAGAAGAAACTACACTATGAAACCAAGATAAATTATATAAAGAATGATAGTAAAATGCTTTGGAGCACCTTAAATGATATATTGGGAAAAAAGGCAAACTCAACTCCCTCATTCATTGAATCTGATAACTCACAAAACCCACTGATATTGTCAATTACTTTAATGATTTTTTCATTGGCAAGATTAGCAAACTTAGGCATGACATGCCAGCAACAAATGCCGAACCTACACATCCAAGCATTGTAATTTTGAATTCCATAATCTCGAATTCAGAGTGTGGAAGAGGTGAAAAAAGTATTATTGTCTATCAACAATGACAAGTCACCTGGGTCTGACAACTTAGATGGAAAATGACTGAGGATGATAGCGGACAATATTGCCACTCCTATTTGCCATCTCTTCAATCTAAGCCTACAGTAAAGTGTGTGTGTCCTCAGGCCTGGAAGGAAGCAAAAGTCATTCCGCTACTCAAGAGTAGTAAAGCACCTTTTATTGGCTGAAATAGCCAACCAATCAGCCTGTTACCAACCCCTAGTACACTTTTGGAGAAAAAAATGGTTTGACCGGATACAATGTTATCTTACAGTAAATAAAAGCACATTTGATAGGGAAGGGCATTCAACATGCATGGCACTCAGACAAATGACCGATGATTGGCTGAGAGAAATTGATAATAAAAAGATTGTGGGAGTAGTTTTGTTAGACTTCAGTGCGGCTTTTGACATTATCAACCATAGTATGCTGCTGGAAAAATGTACATGTTATGGCTTTACTGCTATACTGTGGATTGAGAGTTACCTTTCTAACAGAACACAGAGTGTTTCTTTAATGGTAGCCTTGCCAACATAATCCAGGCAGAATCAGGCATTCCCCAGGGCAGGATGGTGGCAAAATTGCTGTTATAACATTTATCCAGTGTATCTATGCATTTAACTAAAGTCACAATGTACTAATGTGACTTGCTCCCTCTACTAGAACACTCCCCTTTGTCTAAGTGACTGACTCATGGTTCTGGACTTAAGGCCACATTTAGCAGTAGACTGGACTAAGCTCTGAGAGACGAGCAAGACAAATGGTTTCGGTTCCTTTTAGAAACAGTGTCGAGACAATGAGCATTTAGAAATGGCGTGACATTTATCAACAAGAACTCATCACAAGCAACCGCAGCTTCTCATAGTTCTTTGGCTGTACATTGGGGTCACCAACCAGTGCTTCCTCATGGCTATTGTTCTGTTTGGTTGTCACACCACCCAAAGGGGGGTTGTACTTTTATAATAAAAACCTTTTGAGAGATTGTTAACCACTCCAGAATTGCAATTCTTTAATAAAAGTTGTTGTTTGAAGAATCTACAGTCTCTCTTCTTTTCTGGTTAGAATTTCCATGACAGTAGTTGTCTAGGCCCCTTACTTTTTTTCAATCTTTACTAATGACCTGCGTCACTCAACATTATACACATCAGCTACTACAGCGAGTGAAATCACTGCAACACTTAACAAAGAGCTGCAGTCAGCTTCAAAACGAGTGGCAATAAATAAGTTAGTCTTAAATATTTAAAAATCTAAAAAAAATGTATTTGGAACAAATCATCCACTAAACCCTAAACCTCAACTAAATCTTGTAATAAATCATGTGGAAATTGAGCGAGTTGAGGAGACTAAACTGCTTGGAGTAACCCTGGATTGTAAACTGTCATGGTCAAAACAGCTAAGATAGTGAGAAGTCTGTCCATAATTGTCACGTTCTGACCTTTATTTCCTTTGTTTTGTCGTTATTTAGTATGGTCAGGGCGTGAGTTGGGGTGGGCAGTCTATGTTTGTTTTTCTATGATTTAAGGATTTCTATGTTTCGGCCTAGTATGGTTCTCAATCAGAGGCAGGTGTCATTAGTTGTCTCTGATTGAGAATCATACTTAGGTAGCCTGGGTTTCACTGTGTGTTTGTGGGTGTTTGTTTCCGTGTCTGTGTTTTTCACCACACGGTACTGTTTTGGGTTTCGTTCATTCCACGTTTATTGTTTTTGTATTCAGTTGTTCATGTGTACTATTTCTTATTAAAAGAACCATGGACACTTACCACGCCGCATATTGGTCCTCCGATCCTTTTCGCCTCTCCTCTTCGGAAGAAGAGGAGGAAATCCCTTACAATAATAAAGTGCTGCTCTACCTTCTTAACAGCACTATCAAATAGGCAGGTCCTACAAGCCCTAGGTTGGTCGCACCAGGACTACTGTTCAGTCGTGTGGTCAGGTGCCACAAAAAGGGACATAGGAAAATTGCAATTGGCTCATAACAGGGCAGCAAGGCTGGCCCTTGGATGTACACAGAGAGGTAATATTAATAATATGCATGTCAATCTCTCCTGGCTCAAAGCGGAGGAGCGATTGACTTCATCACTACTTGTGTTTATGAGAGGTATTGACATGTTGAGCTGTCTGTCTAAACTACTGGCACACAGCTCGGACACTCATGCATACCCCACAAGAGATGGCACAAGAGGTCTCACAATCCCCAAGTCCAGAACAGACTATGGGAGGCACACAGTACTGCATAGAGCCATGACTACATGGAACTCTATTCAGGATCAAATAACTGATGCAAGCAGTAAAATTAGATAAAAAAAACTGATAAAAAAACACCTTATGGAACAGCGGGGACTGTGAAGCAACACAAACGGACACAGAGACATGCATACACATGATAACATGTGCACTATACACACACATACACATGGATATTGAACTGTAGCTTTGTGGTAGTGGTGGAGTAGGGGCCTGAGGGCACACAGTGTGTTGGGAAATCTGTTATGAATGTATTGTAATGTTTATTAAATTAATAATAAAAACAGAACACAAATACAAAAACAGATTACTTTGAAAACAACAGTCAGACATCTTGGAGACAGTCTCCAGTTCTTATTAAACCTCTGTGTTTAAACCCCCTATCCTCCTTTGAGAGCCCTCTTTCAAAGTCACTGAGTGCACATCTTCTAACCATGGTAGCCAAAATAATGGGCAACTGGGCATTTGTTTTTATACATGGCCCTAAGCATGATGGCGCCGGAGAAGAAGGCAGACGATTTACATGACCCCAACCGATTGTGTTTTTTTGTTAGTTTATTTGTGTTGTTTGAAACATTTTTTTAAATTATTTTGTATATAATGTTGCCGCTACAGTCTCTTATGACTGAAAATTACTTCTGGACATCAGGACTGCGATTACTCACCGCGGACTGGCAGAATCATTTTTTTCCTTTAACGGGTCTGACGATATACTGCTTTCTCGGGAAAAGACCCAGATCCCTGTGATTTGCATAAAGAGGAGAAGAAGAAAAAGGGGCCGGAGAGTGGGCTGCCTTCTGAGAATTTGTAGGCGATCGAATAAACCCCCACTTCCGTCCATTCTGCTAGCAAACATGCAATCTTTGGACAATAAAATAGATGATCTACGCGGAAGATTAAACTACCAACGGGACATTCAAAACTGTAATATCTTATGCTTCAAGGAGTCATGGCTGAACAACGACACTATCAACAGCTGGCTGGTTATACGCTGCACCGGCAGGATAGAACAGTGGCGTGTGGTAAGACAAGGGGCGGCGGACTATATATTTTTGTAAATAACAGCTGGTGCACGATATCTAAGGAAGTCTCAAGCTATTGCTCTCGCCTGAGGTAGAGTATCTCATGATAAACTGTAGACCACACTACCTACCTAGAGAGTTTTCATCTGTATTTTTTTTATAGCTGTTAACATACCACCACACTAAGCACTAAGACAGCATTGAATGAGCAGTATTCTGTCATAAGCAAACAAGAAAACGCTCACCCAGAGGAGGCGCTCCTAGTGGCCGGGCACTTTAATGCAGGGAAAATGTAAATCCATTTTACCAAATTTCTATCAGCATGTTAAATAAGCAACCTGGACCACCTTTACTCCACACACAGAGATGCATACAAAGCTCTCCCTCACCCTAATTTTGGAAAATCTGACCATAATTCTATCCTCCTGATTCCTGCTTACAAGCAAAAATTAAAGCAGGAATCTCCAGTAGCTAGATCAATAAGTGGTCAGATGAAGTGGTCAGATGAAGCAGATGCTAAACTACAGGACTGTTTTGCGAGCACAGATTGGAATATGTTCCGGGATTCCTTCGATGGCATTGAGGAGTACACCACTTCAGTCATTGGCTTCATCCATAAGTGCATCGATGACGTTGTCCCCACAGTGACCGTACGTACATACCCCAACCAGAAGCCATGGATTACAGGCAACAACCGCACTGAGCTAAAGGCTAGAGCTGTCACTTTGAAGGATTGGGACACTGACCCGGAAGCTTATAAAAAATCCTGCTATGCCCTCCGGCGCACCATCAAACAGGCAAAGCGCCAATACAAGACAAAGATAGAATCGTTCAACACCGTCTCTGACGCTCTTCGGATCTGGCAGGTCTTGCAAACCATTACAGACTACAAAGTAAAGCACAGCCGAGAGCTGCCCAGTGACACGAGCCTACCAGACGAGCTAAACTACTTCTATGCTCGCTTCGAGGCAAATAACACCGACACATGCATGAGAGCACCAGCTGTTCTGGAAGACTGTGTGACCATGCTCTCCTCAGGTGATGTGAGTAAGACCTTTAAACAGGTCAAGATTCAGAAGGCCGCAGGGCCAGACGGATTACCAGGAAGTGTACTGCGAGCATGCGCTGAACAACTGGAAAGTGTCTTCATTGACATTTCCAACCTCTCCCTGTCCAAGTCTGTAATACCAACGTTTTAAGCAGATCACCATAATGCCTGTGCCCAAGAACACTAAGATAACCTGCCCAAACGACTACCGACAAGTAGCACTCATGTCTGTAGCCATGTTGTGCTTCGAAAGGCTGGTCATGGCTCACATCAACACCATTATCCCAAAAACCCTAGACCCGCTCCAATTTGCATATCGCCCCAAAAGATCCACAGATGATGCATCTCTATTGCACTCCACAATGCCCTTTCCCACCAGGATAAAAGGAACACCTATGTGAGAATGCAATTCATTGACTACAGCTCAGCATACAACACCATAGTGCCATCAAAGCTAATCAAAAAGCTAAGGACCCTGGGACTAAACACCTCCCTCTGCAACTGGATCCTGGACTTCCTGACAGGCTGCCCCCAGGTGGTAAGGGTAGGTAACAACACATCTGCCATGCTGATCCTCAACACAGGGGCCCCTTAGGGTGCGTGCTCAGTCCCCTCCTGTACTCCCTTTTAACTCATGGCTCCATGACCAGGCATGACTCCGACACTATCATTAAGTTTGCCGATGACACAACAGTGGTAGGCCTGATCACTGACAACGACGAGACAGCCTATAGGGAGGAGGTCAGAGACCTGGCCTTGTGGGGCCAGGACAACAACCTCTCATTCAACATGATCAAGACAAAGGAGATGATTGTGGGCTTCGGGAAAAAGTGGACCGAGCATGCCCCCATTTTCATCGACGGGGCTGCAGTGGAGCAGGTTGAGAGCTTCAAATTCCCTGGTGTCCACATCACCAACAAACTAACATGGACCAAGCACCCCAAGACAGTCGTGAAGATGGCACGACAAAACCTATTTCCTATCAGGAGACTGAAAAATTTGGTATGGGTCCTCAGATCCTCAAAAGGTTCTAAAGCTGCACCATCGAGAGCATCCTGACTGGTTGCATCACTGCCTGGTATGGCAACTGCTCAGCCTCCGTCCGCAAGGCACTACAGAGGGTAGTGCGAACGGCCCAGTACATCACTGGGGCCAAGCTTCCTGCCATCCAGGACCTCTATACAAGGCGGTGTCAGAGGAAGGCCCTAAAAATTGTCAAAGACTCCAGCCACCCTAGTCATAGACTGTTCTCTCTGCTACCGCACGGCATGTGCCAAGTCTAGGTCCAAGAGTCTTCTAAACAGCTTCTACCCCCAATCTATAAGACTCCTGAACACTTAATCAAATGGCCACCCAGACTATTTGCAATGCTCCCCAATACATCACATTTACACCGCTGCTACCCTCTGCTGTTATCACCTATGCACTTTAATAACTCTACCTACAGTGGTTCCTCCTTTAAAAGTTGTGTCATACTGCAGCACACCTTGCGGGCTGCTGCAGCATTCTATGGCACATTATTTAATTGTCAGCCATTTTTACGTTAATGGAAGTTAGTGCTAGTTTGATTTGATAGTCTCCCATATTGGCATTACATGAGAATTTAAAACCTTTTTTGTAATAACATAGTACATGGGATGATTAAGAAATTTGGCTTAGTTATTTTGATTAATATTATGGTGTTTCTATTCTGAGAAAAATGAAAAACAAAACTCAGTGTTTACGTTAGGATGGAATTGCGCTGTACAACGTGACGGTCGGGAGAAGGCTACAGCATAAGGGGATTGGTGTAACACCTGTCGTCGGAAGGAGTGGACCAAAGCGCAGCGTGAAAAGTGCTCATGATGTTTTTATTATCAAAAAACAATCAAACAAAGTAACAAAATGAAAGCAAACAGTTCTATCAGGTAACAGAGACTAAACAGAAAATAACTACCAACAAACACAGGTGGGGAAAAGACTATCTAAGTATGATTCCCAGTCAGAGACAACGATAGACAGCTGCCTCTGATTGGGAACCATACTTGGCCAAAACAAAGAAATAGACAACATAGAATGCCCACCACAAATCACACCCTGACCTAACCAAATAGAGAAATAAAACGGCTCTCTAAGGTCAGGGTGTGACAATTGGAGGATTCTAAATTAATATCTAAGGGGCATAATATTTTCACACCCTAATTGTAGTTAACCAATACTCATTTCATCTATGGTAGGCCTACAGTATATATACAAATAATATTTTCAATGACGTGACAATAATTACATTTAGAGGATTGGGGGACTCTAAATTAATATCTAAGGGGCATTTTCCATTAGGATCTGTGAGAATATCTAAGGGGCTTCTATATAATTCTAAATTAATTAATAAGAATAATAATAATAATGACTTTGTTTAAAAAATGACTATTGATGATATTTTGGAGATTTTGTTTCCCATTAACCTAGAGTGAGCGAGAAAAAGGCCATTCTTGAACATGGGGTAAGACATTCTCACTAATTTGTAAATAAAGCCAGTTTGTTATTTAGAATGATTTATTTCTGGAGAAATCTAATTGTATTATTTAGCAGACATCACTTGCTTATATTCCATCAACAAATATATTTTAAGAATACTTAAGTCGACCCCCTACTTTTTCGAACATTCTGTTAAAAATCGGGGCAACATTTCAACGTCCTGCTACTCATGCCAGGAATATAGTATATGCATATGATTAGTATGTGTTGCATGCTATCAGATAATAGCTTCTCATGCTTTCGCCGAAAAGCATTTTAAAAATCTGACTTGTTGGCTAGATTCACAACGAGTGTAGCTTTAATTCAATACCCTGCATGTGCGTTTTAATGAACGTTTGAGTTTTAACGAGTACATTTAGCATTTAGCGTAGCGCATTTGCATTTCCAGGTGTCTAGATGGGACGTCTGCGTGTCGGGTGGGAGTAAGAGGTTAAGAATATCATGGAATATAACTGAACATTTTAATTTCTCCATCCTTGTCTCAGAGCAGCGCGAAACGGTTCTGAAATAGACGTCCACAGCGGGAAGGCAAAATATAACGATATTTTGGAGATTATTTTGTTAAAAAAAAAAACTACAGTGAGCGAAATATAGCCCTGCTAATAGCCATAATGACCATGTGTGTTTGAAAGAGTATTTTCCAGTAAGCAACAATTTGTTCGCCTTCATTAGACAACTTTGTTGCAAAATATTTCTGTAAATCAGTGTTATTTATTCCCATAGTAATTTGTTATGGATCCATAACTACATCAACATCTGCATTTTGAAAGAGTATTTTTATGATTATTTTATTAACGAAAGCATAAAGATAGTGATGAAGAAATACAGTACTGTACATTTGGATAATAAAGCATTTAAACATTTTGAAGATATAAGCATGCTCCGTTCAAAAAATGCAGAACTAAGAACAGATATAGCCCTTGGTTCACTCCAGACCTGACTGCCCTCGACCAGCACAAAAACATCCTGTGGCGGACTGCAATAGCATCGAATAGTCCCCGCGATATGCAACTGTTCAGGGAAGTCAGGAACCAATACATGCAGTCAGTCAGGAATGCAAAGGCCAGCTTCTTCAAGCAGAAATGTGCATCCTGTAGCTCTAACTCCAAAAAGTTATTGGACACTGTAAAGTCCATGGAGAACAAGAGCACCTCCTCCCAGCTGCCCACTGCACTAAGGCTAGGTAACATGGTCACCACCGATAAATCCATGATTATCGAAAACTTCAACAAGCATTTCTCAACGGCTGGCCATGCCTTCCTCCTGGCTACTCCAACCTCGGCCAACAGCTCCGCTCCCCCCGCAGCTACTCGCCCAAGCCTCCCCAGCATCTCCTTTACCCAAATCCAGATAGCAGATGTTCTGAAAGAGCTGCAAAACCTGGACCCATTAATCAGCTGGGCTTGACAATCTGGACCATCTATTTCTGAAACTATCCACCGCCATTGTCGCAATCCCTATTACCAGCCTGTTCAACCTCTCCTTTCATATCGTCTGAGATCCCCAAGGATTGGAAAGCTGCCGCAGTCATCCCCCTCTTCAAAGGGGGAGACACCCTGGACCCAAACTGTTACAGACCTATATCCATCCTGCCCTGCCTATCTAAGGTCTTCGAAAGCCAAGTCAACAAACAGATCACTGACCATCTCGAATCCCACCGTACCTTCTCCGCTGTGCAATCTGGTTTCCGAGCCGGTCACGGGTGCACCTCAGCCACGCTCAAGGTACTAAACGATATCATAAACGCCATCAATAAAAGACAGTACTGTGCAGCCGTCTTCATCGACCTGGCCAAGGCTTTCGACTCTGTCAATCGCCATATTCTTATCGGCAGACACAGTAGCCTCGGTTTTTCTAATGACTGCCTTGTAAACTCTCCTTCCAGACTCATATCAAACATCTCCAATCTAAAATCAAATCTAGAGTCTGCTTTCTATTCCGCAACAAAGCCTACTTCACTCATGCCGCCAAACTTACCCTAGTAAAACTGACTATCCTACCGATCCTCGACTTACTTTTATGCTCTTTTGCACACCAGTATCTCTACCTGCACATGACCATCTGATCATTTATCACTCCAGTGTTAATCTGCAAAATTGTAATTATCCGTCTACCTCCTCATGCCTTTTGCACACAATGTATATAGACTCTTTTTTTTCTTTCTACTGTGTTATTGGCTTGTTTATTGTTTACTCCATGTGTAACTCTGTGTTGTTGTCTGTTCATACTGCTATGCTTGATCTTGGCCAGGTCGCAGTGGTAAATGAGAACTTGTTCTCAACTAGCCTACCTGGTTAAATAAAGGTGAAATAAATAAAAATATTTATTCCCATAACTAAATAAATATCGGCATTTTGAAAGAGTATTGTTATCATTATATTTAAAGATGCCATTATTAGTTACATTGTTTTAGTTTGAACGTGCAGACTGGCACTAAGAACAGAACATCGGGAACGTTTACCTAGTCAGCGCCATTATTAGTGCAATGCCCCTTAAATATTTTGGAGATTTTCAAATAACGTAAAATAAGCGAGAAAAAGGCCATTCTTGAACATGGGGTGATATTGTTACTAATTTGTAAATAAAGCCAGTTTGTTATTTAGAATTATTTATTGATGTTTTTAGAGGGAGAAAACCAAAAAACCATGAGTCATCTCATGGGTTTCCCTGTGAAGGCCAGCACAGGTATTGAACCAGCATCTGTAGCAACACAGCTTGCACAGCTATGCAGTGCCGTAGACCGTAGCGCCACTCAGGCGCTGTACAACATGACCGGTTGGGATTGGCCGTACTACAGTAAAAGCAAAATAATCCTAACAAAATAAAATAATAAAAACCTTAGTGTTACAAGAGTTTTAGTAAGTAATACTGAAGTCGTGCACAATTATCAGTTTCTATTTAGGTTTATGTCGCCCATTCTTTGTCAGTTAGAGACACAGTAGGACCCAAAAGCATAATCAGTGCTCTAACTCCAAGATGGCAGCATGTCAAGCTGTTTGTCTGTGACTAGTACATTTTAACCTACTAATGACCTATTTATTTATGGTTGCGTAACTTCGTTGTTGTGTAGTGCAAACTATTTTATTTTTGCTGGTGTAAAGATCACGGGTCCTCCTCAACTCAGCACTTCATTACTTGAAGTTTACCAAAGTAACCCTATCTCTGGTCTGAGTTCCTCCTTCGTCTGCGGAGTGGCTTGTCCAAGCTGCTCCTTTTTGCTCTTCGCTTGGCTGTCAGTGGCAGCTCAACAATCTCAACGTTCTCTCTATAGACCTCAACACCCAATCTACTCACACGCGCAAACACTCACATTCAGACTCATACATACACAGAGAGTCTCTCTCTCCCCTTACCTTCGTTGGCCTCTAATTAAAAAAAAAAAATTGTCAGAGAAAATGACAGTTTTCGTGGTATTGCTTTGTGCACTGACTTTACTGAACTCTGGAGAAAACGAACATTGTCGCTTGGGTGAGTACATTTGACAATGTGCTCTCCCGTCCAGTGGACATTTTGTCTGCAGGAACTCGCTCATTTTCACGCGGTCCACTCGTCCAGTACGAATTTTCACGCGGTCCAATTGAACAGTACGAATTTGTGTCACTACAAAAGTCTAATGGTTTTAAATGACTGTTTTGTATTGTCTGGAAACTCACTTGTAGAATTCGCTTGCAGTAGGTCTCTTAAAAAAGAGAAGCCGTGCAAGGTGCCTAGTAATTCTTATTTTTCTGGGGGTGTGGCTAGATATGTAAAAATCTGAATTCCATGTAAGTGTGGCAAAGTCTGAAACTATTTGTAAACAGTTGGAATTTCTTGCTTTGAATATTGAGGTTTCAAAGGGCCTCTCTATAACTGTGATTGGCTGTTATAGACCACCCTCTGCTCTCTGTGATGCATTTTCTTCTTTGACGTACCTTATGTCTAAACTTTTTTACAGTGAAATGATCTTGATTGGTGATCTCAACTGGTGTTGGTTAAAGTCGATGTCTAATGATTTAAAAATGTTTTGTAATTCTATGAATCTTACCCAGTTGATTAATTTACCCACTCGCCCAAATCTTAAATGCCCAGAAAAATCTACCCTGATTGATTTGATATTGACAAATGTTCCACATGAACATTCCGCGGTTGGTGTTTTTTGTAATGATTTAAGTGACCATTGTGCTGTTGTTGCTGTTAGAAATAATAAGATTCCTAAGACAAACCCACGTTTTATTCGTAAGAGAAATGTGAAGTGTTTTAATGAGCAAGCTTTCTTTCATGATTTGTTTTATTTTGACTGGAGCAAGATTGAGCTTATCCCTGATGTGGAAACTGCCTGGAAATTCTTTCATGATGGTTTTTCCCAAATTGTAAACAACATGCCCCATTCCACAGGTTCAGGGTTAAAGGGCGGGATAATCCATGGTTTTCTTCTGAGCTGTCTTGTATTATTCACGACCGTAATCTAGCCTGGGCTAAAGCAAGGAAATCATGTTCTGATGATGATTGGCTTATTTTTAGGCAGTTACGAAACAAGTGTTATTTTCTTCTCAGGAAGGCCAAGTCTGAATATTTTATGTCTGTTACCACTGATAACCTGAATGACCCTAGAAAGTTTTGGAAGGCTATTAAGTCTATGTCTGGTAACAGTAATGTTAATGAATTACCGTCATGTGTTTTGAAGGACTCTGTTGCTATATATGACAAAACTGAAATGCTGAATTGTTTCAATGAGCACTTTGTATCATCTGGTAGGCTGTTTGATTCAGTGTCCTCTGTCTCTGTACAACCCTGTGTGGATGAACCAGTGAGAGCTGGTCAAACTTTTAGCTTTTTGCCATTCTCAGTCCAGGTGGTACATAAAGCCGTGAAATCCTTAGATCAGAGAAAGCCTGCAGGTCCTGATCTTTTGGATCCCTGCTTTTTAAATCTGGCAGCTGATTTCATAGCTGAACCACTTACATCTCTGTT
Organism: Oncorhynchus clarkii lewisi; assembly: GCF_045791955.1. Lineage (NCBI taxonomy): Eukaryota > Metazoa > Chordata > Actinopteri > Salmoniformes > Salmonidae > Oncorhynchus > Oncorhynchus clarkii. The sequence continues at coordinate 78,257,537 of NC_092148.1, read as the reverse complement.
AAATCTAACCCTGGAATGTAATGAAATTCCAAAGATCTGGAAATCAGCATTTGTCCTACCACTTTTAAAAGGGGGAGATCCAACTCTTTTAAATAATTATAGGCCAATCTCAAAGCTGTCCCCCCTGGTGAAAATACTTGAAACCCTTGTAAGTGAACAGCTAAAATAGTTTTTATTTACTAACTCTATTTTATCAATGTACCAATCGGGCTTCAGGAAGAAGCATAGCACAATTACAGCAGCCATGAAGGTTTTAAATGATATCACTGAAGCCCTTGACAAAAAACAGCACTGTGTCTCACTTTTTATTGATCTCTCTAAGGCATTTGATACAGTTGATCATGCTATACTAAGGCAGAGATTCTCGAGTGTAGGTCTTTCGAAGCATGCAGTTGCATGTTTTGCTAACTATCTTTCTGATAGAACTCAGTGCACTCAATTTGATGGGCTTATGTCTGTTAAATTGTCTGTCTTGAATGGTGTGCCCCAAGGCTCTGTACTTGGTCCTCTCTTATTCACTACTTATATAAATGATTTAGACAAAAATGTCCAAAATGCACAACTTAATTTTTTGGCTGATGATACTGTTATTTACTGTTGTGCCTCGTCTCTTACAAAAGCTTTCCAGAACATGCAAACTGCTTTTTATACTGTTCAACATACCTTGTGTCAATTGAAGCTTATCCTCAATACTGACAAAACTAAACTAATGGTGTTTTCTAATGCAAGAAATAGACCTATGAACCTTTCACCTATTACTTACTACCTGTTAGGGCAAGGAGATTGAGGTTGTAACCTCATATAAATATCTTTGAATTTTAATTGATGACGGCCTCTCTTTTAAATTGCATGTTCAACAATTTAACAAAAATAATTAAGCTGAAATTGAGATTTTATTTTAGGAATAAGGACTGTTTTTCTTTTGAAGCCAGAAGGAGGCTAGTGTCAGCTACATTTATGCCTTTACTAGACTATGGGGATATTTTATATATGAATGCTTCCACTCAGTGTTTGAGATCAATTGACACTCTTTACCATGGCACTTTGAGATTTTTTAAAACTGCAAAACCCCTACACACCACTGCACTTTGTATACCAGGGTTGGCTGGCCTTCTCTAGTCACTCGTAGGCTCAGTCACTGGTATACTTTTATTTACAAAGCCATTTTGGGTTTACTACCTTTTTATTTGTGCATTTTTATTGTTCAGAAATGTGGTGAGTACTCTCTTTGTTCGCTGGACTTCCTGCTAACTGTTCCAAATGTCCAAACTAAATTTGGTAAAAGGGCTTTTATGTACTCTGCGCCATCGTCTTGGAACACCTTACAAAATACTTTTAAACTGGAAGAACTTGTCCCGATTGGTGTTTTTAAATCACTGATGAAGGATTTTGAGGCTGATTCCCTGACCTGTCAATGTTTTTATTTGCTGTTTTATACTCTTGTGAATTCAATGGTTTTTACTAGATTACTTGTAGTTATTCCTGTTGTCTGTCTGTAATTTTTTTGTAATGACTTGGTGCTGCCTATCTTGGCCAGGGTGCTCTTGAAAAAGAGATTTTAATCTCAATGAGCCCTTTCTGGTTAAAAAAAAAAAAAAAACTCCCACTTGCGCTGGCCAGGAGCAATAAGAGGTGACACAGGGTACCGTACTAAACCACAAATGACCTCTAAGTCACGTGGCGTAAGCTCGCGACTATTAATGGAGGAACCACTGTACATATTACCTCAACTAACCGGTGCCCCCGCACATTGACACTGCACCGGTACCCCCCTGTATATAGTCTCACTATTGTTATTTTACTGCTGCTCTATAATTACTTGTTACTTTTATTTCTTACTCTTATCCATATTTTTTTTAAACTGCATTGTTGGTTAGGGGGTTGTAAGTAAGCATTTCACTGTAAGGTTGTTGTATTTTCATTTGATTTGATGGGATAATTAATGCTTAATTAACTCAGGAACCACACCCGCGTGGAAGCACCTGCTTTAAATACTTAGTATCCCTCATTTACTCAAGTGTTTTATTTATTTTGGCAGTTACCTGTATGTCTGACCCCTTTACCCTTGGCCCTAGAAGCGTTACTCTGAAGGTATGCAACCTAAAATACTTCTTATGTCATGGTGACAGTGAACTACAATTCAGGCATTTTTGGTCATCTAGTCATGAATGAGGTCCTGGAATTGTGGACATAAAACCACAGACTCTCTCCCATTGTCTGGCCATTTGTCTTGCTTTGTTCACAGTAATCTGAGCTGTGTTACCTGCAGTAGAAGTCGTGTTCAGCTGTGCTTTGCTCTGCACTGGGCTGTTCTGCTCTGGTCTCAGACACTCATCATCTCTGTTTTTCCAGTGTCAAGGTTAGATGAGTGATGCTCCATGCATGAGCATTTCGATGGGAACAATATGTCCAATATCGCCTCTTCTCTCATAGGGGGAATTAAATTGATAAATAAATCAAACTTGCCTGTGGAATAATCTCATTGTCCCTTAGAGAGCCCCGCGTATCCCTTAACAGATGTAAGAAAACACATTGGCTACAGTGGCCGGGGCCAAAGTAAAGGCTGGCCTGACCAGGAATTCCCACTCCCGCTTTCTCCAATGTGTTAAAGCGTTTAATTGCCAGAAAAAATAATAATTTGTGATTTCATCTTAGAAGTGCTTCGGTAACCACAGACTGCGGGACTGGTACTTTTGTAGCTAAAGCAATATCCTCTAGCAGAAGAAGTAAAAACATTTCTATACGTTTAAATCACATGAGAAGCCAGATTTCATGGTTAAACGGTCATGGTACTTTTTTTTACTGGCTTAAGTAATAAATTACCCTGTATTTGACCCTGCAATTGATGGGTCAAAGCGCGGGATAAGATTTTAGGAACCGATTTGCAGGACGGAGTGTTTTAACTAGAACACAGAAAATAATAACCATAACTGACCACAACGAAATGTAACTCCTTTAAAAAGAAAGCACATAGATGGTCTCCTGAGTGGCGCAGCGGCCTATGGCACTGCATCTAGGTGCAAGAGACGTCACTACAGTCCCTGGTTTGAATCCAGGTTGTATCACATCTGGCTGTGATTGGGAGTCCCATAAGGCGGCGAACATTTGGCCCAGAGTCGTCTGGGTTTGGCCAGGGTAGGCCGTCATTGTAAATAAGAATTTGTATTTAACTGACTTGTCTAGTTTTTATTTTTTAAATATATGTGATATGAAAGGGCCACACGTTGGTAGTGGTGAAATACCGGCTACATGTATGTTATTGTTCTTCTGTGGTGTTGTAGTGGTCTGATTGTGTGTGAGGTGGCATTAGCCCCATTTTACCTCCCCGGTGTCATGTGGCTCGTTAGTGTTACAAGGTCTCAGGTGTGAATGGGGAGCAGGTGTGTTAAATTTGGTGTCATCGCTCTCACACTCCCTCATACTGACTGGTCCCTGGAAGTTCAACATGGCACCTCATGGCAAAGAATTCTCTGAGGATCTGAAAAAAAGAATTGTTTCTCTACATAAAGATGGCCTGGGCAATAAGAAGATTGCCAAGACCCTGAAACTGAGCTGCGGTGGCAAGACCATACAGCGGATTAACTGGACAGGTTCCACTCAGAACAGGCCTCGCCATGGTCGACCAAAGAAGTTGAGTGCACATGCTCAGCGTCATATCCAGAGGTTGTCTTTGGGAAATAGACGTATAAGTGCTGCCAGCATTGCTGCAGAGGTTGAAGGGGTGGGGGGTCAGCCTGTCAGTGCTCAGACCATACGCCGTACACTGCATCAAATTGGTCTGCATAGCTGTCGTCCCAGAAGGAAGCCTCTTCTAAAGATGATGCACAAGAAAGCCTGCAAACAGTTTGCTGAAGACAAGCAGACTAAGGACATGGATTACTGGAACCATATCCTGTGGTCTGATGAGACCAAGATAAACTTATTTGGTTCAAATGGTATCAAGCATGTGTGGCGGCAACCAGGTGAGGAGTACAAAGACAAGTGTGTCTTGCCTACAGTCAAGCATGGTGGTGGGAGTGTCATGGTCTGGGGCTGCATGAGTGCTACCGGCACTGGGGAGCTACAGTTCATTGAGGGAACCATGAATGCCAACATGTACTGTGACATACTGAAGCAGATCATGATCCCCTCTCTTCAGAGACTGGGCCGCAGGGCAGTATTCCAACACGATAACGACCCCAAACACACCTCCAAGACGACCACTGCCTTGCTAAAGAAGCTGAGGGTAAAGGTGATGGACTGGCCAAGCATGTCTCCAGACCTAAACCCTATTGAGCATCTGTGGGGCATCCTCAAAAGGAAGGTGGAGGAGTGCAAGGTCTCTACCATCCACCAGCTCCGTGATGTCGTCATGGAGGAGTGGAAGAGGACTCCAGTGGCAACCTGTGAAGCTCTGGTGAACTCCATGCCCAAGAGGGTTAAGGCAGTGCTGGAAAATAATGGTGCCCACACAAAATATTGACACTTTAGGCCCAATTTGGACATTTTCACTTAGGGGTGTACTCACTTTTTTTGCCAGCGGTTTAGACATTAATGGATATGTGTGGAGTTATTTTGAGGGGACAGCAAATTTACAAAATTATACAAGCTGTACACTCACTACTTTACCTTGTAGCAAAGTGTCCTTTCTTCAGTGTTGTCACATGAAAAGATATACTCAAATATTTACAAAAATGTGAGGGGTGTACTCACTTTTGTGACATACTGTATGCTGCTCTTCTTTCAGAAAAGCATGCATCACAACTTTGTCCATTTGCACAATTTCTCTCGTTCACTTTTGCTTGTAAATGTCTACACTCACTGAAAATTACATTCGGTAGCTACTAGCTATGCTTGTATAACTTTATGAGCTGGATTTGCCTGTCTTTGCAATGAGTTTTGTTATTTTTCGCTCATTAGCATTTAGCTATGTGATTTCTCTATTAGTTTAGTTCTGATAATAGAGGCCTGGTGGGCTTTTCTTGTGTTTTTAGCGACCCCTTGTGTGATATGCCGGTAATACCGTGAATCCTGGGATGAGTGACGGCCGGTATGACGATATGAAAATCTGTATAATGCCCAAGCCTAGTTGGTTGTCTGATTTGCAATTCTGTACTTTACCATAATATTTGGGTGTGTGGTGCATGTGTGTGTGACAGAGAGAGAGAATGAAAGAGTGAGAGCAAGAACGAGAGAGCGCGAGAGGGAGAGAGAAGGGGGGTGCGACAGTGTGTAAACATGTTTTAGGGATTGATTTAATCAAACTGTCTTGAGGAAGACTAATTGAAACCAGCTGTCTGGGAAGAAAGAATCAGGGGAAGTAAAAGCTGAGACCCCTGGAGGAGAACACCTCTGGCTCCTTGGACTGAACACAATGAAATACCATCACAGGCTAGGCCTTTATATCCTCAGCCTCAGACACTTACACATGAGAGATAATGGTGTGCAAGGACTCCTGGGTAGGGATTCTACTGCTCTTCGTTCTCTTCCTGCTTTTCCTTTTAGTCCTTCTCCAGTCGAGCTTCAAAAGATCCCCGCCCCAGCGATCCTCCACACCCTCCAAACCTTTCCTCTGGCATGTAGTTGTAATGGAAGCGTCACCAGATGTGGAGTATATTAGCTGGACCTCAGAAGAAACAGCTGCTTAAAGCCATGGGAGTATGATGAGGAGGGAGCAACGACTGGCCATAAACCTACTTTATGCCACTGTAAATAGAAAGCATAGGGACCATATCTAATTGGACTGGCAAACGTAAAGACTACAGATGCTGTAATTTTATGGTGACCAAAGCAGGCCTCTGATAGGCTGGTCTCTGGACAGAAGGAGAAGGGGAGGGTTGAGGCACCAAAGCCATTGAGTTAAGCCAATCGTCCAGTCCTAAGTAAAGTGATCGGACAAGTGGACTTAATATAATATGAAAATGCCAATGCTTGAAAGTCAAGCAATCAAGCTATACAGGAGTTGAAGCATAGCATGCAATCACAAATGAAGATAGACAGGAACATTTTTCGAGAGAACAAAGGGTAATACTGGGGAAGATGGATGAACATCCTCAATCATTACCTAGCCTCCACTGTAAGCGAAATGACAAGGGGGGCATCCCAACAATGTGACCGCATTGGGCTGATACAGCCTCTGTTTTTGGACTTGGATACATCAAATGCATGTTTACATATTTGTGGATGCCAAGAGACTAAAATGTAAATATTATAATGATGATCTGTTCCTGAAATAGACAAGTACATAGGAAAGCCAATCATCTTGCTGCTCCGAGGGCAAAAATATGTCCAGAGCCACGTATATATATTATCAATAAAATGTAACAATACGGGTGCAGAGCGTTCAATTTGGCTGCTGGGGGGCAAGGAAACCCCCAGCTCAACTAAAATCATTCACAACTACATACCGTTTTCAAGGGATTGTTAAATAAATGTTATGACTATTTGGTTTTAATATCATAATATCTTGAAGAGCATTCCACATTTAGCTCTATCATCAGAGTTATACAGCAAGTAACTGCATGCTTTTTATGATCACTAAACATCAATTGATCATGTATTAGATACGTGACGGTAGCATATCCATGTAGCTAAGCAACATGTGTCATTTAGCTTGCTTCATTAGAGATTAGGCTTTTGGACAGAGCTTGACATCGGCAAATCCTCGTCCTGGTAAAGTTGTCAGTCGGACTAATGTCATTACCACTAGATGGCAAGCAAATCAAACAATATTTTAGCCATATAGCCATCTAGTTTATCCTCTGAAAGTTAGCTTGTTAACTTGCCATATTGACGTGATCTGTTATTAGCTAGATAACCCCCCAGCTTGCCCCCCAGCAGGCAAAACACTGTGCACCTTATTGTGACGTTTTATTGATAACAACCAATTTAGACAGTTGGGCCAATGTTGTTTCTGCATGAAATATTTACATGACACTACAACATTCTATGGCAGCCATGTTAGCTCCCCATTAACATTACATGGGGAATATTTAAACAATGCTATGTATAGAATGTATAGAATCAGAACAATATTCTAAAATGTGGCCTAACTCTCTAAATATATTGCTCTGATCTCAGCCAATGTTCTGACCTTAATTGTGGTTCTCACACTTCAAGCAGCACAAACAAGAACTATTCTAATTTTAGATAGCATTTTTAACAGTAAGGTTGGATAGCTTGCATCGCTCCAACACCAACTACATTATGCTCTTTCCTTTTTCCAGTTTGCTGTGGTAGGACATCATTGTGAATATGAATTAGTTCTTAATGGACCAGCCTGGTTAAATAAATTAAATAAAGGTTCAATAAAATAAAAAATAAACAGAATAACTGTGTTAGTATACAACAATCACAGTGTCTTCACAGCGGGGACTGTCTGGGGGTCTATACTATTAGTAGCACTGAGTTATGGAAATGAGTTTCACACTTTACCTTCACCTCTTTGGTGTACGGTCTCTATCAATGCATTTAGTTGAACTATGACAATAATGAGGATTGTGCTGCTCTAAGAGGGTGGGAGTTTGACTCATAAATACAAAATAGTCCATTGAAGCCAGACAGATATTTGAATGTATTCAAACAAATAATCAATGTTTTTACTCACTACCATTACATAAACATAGTGGGTAAACTGTGTAAATTGTGTATTTTGTACGTTTGTATCTACAGGAAACATTTCAGTTGGCGGAATCAAACATCAATGTCGGTTGACACTATCCAGACACACTTTGATTGTTCCTTGACAAGTGAATTCTTCCAATCAGGAACTAACATTAAGACCACAGAAGCCAAACATTCTTTCCCCCACTGCAGTTCAAACATCTGTGTTGTCAAACGATAGCCTACTCAACTATCTGGGTCTATTCATTATCCACACACCAAAGCCCTGTGACTAAGTGTTATTATCATTATTCCTTTCAATCTGACCACCCTAAAATGTCCCTGGCCCCTCCTTTGAAGTCCCTGATTGATGCTGCACACACAAACCTTACAGCCCAGGACAACTTAACCCATGTCTTTCTCCAAACTCTGATGACTCTTTTGACAATAAAGGCCATTATGAGGAAACAGGCAAGACAGTGATTGGCCAGAGAGCCACATAGCCAGTGATTGCCCAGAGAGTCATTTAGCCAGTGATTGTCCAGAGAGACACCCAACCAGTGATTGGCCAAACAGCCACCCAGCCAGTGATTGGCCAAACAGCCACTGGCCAGAGAGCCACCCAGCCAGTGATTGGCCAGAGAGCCACCCAGCCAGTGATTGGCCAGAGAGCCACCCAGCCAGTGATTGGCCAGAGCGCCACCCAGCCAGTGATTGGCCAGAGCGCCACCCAGCCAGTGATTCAGACAGTGTCCATCATGTTGAGAACTAAAGTGTGATTAAAGGTTGATATACTCACGTTGGGTCTTATGCTGGCTGCCCGTCCGTAATACTTCTCGGCTGCGTCATTGAGACTGGCTTGTCTGCAAAGGAAAGCAAAAAAAAACAATCATCAATTATTTATTCGAACTTCAGAGGGTTCAGAGGAGACCTTGACCTCTGTCTGTTTACTGCTGCTCCGGGGTCAGTGAGGACAGGCTGAAGAGAGAATGCCGTGTCGAAATTAGAGGAGTCAATGAAACAGGCCGTTTGTTTCCAGGCCTTTCAGCAGACAGCACCCCATGCTGAGTGGTGTACAGCATGCCCTGGTTGTTTCCATTATATCCGGGGTTGTGACCTTTATGTCATGAGCTTTGACCTGTGTGTCATTAAAATAGGCTTCTCATCAACCACTGCCTTAGTAAGAACAAACATAACTTCAAAGGCGAGTCTCCTGTCTTCTGTGTAAAAAATATCTGTTGTTTTTGGTACTGAAGGTCAGTGGGGTTGGGAGGATTTGAGGCCTAGGAAGAAGATCGTCACAAAATCCATGTCAAATAATTTGCACGTTTAAAGTATTTCTTACAAAAACATTGGACACATACTATTATCATATCTAATGAAATTGTAAAGGACGCCACAAATACAACAAATCATACAATGAAAGACAGTGAAAAACATATTTTAAGGTAAAGGCACCTCTAGACAGATGTCCTCCTGAGAATCCCAGAAGACTTCAAGTATTTAAAGTCTGTAGACGCTCCAATAAAAAATCCAGTCAAAACAAGAATGTCTTCCATATGCTCATCTCCGTGTACAATACACCACGCCAGTACACTTAGATTACCATCGTACCTGACTGTGTGACTCTTTCCCTTTGGCCAAGAGCTTTTCCGTTTATTCATATTCCTATAAACCAGGAATCATTTTTACAACCTGCAGCTGCATTTCACTGATGGTAGCAATTGTCTCATTGCAAACAGTTTAACTTTGACACAGTCAAGGACGGAGTCAAGGACGGCTGGCTCCGGAGCCCTGAGTCGTAATGATGAAAGCGAGACCATCTGAACTGAACTGGGCTTCCATTAAGCCTGTCTGATCTTATTAAGGTATCCTCCTCCATATGGTATCCTCCTCCATACAGCATATACAGACATTTTCATATTCCACAACTAGCATGACAACACCATACCCGAGTAGTCTCTAAACCCAGGACGAAATCTCATAGGATGTCAATAGAGCTAATACCTGAGCTACATGTCATACCGTAGCGCATGAGTGCTGTCCTATTCCTGTCAACTGTCATCACAATATGACATGATTGAGGCACGAGAAGCAGTTTTGGTAAATGTGCTATCTTAATCTTATGTGAGTTTGCATTACTAGCATACAGCATGTGATTCTAATATTAGCAAAAACAGTTATATCCAGCATCCGACAATGACATTTAAATCACCCCAATTTCAGCTGTAGGGCTTTCCCCTCATGAAATGTTAATTCTGCCAAATCAGTCAATCACATTTGAGATGCTAAAACGGTTTGTACTTCATAAGGTAAGAGAATGGGTCATTGTGTATTCTTAGGACGGTTAAACTAAACTAAATATACATACAAAAACAAATGACTCCAAGAAACAACACTTGATACCCTTGTGGCTCGTTTCAAAACAAACAGACCATTAAGCTCCATATGTGACCAACATTGCCGTTAGGCCACAGTGGTAATGGCTGGCCAACAGACATGGGGAGTGGATGCTTTCCCTATGAGGTAACACCAGTGTTGGGGTGAATGAGTCTCTATGGTGTGAACTGATATGATATATGTTTTGGACGGACACGACATGATCAAACTCAAGAAGAATGACTGATGTATAGGATCACAGTTTGTCTTCTGCATCTCTCATACTGTGTCTCCAGCTCTAATGAGGGTGGAGAATCATTGAGACTCATTGAGAATCATTACTCAGTGCAGAGAGCACTGCCTCACTCAAAGAATTATTCATACGCTTTAGTTCAAGGCCTTTGTGTAGGAGGTGTGGGAACTGGTGTGCGTCCTCACAACGAAACCTCAAACACCTTGTCTTTATTCAACTCCAGGAAGCAGAGCCCAAACTAAAACCTCTATTAAGCAGCAAGAATTATCATTTGTCAAGTTGAATAAACAAATATTTTACACTAAATGACCATCATACAACCAGTATTACTTCTTTGCTCAACAATACTTATTTGCTTATCAATTAACTGTTTAATCAATAGCCTTTAAAAAGTAACTTAAATACCAAAAATCCTGAGAATATTAACTTCCATAAAATGTACAGTAATGACAAAGATGGGTTTGTTGTCTAACTGTGACCGTAACCATGTGTTGCAATAACGGCAATCATATTCAGAATAGAATATTGTCTCAAGAATGAATCTAATTCTATGTCATTTTCAGGTCTATAAACACATCATTATCAGACTGGAGAACTGCCACATCATTGTCACCAGACAAACAAGATCTTTAATGTGAGTGGCAAAGGATTGCCTTCTGCCTTAGGTTAGACCCGTCCACTGAGATACAGCTGTTGGGAAGAGAGGTGAGAGAGGAGAACTAGAAGAGCCCGGAGAGGAAGAGAGAGGGAAAATAGGGATAATGAGTGAACGAAAATAAATAACTCCCTGGATGAAACGAGTCTTGATAGTTGGTAATCTAAATGTGCTTTATTAACCCCGGTGCAGACGCACAGACACACAAATCACACGGCTGACACTACACATTACTTCATTTAAAAAATACAGATGACTTAATTAACTAATTGTTCCAGCAACAACCGCCAGTGTACAATCTGTGTACTAACGACATCTAGCCCATCTGTCTCGTGCAACAAGACACACTTGTTACACAAACGTTACTCCATTGTTCCTTGTTCCTTCTGTCAAACAGATCTGGGTTTCCAGAACAGTGATGTGACACCACACAGCCTGGCTTGCAGAGGGATTTGAGCACTTAAAGGGCAGCATTAGCACATTCCCCTGGGAGCTAGCAGTCAGCCAACCTTCCTCTCCCTTTCCTTCGCCTCGCCTCGCCTCGTCTGCTGGCTGCTGCCACTGATCTGTAGACCCGGACGAAGGTTTGGAATAACGTGCTGATTGTTTAAAGAAGGCCGGGGGAAATGGATAGCAAGGAAGTAAACTTGTCAAAGACCAAGAGCCCCAGAGAGCAATAAGAGAAGGTTTGTACATCTTAAAGTCGACTCCTCCCCACCCTCTCCCTCCCCTGTTCAGATTCACTAGTATCCCCCACCAACCGAGGGCCTTCCACGTCTTGGTTCCAAGACAAACACATAAAGAACATGAGTTCCAGAGGAGAGAGACCCCATGCCAGCGTGGCGGTGGGGAGTCCCTCAATGAGCCCAGCCTGAGACCCTCTTTAGCCAGGGGCCCTGACCCTGGAAGAGGCTCTGTAAAGCATGGACGGCTGGGATGCTGGTGGTGCACATCCCCCTGGATCATAGTGCTGTGCAATGGGACACCTTGTGAAAACCAGCTGGATAAAGACATTATACACAGCTGCATGACATGGCCTCTTTCTGTCTTTGGTCAAGAAAGTGAACCGGAAGCACAATGATTCAAGACATCGCATTAACTGTTTTAGTAGTCGTAATTTCCCACAGCCAGCAGTAGTAATCCTCACACAGAAAACCCCTGATTAACCATGGTAAGTCCTAACAAGGGAAATATAATATTGTTGGCTCTAGTAATCCTCTCTCAGTCTGTGTGGCATATTCTAAATTGGCATGTTCCTCTATTTACAAATTTGCACTCGCGCCTTGTGCTTTGAAACACAGCACCTTGCAGCTTCCAGGAGAGCTGTGAGACAGACGCCGCGCTGCTGAACTTTGCTCTGGTTTGGAACTGGCTCCGCATGAATAAGACAGAAACAGCAGCGCCGCACTAAGACAAGACGGCAGCTCCCTGGCTACCGCTCGCTGCAGTAGAGAAGGGGATTACAGAAGCTGGTCAAGTAAATCACACTGGCAGAGGAGAGCTGTAAGCCCTGGAATAAAGCATAGAGACAGTAGATGCTCTCCCTCCTTCCCCCAGCCCTTGTCTCCTCCCTCCTCCAGCCCTTGTCCCCTCCCTCTCAGTGTGTCTGTCCCATCCAACACTCACCTGAGCATGTGGGCTGCGCTGAAGACCACATCAAACTCCCCGCTGTCCAGACGAGCTGCCTTCTCCGCCATCTCAGCCGCTTCCAGCAGACGAGACTCCTCCAACAAAAACTGACCTGGGAGCAGCCAGAGGGGGAAAGGAAAGGGAAGGAGAGAGAACAGGAACACCATGTTAAAACGCGGTGTGTGGATGTATTCCTAGAGAGGGATGAATAGTGGCTGGGAATATTGCCTTTGGCCAGGGGAGATAGGCAAGCCTCTGTCAGCCCTAAGAGTGATTTGCTGAAACACAAGATACGAGTGGAGCGTACCATCACTCTTTGGCCATCACTCAGGCCCATTTGTCCAATTAGTAGGGTTGTGATAGGAATGTTTCTCTTACATGTGCGTCAGGCCTGGCTGGAGATCTGAGTTCTGTACGTCTGAGATGCAGCTGAAATGTAGAGCAGGGCCTTTGTAGACCTCCCTAATAACGCTAGAGTGTGGACCCCTGAAGGAGCCACGAACTGGGAGGAATTAATAGTCTGTTGATTTTGGTGGGCTCCACTACTGTACCATGCTTCCAAACCACTGGGTGAAACCAAGTATATTTTCCTAAATAGCTGTGAATGTAGACCTTGCTACAAGCCTTATGTGAAGGAAAGACTGATTCGCCCCTGACTGATTACCAATGTATTGCAGAGCACCTACAGCTTAGAAACATTGCAATGGCAAGGGATAGATTTCAATATGTCAACTCTTATTTTATTGGAGTGGTTAAGAATATGTAAGAGCAATTCCTTCAAATATCAAGAAATGAAAAAAATGATTTCATTTTACAAATGATCGATCAAAATGTATGTAACCACAAATGATTTACTGGCACTCCCTCTCAAATGCACATTTCAAAGAGGAAACTTGAAGTGACTTAGTATCAAATAAATTAAAATGTGATTTGTCATATGCTTAATTACGGTAGAAATGTACATATAGGTAGGGATAAAGTGACTAACCAACGGGATAGACGATAAACAGTAGCAACAGCATATGTGATGAGTCAAAAGAGATTAGTGAAAAAAGTGTCAACTATTTATCTAACTATTTTGCAGTCTTAGAAGCTGTTCAGGGTCCTGTTGGTTCTAGACTTGGTGCATCGGTACTGCTTGCTGTGCAGTAGCAGAGAGAACAGTCTATGACTTGGGTGGCTGGAGTCTGACAATTTTTAGGGCCTTCCTCTGACACCGCCTGGTATAGAGGTCCTGGTTGACAGGGGGTTCGGCCCCAGTGATTTACTGGGCCGTGTGCACTACCCTCTGTAGCGCCTTGTGGTCGGATGCCAAGCAGCTGCCATACCCAGTGGTGTTGCAGCCAGTCAAGATGCTCTCAAAGCTGCAGCTGTAGAACTTTTTGAGGATCTGAGGGCCCATGCCAAATCTTTTCAGCCTCCTGAGGGAGAAGAGGCATTGTCGTGCCCTCTTCACGACTGTGTTGATGTGTGTTGACCATGATCATTTCTTAATTTGTAACCTTAATATAATGTTGGTGAATCAAAAGAAACTGACCCAGAATGGCAGGACTTACCGTAATGCATATAGCAATTTCCTTTTGTGGGGTCTAGTTGGATGGCCTTCAGAAAGAACCTCTCTGCTTCAGTCTTCTGACCCTACGAAGGAAGAGGAATTAAATCAATTGTCAGTATTTGTTGCCTTGAGATGCTTTACATTTTATTATAATTCATAATGATTTTGCTAAGCCACAAACTTAATGTAACATTAAATCGTAATATGACACCTTGTGTCATCCTAAAAAAGATTTACCCTCAAAGTACACAATGTCATGCTTGGCACAGCTGACTGCCTGGTCTGAGCATTTAATAATAACACACTTATATCTGTACAAATATATCTGTACACAGAGGCTGTGACTAATCCACTGCAGCTGAGAGAGAGACAAACAGACACACAAAGAGAGAGAGAGACAAACAGACACACAAAGAGAGAGAGACAAGAGAGACAAACAGACACACAAAGAGAGAGAGACACGAGAGACAAACAGACACACAAAGAGAGAGAGATAAACAAGAGGGAGAGAGAGAAATGTGTGCACACACACACAGAGATTGAGATAGAGTCGTTCCGGGTTACGTCACACAAGGAGTGACAGACAGGGTGACTGGAGCCTGATGAGGGGCAGCAGCAGCAGTGACAGATTGGGGCCCAGTGGAGCCCAGAGGAGCCAGTGCCCCGGGGGCCTCAGAGAGCAGGATCAGATAACAACTAACACACAAAGGCTCCAGCCAACACAGCTGCCTCTCTCTGTCTCACACACACACACACAACGCAGATCTTATCTGTGTATCAGATGCACTCTGATGGAGATAAAGATCACAATAGAGGTTCAACTAATCAATTAAAGCCTATAGAAACCTAAATATATGAAATGCCACAGCATTTCACATTATGAACAAAAAGAGGCAAGAGCTCCCTTAATATTACATAAACCACTAACCAGAATAAATTATGTTTACTAAATACACTATATAGAATTAACACAATTCATTAATTTTAATTGCAAAGGCTTTGAACAAAAAGCCTTTATCCAAACACTGAAATCAGATTTGGATGATTCCGTGCCTCATACATTTTTCACCGGGTTTACCTTCAATAACTCAAAAAGTACTCAAAATGTCCAAGTGTAAATATTAGAGTTTATTCTCCATTGATGAGATGGAACATTGAATTATATGTTTAATGCAGCTCAAGGCTCTCAAATTCACAAATAGTACAAAGCGCTCAGCTGAGGAGCAGCTGGAATAGTCATAACATCAGCATATTTCTATTTATTGAAGTTCAAACAAAAAGCCTGTCAGGAAACCACGTTATGACAATTTATTGCACTGGCTCTCATTGTTTGTGTGGATTTGAATCATGTGGTACATACAGGTAACTGCCAAAATAAAGGAAACACCAACATAAAGTGTCTTAATAGGGTGTTGAGCCACCACAAGACACCAGAACAGCTTCACGGCACCTTGGCATAGATTCTACAAGTGTCTGGAACTCTATTGAAGGGATGTGACACCATTCTCCCACAAAGAAATCCATAATTCTGTGTTTTGTTTGGTGGTGAAAGAAACGCTCTCAGACACTGCTCCAGAATCTCCCATAAGTAGTCAATTGGGTTTAGATCTGGTGACTGAGAGGACGATATAGTTTTCATGCTCATCAAACCATTCAGTGACTTCTTGTGTTCTGTGGATTGGGGCATTGCCATTCTATGGGGGCATAGCCATGGTAACCAAAATAATGCCCTGCCCAGGATTTTCATACATGACCCTAAGCATAATGGAATGTTAATTGCTTAATTACCTGTGTGGAAGCACCTGTTTCAATACACTTTGTTTCCCTCATTTACTCAGGTGTTTCCATTATTTTGGCAGTTACTTGTACTTTGCAGATTTGACTGAGAAGTGAGGAAACTCTCTTTACTGGAGAAAAGTTGTCAAGAAATCTTTGCAGAATGTGAAAATAATATTTCCCATGAGCCCCTGTTGATGTTCTCATCTTTTGAATCCAATTTTGGCATTATCAGGCTTAGAGGAGTTTTATTCCTGAGTGGCTTGTTCAATGAAATCCAGTTTCATGTCTAGACTGCTAACGGACATCATAATTTCAACATTAGAGCTCATTAGCTTTCCCCCTCACAACTGTCAGGTATCCAGATCAAAACATTATTTAGTGTGTGAGGGGAAAGTGGCGGTTTGTATGCATCCTAGTAGGTTCTTAAACTGGCTGTGCAGCACATCGGCCCACAGCAACAGCAGCAGAGAGAGATTCTTATTAACTATGTGTGATCGATGCTGATAGATGGCCTGACAGCCTGCAGTGTTTGAATGGACTGGAATCGATGGAAGAAACAGCTCTGTCTGTCTTTCTATCTGTGTCTGTCTGTCTGTCTGTCTGTCTCCCACCACCCATATCCACTTCCTATTCAATATCAACTCATTATGGAGGTGAAATCTCCGGTTTTCACACATACTGCGCTTATTGTTAGTGTTGACCCCCTAATCTCCCAGTGACATCAGACGTGGAACAGATGTGTACTTCCACTCTGGCAGTCATCAAGGTGATTATGAATGGAGCCTGCATCTGATTAGGCCCGGAAATGCCTTGTGAATGACTGAGTTCAATAACACCCACCACCATGGTACACATCTCCGCCCTCAGCTACACCCCTCCCCGCAGGGGGTCCCGGGTGTGGTGCACAGGGGTCAGCCCAGCAGGAGAACGACGCCAAACCCTGTCCCCCAATGCGCGCAACCCCTCCCCCAAACGACGATCCCCTGCCAGGATCTGAACTTAGGACCCTTGACAGGAAGGCTATTTCCTCATCACTCACAGTGGGGGTAAAGGGTATGGGAGTGGAGGTGGGGGTCACTTTCCTGGTGTGCTATCTGATCAAGACTAAACTCAGTCGTCAGTGAAGAGACAGTAGAGGTAGTGGTATGGTGAAAGGCCGGAGGTCACGATGGGGCTGATGGAGGTAGAAGGTGAAGTGAACATCTTCAAGGTAGCTCTTACCAACTTACACACCTGGGCCCTCATAGATACAAATGTGTGCTAGAATTGGTTGAGCCACTGCATTTCACACTACACTCTTTTTTTATGAAAACCATCTCAAGGCTATTGAGTCTGTAAGTCTGACAGCTCTCTCCTCTCCTTATCCCTGAGGTTGCATCATTTACACACAGAGGAGAAAGAAGGCCTAGGTAAACCATTGTTGATCTCTGCCTGAGATTTGTATTGATATTTGTATTTATTATGGTAAGCTGCTATATGCGATAATGTCAAAACCCGCACTGAAGTCAAACAAAACAGCCCCCACAATCTTTTTTGTCATCAATTCCTTATTTGTGTGCTATGCTTGTTGAATGTGCTTTCCTACAAGTGTGCTGAAAGTCTGTTGTCAAATTGTTTGCTATAAAATAGCATTGTTTCTGGTGAAACACAATTTTTCCCAAAAGTTTACTAAGGTTTGGTAACAGACTGATTGGTCAGCTATTTGAGCCAGTAAAGGGGGCTTTACTATTCTTAGGTAGAGGAATGACTTTTGCTTCCTTCCAGGCCTGGGGACACACTTTCACATTGGTTTAAATTGAAAATATGGCAAATAGGAGTGGCAATATCGTCCGCTATTATCCTCAGTCATTTTCCATCCAAGTTGTCAGACCCCGGTGGCTTGTCATTGTTGATAGACAACAAAAAAACAACCTCTTCCACACTTACTTTAAGAAATTAAAAATGACAACGCTTGCCTTTCATAAATTGGTCAGATATACTTGGATGTGTAGTGTCAGCGTTTGTTGCTGGCATGTCATGCCTAAGTTTGCTAATCTTGCCTTTGAAAAAATCATTAAAGTAGTTGTCAATATCAGTCAGTGTTGTGATGAATGAGCCATCTCATTCAATGAATGATGGAGCTGAGTTTGCCTTATTTCCCAAAATGTAATTTAAGGTGTTCCAAAGCTTTTTACTATCATTCTTTTTGTCATTTACCTTTGTTTCATAGTGCAGTTTCTCAATTTGCAATACGTTTGCCAATCGGTTGGGCAGCCAGACTAATTTGCTATTCCTTTACCTCATCCCTCTCAACCATACAACTTTTCACTTCCTCATCAATCCACAGGGATTTAACAGTTTTTACAGTCACTTTCTTAATGGCTGCATGCTTATTAGTAACTGGAATAAGCAATTTCATAAATGTGTCAAGTGCAGCGTATGTTTGCTCATCATTACACACCGCGAACCAACAAATATTCTTTACATCAACATAGGAATCACTACAAAATGTATTGTATGACACTATACACTATATTAGACCCAGCCGTTGGAACTTTGGTTTCCCCAGATATGGCTACTATATTGTGACACTACATCCGATGGATCTGGATACTGCTTTCAAGCACATTTCTGCAGCATTAGCAAAGATGTGATCAATACATGTTGATGATTTAATTCCTGTGCTGTTGGTAACTACCCTGGTAGGTTGACTGATAACCTGAACCAGGTTGCAGGCAGTGGTTACAGTTTGAAGCTTTTTCTTGAGTGGGCAGCTTGATGAAAGCCAGTCAATATTTAAAATCACCCAGAAAATACACCTCTCTGTTGCTATCACATACATTATCAATCATTTCACAAATGTTATCCAGATACTGACTGTTAGCACTTGGTGGTCTATAGCAGCTTCCCACAAGAATGGGCTTTAGGTGAGGCAGATGAACCTGTAGCCATATTACTTCAACAGTATTTAACATTAGATTTTTTTTATTTGTTTTATTTTTTTTAACATTAGATCCTCTCTAAGCTTTACAGAAATGTGGTTCTGAATATAAAACAGCAACATCTCCCCCATTGCCATTTCTGTACATTTTATAACCTTTTATTGCTACTACTGTATCATAACAGGTATTATCTAAGTGATTTCTAGAGATTGTCATCTGTTCCTAGCAAATGATTGATTTCATGAACCTACATATGTTAACGTGGGCTTTTTTGAGAACTTTTCTTCTGGGATGCTTACATGATGCTTACATGATGCTTACATGATGCTTACATGTTTTCATTGCTTTACTGTGAAGCTTAGCAGAAGTAGATATTCACATCTTATTTTTGTTGGTGCAGGGTGAGCTGCACACTGGACTTCCTACTAGGGCACACCGCCTCAGTGCTAACAGTATACATCCGGTTTATAGGCACATGATTACTGCATACAATAGCTGTAGGATCAGCAGAGGTTAGCTGGAGGAGCATAAATTAGGTTACTTATATTGTGTCTACCGACGCCCCTGGTATAATGAACATTTGCTGAAGCATTATGACAACTCAGTGTCACAATGGTAGAGCTTAACTGAGCTGGGCTTGGGTCATTGACAAGCCATTGTCTCAATGCAGCTTTATAATACTGTGAAAGGATCCAGGAACCCAAATTATTTGGGTGGATCTCATCCTCCTTATAAAATGTGTTTTGTTTCCAAAAGGTATTGAAATTGTCAACGAAAGTTACACCCATTGAGCTGCAATAATCACTTAGCCAGTTGTGAAGAGAAAGAATCCTGCTAAAGCGCTCAATGCCACAATTCAGAGAGGGCACAGGGCCAGATTTGATGGGTCTTTTATTAGTGTCTAGCAGGGAGTTAGTCAGCTCTAAAATCCAGTTTCAACTGCCCTTCATAGTGTCATTAAAACCCACATGGACTATGATAGAATCGATTTCCATGTCCTGACGTAGTACATTCGGGAGCAGTTTAGTAATGTCATTTACTCGAGCTCCGGGATAGGACATTGTTTTTGCACCAGGAACAGTCATATTTCTAACCATGGAGCTGCCCAAAATCATGGCTGGCGAGAAGGACGAGGAAATCTGTCCACTCTCACGTTTCATTCACAGGATTTAGAGAACCCTTTCTGGACGGGCGAGAGGCATGATAACTTGAGCCCATTGCTCCCGGGACTGGTGCAGGCCTCCGACAAATGGAGAATCTCCGATCAATCCAGAGCAGGGACGGAAGGTTGCCAACGTCGACTTCGAAATCGTAGTAGTAGGCACTCCGGCCGCAGACACAGGTACCCCCAGCGACGAAAGTGTAGGAAGATCAGGCTCCAGGACGGCGAAACTACTCGTTGTTTGTATCTGTATCTACAGCGCTGGAACCGTTCATTTATTTCCAATTGCAAAACTCATCTGGGACTAACTTCATTAGCTTGATGGCTAGCAGCTTAGCGGCTCTGTTAAGCAGGCTGTCTGTTAACAGGGATTCCGGGACAAGAAATAGAGGTCCCAGCTGTTAAAAGCTAACCGCGTCATGGAATACATGCAAAAACAAGTTCGGTATTTATATTTAATAAATATTGGTTATGTTTTAGTCAAAAATAACAAAACAAGTGTTTCCTGCATAGTGTTGAGCCGCACACTCTGATGACGTCACTTGTGTTCCAGGGATGATGGGGCGGCAGGGTAGCCTAGTGGTTAGAGCGTTGGACTAGTAACCGGAAGGTTGCGAGTTCAAACCACCGAGCTGACAAGGTACAAATCTGTCGTTCTGCCCCTGAACAGGCAGTTAACCCACTGTTCCCAGGCCGTCATTGAAAATAAGAATTTGTTCTTAACTGACTTGCCTGGCTAAATAAAGGTAAAAAAAAAAAAAAAAAAAAAAAAAAAAAAAATGATCGAGAGGAATACAGGCATGAGCTCGGAATGTTCCTCTAAATCAATATCCCTTTCTTTACTAAAACAACAGTGTGTTTTCCCTTGACTGCTCACTCAAGGGAAGTTTTTCTTCTTCTATTGTATGTTGTTGTTCCCCTGGTGTATGATGAGACAAATCTACGTTTCAGAGATTGTATCTAATGGCTCTTGATAAGAGACCAGTTCATGTCAGCTTTTCCCTTAAATGCCTGCTAAGTTGTTTGTTAAACTTACCACCACTCACTTACTACAGACAGGGAAATACATCTGGCAAGGTGGTCAATATGGAGAAAGATCATGTTCATCTACAGCCATTATTCTCTAGAAAGGTAAACGAGTGATTGACAAAGATAAATGTGCTCTTTGTCTTTGTCTGGGACCCTGTGGAGTGAATTACCCCTAGCACACAAACCAGCCGTTCTCCTCTTAGTCCAACCCAGGTCAACTACGTGACCTTGGTGAATAGCATCTGAGTAGTCGGAAGGCCCTGGAGGCCCAGAAGGCAGTAGGGTCCGGAGTTAGAGGAGGATCCACATCAGATCAGTCCCTCAGGGCTGATGTGTTGCAGGGGCTGGTTAGTTAGCTGGAGCCATTTGCAACCTGTATTAGTGAAACTGATAAGGGGTCAATATGGAGAGCCGGTTTAGGCAGTTGTATAGAATCACTCCCGGGATTTGGTAACAGATTTTAAAAACACACAGGGCAGCTGTGACATCAGTTTGAATCAGGAAGCTATCCCCACAGGACGATGGGGCACCTTGAGAAACTCAATGTGATCAGCCCCCCCACACACACACGCACACATAGGCCATTGATGATCTGCATGCACACTCTCAGGCTACTTGCAGAGCTGAATAAGAATAAGAAAGCCAAGAAGAGAAGGAGGAGGAGGAAGATGATGATGGTGAAGAAGTTACCGTGAGCGCCAGGAGTTTGCCATAGGTCAAGTGTGCTGGGATGTGGTCTGGCTTGGCTCTCAGGGACTCTCTGTACCAGTGCTCGGCCTCGGTCAGCTTGTTCAGTCTCATGTAGGCCTCTCCTGTGAGGGGAAGTGAGGCATCAGGTCAAGGTTCAGAGGTTAAGGAACCACACGTCGTCCCATTGTCTTACTAAGGAATCAAATGACAGCTAGGGTAGTCATGCAGAAAGGCCTGCCATCACTTCAGTGCACTTTGAAACCCGATACCAAACGGGTGTTTTATTAGCTAAAGGACCTTTTACTAGGACTAGGGTCATAACAAAATCACAAAGTAAAGGACGGCTTTTGAATTGGTCTGCATCAGTTGAATAGTGTCCCACTAAAAGCCTAGATCGGATCACAATATGTTTTATTAATATCCTCTATCCTATAACAAACTCCTTATACCTGCTCAGCAAAAATCCTATAAAAATAGTCATCGAACTAAGGTGTACTTTCAGATCCCCCATGTGTTAGTTGGATGGAGTTCTATGGGATGTCTAAAGTAAGTCTAAAGTCAGAGTAGGAGAACATACATGGGCCTGACTCAATCCTTTAATATGACTGGCCTGAGCTGATTGTCTGATATGTTGCTGATGACATGTGTAGAAACACCCTTCCTGATTCTTCAGACAGTGATACCTCTTCCAGCCTTGAAGACTTTACCCCCACCTGAACAAACAGTCCCTCTTTCTTTCTCTCTCCTGCCCCTGACACGTATTATAACTGCATTTCGCGACATAGTCGGGTAATTGGGGAAAACACAAACCAAAACAATGCTTTAAATGTAATGATCACAGGAATAATACTGGGATAGGGGACGTGACTGCAATAAGTTTCACATGAACTTGTAACAGGGGTCTTATATTTTTTTTTCGTTTTTGAGAGGAGGGCTAATTGAAGCTAGATTATAAATGGGGGATTATGGCAAATCATTTCCACTGATAAGAAACAGGAGAGAAACAACAGGTGGCTGGTGATGAATGTTGACCTGCTGACCTCTGAGACGATCAACAGACGTCCCCCCTGTTCTTCATTAGCAATGGCCTGTAATAGACCTTTTAATATACCTCTAAATACAAGGTACTCAAGCATGTAGTGGTATCAAATATAAGACCCCAATTCCATTTTTGCTCATGATAAGGATCAGAGTTACTGCAGTCTTTTGTAAGCAAGTATATAAAGTATCCAAGGAAAGCCAGCTTTATGTTGGAGTAGATATCTTTCAAATTGTTCTGCAAAAGCAGAAGCATTTACTGTATGTCCTAGTTGGGTTACAGAATGCCTAGAATGAATGTATTTCCTTTCCAGCAGCTAATATAATACTGTACATTGACTGTTATGATTATGATAAGGGCAACATGAGTAGCTTTATCTACATATTTGTCAGACATGGTGTAACGCAGAGCTAGTAACAGCAGAAGACTGAGTGTGGTGAAACAGGCTTTGTGCCTCTCTAGTCTACCATCAGATTCAGATGGAGGTCTATGAGGAAGCACAGACATGGACATAAAATACTTAGCGACACAATTTCCAAGGAGTTGAAAATCACATCTAGTGGAACATTCCATTGCCCATTTGAGCGGAGGGGGGTTTTGGCAGATAAAGACCCAACTTTGACCCAGACTGCCATGTACACTGACAAAAGTTCCCCCTCTTGAGAATGACAAACACAATGGCAGCACCCAAGTGAATTGGACTGTAAATAGATAGGAGCAGGTGCACCAAACATTTAAACGAGCTCCTCAGAGTAATGTAAAAATCAGCTGCAAGAAATATGGGAACATGCCGCAACATCCACCCTGCTAATGCCCTTACAGCTTTCAAACTGAGGGAGGCGATTTGCTAATGATTTCTCAGCACCTCCGTCAAGCTGAATTTGACTCCACTGGTGAATGTACTGTACTAAGGGGGGTTGCTGGAACTCAACAAGATGAAGAGTGAGAGCAAGAGAGGGAGGGAGGCAAAGAGAAAATATAGAGAGGGAGGGAGGCAAAGAGAAAATATAGAGAGGGAGGGAGGCAAAGAGAAAATATAGAGAGGGAGGGAGGCAAAGAGAAAATATAGAGAGGGGGGAGGCAAAGAGAAAATATAGAGAGGGAGGGAGGCAAAGAGAAAATATAGAGAGGGGGGAGGCAAAGAGAAAATATAGAGAGGGAGGGAGGCAAAGAGAAAATACAGAGAGGGAGGGAGGCAAAGAGAAAATATAGAGAGGGAGGGAGGCAAAGAGAAAATATAGAGAGGGGGGAGGCAAAGAGAAAATATAGAGAGGGGGGAGGCAAAGAGAAAATATAGAGAGGGAGGGAGGCAAAGAGAAAATATAGAGAGGGAGGGAGGCAAAGAGAAAATATAGAGAGGGAGGGAGGCAAAGAGAAAATATAGAGAGGGAGAGAGGCAAAGAGAGAGAGAAAAAGAAAAAAGAGAGGGAGAGAGAAGACAGAGAGTGACAGAAAGAGAGAAAGAGTGAGTAAAAGAGTGAAAGAGAGACAGAGGAACAACATGGGGGAGCCACAGAGAAGGACAAAGGCATGTCAGCAGGCCCATTGAGTGACAAGAGTGCTAGTGGAATCAGGGGTTACTTGAAATTGAAAATTATTACATTTTGAAATCAAAAGTCGCAATTTAGTCTGCAGCTGCTTTCACATGACTGTAACACGAGGAGCGTAGTTATTATCGTTAACACGTTGTGGAAACCTCAACATCGGGGCCTCGATGGGAGCGTTGGGCTGGAGCCACACACCCGACTTTGATGCTGATTTACACGTTATGAAAACAGAGCACCTCTAAAACCAACGGCCTTAAGCAGAGTCTACACTGCTACACAAAAACGGGCTAATGTGTAATGCTTACTGTAAGCATAGCTCAGCTGACGAGCTCAAGACCCTGGCCACAATCAATGCAACTCAATCCTGTGACCCCCTTCAGGTGGAATAAAGTTCAACAAACTCAGCCAGAAGTGCATGGACCCAAGCTGACAACCAACAGCTGACGCAATGATTACAAATGTACCCCCCACACCTCCAATCTACCAATCTTCTATTTCATTCCTTTTTCTCCTCGCAAAAAATCTAAGCTTGTGTGTTTAGTTTGAGAGAAAGATAATTGCCACTTACCCATCATGTTATAGAGGCTCTGAGGTGCAAATTGTCTTGGCATTTTATGTATTGCTTCTTTATACACAGAGAGGGCCTCCTATGAATGAATAAAACAAAAGGAACCATCCGTTAGACATGAAGAGCCAAACATGCCAGGGCCACAAGTCATTTGTCCACTGCAGCCTGGGCCCTCACAAGCTGAATGGAAGCATGGAATCAGAGGTCACTAAGAGGTGGTTAAGACTTGGTGGAGGAGAAAGGATCTATCCTCTCCATGACATGGCCAGTCAGAGAGCTAGTGCAGTGTCACACAGCCTCTCTCTTGCTAAAGCCCAAGGCAGTGATTCCCTTTAGGCTCTGTTAGTGGGTAGGCTTAGCGGAGTTGCCAACAACCGGATGCATCCGGTTTTCAGGGATACAACTAATTCAACCTAGCTTCCTCATCTGCTGAAAACCAGATTCAGGAACTCCACTCAGGCGTTTTCTTTTACGCCTGCTACGTTAGGTTAATTAGTGGGTATACTAGTGTAGAAGGTCAGTGGGTGGTGGAGCTTTTCTCCTGACAATTTCCACAATCTCAGAACGGATGCACTTTTCGACCTGCTTGTATATGATTAGTGTGTGTGTTCCTGTGAATACGTTTGGTGTGTGTCCCCCTGTGTATGTGTGTGTGTGTGTGTGTGTGTGTGTGCACCCCTGTCTGCTCCCCTATCCTACCTCCTGGTGCCCCTGCTCATGGAGCAGCTTTCCCAGGTTGTACAGGCAGCTGGTGACAGAGCTCTTGTGTGTGTGGGGGTCCTTCAGGTTCTCGTCAGGGATTTCGGCGCAGGTTAGGAAGGTCCTCTTGGCTTCGTCCAGTCGCCCCTGGTTCATCAGGACAATCCCGGTGTTCAAGTAGGCAGCTGCAGGGGGGAACGAGAGACATATAGGTGATCCATTACGTGATCAACATGCAGCCAGAGAGTAATTAGGCTCTATGGGGCTGAAACTAGTCATTATGAAAATGATTTTCTGAATAAATTGGCCAGCCACTGATGATCAATTGGCTGCTGCATCCATGGGGTAACAATACATATTCAACACTCGTGGAAGGGAGTGTATGGGGTGGTGGTGGCTCCACCAATACTGTATACATTGGCATGCCAAGATGAACTGTATGCTAGACTAAAGTTCGACCTAGCCCCTATCCTCAGTTCTCTCTGTCTTTCATCCATCCAAAGTGAACTGGTCTAATCAACAATCATTTTGTAGGAATACATTGCATATATCCCTCTGGCTAGAGTGTTTCTGAAGACAGTTTCCATAAAGGATGTGTGTCTGAAAGAGGGAACAGTAGGAATGGAACTGGATATCATGAGAGTATCATCATGAAGCTGCCACTTTGGAATTGTTCATGAACAGATTCACGTTGTACCAGCTGCCAGCTAAACACATTGAATTATGGTACAACCTTGACAAATTACTTTTATTATCTGACTGACTCTCATACCTTCACCTCCAATACCCCCCACCACCGCTTTAGGTAACTCATTAATTTAGTTATCGGCAGTAACAGATAGGATCATTGCATAATGAACGAGAGCTTCAAAGTGTGATCATCATCTGATTACATTCATAATTATGAATTACACTTTGGGAGACAAAGGAAAGGACTCCACCGCTTGGCGGTGATCGGTCAATATAGAAAACTATAGGGGAATAATTTAGCACCAGGCAGTGTGACAGCTGAACCTTACTGATACAGTAATGAGCTAGCAGGAAGCATGTTTGAAAGAGTTTCCTCAAGGTAAGACACAAGAAAAAACTACCACCATTAGGGGATGAGGAGAGAAGGGGAGAGAGGGAGAAATGGAGAGATGGAGAAATGGAAAGAGGGAGAAAGGGAGAGATGGAAAAATGGAGAGAGGGAGAAAGGGAGAGATGGAGAAATGGAGAGAGGGAGAAAGGGAGAGATGGAGAAATGGAGAGAGGGAGAAAGTGAGAGATGGAGAAATGGAGAGAGGGAGAAAGTGAGAGAGGGAGAAAGGGAGAGATGGAGAAATTGAGAGAGGGAGAAAAGGAGAGATGGATAAAGGGAGAGAGGGATAAAGGGAGAAATGGAGAAAAGGGGAGAGGGAGAAAGGGAGAGAGGGAGAAAGGGAGACAGGGAGAGAGGAGAGAGGGAGAAAGGGAGAGATAGAGGGAGAAAGGGAGAAAGGGAGAAAGGGAGAGATGGAGAAAGGGAGAGAGGGAGAAAGGGGAGAGGGAGAAAGGGAGGGATGGAGAAAGGGGGAGAGGGAGAAAGGGGGAGAGGAGAGAGGGAGAAAGGGGGAGCGGGAGAGAGGGAGAGAGGAGAGGGAGAGATGGAGAAAGGGGGAGAGGGAGAAAGGGAGAGAGGGAGAAAGGTGGGAGAGGGAGAACAGGAGAGATGGAGATAGGGAGAAAGGGGGAGGGAGAAAGGGGGAGAGGAGAGAGGGAGAAAGGGAGAGAGGGAGAGAGGAGAGAGGGAGAAAGGGAGAGATGGAGAAAGGGAGAGAGGGAGAAAGGGGGAGAGGGAGAAAGGGAGAGAGGGAGAAAGGGGGAGAGGGGAGAAGGGGAGAGATGGAGAAAGTGAGAGAGGGAGAAAGGGGGAGAGGGAGAAAGGGAGAGAGGGAGAAAGGGGGAGAGGAGAGAGGGAGAAAGGGAGAAAGGGGGAGAGGGAGAAAGGGAGAGAGGGAGAAAGGGAGAGAGGGAGAGAGGAGAGAGGGAGAAAGGGAGAAAGGGAGAGATGGAGAAAGGGAGAGAGGGAGAAAGGGGGAGAGGGAGAAAGGGAGGGATGGAGAAAGGGGGAGAGGGAGAAAGGGGGAGAGGAGAGAGGGAGAAAGGGGGAGCGGGAGAGAGGGAGAGAGGGAGAAAGGGGGAGAGGGAGAAAGGGAGAGAGGGAGAAAGGGGGAGAGGGAGAACAGGAGAGATGGAGAGAGGGAGAAAGGGGGGAGGGAGAAAGGGGGAGAGGAGAGAGGGAGAAAGGGAGAGAGGGAGAGAGGAGAGAGGGAGAAAGGGAGAGATGGAGAAAGGGAGAGAGGGAGAAAGGGGGAGAGGGAGAAAGGGAGAGAGGGAGAAAGGGGGAGAGGGGAGAAGGGGAGAGATGGAGAAAGTGAGAGAGGGAGAAAGGGGGAGAGGGAGAAAGGGAGAGAGGGAGAAAGGGGGAGAGGAGAGAGGGAGAAAGGGAGAAAGGGGGAGAGGGAGAAAGGGAGAGAGGGAGAAAGGGAGAGAGGGAGAGAGGAGAGAGGGAGAAAGTGAGAGATGGAGAAAGGGGGAGAGGGAGAAAGGGGGAGAGGAGAGAGGGAAAAAGGGGGAGAGGGAGAAAGGGAGAGATGGAGAAAGGGAGAGAGGGAGAAAGGGTGAGAGGGAAAAGGGGGAGAGGAGAGAGGGAGAAAGGGAGAGAGGGAGAGGGATTCATAATAAATACAATTGTGTAATAATTGAATCTATTGACATGAGTGGTCCTTGAACACTCAATCATTCATCCAGTAATTGAGCAAGCTTGTCTGTGCCCTCCCTCCCCCATTGGCAGATGCCTGGACACCTGCGCTGTGCAAACACAAGAGTTTGAAATGGTCAATAAAAAGAGGAGCGGTACTTACAAGCCAGAGTTGGCCTGCTTCCAATGGCCAGTTTATAGTAGTGGAGTGCCTCAGAGAACTTGTTGTTTTCTTGTAGCAGCAAACCACTGTAACAGAGAAAGTTAGGGACTCTCATGGCTACAAATCTCAACAGAAGTGTGTGTCTGTTAAGACTGAATAACACAACATAAGACAACTAAATGTAATACAGTTTCCTTGTAAATACAGTACTGTAAAATGAAGTGCTACCAAATCTCTAGTTCTGTTCTAAACAATCTAATTCTGTAAATGGATCTGTTGAGTAACATCTAAAGCCCTTGGGGCTAGTGTTGAGTATTGACTGTGTGCTTCCTGTTGTCCTCCCCTCAGGCTGACACAGCATGATTAATAACCTACTGTCACAGAAACAGCACTCAGGGGAATACAAAGCACCATTACCTCTCTGTGAAGACCACTGATCATTAGACAGTCGTGTGTGCCGGGACAGACTGGGACCAGAAATCGGCCCTGTATTTCTAACACATCGGGCCCTTTCTTCCCCCTCGAGGCAAAAAATGGACCAGCCCATCTGTGTGTGTGTGTGTGTGTGTGTGTGTGTGTGTGTGTGTGTGTGTGTGTGTGTGTGTGTGTGTGTGTGTGTGTGTGTGTGTGTGTGTGTAAGGAGAGACAGTCCTGCTCATGTATGCATACAGAGTCTATAGCCACTCACAGGTTATACAGCATGTCTGCCATGTTCCTGCGGTAGTAGAGGGCATTCCTGTATGCCTGCTCTGCCTCCGCCATCTTGCCCTGGTTCTTCAGGACATTCCCAAGGTTGCCCCATGCTGATAGAGGGAGGAATAAAGTAATTAAGGTTAACAGGGTCAACCAACATGGCTGCCCGCCCCTTTTGGACACACTATCACTTCCTGGGTTTACGGTTTGTTATCGAGCCTGGTCCCAGATCTATTTGTACTGTCTTGCCTGGTCACATCAAATGTCAAGTCAAACAATGAACATAGGCTATGTATAGAGTTGGTAAGACAGTACAAACTGATCTGGGACCAGGCTGGTTTTGACCCTCCACAGAAGACATTGTGCAGGCTAAAACAGAGGGTATGTCTGCTGCTACTGAACTATTGGGCTTAGAGACTGAGGACAGAGAGAGTTGATGGCGCACCTGGGAGTGAGTGTGTCAAAGAGCCCATTTATTCCCTAACAGAAAAGGAAGAAAACAATGGCTCCCCCTGACACTCCATAGTAGATTAATGACAATCCTGTAAAATGGATTTCAGATTAATTGACAGGTAAATGGGTCTTGAAATGTCATAATAGTGAAAATTATAGGAATGAATCTGGTAGGCAATTTTCAGTTGTCAAGTGGTAATTGTATATTCTATTCTCCTTGGGAAATACATCTACATCGATTACTGCTTTAACTCACATATAGAGGAAAATGCACATAGCCTGACAACCAAATTGACTGAATAGTGTTTCCCTTCAATATTTTAGCTTGGAAACTAAATCCATACAGCTTAGTATGGGCAGTTGGAATCCATCATGTATACATATGGGCTTATACTCTTATACACTATTTAACTGTGTCTACATACAGTACAGCTGAAGCCAGGGCACACTGGGGCAACAGTATGAGCACTGTGAACAGGCCTGACAGAGAAGAATCATCCCCTTAGGCACGGTTTCTTCTTGTTCTCCTGATGGCTGTATAGGAGGGGAAAGTAAAATAGAGCTTATAGTAGTTACCGGGTTACCTGTGTAGCATTTCATTCAAATGTATCGAGTGCTCACTTATGCCAAAGGCTCCTTTGAGCTGTGCTTTATTTATTAGTTAAGGCGTCTGAGTCAGATATCCCAAAAGTCTCAAATTCAATATTAGCAAAGACAAGCAGAGAAAAAAAGACAATAACTTTATTGTAAACACAATATTAAACATTTTAAAATAAATATGCTAGAACAGAAAATGTTCTAAGTGGTGTTACCATCCACTGTGTATTTGTTAGGTCTCTTTTACTGTGTTTTCTCACAGAACTCATTCTCAATGCTTAACGAGCGTGTCACTATTTCAGACTCACAAATGGTATGAGGACAGTGAGCCAGGGAAGGAACGTAGCTGCTGCTCTGCTCTGTGTTGGTCCCAGCTCTGCTGCAACATGTCCTGCCGTTACCTCTGTCCCTAGCCCGGGATCACTATCTCAAGAATAACACTAGTACACTACCAGTTATTCAGTATTATCTTTGGATGAACCTGAATTTGAATGTTTGAATATTCAAGTATTCTAGTTTCCCCTCATTGCCAGTCAAGCAGGGATGTCAGTGAAGATGCCCTGCAAAAGTAAAAATGAGAGAAACTGTAGTCTGCCCATAGTGAGGGATTTAGTAGGTTTACAATGGAGGCCTTGTGTTGAAAGGTCCTTCAGCCATGATATACTGCCTGGAGAGGATAAACTGTCTGGAAGTAGACATACTGTAAACAATTTAACAGGTAGCGCTTAACACTCATGATTCCTCATGAGCTCCCGAGTGGTGCAGCAGTCTAAGGCACAGCATCTCAGTGCAAGAGGTGTCACTACAGACCCTGGTTCGATTCCAGGCTGTATCACAACTGGCCGTGATTGGGAATCCCATAGTGCGGCGCACAATTGGCCAAGCATTGTCCGGGGTAGGCAGTCATTGTAAATAAGAATTTGTTCTTAACTGACTTAAGTTTTTCTTTTTGAATTACATCTCAGGGTACATCTTGAAAATCACACTTTCGTTCAATCCCAGGAAGTAGCTATCACTTAACGCGATGCTACTTTAGGTCATACAGTCAACCTGTAAATATATTATGTGAGAATGTTAAAGTGAAGAAGGTTGTCTAAGTAGGACCTTTTTCAGGCAGCTCTAAGCTACATTATTCAGTGCAGAAGTCATGAAAGCTCATCTGACATGACACACACTAGCCTGTTGAACACCTTTTAAAGCACACTCAGGCTATGCAAACGTCACAGTCTGAGATGTTGTGTGAGTGTGTGAGTGTGTCTCTATGTGTCGATCTGTCTGTGTATTACCTTTAGCAGGGTTAAAGTATATTCCCGACTTGTAGAGCATCTCCTCGTTCTGCCAGTCTTGGTTCCTCAGCACTGTTTTAACCCCAAACAGTAGGACCAGGGTAACGCTACAGTACACCACCACAGTCCTGGAGGAGCTCCACCTCAGCCGTACGTACAGGGCCCTCAGCCCCACCGCCAGCAGCAGACAGAAGCCCATACTGGGGATGTACAGTACCCTCTCTGCTATCACAAAGCCCACGTAGAAGAACAGGTTGGTGGCAGGGAGGAAAGGGATGGCCAATAGGCCCAAGGAGAACACCACTACGTTTTCAGTGGTGGGCAGTGGAGTCCTGGTGACGTAGTGCTTTTTGGTACCGTTCTGTGCACTAGCAGTTTGAGGCTCTGTTTCAGAGTTTGTGTGGTTGGGAACATCGGGGTGGTGGCAGCTGTGTCCATTGGTGTGGGACCTCCCGTTCCCGTTGGTTACATGATGGGCTTTTCCGTTGGTCTCCTTGCCCTTGACCTGGCGGGTGCGAAGCCCAAACCAAGCCAGAAGGAGCAGTCCCACATAGAAGGCCAAAGTATGAAGGTTCCTCCAATCGGCGATGCTTCTGATCAGAGGCAGGGCGTCCATGGACCAATCAAAGCTCAGGGTGTTTGGGCACAAGAGAAGCCACATGTTGACGGCGGGCAGATAGAGGAAGGTTAGAGTCCGAGTGAGGAGGGATGGGGAGTCCCCCGCTGGATTGTCTGAGTTGGAGAAGTTGGGCGGTTTGTTGCCCATCCAGTAGAGGCGGTAGGCCAGCAGAACAGCCCCCCAGGCAGCCAACAGCAACACACTCAACAGCAGGTGGACGTTCCTCCTCTAGAAGAGAGAAAACAACAACAGAGCTGAAACTAGGAGGAACGGCAATCGACTGGAAAGCTAGCAGCAAAGGCAAGAAAAAATATTATGAGACGCTAGGGCCAAAGTAGTTTTCTGGTTGGTTGGTGATTTTTCTGACTCTTGGCATTTGACTTTGATCCAGGCCATGTTGGTAAATCGAGCATAAGATTGAATGTAATTTAGAAGAAAAAAAACGCAAGAGTCTGTTATGTAACGTTGTCTGGAACAAAAGCTGTGTTCATGCACTATTTGTCCAGCCAAGTGTTAGACTGCAGATTTAGAATGCATTGCAAGGAAAGTCAACTACAATTGATTTTATTGTTATGTTTTGGCTGTGATGTGAGGTTTTGAATACCCGTGAACAGGAAGATATCAGTTAACCGTGAATGCCTTTGTTGCTGGGGCTTATAAACCAAACAAATCAAAAAAAGAAAGGGGAAAAATGCCCTGTGACTTTGTCTTTGATTCAAGCCAAAATAATCACGGCTATACTGGATTCATTGACTGTTGCTGAGCAAATGTGGTCTTACATCATAGCATTCCCTTATTCTGTGTTATCTTTCTCCTCACGCACCTGGCCTTAGACATGACTAAATAAACACCAGAATACAGGCCAATAGACAGTCCTATTCATCATCATGCAGGCTCGATATTAAACACTTTCTGAAACTCCTGCATGGAAATTATTATGAAGTATTGAGTGTTTGAAACTTGTGCACGTTGGTGGGAGTGCAGAAAAAAACCTGGCCTATATTGTTCCCAATAGAACTGTTCCTGCTGTAGGATCAACCAGTCTTTCTTACGGGGTTTATTTTGGAAGTCACACTCCTGCTAAGAAATATTTATGGCTTCCCTTCCAAAATATTGTCAGCTAATACATGCAGGGCAACATCCATTTGTGCCCTGCAGTGGTGCTC
Organism: Oncorhynchus clarkii lewisi; assembly: GCF_045791955.1. NCBI lineage: Eukaryota > Metazoa > Chordata > Actinopteri > Salmoniformes > Salmonidae > Oncorhynchus > Oncorhynchus clarkii. The sequence continues at coordinate 78,224,352 of NC_092148.1, read as the reverse complement.
TGTATTCAAGGGAGGATGATCTCATACTGGGACAGTACACAACAATGAGGCTAGCATTCAGTACATGCATTTCATGTCCGAGCAATGCAGTAATTGACTGATTTCCCCATAGAGATTCAATGTAGAGGATAGGGACATTACAAAGCAACTCAAATCAAATGTTATTGGTCACATGCGCCGAATACAACAGTTGTAGACTTTGCAATGAAATGCTTACTTATGAGCCCATTCCCAACAGTGCAGAGTTAAAAATATGGACAAATATATGCAAAATAAAAAAAGGAAATAGTAAAAAAAACTATTAACAGGATACATACAAGGAGCACCAGTACCAAGTCAATGTGCAGGGGTATGAGGTAGTTGAGGTAGTACAGTGTGTACATGTACATGTAGGTAGCGGGATAATCAGGCAATCAGGATAAATAATAAACAGAGTAGCAGCAGCGTTTTTGGTGTGTGACAGTGTTTCTATGTGTGAGTTTGGGTGTGTGTGGCATCAACATGCATGTGTGTTTTGTGTGTGTGAGAGCGTACAGTATGTAGTGTGTGTGTGTGTGTTGGAGTGTCAGTGTAGTATGTGTGAGTGTATGGGTAGTCTAGTGAGAGCGCATCGAGCCAGTACAAAACAACTCAGATAAATAAATAATAAAAGGGTCCATGTACATTTTCCACATCGCCATTTGATTAACTGTCCAGCAAAAAGCCCTGCAACGTTTTTATTTATCTCATGTATTTAACCTTTATTTACCTAGACAACTCAGTTAAGAACAAATTCTTATTTACAATGACGGCCCACCAAAAGGCAAAATCATTGCAATTGTCTTTAATTCATATCATTCCTTACAGATCTCAAGATTACAGGCTTACACATAATTGAGTATTTATTCCCCATGTGCTGTACAGTTTCCTTTGGTAATATACACACAACCCTTCTTTACCATTAAATGAAAAGCCATGGCTAGTGTACAGCTGAAAATCCTGTTAAGTCCATTTGATGTCTCCTCTTCCATCTTTCCATGCCAAATAGATCACAGTGGCTAATAAGAGTATCCTCAGTCGGACTGTGAACATGGGGTCCTAGCTCTGCCGGTTGCAGTGCAGGGGGCTTCAGGGCTTCTATGAGAAATGGGCAAGGGACAAGGCCAAGCGCATAATAGAAGACCCCACGCACAAGCTTGCTGCCCCCCCCGGAAGGAGTTTAAGGGTCCCACTGTTCAGTAAGAATAGGAACAAGGCAAGTTTCATTCCATCAGCCACCAGACTGCTGAACAGTGGGATATAGGACAGATGCAGGCCAAACACACGGTCGGACAGTAGGCCGCAGAAACTTTGAATATGTGAAAATGTAAATGTGTGACTTGTGTACTAACTTTCCAGTTTTTCATACTGCATGTAATATGTTGTGTTTGTGTATTTGAATGCTGACATCACAAAATGAATTTCCATGTAAATAGATTATAAAGTATATCGTATCAACCATAACCCGATTGGTAGCTTTATAACATAACATCACTTCATTCCAAATGTGTAGTTAGTATAGCGACTTTATTTATTATTAACTGTATCTAGTAAATTACAGAAATAAATGTTGCAAATCTACATGTTGAAGACGTCATAATTCTTTGAATAAACATTGAGTTGAGATTCCGCTACCAAATATAAACTGGTGTGGTGTCAGAGTAGCTACGAGATGATCATCGGATCATTAGATGTAGGACTATTGACAGTGATCAAATCTTGGTGGATTCCGGCATTTAGTCTCTTTCCTTTTCCCCTGGTATGGTTGTGTGGGCCGGCTAGGCCCCCATGGAGTAGGCCTCATGTCAAAAGGGCCTGGTAGTTTAACTGTGTACCCAGTGTCAGGCTACAGAGGCTGAGAGGAAAATAATGACTGAAGAGAAAGACAGAGCCAGCCCGAGACTCTTCCTATCTTAGGCGTTTCAGCAATTCTTCAGTGAAGGCACAAATTGTTCAGCAACAATGCTTTCCTAGTCATTGCCTTGAAATAGGCCTTCGGTATGTTGGAGCTAAATTTATTCACAATGCTTCTTGGAAAATGCTGTTGATTATGCCAAGTCGCATATGCTGGGGGAAAATAGAGACAGTTCCAGAGATTGAAAAGACATGTATTAAACATGTATTCAGCCATGTGGTACTAATTTTGCGAGTAAGCCTGTTGATGTGGGCTATGCTACCATACAGCTCCAGAGCAAGATTCCTTTACCTTAGACTCCCTCGCTCAGGGGAGTCATCCCTATTAAAACAATGTGTAAGGGCAACACTATCAAAACCACAACAAAACTTTTGACAAATCAGGACATGATTTCCAAAGGAAGACAATCCACCACCGTTCTAGAGGTTAATATGTTGCTTGGCAACAGATAGGTCACCAGTATCCCACGTTTCTTGCTAATTCGAAACCAACTGTCAAAAGTCTCATGTGGGGGGCAATCAATATGTGAATTAATTGCCCCCCATCTATCTTCAGAGTTCGTAATGTTAGGTGACCTACACTGGGATATGCTTAACACCCCGGCCGTCCTACAATCTAAACTAGATGCCCTCAATCTCACACAAATGATCAAGGAACCTACCAGATACAACCCCAAATCCGTAAACATGGGCACCCTCATAAATATCATCCTGACCAAATTGCCCTCTAAATACACCTCTGCTGTTTTCAACCAGGAACTCAGTGATCACTGCCTCATTGCCTGCGTCTGTTATGGGTCAGCGGTCAAACAACCACCCCTCATCACTGTCGAACCCTCCCTAAAACACTTCTGCGAGCAGACCTTTCTAATCGACCTGGCCCGGGTATCCTGGGAGGATATTGGCCTCATCCCGTCAGTAGAGGATGCCTGGTTGATCTTTAAAAGTGCTTTCCTCACCATCTTAAATAAGCATGCCCCTTTCAAAAAATGTAGAACTAAGAACAGATATAGCCCTTGGTTCACTCCAGACTTGACTGCCCTTGACCAGCACAAAAACATCTTGTGGCGTACTACACTAGCATCGACTTGTCCCCGCGATATGCAACTTTTTCATCGAAGTCAGGAACGAATATACACAGTCAGTTAGGAAAGCTAAGGCTAGCTTTTTCAAACAGAAAATTGCATCCTGCAGCACTAATTCCAAAAGGTTTTGGGACACTGTAAAGTCCATGGAGAATAAGAGCACCTCCTCCCAGCTGCCCACTGCACTGAGGCTAGGAAACACTGTCACCACTGATAAATCCACGATAATCGAGAATTTCAAGAAGCATTTCTCTACGGCTGGCCATGCTTTCCACCTGGCTACCCCAAACTCGGCTAACAGCTCTGCACCCCCGCAGCAAGTGGCCCAAGCCCCCCCTGCTTCTCCTTCACCCAAATCATGATAGCTTATGTTCTGAAAGAGCTGCTAAATCTGGATCCCTACAAATCAGCTGGGCTAGATAATCTGGACCCGCTCTTCCTAAAATTATCCGCCGCCGTTGTTGCCACCCCTATTACTAGTCTGTTTAACCTCTCTTTCGTATCGTCTGAGATTCCTAAAGATTGGAAAGCAGCCGCGGTCATCCCCCTCTTCAAAGGGGGAGACACTCTAGACCCAAACAGTTACAGACCCATATCCATCCTGCCCTGCCTTTCTAAAGTCTTCGAAAGCCAAGTTAACAAACAGATCACCGACCATTTCGTACCTTCTCCGTTATGCAATCTGGTTTACGAGCTGGTCACGGGTGCACCTCAGCCAAGCTCTAGGTCCTAAACGAAGTCATAACCGCCATTGATAAAAGACAGTACTGTGCAGCCGTCTTCATCGACCTGGCCAAGGCTTTCGACTCTGTCAACCACCGTATTCTTATCGGCAGACTCAACAGCCTTGGTTTATCTAATGAATGCCTCGCCTGGTTCACTAACTACTTCAGATAGAGTTCAGTGTGTCAAATCGGGGGGCCTGTTGTCCGGACCTCTGGCAGTCTCTATGGGGGTGCCACAGGGTGCAATTCTCAGGCAACTCCTTTCCCTGTATATATATCAACGATGTCGCTCTTGCTGTGGGTAATTCTCCTCTACGCAGACGACACCATTCTGTACACATCTGGCCCTTCTTTGGAAACTGTGTTAACAAACCTCCAAACAAGCTTCAATGCCATACGACACTCCTTCCGAGGCCTCCAACTGCTCTTAAATGGCAGTAAAACTAAATGCATGCTCTTCAACCGATCGCTGCCCGCACCCGCCTGCCTGACTAGCATCACTACCCTGGACTTTAAATATGTGGACAACTATAAATACCTAGGTGTCTGGTTAGACTGTAAACTCTCCTTCCAGACTCATATTAAGCATCTCCAATCCAAAATTAAATCTAGAATCGGCTTCCTATTTCGCAAAAAAGCCTCCTTCACTCATGCTGCCAAACATACCCTCGTAAACCTGACTATCCTACCGATCCTCGACTTCGGCGATGTCATTTACAAAATAGCACCCTACTCAGCCAATTGGATGAAGTCTATCACAGTGCCATCCGTTTTGTCACCAAAGCCCCATATACTACCCACCACTGCGACCTGTATCCTCTTGTTGGCTGGTCCTCGCAACATATTTGTCGCCAAACCCACTGGCTCCAGGTCACCTATAAGTCTTTGCTAGGTAAAACTCTGCCTAATCTCAGATCACTGGTCACCATAGCAACACCCTCCCATAGCATGCGCTCCAGCAGATATATTGCACTGGTCATCCTCAAAGACAACACCTAATTTGGCCGCCTTTCCTTCCAGTTCTCTGCTGCCAATGACTGGAACGAATTGCAAAAATCACTGAAGTTGGAGACTTACATCTTCCTCACTAACTTTAAGCGTCAGCTGTCAGAGCAGCTTACCGATCGCTGCAGCTGTACCCAGCCCATCTGTAAATAGCCCATCCAACCAACTACCTACCTCATCCCCATATTTGTTTTTGTTTTTTCTGCTCTTTTGCATACCAGTTTTTCTACTTGCACATCCTCATCTGCACATTCTATCACTCCAGTGTTAATTGCTAAATTGTAATTACTTACTTAATTACTAATTACCACTATGGCCTATTTATTGCCTTACCACCTTACTTCATTTTCACACACTATATATAGACTTTTCCATTGTGTTATTGACTGTACGTTTGTTTATCCTATGTGTAACTCTGGGTTGTTTTTGTCGCACTGCTTTGCTTTATCTTGGCCAGGTCGCAGTTATAAATGAGAACTTGTTCTCAACTGGCCTACCTGGTTAAATAAAGTTTTTTTTTTTTAAAGTAAATAAAAAAAGGTCAGGTCCCTGTGTAAACGGTTGAAGAGGGACAGTTTCACACGTTAACAGACGCCTCAGCATTACTTCAGGTAAATAGAATACAATGGCTATTCTTCCCGAAATAAAGAATTAAGAAATCATTGGTTTTCATGTCATAAAATTCCTACTAAACTTGTTCTGTGGAGGTTTAAAGCTATTACAACACCCGGCCATGATACATCTTTTGGAAGAGTAGCCTAACCCACCATGAACTTAGTCGTTCTGCTCTAAGGAAACAAATGGACAACTACAGCATTACTGACTACAGTATTACATATCTTGATAAACACCACACCAATATCACTGTGTTATTTGCTGTGGCGAATTGAAGGTATCTGTGTCAGGAGTCTGTGAAAGGACAAACTCTAAGACAGAGGGGCTGATGTGTACGCAGAGGCATAGAGAGACGGAAAGTAGGTTAGCAGCCTTATAGGACAGGAAGAAATAAGGGCCCACTTCCCCTGGAACCGAGGTGAATAGCACAGCTACAGTGCCTTGCGAAAGTATTCGGCCCCCTTGAACTTTGCGACCTTTTGCCACATTTCAGGCTTCAAACATAAAGATATAAAACTGTATTTTTTTGTGAAGAATCAACAACAAGTGGGACACAATCATGAAGTGGAACGACATTTATTGGATATTTCAAACTTTTTTAACAAATCAAAAACTGAAAAATTGGGCGTGCAAAATTATTCAGCCCCTTTACTTTCAGTGCAGCAAACTCTCTCCAGACGTTCAGTGAGGATCTCTGAATGATCCAATGTTGACCTAAATGACTAATGATGATAAATACAATCCACCTGTGTGTAATCAAGTCTCCGTATAAATGCACCTGCACTGTGATAGTCTAAGAGGTCCGTTAAAAGCGCAGAGAGCATCATGAAGAACAAGGAACACACCAGGCAGGTCCGAGATACTGTTGTGAAGAAGTTTAAAGCCGGATTTGGATACGAAAAGATTTCCCAAGCTTTAAACATCCCAAGGAGCACTGTGCAAGCGATAATATTGAAATGGAAGGAGTATCAGACCACTGCAAATCTACCAAGACCTGGCCGTCCCTCTAAACTTTCAGCTCATACAAGGAGAAGGCTGATCAGAGATGCAGCCAAGAGGCCCATGATCACTCTGGATGAACTGCAGAGATCTACAGCTGAGGTGGGAGACCCTGTCCATAGGACAACAATCAGTCGTATATTGCACAAATCTGGCCTTTATGGAAGAGTGGCAAGAAGAAAGCCATTTCTTAAAGATATCCATAAAAAGTGTTGTTTAAAGTTTGCCACAAGCCACCTGGGAGACACACCAGACATGTGGAAGAAGGTGCTCTGGTCAGATGAAACCAAAATTGAACTTTTTGGCAACAATGCAAAACGTTATGTTTGGCGTAAAAGCAACACAGCTGAACACACCATCCCCACTGTCAAACATGGTGGTGGCAGCATCATGGTTTGGGCCTGCTTTTCTTCAGCAGGGACAGGGAAGATGGTTAAAATTGATGGGAAGATGGATGGAGCCAAATACAGGACCATTCTGGAAGAAAACCTGATGGAGTCTGCAAAAGACCTGAGACTGGGACATAGATTTGTCTTCCAACAAGACAATGATCCAAAACATAAAGCAAAATCTACATTGGAATGGTTCAAAAATAAACATATCCAGGTGTTAGAATGGCCAAGTCAAAGTCCAGACCTGAATCCAATCGAGAATCTGTGGAAAGAACTGAAAACTGCTGTTCACAAATGCTCTCCATCCAACCTCACTGAGCTCGAGCTGTTTTGCAAGGAGGAATGGGAAAAAATGTCAGTCTCTCGATGTGCAAAACTGATAGAGACATACCCCAAGTGACTTACAGCTGTAATCGCAGCAAAAGGTGATGCTACAAAGTATTAACTTAAGGGGGCTGAATAATTTTGCACGCCCAATTTTTCAGTTTTTGATTTGTTAAAAAAGTTTGAAATATCCAATAAATGTCGTTCCACTTCATGATTGTGTCCCACTTGTTGTTGATTCTTCACAAAAAATACAGTTTTATATCTTTATGTTTGAAGCCTGAAATGTGGCAAAAGGTCGCAAAGTTCAAGGGGGCCGAATACTTACGCAAGGCACTGTATGTATCATAGGACTATAAAGGAAGAGTGAGTGACAGATGAATGTGGCATGTACTGTATGTTTTAGCTGACCACAGGATTAGCCATTGGGTCGGTTCAAAGGACTCGCCATGCTTATGACTAAAATAAACAGATGAACAAAGAGGATTATGGTCAATGTCATCACCCCTTTACATTAGGGCTTGTATTCAGCAAATAATATATCTTACTGTACAGCTTTCACTTTAAAGATGATCTGACCTTTGGATAGCCTGGTCCCAGATGACCACAGGAGTTGGCAAGACAGCATAACCAGATCTGGGAGCAGGATAACATTAGGACGCTCTTATGACAGCATATGTATCGGTGTGAGGTGCTGAATTTACGCAATGGATAGAACAAACAGGGTTATTGTAACGGGTCTACTGCACATCTAATGATGATAGTGATGTGCCCAAATTCAATTCTTAATTCATAATCTTTCAAAAGGAAGAATTTGAGAAGTAAACAGCTGTAGGAGTTCCTGCTATGTTTAAGGGAAGTTAAAAGCCTAAAATATGTCTCTCATGTGGTTTAGTTTGGGGATGAAGTAACAGAGAAGAAGCACAGCTTTGGGTTGAAATATGACATGCATAAAAGAAGGATAGCGGCGACGGGGACATTTAATGCTTTTCAACAGATATAAATCAGCAGTATTGTTGGTGGCCACCCTACATCCCAGATCACCCTGCCGTTAGGTCCCACAGTTTTGTCTTATGAACTTCTTGGGAACCTGTCGGCTGTCCGCTTGAAAAACTCCACAAATCTCACCATGGGCTTTACACACACTAAATCCAACTCGAAAAAAGGTGGGAGAGACTGTAAATAAGATGATGTGGATGTAGACGGAGACCCCAGCCTGAAGCTGCTGTAGGATGCTGGCAGGGAGCCAGAGTAAGAGGTACTGTAGCCACGTAACGAACGCCACGCAACCACCCCACTCTGCAGGACTGAGCTCGCTGTGCACGGCTGCCTCTGGCTCTGCCAGGCAGATTTATCCCTGTTGTGATGGGACCACCCTCCAGAAGGGCAGGGAGTCTTTCCTGCTGCCTGTGTGCTGCTGATGGCTTTCTAGCCCAGAGCCAACACATGTGAACTACCTGGCTCAGGCACAAATGTATGTCATGGTAACTCTCTCTAACTCACTCCCCAGCCTTGGTGCACACTGTCAAACACCACCATGCTAACCACATCCATATGTTTGTTGGAGTTTTCTTTATTCACGTGTGTATATGTTCTGATGTTTCTCTGTTAAGTACAGGCTAATACCTTAGGGCAGTACGGCAAACATGAAAAGAGCCTTTAATGATATTGACACATTTGTGACCTCTGAAATCTTTTGTATATGGACTAACCTCACTGCCTGCAAAACAGGATATCAGTTGAACATACTGGAAATGCATCAGGCCCTGCTAATAAAACTCTCAAGGGTTAACCTTTCGGCGGTGGATAACTAGAGGACCATCACTATTATCTCACAAGTAAACAAACATGTGCGTCTCCCTAATATGCCTCCAGTTAAAATGTCCGCCTTTTCAAAAGCACAAGTTCAAATAGGGGCCCGGCGAGGGGCACCCGATTGCCGCAACCCCATTATGATGCGAGCCAAGGAATTCCAGCTTTGTCTCATTTGTCTATAATCCAGTTTAGCTTGAAATAAGTGGTTTAGCACAACCCGGTAGGTTGCATGGGGCTTTTCTTTTGTATTTCAGGCTCAATCAGTTCAGAACTGAAACAATTTTGCTTTTATGAGGCAGGCATGTGAAGAAAATATCCTTGGAGATGAAGTGCAAAATAGACCAATTTACACAAAGTATTTTCTGGTGCTTTGAATGCCTTTCTTCTCAACACTTGGGGTGGAAACTACCGGTAAGAAAATTAAATCCAGAAAGGATTCTTGAGTGCTGCCACTGAATTTTCGGATAGGTGCTGTGCCATTGATTATGCTTGGTGACCGGAATGGGCAGCGTTAAAAACGTTTTCTTTTTGTGGCAATCCGGTTTTCAAAACTCACACACATTTACTTTTGAATATGTCATTTAGAACCTACCATCGTTCAACATTACTTTGAGTACCATCTTCTACATGTAACACCTAACAAATTCATCTGAAGCCAATCTCCCAACTGGTTTGTAGTTGGGGGCACTGCCAGATCCAGTCAGCCTGACAGATCAACCCCCCCATAGAACCAATCCTTTGAAATGAGAAGTGGCGTGACTGACCTCTCTCTCATCTTCATCGCTACCCAGATCGATCGTCCAACGGGGGACTTTCATCATGGATTTCCTTTACACAAATAGATTGGAGACAACTCCAACCATATGAACCAACCGCTTTAAACCACAGAATGACCTCTAAAACTTTTAGCATGCAGCACATGCAAAAGCCCTTTTTAGGCCTATCATGTACTATTGGATAATCTGTGTTCTCTCTTCTTATCTGACGGATTTGTTCTGGTCTTTGGCTTTCAGTAACCATGGAACCCTGGTGAGTAAAACACTGATTGTTTGCAGCCATGACAAGATAAGAGGCTGGCTATTTTACTTACATAAAATGTGTTGTGGACTACCAACAGCTGGTCAAGGTTTCCTCGATGGTTTCGCATGTTAGGCAGTAGCGTTATAACGATACTAGTATCGTAATGCTAGGAAGTAAGGAAGCAAAGGAAACAAAACATGAAGCGGACTCGATTTCTTTAGGAACACAGTCCCAATGTTGGCAAAAACAGTCTTATATTATCACCCAGAGGCACATTTTTTTATTTTGCAAGCTGTAGCACACGTTATTTTACATACTGTAGGTTTTAAAAGGACCATAGAGTTGAGTCTGCTTCGCATTTTATTTTTTGCCAAGGAAAATCTGGTATCGTTGTATCGAGATACAGCGCTGGGGGCAGTCATGTTGTGACCACAGGGTCCGAGGGGTTACAGGGTCAAACTTCAAACCTTCAGTGGGTCAGCCACAGCTGACAGTCATGGAGAAACCCACAGGAGACTCTGGGAATGGACCAGAGATGAGGCAGGAATCTGGTTGAGATAAAATCTGACATTTATTGACTGTGAAACATTGAAGATAAAAACATGGGGGCTTCCAGCAGAGCGGCAAAGGCCAGGAAGAGGGGAAGATGAGAGAGGAGTATAACCTATCAAAGAGTATAACTCTGCATGAGACTTACAACATTCATCATCCATGGTTATCTGGGTAAAATATTAAATGACATGAAGAACCCACTGCTGAACTTTAAAAGCACTTTATTTCCTTTCTATACTAATATTGATTGGATTAGGCATTCTGTTTCAGCCTACAGTGGCTTGCAAACGTATTCACCCCCTTGGCATTTTTCCTATTTTGTTGCCTTACAACCTGGAATTAAAATTGATTTTGGGGGGGTTTATATCATTTGATTTACACAACATGCCTACCACTTTGAAGATGCAATATATTTTTTCTTGTGAAACAAACAAATAAGACAAAAAAACTGAAAACTTGAGCGTGCATAACTATTCACCCCTCGAAAGTCAATACTTTGTAGAGCCACCTTCTGCAGGAATTACAGCTGCAAGTCTTTTGGGGTATGTCTCTATAAGCTTGGCACATCTAGCCACTGGGATTTTTGCCCATTCTTCAAGCTAAAACTGCTCCAGCTCCTTAAAGTTGGATGGATACCGCTGGTGTACAGCAATCTTTCAGTCATACCACAGGTTCTCAATTGGACTGAGGTCTGAGCTTTGACTAGGCCATTCCAAGACATTTAAAAGTTTCCCCTTAAACCACTCAAGTGTTGCTTTAGCAGTATGATAACGGTCATTGTCCTGCTGGAAGGTGAACCTCTGTCCCAGTCTCAAATGTCTGGAATACTGAAACAGGTTTCCCTCAAGAATTTCCCTGTATTTAGGTGATGAGAGGTGTTGAGTTTGGGCTAGACATAGCATTTTCCTTGATGGCCAAAAGCTCAATTTTAGTCTCATCTGACCAGAGTACCTTCTTCCATATGTTTGGGGAGTCTCCCACATGCCTTTTGGCAAAGACCAAACGTGTTTGCTTATTTTTATCTTTAAGCAATGCCTTTTTTTCTGGCCACTCTTCCTTAAAGCCCAGCTCTGTGGAATGTATGGCTGGTGTGGTACTCTGGACAGATACTCCAATCTCTGCTGTGGAGCTTTGCAGTTCCTTCAGGGTTATTTTTCGTCTCTTTGTTGCCTCTCTGATTAATGCCCTTCTTGCCTGGTCCGTGAGTTTTGATGGGCTACCCTCTCTTGACAGGTTTGTTGGGGTGCCATATTCTTTCCATTTTTTAATAATAGATTGAATGGTGCTCCGTGGGATGTTCAAAGTTTCAGATATTTTTTTTATAACCCAATCTGTACTTCTCCACAACCTAGTCCCTGACCTGTTTGAAGAGCTCTTTGGTCTTCATGGTGCCAAGTGCCCCTTGCTTAGTGGTGTTGCAGACTCTGGGGCCTTTCAGAACAGGTGCATATATACTGAGATCATGTGACAGATTATGTGACACTTAGATTGCACACAGGTGGACTTTATTTAACTAATTATGCGACTTCTGAAGGTAATTGGTTGCACCATATCTTATTTAGGGGCTGCATAGCAAAACATGTGAATACCCTTTTCCTGTTTTTTCCCCAGAATTTTTAGAAACAAGTTATTTTTTACATTTCACTTACACAATTCGGACTATTTTGTGTATGTCCATGATATGAAATCCAAATAAAAATCAATTTAAATCACAGGTTGTAATCCAACAAAATAGGAAAAATGCCAAGGGGGATGAATATTTTTGCAAGGCACTGTATATACAAAACCAAGGAGCAATTTCACCCTAGATGAAGAGCGCAAATAGAGCCTGGAAACTGTTCAAACTGAAATGCCTTGAGTTACGCCAGCTCATGTTCTGTTGGTCAGCCTTTATTAACCATAATCACAAAATCAACAGAGGACCCCTTACAGAATGCTACATTCCAGCACCTCTCTTCCCCTCTCTCCTTCTCCCCCGCTCTCAAACTCCACCTCTTTAGCACACTCTCATTTGATGTTCCAATAATCCGCTCTGCTCCTTCTGAGGAAACCACAATCACACACACTCCTGTGGAAATGGTTCCTTTTTGTTCCAAAGACAGGTGACCCTGGTTTGAGGGTCAGTGAGGCTCCCCTTTCCCATGTTGTCCCCTTGTGCCTTAATTAGAGCCCATTAATGCCCCTCATCAGTAGCAATAATTAATGGCAACCTGAAGAGCTTAATTCAAAGTGTAAAAACGACATGTTTCCATCACCCCAACTGGAGAGAGGCTCTTGAGTGGATGAAATGTTAACTTCTAGTGTCGGGTAAGCGGATCGCTGTGTAGAACAACGCTGGGTAGGGAATGTGCTGCGTTAGCTGGAGCGCTACAGTTTCTCTCCCTGAAGTATGATGGAGGTGGTCTAACACCAACCTGAAAGCCTTAAGAAACATAAACAGTCCATCAATGGGAGATCCTTACGGTGTTGAGTTTGAGTGAATATCGTAACCCGAGCTGATACGGTGTTTGAAAGTTTGCCATGAAGATGCCAATCATAGGCCAGTACAACACTTGATTGAGAGGGTCTAACAGGTCAAAGGGTCATGCTCACCTGAAAATGTGCTGACTTCATAGAGTTGTTACCTCACATTAGCTCCTCATCCATCAACAGTGGAATCAGAATTAAATCAATATCAATTAATTCAAGTGCCTTATTACCAGGCCAACAGAAATACGTTTGAATATGTGTCTTCATTAATAACCAATATTAGCCAAAACCGTTCGCAGAAGAGGAGAAAGGGTAATGGAGACCAAATGAAAATACTGTAATGACAACAGAAAACACAAGTCAAAACATTTAATTGGAAATATTTATTGAGTGAAACCACAAGTAAGGGCCTGAAATCTAACCAGTGACAGCTCCTATATGCTAGTCCTCCGGTTTCCCTATCTATTTATCTTGCCCGCTTGGCTGTGTGAGTCCTGCTTGGCTGTGTGAGAAATACATGTCTAATCTGCTGAGACAAGATGCTGATTCAAGTTTGCTTGCAGGGGGGAGGAAAGAGAGAGGACAGAGGAGTTTGATGATAATTCCGCATGATCCACAAAAACAAAAATGTCTACAGAGCCACATGCTGTATATTCCCAGTCGCCTGTTGGTTGACAACACTTGTTGAATATTGGAAAGAGCTTTGCCCTCTGCCTGGGATTCCCACTCATTACCATGCCGTTTGGCAGATCAGACCACTGTAAGCCTCTTCACAGATTATGCTTGGAGGCAGACAAGAGCTCTGATTATCTAAGCCAAGAAGATCTGCTGTCATAGGGCTGTCAGAAGCAAATCGCTTTCACTTCTCTCAGAGGGGTCATTTCAGAGTGGTTTTCACTGGACATTGTTGTGTTGTTTTGTCTTGTTAAGCTTCACCGCATCTCTGTGACAACGTAACATTAGCGCTGTTTCTATTGGCCACACTTCAATAAAGACAAAGTGATGACTTGTGGTGTGACAATGAATTGCTGACGCAGGTTTATAGGGAGCATTTAGTGCGTAATATTGGTTTTAAGGCCTCCCGAGTGGCACAGTGGTCTAAGGCACTGTATTGCAGTGCTAGAGGTGTCACTATAGACCCTGGATTGATCCCAGGCTGTGTCGCTGCTGGCCGCAGGTCCGGGAGACCCATGAGGCGGCGCACAATTGGCCCAGTTTCGTCCGGGTTAGGGGAGGGTTTGGCCGGCCGGGATGACCTTGCTCCATTGCGCTCTAGCGACTCCTTGTGATGGGCTGGGGGCATGCATGCTGACTACGGTCGCCAGCTGTACAGTGTTTCCTCTGATGCATTGGTGTGGCTGATTTCCGGGTTAAGGGAGTGTTGTGCCAAGAAGCAGAGCGGTTAAGTGGGGTCTTGTTTCGGAGGATGCATGGCTCTTGACCTTTGTCTCTCCCCGGGAGTTGCAGCGATGGGACAAGACTAACTACCAAATGGACATCACAACATTCGGGACTAAAAAAGTACACAACAATTATAATAAAATGTTTTATATTGGTTTTAAGATCAAATCCCACCCGATAATAAGCAATTAGACATTCATAATCGCTATTTAAGTTATAAATATGAGAGTGAATTAAATTGTCTATACACAAAAGTAAAATATGAACAACCCCTCCCACACACACAATCACACGATCACACCGCAAGGTAAAGTGAAGGATAAAACCTTGCAGGTTTCACAAATGAATGACAAAACAGATAATAATTAGCTTGTCAGGGACAGTGTGTGTGTGTGTGTGTGTGTGTGTGTGTGTGTGTGTGTGTGTGTGTGTGTGTGTGTGAGAGAGAGATAGAGAGAGAGAGAGAGAGAGAGTGTGTGGTAGAATATCAGAGCCATTTTCTCTGGCTCATTACAGAGCACTCAATAGAAACCCCCCTCAAATAAGGTCACAGAAATATTGACAAAAGACCTGGAAAAATGTATTATACTGGTGACAAAGACCATCAATAATCAAGAGTAAGCATTATTTTGCTCCATTATTTTTTACACTTAATCAGAAAATATGCAGAAGACATTTAGGAATAACTATTTTAAATTTTTTTTTTTTACAGCTATTTAAAAAGCTCTGAACAAAAAAATAAGTGCATTGAACTGGCTTACATTTGCTAAATACAAAACGTCTGAGTGAAGGACTTCAGATGGAACATTGCTCTTTGAGAATGTTCCATCCAGAGCCTCCATCTTTGTCTTTATTTTTCTCTTCCTATTTCTCTCTCCATCATCTCGTTCTGTATATCTATCTCTCTCGCTCTCTCTCTGCCCATCACTCTCCCTCTCTCTCTTTACTTCATTCCTCTCTCACTCCCCATTCTTCCTTTCTTCCCTTCCTCCCTCTCCTCTCTTTCCCTCCTTCTCATCTCCAGAAGCCTTGGCAGCAGGGAGATGTAGGTGGGCAGTAGTCTACTGGCCTTGGCTGCTGTGCTCAGAGAGCGATCACAGCCCTGACACATAACCATAGCAGACAGCTAGCCAATCACCAGACAGCTAGCCAATCATCATAAAGCTAGCCAATTAACGCAGGTAAAAATGAAACAACTCTGCTCTGGATGTTATAGGACAACATGCAGGAGAGCTCTGACAAATATACATATATATATATATATATATATATATATATATATATATATATATATATATATATACACATATATACATCCTATTTTCTGTGCCTTTCTAGGGTTCAGATGTAAATGCAAAAAAAGCAAGCGGTAGGCGTTTATTAGAGTATATTACTGACCACCCCACAAGACACAATGTAATGAAAGTGGATAAAACATATTTGATCGAAGAGGATAACAGATAACACATTGTGGTAAATAAAGCAGTATTTTCAGGCTGTATTGGGCACATCACAGCAACTACACTACCATCCTCACTTATACTCCCAAATTAGCTGGTTCTGGCTGAATGACTTGACATGTCTCTTTATTGGGCGAGCCACAAAAGGAGGCAGATACAACAGAGATTGTGGTTTAGTAATTGAATCAAGGCTGAAATAGTTGTTCACAAGAAAAATATGAATTGCTTTGAGTTCCAAAAGAGTGGTTTGCGACAATACAATCACAGTTAGAAAAATATTAACCTTAAGGCGTTTTCTGTTTTGACCCTATGATCACTCGACTACACAGCTGATGCCCCCTGGACTGTTTCAATAACACGGTGCCACATTTTGTTTACCTGTCAGCCCCATCCTCGAACTCAGGTCCTGTATGTACCAAACTGACCCGCTCTGCCCATTCATCGCCATTTACCCGTTGTTGTCGTAGCTTTCCTGATTAACACCTGTGATTGCTTTATGCCTCTCTCTAATGCCAATATACCTTGTCTACTGCTGTCATGGCTAGTTTTTACTGCTTTATTTCACCGTAGTGCCTTCAGTCCCACTCAAAATGCCTTAGATAGCACTTTCGTCCAACCACACACACGTGGAGACCTCACCTGGGTTAACTTGTCCCACCAGAGACTAAACCTCTCTCATCGTCACTCAACACCTAGGTTTACCTCCACTGTACTCACATCCTACCATACCCTTGTCTGTACATTATGCCTTGAATCTATTCTACCACGCCCAGAAATCTGCTCATTCTATTCTGTCCCCAACACACTAGACGGCCAGTTCATATAGCCTTTAGCCGTACCCTTATCCTACTTCTCCTCTGTTCCTCTAGTGATGTAGAGGTGAACCCAGGCCCTGAAGCCCCCAGTTCCGCTCCTATCCAACAGGCGCTATCATTTGTTGACTTCTGTAATCGTTAAAAGCCATGGTTTCATGCATGTCAACATCAGAAGCCCCCTCCCTAAATATGTTTTATTCACTGCTTTAACACACTCCGCCAACCCTGATGTCCTAGCCGTGTCTGAATCCTGGCTTAGGAAGGCCACCAAAAATGTAGAAATTTCCATCCCCAACTACAACATTTTCCGCCAAGATACAACTGTGAAAGGGGGTGGAGTTGCAATCTACTGCAAAGATAGCCTGCAGAGTTCTGTCTTACAAACCAGGTATGTACCCAAAGAGATCAAGCTTCTACTTTTAAAAATCCACCTTTCTAGGAATAAGACTCTCACTGTTGCCGCTTGTTACAGACCACACTCAGCCCCCAGCTGTGCCCTGGACACCATATGTGAATTAATTTCCCCCCATCTATCTTCCGAGTTAGTATTGTTAGGTGACCTAAACTGGGATATGCTTAACACCCCGGCCGTCCTACAATCTAAGCTAGATGCCCTCAATCTCACACAAATGATCATGGAACCTACCAGGTACAACCCTAAATAGGTAAACATGGGCACCCTCATAGCTTTCATTCTGACCAACGTGCCCTCTAAATACACCTCTGCTGTCTTCAACCAGGATCTCAGCGATCACAGCCTCATTGCCTGCATCGTAATGGGTCCGCTGTCAAACGACCACCCCTCATCACTGTCAAACGCTCCCTAAAACACTTCAGCGAGGAGGCCTTTCTAATCGACCTGGCCCGGGTATCCTGGAAGGATATTGACCTCATTCCATCAGTAGAGGATGACTGGCTATTCTTTAAAAGTGCTTTCCTCACCATCTTAAATAAACATGCACAATTTAAAAAAAATTTAACCCTGCGATATGCAACTTTTCAGGGAAGTTAGGAACCAATTTACACAGGCAGTTAGGAAAGCAAAGGCTAGCTTTTTCAAACAGAAATGTGCATCCTGTAGCACAAATTCCAAAAAGTTCTGGGTCACTGCAAAGTCCATGGAGAATAAGAGCACCTCTTCCCAGCTGCCCACTGCACTGAGGCTAGGAAACACTGTCACCACCGATAAATCTACGATAATTGAGAATTTCAATAAGCATTTTTCTTCAGCTGGCTATGCTTTCCACCTGACTACCGCTACCCCCGCCAACAGCTCTGAACCCCCCACAACAACTGGCCCAAGCCTCCCACGCTTCTCCTTCATCCAACAGACGACACCATTCTGTATACTTCTGGCCCTTCTTTGGACACTGTGTTAACAAACCTCCAGACAAGCTTCAATGCCATACAACACTCCTTCCGTGGCCTCCAACTGCTCTTAAATGCAAGCAAAACTAAATGCATGCTCTTCAACCGATCCCTGCCAGCACACCGCCCGCCCATCTAGCATCACTACTCTGGATGGCTCTGACTTAGAATATGTGGACAACTACTAATACCTAGGTGTCTGGTTAGACTGTAAGCTCTCCTTCCTGACTCACATTAAGCATCTCCAATCCAAAATGAAATCTAGAATCGGCTTCCTATTTCACAACAAAGCATCCTTCACTCATGCTGCCAAACATACCCTCGTAAAACTGACTATCCTACCGATCCTCGACTTCGGCGATGTCGTTTACAAAGTAGCCTCCAACACTCTCCTCAGCAAACTGGATGTAGTCTATCACACTGCCATCCGTTTTGTCACCAAAGCCCCATATACTACCCACCACTGCGACCTGTATGCTCTCGTTGGCTGGCCCTCGCTACATATTCGTCGCCAAACCCACTGGCTCCAGGTCATCTATAAGTCTTTGCTAGGTAAAGCCCCGCCTTATCTCAGCTCGCTGGTCACCATAGCAGCACCCACCCGTAGCACGCGTTCCAGCAGCTATATTTCACTAGTCACCCCCAAAGCCAACTCTTCCTTTGGCCACCTTTCCTTACAGTTCTCCGCTGCCAATGACTGGAATGAATTGCAAAAATCACGGAAGCTGGAGACATATCTCCCTCACTAACTTTAAGCATTAGCTGCCAGAGCAGCTTACCGATTATTGCACCTGTACATAGACCATCTCTAAATAGCCCACCCAACCACCTTATCCCCATATTGTTATTATTATGTTTTGCTCCTTTGCACTCCAGTATCTCTACTTGCACATTCATCTTCTGCACATCTATCACTCCGGTGTTCAATTGCTAAATTGTAATTATTTCGCCACTATGGCCTATTTATTGCCTTACCTCCCTAATCTTACTACATTTGCACACACTGTATATAGACCTTTCCATTGTGTTATTGACTGTACGTTTGTTTTACTCCATGTGTAACTCTGTGTTGTTTGTGTGGCACTGCTTTGCTTTATCTTGGCCAGGTTGCAGTTGTAAATGAGAACTTGTTCTCAACTGGCCTACCTGGTTAAATAAAGGTGAAATTAAAAATATGTATATTTAAAATAAAATGCATCAGCAGTCAAAACAAATCAAGAGTGATTTCAATAAAAACACTCATTAAAATGGGTAAAAAGTTAAAGTTAAAAAAACATGTAAAATGTACAACAACCAAATGAATTGAATTAGCTCTGCATGAAAATAGGCATTCCAAGACACTGCACTGACGAAGACATGAGCTTCATATTATTTCTCAACTGTATCTGTGACCAGGGTTATTTCCAGCCCAGCGTATAAATCAAACATGCTCAGTGAAAGCCTCAATGATCCTGGAACAGACAGACTCACCAACCACAGAATCTATATTTAACCTAAAGCGGGTGCTGCATGACACTTCTCACTCTTTCTGTAGCGTGCAGCTCTGGGGGAAAATTAACAGAGAATCAAAGGAAGAAGTTCGGACACTGCTTGCCAATGCTGAAGGGGGGAACAGACTGGTGATAAATAAAGAAGAGCGAGAATAAGAGACGGAGAGAGTGAAAGTGGCTGTAAGATATTTAGAGCAGCTAGCGAACGGATTGGTCTTTGTTATCGAAGAGATGTAATGTTCCTTTCTGCTTAGTGAGTGTAGTCTGTTTCTCTCTCTCTCTGTTTCTCTCTCTGTTTCACTCTCTCTTTTTCTCTTACTCTCTCGGGTTCTCTCTCTCTCACGCTCACACTCTCTTGGTTTCTCTCTCTCGCCACAGGGAGAACCAGGGTCAGAGCTTTGGCTGTCTCCGACACGATGTGTGTCAGCTCCTCTTATCCCTGATGAGTGGTAGGCCAGAGAGAGAGAGAGATCAAGAGCTTCCTAATCCAGTCACTTTCTATCAGCACAGGCCCACTACTGTAACCACATTTTCTGGAGCTGTGGAGGACATTATGGGAGAAACTCTGGATGCACTGAAAGATCTGTTCCTTCAGCATCAGATGGAATTTCTACACATTATTATACTGTTACTTGATATTAGCATCTGTAGAATGAGAAAAAGCACTGAGAACAAAGCCTTATTGTTGACCATGTGACCAACCTAAATAGAATGAACTTGTCTACTCTTATGTGGAAAATATCTGCTTGATTTTTAAATACCCAGAACAGTAGCTCTCTCCAAAGACAGATGCATTTGACCTGAACCGTCTGCCTATAGGTCTGCTCAGTCATGCGAGGTCCACTAGAGTGTAGCCATACCCAGGTGGGAGGCAGGTGGGTGAGGGCAGGGGATACTGGCTACCTCCACCATGCTCACTCCATCATACGGTGACAGCAGCCATTAGAGCATGCATAAGCCATCTGTGGAGCCCAAGATATAAGACCCTGAATGGTCTCACAGTAGAAAATGAAATGCCAAGGGCATGTCAAGTCTACTTGCAGTGACAACAACTCACGTGCCCTCACACACACCTGGCCGCCTCTGGTTCTCACCGCCCCCGGAGAGGCTACACACTAGGGTTGGGTGGTATCCAGAAAATAAACAAATTGCAAAGAAAGGCAATCCAGCTCATAAAGCTATACATACAGTACCAGTAAAAAGCTTGGACACACCTACTCATTCAAGGATTTTTCTTCATTTTTACAATTTTCTACATTGTAGAATAAGATATCAAACTATGAAATAACACATATGGAATCATGTAGTAACCACAAAAAGTGTTAACAAATCCAAATACATTTTATATTCTTCAAAGTAGCCACCCTTTGCCTTGATGACAGCTTTGGACACTCTTGGCATTCTCTCAACAAGCTTCATGATGTAGTCACCTGGAAAACATTCCAATTAACAGGTGTGCCTTAATAAAAGGAAATTTGTGGAATTTCTTTTGTTATTAATGCGTTTGAGCTAATCAGTTGTGTTGTTGACAAGGTAGGGGTGGTATACAGAAGATAGCCCTATTTGGTAAAATACCAAGTCCATATTATGGCAAGAACAACTCAAATAAGCAAAAAGAAACAACAGTCCATCATTACTATAATACATGAAGGTCAGTCAATACGGAAAATGTTAAGAACTTTGAAAGTTTCTTCAAGTGCAGTCGCAAGGATGCACTAGGATGAAACTGGCTCTCATGAGGACCGCCACAGGAAAGGAAGACCCAGAATTACCTCTGCTGCAGCGGAAAAGTTCATTGGAGTTAGCAGACTCAGAAATTGCAGGCCAAATAAATGCTTCACAGAGTTCAAGTAACAGACACATCTCAACTTACAAAGCCTGGAAGTGTGTTGGGTCATTGTCCTGTTGAAAAACAAATTATAGTCCCACTAAGCGCAAACCAGATGGGATGGCGTATTGCTGCAGAATGCTGTGGTAGCCATGCTGATTAAGTGTGTCTTGAATTCTAAATAAATCACTGACAGTGTCACCAGCAAAGCACCCCCACACCATCACACCTCCTCCTCCATGCTTCATGGTGGGAAACATAAATGCGGAGATCATCCGTTCACCTACACTGCGTCTCACAAAGACACGGAGGTTGGAACCAAAAATCTCAAAATTGGACTCATCAGACCAAAGGACAGATTTTCACTGGTCTAATGTCCATTGCTAATGTTTCTTGCCCAAGCAAGTCTCTTCTTCTTATTGGTGTCAGCAATTTGACCATGAAGGCCTGACTCATGCAGTCTCCTCTGAACAGTTGATGTTGAGATGTGTCTGTTTGTCTGCAATTTCTGAGGCTGTTGCCATAATATGGACTTGGTCTTTTACCAAATAGGGCTATCTTCTGTATACCACCCCTACCTTGTCACAACACAACTGATTGGCACAAACGCATTAAGAAGGAAATAAATTCCACTAATGTACTTTTAACAAGGCACACCTGCTAATTGGAATGTATGCCAGGTGACTACCTCATGAAGCTGGTTGAGAGAATGCCAAGAGTGTGCAAAGCTGTCATCAAGGCAGCTTAGCACACTTGGAAGAATCTCAAATCTCAAATATATTTTGATTTGTTTAACACTTTCTGGTTACTACATGATTCCATGTGTTATTTCATAGTTTTGATGTCTTTGCAATTATTTTACAATGTAGAAATGAGTAAAGGCCTCCTGGGTGGCGCAGTGGTTAAGGGCGCCAGCTGTGCCATCAGAGTCCCTGGGTTCGCGCCCAGGCTCTGTCGTAACCGGCCGCGACTGGGAGGTCCGTGGGGCGACGCGCAATTGGCATAGCGTCGTCCGGGTTAGGGAGGTAGGGTAGGGTTGGTAGGGATCTCCTTGTCTCACCGTGCACCAGCGACTCCTGTGGCGGGCCGGGCGCAGTGCGCGCTAGCCATGGTTGCCAGGTGCACGGTGTAGCCTCTTTAGGAGATGTAGCTGGCTACATTATTTCTGTGATAGGCCTAAACATTAGAAATATGATGGCAATGCATCATTTTTGATTTTTCATTGTAAGCTCATTGGTGCGGCTGGCTTCCGGGTTGGATGCGGGCTGTGTTAAGAAGCAGTACGGCTGGTTGGGTTGTGTATCGGAGGACGCATGACATTCAGCCTTCCTCTCATACGGGAGTTGTAGCAATGAGACAAGATAGTAGCTACTACAACAATTGGATACCACGAAATTGGGGAGAAAAAGGGGTAAAATTCACAAAATAAAAAATAAATGAGTCAAAATAAAGAAAAACCCTGCAATTAGTAGGTGTGTCCAAACTTTTTTTGGTGAGTTTCGACAATGACAAGTGAATGTAAACAAATGAACACAGTGTTGATGCATGCAGTACTGGCTCTCCAGCAGCATGTCTACAAGCTGTGTCTGTGTGGAGTCGCTAGGGTAACGGGCCTGCCTGCTCTGCTCAGAGAAGAGGGGGGAGGAGAAGACTTACGAGAACAGAAGGGAGAAAAAATGCAAGAAAATCAAGATAGCAGTGGCAGCTGTACAGATGACTCATCCAAAGGGCTTTGCCTTCTCAAACACGGCATAAAGCTATCACCATAAGATGCACCATCATTTTATTAATTCAGCTACTTACTTAGATAGCAAGTGAAACTATGGGTTGTGTTAACGTATAATTCTGCGTTTTTAAGCAAGACAAAACACAATCTATCAGTAGACAGCGCTCTGACTGATGTGAAGCTACTTTTCTCTGGTAGGCTACTTTTCTTGGTGTAGCCAGTCTATTTTTCTCTAGTAAAATGCAAGATTAACTTTAAGCAAAACATTAGGAGATGTAGCTGGCTACATTATTTCTGTGATAGGCCTAAACATTAGAAATATGATGGCAATGCATCATTTTTGCTTTTTCATTGTAAGCTCATTTACTTGTGTGGCTACCATCAAAATAGAGTTGCACTTCTTTTGTCATCTGATGAAAATAAATATATTTTATGCCAAATGTGTTGCACTAATGTATTTTCTGTGAAGGAAAATTATAGTTGCACGTCCTTGATCATTATATTGAAGCAAAAAATACACTGTTGGCTTTCAATATACTGTAGAACTCCTGTCAATACACAGCTGAACTCCTGTTGTGCTATTTAAAAAACACAAACGTAACTGTCTCAACTGTGCTGGGGAACTACGATATGCTTCATAATGTAAAATAATGTGACAGGTGAAATAAGAACGAGACCTGCTTTATCTCCTAACGCATTGCACAAGTTGACTGCAGGTATTTACTTAAAAAATACCTACAAATATTCAAATGTATTGAAAAACTTCAAATAAATAGTTTCAATTGTATTGAAAAAGCATCCCATGGCTAATTTCAAATACCCCGGTAAACGGTATATACGGTATACTGCCCAAGCCAAACACACCCAGATAGTGCCCTCTTCTCAGACAGAGAGGCCAAGCCCTCGGCAGTTCCACAACACCTGAGCCAGGCTGGTTACACTGGGCATGCTCAGTCCTGAACAAAGAAACAATGTCCTTAATAGCAGCAGTCTGAGGAGAGTACATCCTTCAACAATATATCAGGGTTCTATATCTATGCATCAAATGTCATGTGAGGTGGGGATAATGTGAGTTGGTGTGAGATGTCACGAATATGTTAGCTTGACACTCAATCTAATTTTGTTTAAGGAAATAGGCGTGTAATGGTTGATTTCTAAATGTTGACGAGGGTTAAATGACCTCTGCCAATTGCTCTCAGGTTTCTCTGCAGCCATATGAACTTGAACAGGAGTGAGACTGTTTGGGTAGAGGTGAGTGTAGAACTAGCTTGGGGGTGACGCTGAGGATGACCTAACCTTAGTGTTAGTCACATGAGGTGTCATGACATAACACCAGGAGTCCTCTTTATCCAGCTGATAGTTGTAATGTATCGTGTTTCAGCATTGTGTATTCACAGAGTATGGGAGGCATGATATGGTAAAGAATGACTGACAACCCCTAAGGGACATAAGACCATATGAGTTAAAGCAACATCACCGACCACCACTGTCTTTTCCCCAACATAAAAAGTACACATGATGCAAGAGGTGCTCTGTTTTTCCCCCTGTTTGAGATATTATGGCAGAATGTACTATTATGTGGGCACAACTGTCCACAGTCACAAACAGAGGAACAAATGGGCATTCACTCCCAGTCCATTTAAACAACATTTTAACCACACATCAAAAGGGAACTATTTTAATTACAGACATTATAAAATGTTTATCCAAAAGCATGGGGTAAACATTTATATATCCTCTCTTTTTTCATTTTTAATGCTCCCGAGTAGACAAAACTCTTTGTCACACAGTTGTCCAAACATTTACTTTAATAGCCAACCAACAAAGCAATTTGCGTGGTGGAAAAACATTGCAAAAGCCAAGTCCTAAGGAAAGACATTTTACTGCATATTGCTAATGAAGAGCTCATACTGAAAAGCAATGCTAACGTTGGCCAAGCTAGGTGTACTAATTGTATCTTACTTCAGTATCTGTTATTGAAAATGAGCCTATTAACCAGTTCCACGCACAAAATTAGCTCATAAAAAACATTTTTCCACATAAAGATAAATCGGTTAGACCACAAACGTAAGCGCTGCCAGCCATGTTATATTTGGATGCTAATAAAGTATTTGGTAGGCGTACATACAGGCTAGCATGCTATCCTTCCATAAATGCTACAACACTCACAAAGGCGACATTACGAATATCCACGTACAGAAGGGGGACTTGAATAAACAAACTGACAGTGTAGAAAAGTACTCCTATCCCTATCGACTACATGTCTTAGCTGTAGTCTATTATTGAAAAAGAGTCTAATCCTGATCTGTTGGAAATAGTGCAGAATGTGATATCCTACTGTAAACATTGGGCCCAACTCCCATACAGTGTAGCTATAGCTAGCTAGAAGAAACGTGATAGTAGTAATGTTTGCAGTAGGATATAAAATGGTTTGTTCGTTAGTCATAAAGACGTTAATATCACACCATCAGCATACTAGATGTACAAAAAGTCTGCATGGTAATTAAAAACAGCTCTTTGAGCTTAGTGATGGGTGACTGTGATTGGCTGGAGGAGTACAGTGTGTTTTGGATTTTTTTATAAAGTGAACAGCAACCAAAAGCAACCAAGAGTTCTACCAGGTCTCTCAATAAAACTCACCCCAGAGAAGGAGAGGCTGCCAAGAACTCACTAGACTCAGCCTCCAGCCGCTCTCTCTCTCTCTTTCTCTCTGTTAACCCAACATGTGTTTATTCACTTACTCTCATCCTCTTTTTCGTTCTTGGACGCACACACACGTCTAATCACCTCTCACACACGCACACCTCTTCATTGCTTGACTTTGTAAGGAACGGGAAATACTGAACATCAGCATATTTGACGCTGATTATACTTCATGCTGATGAGATTAAATCTACCATTCCAACAAGCACATACAGTGGTTCGTCCTTTAAAAGTTGCGTCACACTGCAGCACACCTTGCGGGCTGCTGCAGCATTCTATGGTATGTTATTTAATTGTCAGACATTTTTTTACGTTAATGGGAGTTAGTGCTTGTTTAACCACAAGAGGGCATCTTTTAGAAGCATTTGATAGTCTCCCATATTGGCATTACTAGAGAATTAAAATTACTTAGAATTGAAATAACATAGTACATGGGATTGATTTTAAGAAATTTGGTTTGATTAATATTATGGTGTTTCTATTCTGAGAAAAACGAAAATCAAAACCCTCAGGGTTTCTGCTAGGATGGAATGTAAAATATTTTGCTGTACAACGTGACGGTCGGGAGTAGGCTACAGCATAAGAGGATTGGAGGATTCCAAATTAATATCTATGGGGCATAACATTTCCACACCCTAATTGTAGTGTAACCAAGACTCATTTAGCCTATGGTAGGCCTACAGTATATCTAAAAATATGTTTTTCAATAACGTGACTCTCCGCCAAAAATTACATTTAGAGGATTGGAGGATTCTACATTCATATCTTAGGGGCATTTTCCGTTAGGATCTGTGAGAATATTTGAGAATATCTAAGGAGATTTTATATAATTCTAAATTAATTAATAATAAAAAATAAAAAGAATAATAATAATGATGGCTTTGTTTAAAAAGTAACGGTATTTTGGAGATTTTGTTTTCATTTAACCTAGAGTGAGTGAAGAAAAAGGCAATTCTTGAACATGGTGTGAGACATTCACCACTCATTTGTAAATAAATACAGTTTGTTATTTAGAATGATTTATTTCTAGAGAAACCTAACTTGATTATTTAGCAGACATCACTTGCTTATATTCAGTCAACACATATATCTGGAACGGTGCTGAAATAGACATCCACAGCGGGAAGGCTGTATATAATGATATTTTGGAGATGATTTCATTTTAAAAAATGACAGTGAGCGATTGTAATCTGAATAAAGGCCAAAATATAGCCCTGCCAATAGCCATAATTTCCAGTAAGCAACCATTTGTTTGCCTTCATTAGAGAACTTTATTCCAATATTTCTGCAATTCAGTGATATTTACTCACATAGTAATTCGTTATGGATCCGTAACTAAATAAACATCTGCATTTTGAAAGAGTATTTTTATCATTATTTTATTAACGAAAGCATAAAGATGCTGATGAAGAAATACAGTACTGTACAGTATATGCTTTACATTTGGATAATAAAGCATTTAAAGTATTTTGAAGATATAAGCTACCTGCATTTGTTTATTAGGCTACTGTGCAGTCTGACAAGTAAACATAGCCTACAATACATACTGTAGTAAACATAGGAAGGTGCCTAATTCCTTACATAAGGGAGAGCAGGCCATGTCCTGACTTTCTTGGTGACCTCAAGTACCTTCAATAATGGCTGTACTAGAGAATACGGGCACATGGGAGACCGGGGTTCAATTCCCAGACGGGGAGGAAGGAGTAGGCTGTCCTTGTAAATAAGAATTTGTTTTTAACTGATTCCAAATGTCATAGTTGTGATGTCTTCACTATTATTCTACAATGTAGAAAATAGTAAAAATTAAGAAAAATCCTGGAATGTGTAGGTGTGTCCAAACTTTTGTCTGGTACTTGCTTAATTAATTTGATTAATATTAAGGTGCTTTTATTCAAAGAAAAACGAAATACCCTCTGTGTTTCCGTTTGGATGGAATAGAAAATATGGGGCACTGTAAGTGGCGGTCTGCAGTACAGTAATGGGCTATTTAGCTAAAGACGCAGGGCACACGGGAGACCGGGGTTCAATTCCCTCAATTCCCTTATAAGTAAGAATTGTTTCTTAACTGACTTGTCAAGTTAAATAAAGGTTACACTAAGAGCATAACATTTCTGCACCCAAATGTTTTTATTCTAGTCTAACCAATACCCAAACGGAGATTAAGTGAAAATAAAAATGTCATTGATTTATCAAGACCAGTCCCCATGCATGTCTCAGAGCAATGCAAAACAGTGCTAAAATAGCTGTAGGCTTTTGTTTCCAATCCTATTCAATTAATCAATCAATCAAATGTAATTATAAAGCCCTTTTTACATTAGCTGATGTAACAAAGTGCTGTACAGAAAGCCAGCCTAAAACCCCAAACAGCAAGCAATGCAGATGTAGAAGCACGGTGGCTAGGAAAAACTCCCTAGAAAGGCCGGAACCTAGGAAGAAATCTAGAGAGGGAAAAGGCTGTGAGGGGTGGCCAGTCCTCTTCTGGCTGTGCCGTGTGGAGATTATAACAGTATAACACTACTGCTTCTAACTTCAATATGCCCTTTAAATAAAGACCTAAACCACTTTTAACAGCACTTTACTCAACACTAGTGAGACTCATGTCGTCTACAGTAGGCCTATAGTTTA
The DNA here is from genome assembly GCF_045791955.1 of Oncorhynchus clarkii lewisi. Lineage (NCBI taxonomy): Eukaryota > Metazoa > Chordata > Actinopteri > Salmoniformes > Salmonidae > Oncorhynchus > Oncorhynchus clarkii. The sequence continues at coordinate 78,196,003 of NC_092148.1, read as the reverse complement.
TCGAAAAATATGACGCCACACTCCGCCAATAATGACATATAGAGGATTGGAGGATTAAAACCAAAAGCCACCTCATAGGGCTCCCGGTGGAGGCTGGCACGGGTATCGAACCTGCATCAGCCAGTTAAGTTATGAACCTGCATCATCAGCCAGTCAAGTTATTTTGTATAGGTCTAGGCTCTGAAGAAATAGACTCCAATTAAACCTTCTTGTTGTTTGTAAAGTCAAATTAAAATGAAGATTATTGTTGAAATGAATTGCTCGACTTGTGTAGGTTTTCTCCATCTGTTGGTGTGCAACACTTGTATAACAAGTTAGCTATATTTTCAGCACCAGCCACTGTTCACCTCCTATTGATTGCGCTGCGGTTGCCGCCAGTAATTTTTTAAATTTAACCTTTATTTAACTAGGCAAGTCAGGTAAGAACAAATTCTTATTTACAATGACGGCCTAGCCTGGCCAAACCCGGATGACGCTGGGCCAATTGTGCGCCGCCTTATGGCACTCTGAATCACAGTCGGATGTGATACAGCCTGTATTTGAATCAGGGACTGTAGTAATGCCTCTTGCACTGAGATGCAGTGCCTTAGAAAGGTCGATACAAATTATATGTTGCGAGTTGGGGAGAGGGGTTTTTCACACCTAGGTCGGCTATTAGACAATTCTGTAGTAAAGGTTGAATAGTCTATTGTTCATGTAATGATGGGCGGTGAGTCGGAAGTAGGTGCAGGTGAAACGTTTTAATAAAACAACAAAACCAAGAACACGACACTAACAAAAGGCAGTACACCGATACACAAGAACAATACTAACTGGTGAGTGAACCTGGGAGAGTGACATAAAAAGGGGCGGAAATTGTGTGGCAGGTGTGCGTAATGATGAGTGCAAGGTGTGCGTAATGATGAATCCCAGGACCGGTGGTTAGTGCTCTGGTGACGTCGTACGCTGGAGGGGAGGAGCAGATGTGACAGTTCAGCTAAAAGCCCATCCTAGAAACATTGTTTGCAGAATTCACAGCCTGTTACAGGACGCTTGTGAAAAACAAAATGCCTCCAGCTGTCGAAACACAGAATATCTAAGGGGCTTTTATATAATTAATTTGCGGGGTTAATAATAATAATAATAATTTTCCCCTTTCCACTTGTTAAATAGCCTGGATTGTAACTCCCATCTTGTTCCTAGACCCTCTTCCTTGTGTCATTCTCCGCCTGAGTGGCTCGCTTGTGGGCGTGCTGGCATGATATGGCAGCACCTTCGGTTGTGCGTCTAGAATTCAGCATAGCAAGTTTGTATGAAGATCTGATTATTCACAGGCAAATAGTAATATTCTCTAAACCGCTCTGGTGACAAACAAACTTTGCTGCCGTGTTTTCAATCGTCCAGATGGCTGGGAGAACCTAGGTAGCTAGCTAACAGCCATGGAGGAGGGTGAAAGGATAGCAGGCCCAGCTGTCAAAGTGAGAGAGTAGGCTATTCTGGATAGAGCAGGTACTTTTGTGTAGTTCCAGTCCTTAGAAGTGAGGACAGAGAACATCATATTCAGTGATCATATTCATTATACTCAAGTTTAATTTGAGTATAATGAAGTCTATTTCTTGTGGTTTTCTGTCTTCAGATACAGAGAGCTGTGAAAGCCTGTCTGCAGATTAAGAGGTCCCAATGAAGTCTCAGTCGTGGCCCTGGGGACTCACAGGGGTGCACATTTTTGTTTTGCCTTAGCACTACACAGCTGATTCAAATGATCAAGTTATCATCAAGCTTCAAGTGGTATTTATGTATTCATTTGTGACGATATCCTTGATATGATCCTGCTATTTTCACATGCTACACATGCACATGTACCTATCTATCCAATGCTATTGTGACTAGGGTGGGCATTCTAGTTTCTTTGTTTTCTATATCTTTGTGTTTGGCCGGGTGTGGTTCTCAATCGGAGGCAGCTGTCTATTGTTGTCTCTGATTGGGAATCATACTTAGGCAGCCTTTTCCCTTTCGCAGTTGTGGGTAGTTATCTTTGTTAGTGGCAATATTGGCCAAGTTAAGCTTCACGGTCTTTTCCTTGTTTTGTTGGCGACATTCATTTCAAATAAAAATAAATGTACACTCATCACGCTGCGCTTTGGTCCAGTCATTTCCAGGTAGAGGATCGTGACAGTTATCATTATTTGTTTTACTTTATATTTTAGTAATTCACAATGATCTGGTAATGTAAAAGTCTATTTATCTTCATGTGTCTGTTTTTCAGCATAAAGTACTCTGTAGCCACTTAGTGTGGACGCCAGGTGAGACTACACACACACAGATTCCTGTTGAACAGTCTCTTTAACTACCTTATTTTCTCAATAACAGTCTCTCTCCTTCACTTCATCCCTCACCCGCTTCTCCCTAAATCCTCTAGGTTATATCAGCTGTGTTGATGAACCCCTCCCGCATCAGAACTGGCTGACACAGAGGGCACAGCATCATCATAGTTGAGATGACACTTGGTCGGATCAACATGAAGTGTTATTAAAGAGATGCTTTACATTGACATACAGATAGAGATGTAGTAGTCCAAGAGTTAATGATCCAAGGTCAGTTTTGCATTTCACCTCCTGATTTAAGATGACTGACCGTGTTAGAATAAAAAAACAAGGCTTAATCATGTTCTCTCGTCTGCAGGTATGTTTTGATTTGAGAGAGGAAGCCAGTCCCGTCATCACCACTGGGAGCCCAAGGCTGGTTAGGAGACACCGCTAGAGACACTATGTAATTGTGATGAAGTGAGAGAATATTAGGGTAGCACTGTAATTCATTAATCATATCCTGTCTTCCCTGCTCCTCTGTTATCTCTTTCCCTTTCTGTCTTCTACACCTCTCTACCCACCTCGTCTTTCTGCCTCTTTTTTTATAATGCACACCATATGTGCATTGAAGTACAGATTGAACTTATATTTATAATATAATATTACAATTATAATATTCATAATGCATGAATAATGAACATTTAAAAAAAGTATTTCACATTCTACAGTTGTTGAAATTAAGTTCTTATTGAAATACTACACCTATCCTGTGTCCTCAGATTAATGCAGATGAAGGGAGTTAGACACGAATACGAAGTGTAGTGTACTGTTTTCTTTCTGTATATATGAATTACAAATCAGCCTTCACTTAAATCATGTTTCTAGTCTATTGCATAGTTACAATGTGTAATCATTGATGTCCCAGGAGCAGGAGTGGTAAACACTGTTGAAGTGTATAATTGTAATACATACATCCAGACACAGCATCATTCAAAGAATAGAACCGCACCTTTATTTGTCAAGGAAGAGTACACGATCAGTGAATATATTCAATGTACAGGCTACAACGTGGGGATCCCATGCGTGGTAATAACTACATGTATATAGGACTTGCATCCTTGGCACAATAAAGTTATTATATTCTACTCAATCCATAGGCTTCATTAATGCCATTCAGACTTGAAGTTGATACAACAACTATGATAGCTGAGGTTCATAGATAGGTTCTGAACTAATATTTATACCAAACGTTTTAGGGTCCATACACAGATTGGCTACATACTGTAATACATACAAGAAAAAAAGTTCCCAAATTAATTAATTACATGTTTATCGTCAGTCAGTGTCACGACTTCTGCCGAAGTCGTTGCCTCTCCTTGTTCGGGCGGTGCTCGGCGTTCGACGTCACCGGTCTTCTAGCCATCATTGATCCTTTTTTCATTTTCCATTGGTTTTGTCTTGTCTTCCCACACACCTGTTTTCAATCCCATTCATTACCTGTTGTGTATTTAACCATCTGTTTCCCCTCATGTCTTTGTCAGAGATTGTTTTATTGTCAGTGTAGTATGATTGTTGTATAGGTGCGCGTCGGGTCCTCGTACCCATGTTTATGTACATTTAGTGTTATGGAGCATACTCCGTGGACTTTATTAAAAGACTCCATTTTACACTCCATTTGACTCTCCTGCACCTGACTTCCCTGCCACCTATTACACCTATGCATGACAGTCAGACTGGCGTTTCAGCATGCTTACTTATGAAAATCCACATGCCTGTAATACACCAACAATCTTTGAAACCAAAGACATTTGAAATATAAGCAACTTTCTTTCAGAACACCTATCTTTCAACACAAATCCAAATAGTGGCTGTCTCAGGCTGACAACAGAGACACATTTGATGTGACCACCCTCCAGCACCAACAATCATTGAAACCAATGACATTTGAAATATAACCCACTGGGCAAACACTGGTTGGATAAATGTTGTTTCAACATAATTTCAACAAAATTATATTGAACCAACATGGAACAGACGTTGAATTGACATCTGTGCCCAGTGGAAAGTAACGTTCTTTCAGTACGGCTAAACACAAAATCCAAAAGGCGGCTGTTTCAGGTTGACAGCAGAGACACACTTGATGTAACCCTCCTCCAAAGAGGGTAATATAAATTCTATCCTTCTTTTGAGACAAGGCATAGAAAAATATAATTATATTCATTTATTCTCAGTGCTATCAATAGATTGCATACAAAAATGGTCTGAAAATAATCATGTAATTTCCCCGGAAATTGCACATGCTAAATTGGGGTGATTGACCTCTCTGTCTTTAGTTCAACAACATGCTTTCTCCCCTGCATGTGTGTGATAGGGCTTCATAACCGACCAATCAGTTGCGAGCCTTCCGAGGTATGAAAAGACATGGACAGCAGCCACCTGATACTGGCAGAGACAAAGAACATTAGCATGTAAATAGAAGCACTAATAAATTAGGCCCAGATAAAGCAGCACTTCGACGGGGCCAAGGCTCATACATATGGAATGGGAGGGGTGGAACAACAACAACACTCCAATAAAACGTGATGAAATATGCAGGGATTTTCACATTGTCGAGTGATTACTGTGTGGACGTGTGCCTGGTACAGTGTACGCCAGTGGTTTGTGTTCTTGGAGAGTGGGCCAGCTGAAACTGGGATATACAGAGAGAGCGAGCCGTGCACATTCTCCATTCTTTCCTATGTGAGCACGGGTGCTGGAGCGTGAACAGGGCGGGACCAAAGTTGGGGAAAATGTGAACTTTATGCAAATATTCTGCTGTATCACAACGCTATTGCCCAATCAAAGCTCACTATAGCTTCCAGCCCCTACTGGATTGGCTGTTGATACCTAGCACTAACTAGCCTGCTTGCTAGCTTGCTAACACACACATGAGGGCAAAGCTAGAGTGGCTATCCAAATTAACATGTTGTGTAGAAATCCCCTCTTACTGGAGAACTTGGACTGAATAATATACTATTGCACTGACTTCACAGAATGACTCTGCTTTCACATAATAACTCTCAAGCTCCTAGCTCTTAACTGTCAAGATGTTTGAAACCACAAAACGAACCCATAATAACACAATGGGAGATTTGCAGTGGATATAAAATGATAAAGTAATAGACTGAAAGCCACAATCACATAAGGATCCCATTTCAATATCCTAGAACACAGTTCTGGAAATGTCAACCGACAGAAAGTCGTACGGGACCGTGGTCAAACGACCACCCCTCATCACTGTCAAACGCTCCCTAAAACACTACTGCGAGCAGACCTTTCTAATTGACCTGGCCGGGGTATCCTGGGAGGATATTGGCCTCATCCCGTCAGTAGAGGATGCCTGGTTGATCTTTAAAAGTGCTTTCCTCACCATCTTAAATAAGCGTTCCCCTTTCAAAAAACGTAGAACTAAGAACAGATATAGCCCTTGGTTTACTCCAGACTTGACTGTCCTTGACCAGCACAAAAACACATAGTGGAGTTGTGCACTAGCATCAAATAGTCCCCGCAATATGCACATTTTCAGGGAAGTCAGGAACCAATACACACAGTCAGTCAGGAAAGCAAAGGTTAGCTTTTTCAAACAGAAATTTGCATCCTGCAGCAGTAATTCCAAAAGGTTTTGGGACACTGTAAAGTCCATGGGGAATAAGAGCACCTCCTCCCAGCTGCCAACTGCACTGAGACTAGGAAACACTGTCACCACCGATAATTCCACAGTAATAGAGAATTTCAATAAGCATTTCTCTACGGCTGGCCATGCTTTCCACCTGGTTACCCCAAAAGCTCTGCATCAACCACATCTACTGGCTCAAGTCCCCCCCCCCCCAGAGATAAACTCCCATATCTGCTGGGTGCAATCACAGCAGCAAGATTTGTGACCTGTTGGCAACCAGCGAAGAACAAACACAATTGTAAATACAACCCATATGTATGTTTATTTATTTTCCCTTTTGTACTTTAACTATTTGCACATTGTTGCAACACTGTATATAGACATTTGAAATGTTTTTTTTCTTTTGGAACTTTTGTGGGTGTAATGTTTAATGTTTATTTCACTAAGTGTTTATTATCTATTTCACTTGCTTTGGCAATGTAAACATATGTTTCTCATGCCAATAAAGCCCTTATATTTAAATTTAAATTGAATTGAGAGAGAGACAGAGAGAGAGGGAGAGAGATTGAGAGAGAGAGAGAGAGAGAGAGAGAGAGAGAGAGAGAGAGAGAGAGAGAGAGAGAGAGAGAGAGAGAGAGAGAGAGAGAGAGAGAGAGAGAGAATGCTGGTCCTAATATAATAACAAAGTAGAATTCATTCAGGTGACTTGGCGTCGTGATCACAGAAAGAGACATACTGTAACCTTACAATTAACAAGAGACCTGCCAGCCTTAACATCACTCAACGTTCCCTGCTTGTTTCTTCTGTGCTGGGGTTCAAAGATATGCAGTGCGTCTGTGAAACGGACAACTGCCACCCCAAAGCTGCACACTAGAAATGCGTATGCATAGCTTATGGCCCACGGGTGTCTGCCAAGACCATTCATCAACACCATGGCAAAGCATGACAGAAATCCATAGGCTCGGGTCCATCCATGCGAACATTGTGTAAGTAGATCTGCGACTCTCGTCTCAGGGAAGGGTTATCAGGGGAGATGTGTTGGTACGGTGGATTTCCAATCAAATGTCGAGAAGCTGTCAGATATGAGGTATACTTTATTTCAGTCCTCCTAGCACTGCATTCTCCCAGCCAGCCCTGACACACTATTAGCAGCCCTGTATGCCTCTGTCAACGAATGGGCAGTACTCCAGAGGACACCAAACCTCAGATAAGGCTTAAATCAAGAGAGAGAGGCTAGCATGGAGACAAAGACAGCAAGAGCCCTCACTCACTTTTTCACACTGTGATGAGCACTAAAACGGAGAAGCTAGACTTTTTCTTCCTGTCTCTCCCTCTTTTCTTTCTGTTCATTCACTCTCCCCCGTCCCCCGCCCACCCCCCTCCACCAACTCTCCCGCTCCCAGAAACACCCTTCATCCTTCGCATGTATGCGTCAGCATCCTAGAGTGCCATCGACTCTTCTTGGATCCCTTTTGTCACATTTTTGCACGTCTTTTTCAACTTGGCCTGATACGCAAAGACTGGTGGAAGTGACATTGACTAGACAGCAGACAGTAAGCACTTAAAAAGGCGCAGTTAACACAAGCACGCGCGCACACACACACACACACACACACACACACACACACACACACACACACACACACACACACACACACACACACACACACACACACACACACACACACACACACACACACACACACACACACACACACACAGAAGATTAATGTCAATGTTATGCATTTCATGTAAACAAAATAGCTCCTCATCATCATTATGTTACATTACAGTATCATTCATCTCAATAACATGCACTACATTATGGTGACGGACGAGTAATTAACAAATCATTAACAAACTGAGTTTGGGTCAATGGTTTACTTATTACTAAAGCGTTTTCTAATTGGGGTTTGCTAACAAATCATGTTGCAAGGGAAGGCAATGATGCATAATGATAATGACACTGTTTAAGGATAATGTAATGATGTAGGCACGATGGGAATTCAAATTCAACTGACAAAACTCTCTAGCAGCCTCCCATGACCCCATTTCCATAATAATATGGTTCCCTAACTCATGTCACTGCATAACCCATTCATAGACGCCAACTGCTTTAGTGTCTATTGACGATAGTATCATCTGGCTGAGGGCGTTTTGTTAAGATCCCCAAAGCTCATTCTGAACGTAAAAACGCATCGCTTCCGTATGATTTTGGAAACATAATTTTTCAATTCAGCAAAACATTTTTTTCCAAAAAACAAAAGGTTAAATTACTACACACCTTTATAGGGTTAGGGTTAGTGTTCCCACACGGCCATGTTACATCGCTTGGTATGGAAAACACACGGAAGATAGGCAGCCACCCGTGCTAATTAGCTATCTAGCATGCTCTGAACACCTGCTTGTAAGCGTAACATGGGAGGAAGTGTAGTTCGTCAGCTGGAGGCACACAGCTTGTGGATCTGTGCCAAACTGCTACAGTAAGTATATCTTTTTTATTTGAGTGATTCTATCAGACTGATATGAAAGATAAGTTTAATATCAGCGTATGTTTCGAAAACCGTTTCGCAAGCAATGATTATTGACGTTTCTAAACGTTTGAACACAGCGTCGGAATGGTAGTTCATGCGCAGCCAACCGTGGGCGAAGCTAACCACTGAAAACCCTAGGGATAATAAGAAGGGTTTGGAGTGCTAGTCACTGCTCTGACATTCATGTATGGATGTGTGTTTCTGTGTGTTTGTATGGGTATATAAACAATTTCCATGAAGAAACAGGATAAATAGATAAACAGTAAATTGTTTTCTTTCCCCACTTGTATATTTTCCTTGCATTCAGAGGACAAAACAACAGCTCATTCCAGATCACACAGCTGTACATACATGAATTTAAAAAATTTAAATGACATCCTAATGAAAACAAACAACACACAGGAATACTTCCACATAGCAAGACCCATGTGAACAGATCAGCTTTCCACTTTGCGGTTTGCCAGGCTTTTGTCAAGGGGAGAGAGAGGAGGAAATGAGATACATGGGAAAAAACAACACCGCAGGGCAAGGACAAACTGTTTACCTTGTAAACCAGCATGATGACCTGACGCAATTTGAGCCGGTGGAAAACACAGACGTCGTAGAGGGCCGACACGGCCAGCACCGTCACCCCCTGCTCCTTCCACAGCATGCTGCAGGCGGCGCAGCCCAGGCTGCCCAGGAGCCAGGCCCCCAGCCTGCAGGGCCCCGCAGAGCCCCCTCGCAGGGTGCAGTGACGTACGTAGCACAGCAGCGACAGCAGGAAGAACAGAGCAGAGCCCACGTCGGCCCGGCCAACCACGCCCGCCACTGCCTCTGTGTGAATGGGGTGCGAGGCAAACAATAACCCAGCTAGAAGGCTCCACAGGCCCCCTCCAAGCAGCAGGCGGGCCAACCAGGTGAAGAGGGCTGTGACTGCCCCATGGAGGCCCACATTGACTAGGTGGTAGCCCCAGGGCTCCAAGCCGCCCAGGGCATGGTTGAGGCGGAAGGAGAGGGTACACAGGGGCCGGTAAGACTTGTGGCTGCCGCTGTGGGTGAGCAGGGTGCCCCAGAAGTCATCGTAGAAGATGTTGATCCACGGGGTCTCTGGGAGCAGGTCCTGGTTGGTTTTGATCGCACGGCTGTGGAGAGAAGGACAACAGAGTGGTTAAAAGTTGTATGTGTAATGATCCTCATGCTTATGGATAACCTGATCAAGAGCAACGCCACCATAGTACTTGGGTCTTTTCAGTCAATTCAATCAATTCAGTCTTCACTGTACTATGACATTCAGTAGAACTGCAAGGACTGAAATACATGTCTAGATTTCTATTAAACTCAGAAGTGGTCATTTATCATGCCCCAAAGAAAAGAGCTTCAGAAAGAAATCAGTTCACCTTGAACTGTCATGCTCGACAGAGACACAACCAATCACAGTGAGAGATGAGGTACATGTAAGGATGTGTGATCAAACCTCTGAGTGACCATCTCAGCTTCTCCAATTTGACCACCTGGGGCCTCAATCCATTTATACCAACAAGACCAAATGCCACAGGCAGTGTGTGTCCTTTCTCCTGATAAACTATGGATGTATAGTCTCCTTTTTAGATGTTTTGGAGACCTAAACATAAGTAGTAGGCTATGCATTGTAGTATACTTTGGCGTATACTGTAGCTTTAAAGTTGTGTAAAACTCCTCTGAGAGTTCCTCTGAGATCTTACTGTGTGGACTCAGGGGCCTGGGAGGAGCATGCACCACACCCTTGACCAAAAACAAATAAAGCAAACGAGAGATAGAGGGGGAATGCCATGTTGGCGTAATGGAGCATGGGGAGCCAGGGACCTGTCAATCACAGCTAGCCTTGTGTCTACCAACCGCTGACTACCGGGTATCTCACACACAGACACACCACACTGGAGGGGGGGGGGGGGGGGGGGGGGGGGAGCAGTGTTAAGGCCATGGATAATCAGTGTTGAGGGGCCATGGAACGCCCATGCTGTCTGAGTATTTCTGTACATGTAGTTACTCCACCACAGGGCAGCCCTGGCCTGGGTACTGTACTATCCCCTCTCCCCATGGCTGGGGTCGAGTCTGAGTGTTTGACCCTGGTGGTCATACATCAGCCCCAAGCTGTGTGAGGGGTAGAAGGGTGTGCTATTTGCCCCCTACCGGAGCAGAGAGTATCTGGGTATTTGTCACCTAGCTCTGAGGTGTTGTCTGGCTCTGGCAGTGAGACAAGGCCTTGACCCTGGTGTATGGGAGGCAGAGGGAGCAAAAAGGGAGGTGATGGCAAAGTAATGAGTCTCTTTAGAGAGGAGGAGATGCATTATAGCATAGAATGCATAATTTAAAAAAGTGATGGATGGGATATGACACGTGATAACACACAGAGAGCTCCAGGTTGTAATCAGTCCCCATGGCAAACCCAATTAGCACACGCAATTAGGTGTGGAGCGAGGAGAGGGAGAAAACAGGCACGCACTGCACAACACAGACTGAGACAAACAAGAAATTCAAAAGAAAGAGGCCATGGCGGCAGATGAATCAAGCTGAAATTGATCTATGGGTCCCTTGTTTTTGTTGAAATCATAAAAATAATTTCTTTGTCTTACTACCGCAGCATTTGTGTTGCTCTGAAACCTAGAACTTTTACCTGACATTGTCCTATTGAATAGTGTAGCCGCCAGTAGCAACCATCTTGCACTGACCCTTAATATGGCTTTACCAGAAAGCAGATGGGTTTGTTGGAAAGGGTGTGGAGATTGCAACCCACAACAAATGACCAAATAAAGGACTTCTGACAGGGCGAGGAGAAATCGCCCGCCTTATGATAGATCTGGGGGGGAAATGAATACAACTAACCTGGCCTATGTGGAAGTGGAGAGGCAAAGATAATCAGCCTGGGATATTTCTATAGAATAGAAATGCCTGACATGTCAGTAAGCAGATCATTAGGTTTCAGACCTGGGTTCAAAACTATTTAAATCATTTCATATACTTAAGCTGGGCTTGATTGAGCTTGCCTGGTGCAATGGAACCAATAGAATGGTTGCAAAAGTGCCAACCCTGCCCATCTGGACCTCCAAACAGGCTAAAGCAAACGCTGAAAGTATTTGATAGTTGTCAAATAATATTTAAACATAGATCTGATGGATTTTTGTGGGGCTCCAGGCAGCTCATCACTGGCAGGGTTAGGCCTCTCTCTTTGGTTCATGACTACAGTGCCTTGCGAAAGTATTCGGCCCCCTTGAACTTTGCGACCTTTTGCCACATTTCAGGCTTCAAACATAAATATATAAAACTGTATTTTTTTGTGAAGAATCAACAACAAGTGGGACACAATCATGAAGTGGAACGACATTTATTGGATATTTCAAACTTTTTTAACAAATCAAAAACTGAAAAATTGGGCGTGCAAAATTATTCAGCCCCTTTAAGTTAATACTTTGTAGCGCCACCTTTTGCTGCGATTACAGCTGTAAGTCGCTTGGGGTATGTCTCTATCAGTTTTGCACATCGAGAGACTGACATTTTTTCCCATTCCTCCTTGCAAAACAGCTCGAGCTCAGTGAGGTTGGATGGAGAGCATTTGTGAACAGCAGTTTTCAGTTCTTTCCACAGATTCTCGATTGGATTCAGGTCTGGACTTTGACTTGGCCATTCTAACACCTGGATATGTTTATTTTTGAACCATTCCATTGTAGATTTTGCTTTATGTTTTGGATCATTGTCTTGTTGGAAGACAAATCTCCGTCCCAGTCTCAGGTCTTTTGCAGACTCCATCAGGTTTTCTTCCAGAATGGTCCTGTATTTGGCTCCATCCATCTTCCCATCAATTTTAACCATCTTCCCTGTCCCTGCTGAAGAAAAGCAGGCCCAAACCATGATGCTGCCACCACCATGTTTGACAGTGGGGATGGTGTGTTCAAGGTGATGAGCTGTGTTGCTTTTACGCCAAACATAACGTTTTGCATTGTTGCCAAAAAGTTCAATTTTGGTTTCATCTGACCAGAGCACCTTCTTCCACATGTTTGGTGTGTCTCCCAGGAGGCTTGTGGCAAACTTTAAACAACACTTTTTATGGATATCTTTAAGAAATGGCTTTCTTCTTGCCACTCTTCCATAAAGGCCAGATTTGTGCAATATACGACTGATTGTGGACAGAGTCTCCCACCTCAGCTGTAGATCTCTGCAGTTCATCCAGAGTGATCATGGGCCTCTTGGCTGCATCTCTGATCAGTCTTCTCCTTGTATGAGCTGAAAGTTTAGAGGGACGGCCAGGTCTTGGTAGATTTGCAGTGGTCTGATACTCCTTCCATTTCAATATTATCGCTTGCACAGTGCTCCTTGGGATGTTTAAAGCTTGGGAAATCTTTTTGTATCAAAATCCGGCTTTAAACTTCTTCATAACAGTATCTCGGACCTGCCTGGTGTGTTCCTTGTTCTTCATGATGCTCTCTGCGCTTTTGACGGACCTCTGAGACTATCACAGTGCAGGTGCATTTATACGGAGACTTGATTACACACAGGTGGATTGTATTTATCATCATTAGTCATTTAGGTCAACATTGGATCATTCAGAGATCCTCACTGAACTTCTGGAGAGAGTTTGCTGCACTGAAAGTAAAGGGGCTGAATAATTTTGCACGCCCAATTTTTCTGTTTTTGATTTGTTAAAAAAGTTTGAAATATCCAATAAATGTCGTTCCACTTCATGATTGTGAACCACTTGTTGTTGATTCTTCACAAAAAATACAGTTTTATATCTTTATGTTTGAAGCCTGAAATGTGGCAAAAGGTCGCAAAGTTCAAGGGGGCCGAATACTTTCGCAAGGCACTGTATATGCCAGTTTATTTTCTCTGGCCCATTTGTCAAGTGAGATCTTCACTCCACCACAAAAGGCTCACATCAGCGGTGGTATGGTTCAATTACATCTTTAAGCCATTTGGATGACAAGTGTGCCTTTTTTCCATTGCACATTGCCGTGGAGACAGAAAGGACAGATACAATATATATTGCTTCAAAACCAACTCCAGCTCTGGCACCAAAATAGAACGCCAGAAACTAATGCCAGTCTCTCTGAAGCAGTCATACATGAATCACAACGCAAATGTTCAGCTCTCAGATTGCCTTCTTCTTGAATATTAGAGAGGCAGGCGAGCACCTACACCACTGGGGTTGACAGGCACTCTAGGGGGAGAGGATAGAAGAATGTGGAAAGAGAGAGAGGGGGAAAAGAGAAGGGGTCGTCTAACTCATGTCTCCTTACCCACCACTGTTCCAAGTGGATGTCAACAAATTTGCATGATGATGTGTCCAATGCAATCCAAGGCCATTCATTCATTAATCCTGCATGGATGCGTGGGTCCTGATCACCACAGCGCATCCAGCCCCATTCAGCTCTGGCTACAGGGCCTGCCTGCCTGGTGGAGTGGAAGATTGGGTTTCTGTGGCTGGGCCCCATATTTCTGGGAAGCTGGCGGTAGCAGGACCTCTCTGTGCACTGCAAACCTTTTCCAGCCGGGAGCGCATTCCTTCCGCCAACACCATGCTTTATCCGCCTGCCTGCGTGGCGACTCCCAGAGGACCGGCGGTATCATGTGACCGCTAACAAGCTAAACCCGAAAAGCACTACCTCCCACACCCATCACCATCGAAGACTTCAACTCTGTCCTAGCCAAGTCATGGCTGCACCCAATCTCTAGGAAGAGTATCATGTGACTCAATCGGTCAGATATTTGTTTCCTTATCACTCTGCCTTGTCAAAGTATTTGCACAGAGTCTGGTGCATTTGTTATGTACTAAATATTTGTAGTGAAACTTCCGTTTCAAAAGGAGGGTTCGTCTAAAGCTCAAGAGATACAGACAGGGCAGGCAAGTCAGATAAACATCAACTATAAAGGGTGTAAGCTCAAAGAGGAAACATTATCAACTTTATGTAGGCTTAGTATGTAGATAACTGAATCCTCCAGACAAGATAGTACTCATAGTGATTACTACGGTGGATCTAGTATGTAGATAACTGAATCCTCCAGATAAGATGGTACTCATAGTGATTACTACGGTGGATCTAGTATGTAGATAACAGAATCCTCCAGATAAGATGGTACTTACTCATAATGATTACTACGGTGGATCTAGTATGTAGATAACTGAATCCTCCAGATAAGATGGTACTCATGGTGATTACTACGGTGGATGTAGTATGTAGATAACTGAATCCTCCAGATAAGATGGTACTCATAGTGATTACTACGGTGGATCTAGTATGTAAATAACTGAATCCTCCAGATAAGATGGTATTCATAGTGATTACTACGGTGGATATAGTATGTAGATAACTGAATCCTCCAGACAAGATGGTACTCATAGTGATTACTACGGTGGATCTAGTATGTAGATAACTGAATCCTCCAGATAAGATGGTACTCATAGTGATTACTACAGTGGATCTAGTATGTAGATAACTGAATCCTCCAGATAAGATGGTACTTACTCATAGTAATTACTACGGTGGATCTAGTATGTAGATAACTGAATCCTCCAGATAAGATGGTATTCATAGTGATTACTACAGTGGATCTAGTATGTAGACAACTGAATCCTCCAGATAAGATGGTACTTACTCATAGTGATTACTACGGTGGATCTAGTATGTAGATAACCGAATCCTCCAGATAAGATGGTACTCATGGTGATTACTACGGTGGATCTAGTATGTAGATAACTGAATCCTCCAGACAAGATGGTACTCATAGTGATTACTACGGTGGATGTAGTATGTAGATAACTGAATCCTCCAGACAAGATGGTACTCATAGTGATTACTACGGTGGATCTAGTATGTAGATAACTGAATCCTCCAGATAAGATGGTACTCATAGTGATTACTACGGTGGATCTAGTATGTATATAACTGAATCCTCCAGATAAGATGGTACTCATAGTGATTACTACGGTGGATCTAGTATGTAGATAACTGAATCCTCCAGACAAGATGGTACTCATAGTGATTACTACGGTGGATCTAGTATGTAGATAACTGAATCCTCCAGATAAGATGGTACTCATAGTGATTACTACGGTGGATCTAGACAAAACCCAAATGCAGCAGTGTTGACAGCAGCTCGCCACCCCAGTGTTTTGACCAGAATAGTGCATTGAAATAAAGGCAAGTGATTCACCCAGAAAGAAAAACAAACCCAGTAAAGTGTATGGTGCTTATATCAAAGTAGTGACTAACCCTCCTCACAACTTCCAAATTCTTTCAATGAGGAGGATCACTTTCCCTTCAAACAGGCTCAACATTAAAGAGACAGCAACAGAAAACATGGCTACCACAGCTTTATACACTGACTATACTAAAAATTAGGAAAACCTTCCTAATATTCAGTTGCACCCATTTAAAAAAAAATTTACCCTCTGAATGGCACACATACATAATCCATCTCTCAATTGTCTCAAAGCTTAAAATCCTTATTTAACCTGTCTCCGCCCCTTCATCTACACTGATTCAAGTGGTTTTAACAAGTGACACCAATCAGGGATCATAGCTTTCACCTGGTCAGTCTATGTCATGGAAAGAGCAGGTGTTCTTAATGTTTTGAACACTCAATGTATTTTGTAACTGTATTTTTGCAAAAAAGTCTACAAAATGGTTGTTTTTACTCTGTCAGTAATGAAATATTGTGATATTAAATATTATCTCTCGTTGTTGACAGATACTGATGCAGCTTTGCTGTAGGAAGTTGTCTACAGGACCTTCGGTGTCCTCATCCAGAGGACATGGTCACCATGGTAACTAGCATTCAGTATCATTCAGTATTCCTAGAAGAGCTTGACATGTGAATACATCAGTTGGGGTTAAATAAATAGGGCTTACACCATTCCCATGACAACAGAAACCCACATTAAAAGACCATCTGAAACTGAGAATTGATTGACTTTTCCATCTCCTCTCTGGGAGGAAGAGGGGCAGAAAAGGCCCAGGAGCGGTCAGAGACAGAGATGAGATGAGATAATAGAGTTGTGATTGAAAGCCAGAGGAATATAAATCCACATCTTCCTTTGACAGTACCATTAGCCATTTGGGATGGTATGGTGAATCAGATCATTCTGAGAGCAGAAGCCAGATATGAGGACAGATAGTCTTCCAAAGACTAAAGAAACCTGCAGATTAATGACTATGCTCATTTTTCCAGTGTGTTTCCTTCCTTCCTCTAATAAATGACAGTTGAGAAGCATGAATGGAGGGTTTCACATCAAAACAACTACACATCGTCTTTGACAGGAAATGTTAAGATTAAAAGAACGGAAAGATGACTAACTACTAGGTAAAACACTTAAATAGCCTACATAAATGTATTTTTAATCATGCAGCATGCTATCAGAGAGACAATTGTAGAGAGCGAGAGCAAGGACCGAAGAAAGTGACATTTCTCAGAACAATACAACATATTTTTCTATTTATGCCAGCATGTGAAATGAAGGAAAACTACTCTGGCAGTTGGGAAAAGTGATGTCGTCTATGCCAAGTACGTGTCATCACCCTGGTTCAATATCTGAAAGGAACACAGCCATATTTTGTGAATGCCTACTGAGGCTTCAGGGTTGTCCACTCAGCTTTTCTGCCAGCTCCTTTGTTTAATGTTTCTTCCCATGGGCATGCTAGCAGGTCAATAACAGAATAGTAGAATGCCCTCATGGTGCCAATTTGAGTGATTTCTCAAGGTTGGCAATCTTACTCTCTTTTGATAACAACACAAATGTAATACATTTTGTACTATTGAGTGCTTTTGAAAACTGATTTTGTTTGTAAAATCCTGACAATACATACAATATCTGTTAAGGAAGTGTAACATGAAAATTATGTTATTATATAAGAACATCAGAGAACATAGATGCTACAGTGAAAGTCATCTATCTGATTGAAGATGTTAAAATTTAGAAGTCTCTTTCACTCAGGGAAAAATAAAAAGCTCAAAGTCAGTCACAAGGGTAATTTGCCTAGAGAAAGACTTGCCTAGAAAAAGAAAAACCTACTCCTTTGTGTCATTGTTACAAATCACTTCTTAAAAAAACACACTATTAATGGGACATGTCTGGAAAAGAATATGCCAAATGTTCAAAATCATGTCTCAGCGCTATAAAATACTTCTCTGAGAAACAGCTGGTTCATATTCAGACAACAATCATAACAGATATCTTTGTTAACAGACACTCATCCTCTCCTGAGTTATCACTACCATTCATTTCTGCCCCACCCAGCTAAACCCCAATTATTTTTTTTTTTAAATGTATATGGCCCGCTGGCAGCCGACTAGAATAAATGTCAGCCATTTTTATAATTGAGTTTCGTAGGCCTATAAGTAGCCTGGTCTCAGATACAGTGGGGCAAAAAAGTATTTAGTCAGCCACCAATTGTGCAAGTTCTCCCACTTAAAAAGATGAGAGAGGCCTGTCATTTTCATCATAGGTACACTTCAACTATGACAGACAAAATGAGAAAAAAATCCAGAAAATCACATTGTAGAAACAAAATTGTAGACCTGCACCAGGCTGGGAAGACTGAATCTGCAATAGGTAAGCAGCTTGGTTTGAAGAAATCAACTGTGGGAGCAATTATTAGGAAATGGAAGACATACAAGACCACTGATAATCTCCCTCGATCTGGGGCTCCACGCAAGATCTCAACCCCTGGGGTCAAAATTATCACAAGAACGGTGAGCAAAAATCCCAGAACCACACGAGGGGACCTAGTGAATGACCTGCAGAGAGCTGGGACCAAAGTAACAAAGCCTACCATCAGTAACACACTACGCCGCCAGGGACTCAAATCGTGCAGTGCAAGACGTGTCCCCCTGCTTAAGCCAGTACATGTCCAGGCCCGTCTGAAGTTTGCTAGAGAGCATTTGGATGATCCAGAAGAAGATTGGGAGAATGTAATATGGTTAGATGAAACCAAAATATAACTTTTTGGTAAAAACTCAACTCGTCGTGTTTGGAGGACAAAGAATGCTGAGTTGCATCCAAAGAACACCATACCTACTGGGAAGCATGGGGGTGGAAACATCATGCTTTGGGGCTGTTTTTCTGCAAAGGGACCAGGACGACTGATCTGTGTAAAGGAAAGAATGAATGGGGCCATGTATCGTGAGATTTTGAGTGAAAACCTCCTTCCATCAGCAAGGGCATTGAAGATGAAACGTGGCTGGGTCTTTCAGCATGACAATGATCCCAAACACACCGCCCGGGCAACGAAGGAGTGGCTTCCTAAGAAGCATTTGAAGGTCCTGGAGTGGCCTAGCCAGTCTCCAGATCTCAACCCCATAGAAAATCTTTGGAGGGAGTTGAAAGTCTGTGTTGCCCAGCAACAGCCCCAAAACATCACTGCTCTAGAGGAGATCTGCATGGAGGAATGGGCAAAATACCAGCAGTGTGTGAAAACCTTGTGAAGACTTACTGAAAACGTTTGACCTCTGTCATTGCCAACAAAGGGTATATAACAAAGTATTGAGATAATCTTTTGTTATTGACCAAATACTTATTTTCCACCATCATTTGCAAATAAATTCATTAAAAATCCTACAATGTGATTTTCTGGATTTTTTTTGTCTGTCATTTTTTTGTCTGTCATAGTTGAAGTGTACCTATGATGAAAATTACAGGCCTCTCTCATATTTTTAAGTGGGAGAATTTGCACAATTGGTGACTGACTAAATACTTTTTTTGCCCCACTGTATGTGCCATCTTGAGCAGTTTAACTGGTTAAGATGGCCTCGCCTTGAGCTCTGTTAAAACATTGCAGGTTTTCTAGTGTTTTTCTCAAATGTTCTTAATCAGTTTGTTTCGTGCATTACTACGTACACCCGGGTAGAACTATTGGAATACGAATCACTTAGTACTCACTGTCCACCCGACTTCCACATACACACTGAGAAGGCGGAACAACGGAATAGCTTCTTCGGTAAGGCGCCTAGCTGCTTGGGAGTCCTACTGGAGAGTAGGAAGCAAAGACGTCAAAGGATAGGTAGACGTGGTGGGGTCTTAGTGAGTTTAAGACGGGCGACCCGTCCTCAATTACCGAGCATACTACTCGCCAATGTTCAATCATTAATGAACAAACTTGACAAACTCAGAATGAGGATCTCCTTCCAGAAGGACAACATACTGTTTTTCTGAGATTTGGCTTTCCTCCAACATCCAACTGGATTACACACAACCAGCGGGTTTTCCGTTTTTGGAGCAGATAGGAGGTGGTCTCTCTGGCAAGAGCAAAGGTGGTGAGCTCTGCTTTATGACCAACAACACATGGTGGTACGGAGGAAACGTACAGGAACATGCAAGGTTCTGCTCACCCGACTTGGAATACTTGGTCATCAAATGTCACCCTTATTACCTTCTGAGAGGGTTCTCAAGGATTATCGCCATGGCTGTGTACATTCATCCCCAAGCCGACACCGAAAAGCCTTTCAAAGATCTTCATTGGACACTGAACAAACTGGATACCGCATTCCCGGAGGCAGCGTTCATTGTTGCAGTGGACTTTAACAAAAGTAACTTGAGAACAGTGCTCCCAAATTATTACCAACACATCGACTGTCTAACTTGCGGAAATTCTAGTTTCGACCCCTGCTACACGCCATTTCGACACGGGTGTAAGAACCTCTCCCGTCCTCCTTTCGGCAAATCCAACCATGACTCCATCTTGCTTCACCCTGCCTACAAACACAAATTAAAGAGGGAAGTTCCGGTGGTCAGGTCTGTACAGTGTTGGTCCGACCAATCAGAATTCACGCTGAACTCTGAACTCCTCTCTATGCAACTGCAATATTACCTCCTCGACACTGATACTCAACACGGGGGCCCCACAAGGGTGCGTCCTCAGTCCCCTCCTGTATTCCCTGTATACCCACGACTGCGTGGTCTCACACAGTAGTTCCAACTCCATCATCAAGTTTGCTGACGGCACGACAGTAGTAGGCCTGATTACCAACAACGATGAGGCTGCCTAGAGGGAAAAGGTAGTAACTCTGACGGTGTGACGCCAGGTAAACAACCTCTCCCTCAGAGTCAGCAAAACATAGGAGCTGATTGTGGACTTCAGGAGGAACAAGGCTGAACACGCTCCCATCATCATCATCATCATCATCATCATCATCATCATCATCATCATCATGTGTAATGGGTCAGCAGTCAAACGACCTCCACTCATCACTGTCAAACGCTCCCTGAAACACTTCAGCGAGCAGGCCTTTCTAATCGACCTGGCCGGGGTATCCTGGAAGGATATTGATCTCATCCCGTCAGTAGAGGATGCTTGGTTATTTTTTTTAAATGCCTTCCTCACCATCTTAAATAAGCATGCCCCATTCAAGAAATTTAGAACCAGGAACAGATATAGCCCTTTGTTCTCTCCAGACCTGACTGCCCTTAACCAACACAAAAACATCCTATGGCGTACTGCATTAGTTTCGAACAGCCCCTGTGATATGCAACTTTTCAGGGAAGCTGGAAACCAATATACACAGGCAGTTAGAAAACCAAGGCCACCTTTTTCAAGCAGAAATTTGCTTTCTGCAACACAAACTCAAAAAAAGATCTGGGACACTGTAAAGTTCATGGAGAATAAGAACACCTCCTCCCAGCTGCCCACTGCACTGAAGATAGGAAACACTG
This sequence comes from Oncorhynchus clarkii lewisi, assembly GCF_045791955.1. Lineage (NCBI taxonomy): Eukaryota > Metazoa > Chordata > Actinopteri > Salmoniformes > Salmonidae > Oncorhynchus > Oncorhynchus clarkii. Next base: position 78,174,868 of record NC_092148.1, on the reverse strand, counting down.
CCACCACCGATAAATCCACTATATTTGAGAATTTCAATATGCATTTTGATATGGCTGGCCATGCTTTCCACCTGGCTACCCTACCCCGGTCAACAGCACTGCACTCCACACAGCAACTCGCTCAAGCCTTCCCCTTCTCCAAAATCCAGTCAGCTGATGTTCTGAAAGAGCTGCAAAATCTGGACCCCTACAAATCAGCCAGGCTAGACAATCTGGACCCTTTCTTTCTAAAAATTATCTGCCGAAATTGTTGCCACCCCTATTACTAGCCTGTTCAACCTCTCTTTCGTGTCGTCTGAGATTCCCAAAGATTGGAAAGCAGCTGCGGTCATCCCCCTCTTCAAAGGCGGGGACACTCTTGACCCAAACTGCTACAGACCTATATCTATCCTACCCTGCCTTTCTAAGGTCTTCGAAAGCCAAGTTAACAAACAGTTGACAGACTAAATGCATGCTCTTCAACCGATCGCTGCCTGCACCTGCCCCCTGTCCACATCACTACTCTGGATGGCTCTGACTTAGAATATGTGGACAACTACAAATACCTAGGTGTCTGGTTAAACTGTAAACTCTCCTTCCAGACTCACATCAAACATATCCAATCAAAAGTTAAATCTAGAATTGGCTTCCTATTTCGCAACAAAGCATCCTTCACCCATGCTGCCAAACATACCCTTGTAAAACTGACCATCCTACCAATCCTTGACTTCGGCGATGTCATTTACAAAATAGCCTCCAATACCTGACTCAATAAAGTGGATGCAGTCAATCACAGTGCCATCCGTTTTGTCACCAAAGCCCCATATACTACCCACCACTTCGACCTGTACGCTCTCGTTGGCTGGCCCTCGCTTCATTCTCGTCGCCAAACCCAGGCCATCTACAAGACCCTGCTAGGTAAAGTCACCCCTTATCTCAGCTCGCTGGTCACCATAGCAGCACCCACCTGTAGCACACGCTCCAGCAGGAATATCTCTCTGGTCACCCCCAAAACCAATTCTTCCTTTGGCCGACTCTCCTTCCAGTTCTCTGCTGCCAATGACTGGAACGAACTACAAAAATCTCTAAAACTGGAAATACTTATCTCCTTAACTAGCTTTAAGCACCCGCTGTCAGAGCAGCTCACAGATTACTGCACCTGTACATAGCCCATCTATAATTTAGCCCTAACAACTACCTCTTTCCCTACTGTATTTACTTATTTATTTTGCTCCTTTGCACCCCATTATTTCTATCTCTACTTTGTACATTCTTCCACTGCAAATCAACCATTCCAGTGTTTTACTTGCTATATTGTATTTACTTCGCCACCATGGCTTTTTTTTGCCTTTACCTCCCTTATCTCACCTCACATGCTCACATTGTATATAGACTTATTTTTCTACTGTATTGTTGACTGTATGTTTGTTTTACTCCATGTGTAACTCTGTGTTGTTGTATGTGTCGAACTGCTTTGCTTTATCTTGGCCAGGTCGCAATTGTAAATGAGAACTTGTTCTCAACTTGCCTACCTGGTTTAAATAAAGGTGAAAAAAAACCATCATCAATGGTGCCGCCGTGGAGATGGTAAATACCTTCAAATTCCTCGACATACACATCTCAAGGAAGCTGAACCGGCTTAACCACATGGACACTGTGGTGAAGAAGGCACGACAGCGAAGAAATTTGGATCTGTCCCAGAGGGCCCTCAGAGTGTTCTACAGGAGCACCATCGAGAGCATACTGTCGGGCTGCATCACAGCTTGGTATGGCAACTCCACCGTTGCGGAACGCAAGGCACTTCAGAGGGTGATACGTGCAGCCGAACGCAACATTGGGTGACTGGCCAATAGTTTCCCCCATGGACATTTTCCCCCCACACCACCTCAACAGTCACTTATGTACCTGCTGCTCCCCCTAGGGACATTCCCACCCCTTCAACAGCTGCTCCTCCTATGGACATTTCCACCCCCACAACTGACTTTTACTCTGCCCCCACCCCAACAACATTCATCACTGTTGCACCCCCCCCCCCCTCAATATGTATATTATAGTTTGTATTACTGTTTTTATTTCACTCAATGCTGCTCCCCTATGTATATACAGTCAGTGGAGTAGAGTCGAGTCACCCTGCCAGTCAGCCAGTCAGTCAGGACCACCAGGCTATACAGTCAGTGGAGTAGAGTCGAGTCACCCTGCCAGTCAGCCAGTCAGTCAGGACCACCAGGCTATACAGCCAGTGGAGTAGAGTAGAGTCACCCCGCCAGTCAGTCAGGACCACCAGGCTATACAGCCAGTGGAGTAGAGTAGAGTCACCCCACCAGTCAGTCAGGACCACCAGGCCATACAGCCAGTGGAGTAGAGTAGAGTCACCCTGCCAGTCAGCCAGTCAGTCAGGACCACCAGGCTATACAGTCAGTGGAGTAGAGTAGAGTCACCCCGCCAGTCAGTCAGGACCACCAGGCTATACAGTCAGTGGAGTAGAGTAGAATCACCCTGCCAGTCAGCCAGTCAGTCAGGACCACCAGGCTATACAGCCAGTGGAGTAGAGTAGAGTCACCCTGCCAGTCAGCCAGTCAGTCAGGACCACCAGGCTATACAGCCAGTGGAGTAGAGTAGAGTCACCCCGCCAGCCAGTCAGGACCACCAGGCTATACAGCCAGTGGAGTAGAGTAGAGTCACCCTGCCAGTCAGCCAGTCAGTCAGGGCCACCAGGCTATACAGTCAGTGGAGTAGAGTAGAGTCACCCCACCAGTCAGTCAGGACCACCAGGCTATACAGTCAGTGGAGTAGAGTAGAATCACCCCGCCAGTCAGTCAGGACCACCAGGCTATACAGTCAGTGGAGTAGAGTAGAGTCACCCCGCCAGTCAGCCAGTCAGTCAGGACCACCAGGCTATACAGCCAGTGGAGTAGAGTAGAGTCACCCCACCAGTCAGTCAGGACCACCAGGCCATACAGCCAGTGGAGTAGAGTAGAGTCACCCTGCCAGTCAGCCAGTCAGTCAGGACCACCAGGCTATACAGTCAGTGGAGTAGAGTAGAGTCACCCCGCCAGTCAGTCAGGACCACCAGGCTATACAGTCAGTGGAGTAGAGTAGAATCACCCTGCCAGTCAGCCAGTCAGTCAGGACCACCAGGCTATACAGCCAGTGGAGTAGAGTAGAGTCACCCTGCCAGTCAGCCAGTCAGTCAGGACCACCAGGCTATACAGCCAGTGGAGTAGAGTAGAGTCACCCCGCCAGCCAGTCAGGACCACCAGGCTATACAGCCAGTGGAGTAGAGTAGAGTCACCCTGCCAGTCAGCCAGTCAGTCAGGACCACCAGGCTATACAGCCAGTGGAGTAGAGTAGAGTCACCCTGCCAGTCAGCCAGTCAGTCAGGACCACCAGGCTATACAGTCAGTGGAGTAGAGTAGAGTCACCCCGCCAGTCAGTCAGGACCACCAGGCTATACAGTCAGTGGAGTAGAGTAGAGTCACCCTGCCAGTCAGCCAGTCAGTCAGGACCACCCGGCTATACAGCCAGTGGAGTAGAGTAGAGTCACCCTGCCAGTCAGCCAGTCAGTCAGGACCACCAGGCAATACAGCCAGTGGAGTAGAGTAGAGTCACCCCGGACACACAGAGAAGGTTATTGTGGTGTAGCTCATTGTAGCCAGCACACAGCCACTGTGGCCACCGTTAAATCCCCATTGTCAGGGATGAATAGTTCCTCCACTCTTTGACACGTATGATTAGTGAGATTATAATAGAAGCCTCAGACAAAACCAGCCTTGAGAAGCGTGAGTGTTATACAAATCAGGATCCCTTTCAATGCATCCGTTGTTTGATAAGTCAGAGGGAAAAAACATATTTACATTAATTACACACAGCTAAATTCCTAAAATACAGGTTAAAGAAGACCCACAATTTTATGTGACATCTTCTACATACCACGATGTAGCGAGAACCACACAAATTAAGTGCTGGGTGTTACACGTCCCTCCTCAGACAAGGGTAAATGACTCCTGTGCAATCCTACATCAAAGTCATTAATGGAGGAGTAGAGACCGGAGGGTCAAGATACAGGACATGGACACCTATAGACCACAGGGCCAAAGTCAACAAGAGCAATGCTCAACCTCTACGAATTTCCTTCTTCTCCCATTTAGGCTATACACTCATATTCACCTCATTCCATATCCTTAGGTCAGAAACTCAATGCTGCGGCATAAACCTCCAAGAAAACTGAAAAATATACTGTAGGTTGATTATTTTTTTATAAGCATCCTCTCTTTTCTAGAAACCCCAAATACAATTTTGACTGTGTACCTAATAACTGTAGCATGCTCTAACACAGTAGTAGCTGTCTATCCCTGCGAGGGTTTATTTGCAACACTCCGTCAGTACAAACACAGACTCACTCCATTTCATGCAACAGTAGATAAGCAAACAGGAGGAAACTGGAGCAGACTCAAGCAGGCAGCATTGCTGCGCTGTTTTAGTTCAATGGACAACACCGCCTGCTCCCTAGCATCCCGATCAGTCCTTTGTATTAGACTGGGACGGTCCCATTGGGGTGTGCTTGGCATCCTGATCAGTCCTTTGTATTAGACTGGGACGGTCCCATTGGGGTGTGCTCTGCATCCTGATCAGTCCTTTGTATTAGACTGGGACGGTCCCATTGGGGTGAGCTCTGCATCCTGATAAGTCCTTTGTATTAGACTGGGACGGTCCCATTGGGGTGTGCTCTGCATCCTGATCAGTCCTTTGTATTAGACCTGGACGGTCCCATTGGGGTGTGCTCTGCATCCTGATAAGTCCTTTGTATTAGACTGGGACGGTCCCATTGGGGTGTGCTCTGCATCCTGATAAGTCCTTTGTATTAGACTGGGACGGTCCCATTGGGGTGTGCTCTGCATCCTGATCAGTCCTTTGTATTAGACTGGGACGGTCCCATTGGGGTGTGCTTGGCATCCTGATCAGTCCTTTGTATTAGACTGGGACCGTGCCATTGGGGTGTGCTCTGCATCCTGATCAGTCCTTTGTATTAGACTGGGACGGTCCCATTGGGGTGTGCTCTGCATCCTGATCAGTCCTTTGTATTAGACTGGGACGGTCCCATTGGGGTGTGCTCTGCATCCTGATCAGTCCTTTGTATTAGACTGGGACGGTCCCATTGGGGTGTGCTCTGCATCCTGATCACCATGAAGAAATAAGCGCAGGGCAGCCCTGGTTAGGCAGCTATGCATGGTGGAATGGTGGTTGTTGGGGGTGAGGTGTTTGTTGCATCATTGGCGGTACTGTAACAGACTCATCGAGAGCAGAGCCACAGCAGGGCTGTGATTGATAGGGCTGTTGGAGTGCCCCTAGCCCTATGACAGAACACTGTCTGGCATCACTGTCCAGGGTTGGACGGAGTAATTAAGGAAATGTTCGGCACTCAGCTTAGCTCTGTTTAGTCAAACAGGAACCACGGATGGCGATACATGTTCTGCGAGCAGTTCAACTTTTCACACATCTTGCATTTTGTAACTGCATCCCGTAGTTGAGCTTCTTCTGAAAGCTATAACGACCCTTTTAGTGTACAGTAGCAGTTCCTCTGTAAAGTGATAGTTATTGCTAAAACACTTTTGCTTCTATTGAGCCAAGTTAGGGTGTTCTTCAGTACAACAATCCTTTTTTTGTAGTGCCTCTTCCAAGGTTAACTTTCAAGTTGTATGTAGGTTATAGCCTTGCCTAGCCAATCCCAGCCAGGTGTGAGAGCCAATTACAAACCTGCCAGTGCAGAGCAGGCTGGTTGATATACACCCAGATTATTACATCCCATAAATCTGTCAACGAGCTCCTGACTCCGGCATAGAAAACAGGAGGCTGTTGGGACAACACAACGTCATGCACTCTCTAGCCGTCCCTCTCTCTCTATTTTTCTTTCCCCTCTACATATAGCCCCCATCCCCATCCCACCTCTCTCCTCTGTCTTTGGTGAAGTATTGTGGGTAGACAAAAGTCAGTGGTTTCCACTTTTGTGTCTCAGATGGTTTCTTTCAGGGGTTAATCCACTTCTTGAGGGTTTAATTCAACATGCAGGCCCTCCTGTGAGGACTTCCACTCACAGACCCAAACGCCTGTCTGGTAAACAGCTCCCTGTTGACATATGATGAGACTGTGGTGTAGGGAGACATGTACACAGGTCTAAAGTATGGTCATACAAGACAGGGAACTAGGCCTGTCTTGGGGTCATACATGTGCTGCTGGCTTGAACGTCTGTGCAGATCGTGAAGTCAGAGGAATACATATTTAAAAACAGTTTTAAGTCTATTAAGGCAAACAATCTTTCAATTTGATCATTTTAAGTGTTTACTGACCTGCCTAGTTAAAAAAAAATGCATTTAACTTTTTAGCTCTTAAGAATTTTACTGATAGGCAGCTCTGACAGACAAATAAGCTTTATCCAATGCTCCGGAGGAACAATAGTTTCTCTCTAGTTTTTGGGGGCCTCCTCACAACAGGAGAGATTTTGTCAAACATTGACCTTTTCGGACAGGGTTTAATCAATTCCTTAGACTTTGTTCCCCTTGTGTTTTGGAGAGCCCTCATCTCTCATGGACTGGAACATCAATATGGGGGCCCATTCACTCATCTGCTCATGCTATTTTTGCATGTGAGTCCCATCCTGCTAACCATGGGTTTGTTTAATCATTTTGGCTGAGGGTTGTTGACCTGGAGGAGGGCAAAGGGAGGGGATCGGGGAGATATAAAGAGAGGGCTGACACCAGATGAATGAGAGCGCGCCTGTGGAATGCCGAGCTCTAGACTCCCATGCAAGCTGCACATGTAGCAGGGAAGAGGGGTGGGTGGTGGGCCTGTGCCCCCCAGCACTGAAGGATTTTATGAGGCACGCCGACACTCAGGATGGGCTAGGTCGTGGCACACCACCACTGACCCGCCCTCTTCCTCTGTTCACTGAAGTTTACAGAAGGAACGTAAGTAGCAGGAAGAGCCACTGACAAAGAATGCCAGTGGACCAAGAAGGAGCGGACGGTTTTAGGGATCTGACCTCTGCAAGCGCGGTCTTATTTCAGTCTGTGACATTCGAAACAGCTGTAGGAGTAACATTAAATTCTATTCATCTTACTACTACCACCGATTGTCCTTCTGCTGGTGCGTTAGTACATAATGAGGCCATGGCTTATCACTCTATTGGTCACTCCGGCAGCAATTGTGATTACCTAGCGTTTTCTGAGAGCTCAGTGCAATCTATCAACATAAGAGCCATGACAGCAAATCAATTAGAATAGGCCAAGGAGCCATGAGAGAGAGAAAGAGAGAGAACTAGGGTTTTACATGATTGTATTCCCAATTTTCTCTTTATGTAGATGAGCAAGAGGTGAAAAAACCCAGCTATCCTTTTCAACTTCAGGGCTGGCACATTGTGATAATCAGTGTAATGTGGATGCCATAACCAAATTAAAATAAAAACTCTGTTTAAATTATGTAAAGAAAAACAAAATCCTATGACACACTAACTAACACATTTGCTAATTTGAAACAAGTGTATTCTCTAAAACAGGATACTGCATGTATCCACCCTTGTTTTTCACGAGGCATCAACATCACAGACTGGTGGCATATGTTGCGTATCCACATCTGCACACATTCGTTGTGCAAATGAGGGCGGTCTCGAGCAGGATGCGGCCCTGTGTGATCTCATTAGATAGTATCACAACAGGCCCATGTTCACATATGCCTCCCACCCAACCGTACAGCTTATTACTTCCCCATTAGGGTTCCGGGCTTAAATGAAGGCACATGTGCATGGAGCCCCCATTGGAGGAGACCATATTGAGCGAAGGCTCCCAGTGCTACAGTGGAGGGCCCGGCTAGCTTAACATTGAGTAGTTCCCCATTGTGTAGTTGGTAGCTCTCCAATGGTCTTCAATGCGGCCTAACTGCTCCATCTGATAATGCAGCCTTTAACGCAGTGTTTGTTCTTAGATAGCCAAGACCAATGACAGGCTGTGATCTGGAAAACAAACACGATGCGCTTTAATCTGGTCAAGGTCTAGTAATCGGGTATCAAACATAATGGGGTATTTACTGGTGAGCCAGAGTAGACTATGTAATAGTTCAGGATTATAAACACAAATATCAGAATATAGAATTTAAAAAAAATCTGAAATGTGTGGTTGAAATGAAAAGTTAGATCAAAATAAATACATCTATGTATAAAGAAATGAGGATTCATGATCTGGTCTATCTCATTGGCCTTCAAGCCTTCATTAATGCAATTCAAACGAGGACAACGCTCTCGCGTGAGACTGCAGAGTCTAGTAATCCTATAAACTTGGCTAAGAGGAACCCAAATAGCCACTTACGTGTTTTTAAATGCTTTTGTCTTCCACATGGTGTCAATTTGCATTTCTGTGAAGGAGCTCATTTACGTATTTCAAATTTTATGGCCACCAAATAACGAAAACCGCACTTCCTGGTAAGCAGTTGTACTGCTACTACTGCCTTTAGATTTGACCATTTACTTTTTCATTTATATAACGCTGAATTCATCAATGTAGAAATTAACACAAATAAACAACATGGTCAGACAGTTGATGGCGTGGCGGGTTATTTAAGTCTGCCATAGGCTTAGTTAAAAAGATGGCTGGCCAATAAAAACAAGCTGTTTAAATAGAATAATGGAAAAGTATTGGTGAAAACCTACAACAAAGCGAGCTTAATCGTCACACAGTCTAACAGTGTCAGATTATGGGTCACATACCATGCAAAACCACTGATCAAACAGACCGATCGATATCTGGGGGAAAACAACACTTTTAGCAGGATTGCCACTTACAAACAGGCTAAAGAAGTCATACAGTTTCAATGCAACCACACAGACAGTGATGTTAACCAAGCCAACCTCTCGGACAGTTTCCTGGTCCCTTCACATAGTCTGCATTATTATATCACTGTGGTATTAAGAGATACTTTCTTTAATCCACTTCCATGAGTTAATAAAAAAAAGAACATTTTTCCTCAGTTCCTTCAGCTGGCTCAATCGAATCACAGACCTACATGTACTACAACAGTCAGCACATTCCATTCAGCAAACCAATTCCACAGTACAGAGGCAATCATCAACTCATTTCTCTCTGTGTGGTTCTTGTGCCATAAAAAAAGACATTCCATAAGTAGTGCACACTTGTTTTCCTTGTGAAAGCCAACATCCCATTTGAGGGGTTTTAAACGGGAAGAGCTAAATGCCAATTAGCATTGAAATAGCTTGGGAAAAACTAAGCAGAATCGATAGTCTATGATCAATGTGCTTTGCCTGATGTATTCTCCCTGCTGTGATGAAAGATAATTTAATTATTGGAAAAACAACCCTGTTCTGTGGGTAGACATGTCAGCTGCTTTTTTTAAATCTTTATTTCACTAGGCAAGTTAGCTGCCTTTTTCAGGGGCAGAATGGCAGATTTGTACCTTGTCAGCTCAGGGATTCGATCTTACAACCTTTCAGTTCAGTTACAAGTTCTAACCACTAGGCTACCTGCTTCTCTTGATTAGCTAGCCAAAACAGTGTTGTGGGATTTAAGCTGGGAGCTTTTCTGCATCTCAATCTTTCCCAGAATGTACACGTTTGACCTAAATAAGATTTACCGTTTTTTGACGCTGCACTCTCGTAACAGGTGGTCAGCCTGCCACGCAGTTCCCTCATGGAATGTAATGTAATCGGCATCCAAAAAGGCAGATTACCGATTGTTATGAAAATGAAATCGGCCCTAAGTAATCGGCCATGCCGATTAATCGGTCGACCTCTAACTTTTTCGGTCGACCCCTTTTCAGTCGACCCTTTGACTTTTTCCACATGTTGTGTTACAGTCTGAATGGATCAACAACATTGTAGTGACTCAACAAAAGTAACCTAACTGACAGAGTGAAAAGAAGGAAGCCTGTAAAGAATAAAACTATTACTGAGTACCACTCTCCATATTTTCAAGCATAGTGGTGGCTGCATCATATTATGGGTATGCTTGTAATCATTAGGGACTGGGGAGTTTTTCAGGATAAAAAAGAAACGTAATGGGCAAAATCCTAGTGGAAAACCTTGTTCAGCATTCCACCACACACGGTGAGATGAATTCACCATTCAGCAGGACAATAACCTAAAACACAAGGCCAAATCTACACAGGAGTTGGTTACCAAGAAGACAGTGAATGTTCCTGAGTGGGCAAGTTAGTTTGGACTTAAATCTGCTTGAAAATCTATGGCAAGACTTGAAAAGGGTTGTCTAGCAATGATCAACAACCAATTTGACAGAGCTAGAAGAATTTCAAAAGAATAATGGGCAAATATTGTACAATCCAGTCGTGCAAAGCTCTTAGAGATGTACCCAGAAAGACTTGCAGCTGTAATCGCTGCCAAAGGTGATTAGCATGTATTGATTCAGGGGTGTGAATACTTACAGTACCAGTCAAAAGTTTGGACACACCTAACTCATTCAAGGGTTTTTCTTTATTTTAACTATTTTCTACATTGTAGAATAGGGATGCTATGTCTTTGGGGAAGAACATTGTTTACATCCATGAGCTAGCTAGTTTTTTTTAATGACCAGCACTGCAGGTGCGTGAGACAACTATACCAGCATCATAGCATACGTATCGATGAATCGTTGTGATATATGAGATAGTGGTAGTGTAATCAATGTGTAATAACTACGTACAAAAATTATGAATGCGTTAAATTATTATGTGACGTGCAGTCATATTCAGGTCCTGATTGTTCAACAATCTTATTTGACACGTCAAATAGTGTTATTTCACACGTCAAATAGAGTCATTTCACACGTCAAATAGTGTTATTTCACACGTCAAATAGAGTCATTTCACACGTCAAATAGTGTTATTTCACACGTCAAATAGTGTCATTTCACACGTCAAATAGTGTCATTTCACACGTCAAATAGTGTTATTTCACACGTCAAATAGAGTCCTTTCACACGTCAAATAGTGTCATTTCACACGTCAAATAGAGTCATTTCACACGTCAAATAGAGTCATTTCACACGTCAAATAGAGTCATTTCACACGTCAAATAGTGTCATTTCACACGTCAAATAGAGTCATTTCACACGTCAAATAGTGTCATTTCACACGTCAAATAGTGTTATTTCACACGCCAAATAGAGTCATTTCACACGTCAAATAGTGTCATTTCACACGTCAAATAGAGTCATTTCACACGTCAAATAGTGTTATTTCACACGTCAAATAGAGTCATTTCACACGTCAAATAGAGTCATTTCACACGTCAAATAGAGTCATTTCACACTTCAAATAGTGTCATTTCACACGTCAAATAGAGTCATTTCACACGTCAAATAGTGTTATTTCACACGTCAAATAGTGTCATTTCACACGTCAAATAGTGTCATTTCACACGTCAAATAGAGTCATTTCACACGTCAAATAGTGTTATTTCACACGTCAAAGAGTGTTAAAGGGTATACTTTTTGACACGGAAAGACCCAAACGGCATTCCATTGAAATCCTGGTTGAGAATGATCAAATGAACAACGAAACAGCACAGCAAGTAAGTGAAAGAAAAAGGTTTTGATTATGTTTTACTGGTAATGGGGACATATGTAAATGCCAACAAAATAACTTTTTGGTCAGTGTGGTGGTGTGTGTGTGTGTGGGTGTGTGTGTAACCTTTATATAACTAGACAAGTCAGTTAAGAACAAATTCTTATTTACAATGACAGCCTACCCCGGCCAAACCCGGACGACGCTGGGCCAATTGTGCGCCGCCCTACGGGACTGCCAATCCCGTTTTGGATGTGATTCAGCCTGGATTTGAACCAGGGACTGTGGTGATGCCTCTTGCACTGAGATGCAGTGCCTTAGACCGCTGCGTCCATGTGTGTGTGTGTTGACTATTACTATAATGCTTAAAGGCAGCCAAAATGTACTTAATATTGGTTATCGGTATACATTTTTTGGGGCAATGAAAATATTGGATATCGGTATCAGCCAAAAATGTAATTTTTTATTTTTTTTATTTCACCTTTATTTAACCAGGTAGGCCAGCTGAGAACAAGTTCTCATTTACAACTGCGACGTGGCCAAAATAAGGGAAAACAATGCGACAAAAACAGCACATGGGATAAACAAACATACAGTCAATAACACAATAGAAAAATGTATATACAGTGTGTGCAAATGTAGTAAGATTAGGGAGGTAAGGCAATAAATAGGACATAGAGGCGAAATAATTACAATTTTGCATTAACACTGGAGTGATAGATGTGCAGTTGATGATGTGCAAGTAGAGATACTGGAGTGCAAAAGAGCAAAACTAAATAACAATATGGGGATGAGGTAGTTGGGTGGGCTATTTACAGATGGGCTGTGTACAGGTGCAGTGATCGGTAAGCTGCTCTGACAGCTGATGCTTAAAGTTAGAGAGGGAGATATAAGACTCCAACTTCAGTGATTTTTGCAATTCGTTCCAGTCATTGGAAGCAGAGAACTGGAAGGAATGGAGGCCAAAGGAGCTGTTGGGGATGGGGATGACCAGTGAAATATACCTGCTGGAGCGTGTGCTATGGGTGGGTGCTGCTATGATGACCAGTGAGCTGAGATAAGGCGGGGCTTTACCTAGCAAAGACTTATAGATGACCTGGAGCCAGTGGGTTTGACGACGAATACGTAGCGAGAGCATACAGGTTGCAGTGGTGGGTAGTATATGGGGCTTTGGTGACAAAAAGGATGGCACTGCGATAGACTACATGCAGAAGGTAGGGTGGGATTAGAAATAGTCGGTGATATGTTTGATAACTTGGCTTTCAAAGATTTTAGTTTGGGTCGAGAGTGTCTCCCCCTTTGAATAGGGGGATGACCGCGGCAGCTTTCCAATCTTTGGGGATCTCAGACGATACGAAAGAAAGGTTGCAACAATTGGGGTGGATAATTTTAGAAAGATAGGGTCCAGATTGTCTAGCCCAGCTGCTTTGAAGGGATCCAGATTTTGCAGCTCTATCAGAACATCAGCTGTCTGGATTTGGGTGAAGGAGAAGCGGGGGGGAATTGGGCAAGTTTCAGCATGGGGTGCAGTGCTGCTGGCCGGGGTAGGGGTAGCCAGGTGGAAAGCATGGTCAGTCGTAGAAAAATGCTTATTGAAACTATCAATTATCATAGATTTATCGGTGGTGACAGTGTTTCCTAGCCTCAGTGCAGTGGGCAGCTGGGAGGAGGTGCTCTTATTCTCCATGGACTTTACAGTGTCCCAAAACTTTTGGGAATTAGTGCTACAGGATGCAAATTTCTGTTTGAAAAAGGTAGCCTTTGCTTTCCTAATTGATTGAGTATATTGGTTCCTGACTTCCCTCAAAAGTTGCATATCGCAGGGGCGTTTTTGTGATGGTCAAGGGCAGTCAGGTCAGGTGAGAATCAAGGGCTATATCTGTTCTTAGTTCTACATTTCTTGAATGGGGCATGCTTATTTAATACGGTAAGGAAAGCACTTTTAAAGAGCAACCAGGCATCCTCTACTGACGGGATAAGGTCAATATCCTTCCAGGATACCCAGGCCAGGGGAACAGTGGAAACAGTGGATTAACTGCCTTGTTCAGGGGCAGAACGACTGATTTTTACCTTGTCCGCTCGTGGATTCGATCCAGCAACCTTTCGGTAACTGGCCCAACACTCTAACCACTAGGCTAACTGCCACCCCAGGACAATCAATTCAGAACATTTCAAGAACTTTTAAAGTTTCTTCAAGTGCAGTCGTAAAAACCATCAAGCACTATGTTAAAACTGGCTCACAAGAGGACCGCCACAGGAAAAGAAGACCCAGAGTTACCTCTGCTGCAGAGGATAAGTTTGTTAGTTACCAACCTCAGAAATTGTAGCCCAAATTAATGCTTCACAGAGTTCAAGTAACAAACACATTTCAACATCAACTGTTCAGAGAAGACTGCGTGAATCAAGGGGTGCTTTTCTGGTGACAGTGTCAGTGATTTATTTTGAATTCAAGGCACACTTAACCAGCATGGCTACCACATCATTCTGCAGTGATACGCCATCCCATCTGGTGTGCGCTTAGTGGTACTATGTGCTGCATAGGATGACCTGGCCTCCACAATCACCAGACCTCAAACCAATTGAGATGGTTTGGGATGAGTTGTACCGCAGAGTGAAGGAAAAGCAGCTAACAAGTGCTCAGCACATGTGGGAACTCCTTCAAGACTGTTGGAAAAGCATTCCAGGTGAAGCTGGTTGAGAGAATGCCAAATGTTCAAAGCTGTCATCAAGGCAAAGGGTGGCTATTTTGAAAAATATAAAATATATTTTGATTTGTTTAACAAGGTTAATACATGATTCCATGTGTTATTTCATAGTTTTGATGTATTCACTAATTTCTACAATGTAGAAAATTGTAAAAAAAAATAATAATAACTTTGAATGAGTAGGTGTGTCCAAACTTTTGACTGGTACTGTATGTGAATGAGGCATTTCTGTATAAAATGTTTTGCAAAAATGTCTAAAAACATGTATTCACTTATGGGTTATTGTTTGTAGAAAAAAAAATGTAATCCCTTTTAAATTCAGGCTGTAACACATCAAAATGTGGTATTAGACAAGGAGTGTGAATACTTTCTGTATAACTATGCACAATTGGTCTGGGGGGATTTCCTGGTTTACGTACTCGTATTTTCTTAATGATGGGTTATAAAGTTTACCAGAAGTTAGATCTGATGTAGCAGAGAAGAAAAAAACAGTCATAAAAAAGGCAAAATAATGTTGGAATAAAGTAGCAGCAATTTCACATGGGTCTGGTAACCTAGTCAAGAATCAAATCCATTCCTTGCATAATAATAGGATGTTTTCTGCCCAATGATAGCTCAAAGAATCCACTCTGAATGTATTAAACTATGCCATTGCCAGCACAGATCCCAGCACAGATAGCCTAGCAAAAAAACTAACATTTAAGTGTTTTTTCAAGGAAAGAATCCCTGCACAAAGTATATTTCCTGATTAGCACCAGAACAACAGGGGACAGTACATACTGTTAGCATGGATAAACCCAAGCCACAGAGGGAATACGTCAGTCTGTTTATTTCTATGGCTGGTTTCAGCCGGCAAGGCAGTCTTGATAAATCATGGGATTTGCTGAAAAATCCAGCGCCACACCGAACTGACTCTTCCCTGTCTTTCTGGCCATGACAGTTATATCGACGAGAGTGAACAAGATATAAAACATTTCACAAGGGATTTGGAAATGCCCCCTCCTTCTCATCACTACAGCGTGTTTACTATGAATTGTAGTTAATCAAGTCTGGGGTTATCATTAAGGTGACATCATATTTCTACTAAACGTGACTCGTGAATTTATCAGAGTAGGTAGGGCACCACCGGGGGGTTTTTGAAATGAACAAGCTCTCCTGCGCCGTGAAAAAGGAGAAAGACAATCCTCCAACATATGGGTGACACATCAAACAGCACCCCTTCTTGAAAGAAAGGCCCCATAGTCAACATTTCACATGTAGGGGGATTTATGGGTCCAATGCCAGCCATGTTAGAAGGAAACGGGGGGGCATATATTATCCTGCAGACGTTTGTGTTTACGATATCCAGATTTTGAGGATAAGTTTTGGCTCTTTCTTTCAGCAGAGCCACAGTATAATGTCTCCAGAACTGAGCTTGATCAAACCCCAAGCACCCATTTCTTGCCACACTCACTAAAATGTTTAGTGGTCAGTACTGTAGGGGATTCAACAACTCAATAGCAGTGGCGTGGGTGTGATGTCTGTTCAGTACTATAGGGGATTCAACAACTCAATAGCAGTGGCGTGGGTGTGATGTCTGTTCAGTACTGTAGGGGATTCAACAACTCAATAGCAGTGGCGTGGGTGTGATGTCTGTTCAGTACTGTAGGGGATTCAACAACTCAATAGCAGTGGCGTGGGTGTGATGTCTGTTCAGTACTGTAGGGGATTCAACAACTCAATAGCAGTGGCATGGGTGTGATGTCTGTTCAGTACTGTAGGGGATTCAACAACTCAATAGCAGTGGCGTGGGTGTGATGTCTGTTCAGTACTGTAGGGGATTCAACAACTCAATAGCAGTGGCGTGGGTGTGATGTCTGTTCAGTACTGTAGGGGATTCAACAACTCAATAGCAGTGGCGTGGGTGTGATGTCTGTTCAGTACTGTAGGGGATTCAACAACTCAATAGCAGTGGCGTGGGTGTGATGTCTGTTCAGTACTGTAGGGGATTCAACAACTCAATAGCAGTGGCGTGGGTGTGATGTCTGTTCAGTACTGTAGGGGATTCAACAACTCAATAGCAGTGGCGTGGGTGTGATGTCTGTTCAGTACTGTAGGGGATTCAACAACTCAATAGCAGTGGCGTGGGTGTGATGTCTGTTCAGTATTGCTGAAGTGTTGACCATATATGGGGTTTCAATCCAAAGCATTCGGAATATTTTGCAACACGTTGCCTTTAACTCAAATAGACTTAACAAAATGACACAATTACATGTGAAGTCCTTTATGCAGCAAAATACCCTACAGAAATACCAATTTAGAAGAGCAAGACCCCCTGTAAAGGACCCTCTTTAGCTTTTATAAGAAAGGAAAGGAATTCTGGAATTTAGTTTATCCTTATACCCGAATACATTCACAGACCGACCTACTCAACACTTCACTTAAGCATATTCAAATTCACAAAGGGACTGGCATTCATTGCATTTCTGGAATACTTTCTGGTGGCATATTGTAGATGGAGTGAATAAAGCAGAGGGAGGGGACAGAGGACACAGTGGTACAAGCCCCCAGCGAGGAGGACAAAGAGACAGGCAGAGCTCTGCCTAGAAGCTGGCTCTGTGAACTAGCCAGACAAAGAGCTGAGTGGATCTGTCCATCGATCAGGGAGGGAGAAGGAGAGCCGGTCCTTTGCCCATGCACTGAGGCCCGGCCTTAGAGAACCACTGGAGCAGAACCATGTGTGGTCCATTACCACACCCAGCACACCCAGCCATTGAATGTGAGAGAGAACCAGGGCCATTGATTAGGGGCCGCCGTAAGAGCATGACTGCGTGGGCTTCCTCTCCTTCAGGGGGGGACAATGGCACTGACAGGCGCTGGAGGAGGACAGAGAGAGAAGGCACAGTGTGGAGATGACTGGTTAGCAAACAGAACAAGCAAACTCCTACAAAACAACCGTCTCTCTGATGAGAGCACCGCCGGAATTGACGTCTCGCATTTTGTGTAACTTGTTAAGAAAGGACAAACAATGGAACCCTACCAGGTAAACCACATGAAAACGTTTTTATTGTCTACGGATTCATCTGAGAACGAAGGGTGTTTATTCTGTTCCATCTGGAATCATGAAACACCACCTTTATCTCTACGAAGCATAATCTGAACCTATGTTTAACGATCACACTAAAGCACTCAAGTGTCTCTATGAATATTAGACCTCATCCCTTCCACATTCATCTGTCCTCATCGTCTTCTCCAAATACTGAGAACATAACAGCACAGCAGGAAACAGATGGAACCATGTCCTTCTCACATCAAAGGATGGAAGCGGCCATAACAGACCAGGTCTATGCCTCTCCAAACATACAGATGTATCTGTATTAGCTCTCTTCTCACTGTTTCCAGATCAGCCTGCCAAGACATGTAACAGCCTAACAGTGCTCTTTTCAGGAAACCTTTCTTTAAGGAAATAGGGTCTGCCATGTTCTTCCAGTGAACAGGATAAGAGGTCAAGGGAACACAGGAAAGAACAAGAGGACACTGACGTCACTCCCCTGCCCTGACCAGTCAGCCAGGTCTTACACAACAGGCTATGTGCCATCTTATCTGCTGCTTAGAGAGGATGAGGGCGGGTCAGCGAAGGGGACCCCCCTCTGACACACAACCCCAGCCTGCGGTATGTTGCTGCATTCTGTATCTTAAAGGGTCAGAGAGGATCCTGCAACGCTGAGCACATAAACACAAATACTTTGAACAGCCACTTGTTACAGCCGGTGACGGATGCCTGAGTGACGACATGACGTTTGAATTCACATGGAGTACGTGCGGAGGGCTTAGTGAGGAAGTGTGAAGGGCATACAGTATTTCCTGGTCCATGGAACATGGGATTGTTCAGATAAGGTTCAGATAAGGTTAAGGAAGCAACTCAACACTGTACCAGAAGAAGAGAAAAATCTCTCAACTGTAGGCGAGTGCATGTCCCAAGATGTGGCAGTAAATGCAAGATCTTTGGGAACAAAATCAAATCAAATCTTACACATATTTAGCAGATGTTATTGCAGGTGTAGCAAAATGCTTCTGTCCTAGCTCCAACAGTACAGTAATATCTAACAATTTACACAGCAAAATGCTACTGTCCTAGCACCAACAGTACAGTAATATCTAACAATTTATACAGTAAAATGCTTCTGTCCTAGCACCAACAGTACAGTAATATCTAACAATTTACACAGTAAAATGCTTCTGTCCTAGCACCAACAGTACAGTAATATCTAACAATTTACACAGCAAAATGCTTCTGTCCTAGCACCAACAGTACAGTAATATCTAACAATTTACACAGTAAAATGTTTTAATACTGAATAAAAATCAAGACCCTGCTCTCACTGGACCCTTTAACCAGATGTAAAATCAACAAGTCTCAGAATAGGGGTGGTGAGTTGACCATGAGAACATCTGGAAATATCCGTGTTAGGATCCGTCCCCCACGACGTAAAGTGTGAGTGATGTGTACTGAGCTGGTGAGGTAAACCAGTAAAAGTACCTGTAGTAAAACGGTCCTACTGTGTAAACACTTTGATCCCTTGTAAGAGGATAAGTTTAAAAAAGAGCAGTAAAACAGCATAGTTCAACATTATGGGTGGATGACCACCCAGGTATAAAGGGGTAATGTGGAAAAAATGACGACAAACAATACATCACAGAGTAACACGACCCACATGTTCTCCCACCATGCAAAGTCAAACACATCCCATGTGAGACAGAGAAGCATCAGGCATCAAAGCAACACAATCTGACCAATTAGGCCTGTGTGATAAACTGATAAAGGATTGTGTGATGAATTGATCCGATATTAATGAAGATCATTAAATGCTCATGGTAAATTAAAACAGTAATGTAATTGTCACTATCATGAATTATGAACATACTGTGAAACTACCCACTATGAAACATGGCTACATCTCTTGTCTCCTTCTTCCTCTCATAAAACGTATGAGCCTGGGATATGCCTTATCAAAACGTATGAGCCTGGGATATGCCTTATCAAAATGTATGAGCCTGGGATATGCCTTTTCAAAACGTATGAGCCTGGGATATGCCTTCTCAAAACGTATGAGCCTGGGATATGCCTTATCAAAACGTATGAGCCTGGGATATGCCTTATCAAAACGTATGAGCCTGGGATATGCCTTTTCAAAACGTATGAGCCTGGGATATGCCTTTTCAAAACGTATGAGCCTGGGATATGCCTTTTCAAAACGTATGAGCCTGGGATATGCCTTATCAAAACGTATGAGCCTGGGATATGCCTTATCAAAACGTATGAGCCTGGGATATGCCTTATCAAAACGTATGAGCCTGGGATATGCCTTATCAAAACGTATGAGCCTGGGGTATGCCTTTTCAAAACGTAAGAGACTTTCAACAAGACAACTAGAGCCAGCCACAATGGAACACAGCCCTTTTCCATATGTGTGACCTAAGAAAACACAGAATGATTACTACAGCCTTACTAAACCTCTCCACCTCATGGTAATTTACAGAATAGCTAGTAAAGTAAGTTTTTCAATGGAATCTATCCATAAGGGGAGCCTGGCAACTGAAATGTCTGTGAACATCTGAACAAAAACCAAATTAAGGGAGACATAGATATGATTCAAAAACAAATGTTGATGCAATATGAAAAAAAATGGGTGGAGGAGATAAATCATAAACCCAAATTGAGAACCTGCTGTTTGATTAAGGGTGAATTCGTGTGTGAGAGATATATTATGCATATTGTGGTGAAATGGAAGAGGAAAGCCTATGTAACTAAACCATTTTATCCTCTATTGCCCTTTCTACCATGATATACGCTTGCTATAATTCCAGAAAGCCCACCAGATAAACCCTGGCATTATGTGGCTGAGTGATGAGGAGAAATTGAAATGTTTTTTGTCCAATGTGTGTTTCCATTTGCAGAATATTTAGATAAAGCCTGGAAAAAAAGAAAAGGGGCTACCTATAATTTAAATTGTAAAAAAATATTTAGTTTACATGTGGTTAACGGCATGTGTGTATATAGATTGTGTATGGGCTTGTTTTTTTATGAATCTTCTCTTTATGCCAGACTGGGTTCAAGTGACTTCTGTATTTATTCATCAGTATATGTTATGTATGTATGTATACATTGTGTATGTACAGTTGAAGTCAGAAGTTTACATACACCTTAGCCAAATACATTTAAACTCAGTTTCACAATTCCTGACATTTAATCCTGGTAAAAATTCCCTGTCTTGGGTCAGTTAGGATAACCCCTTTATTCTAAGAATGTGAAATGTCAGAATAACAGTAGAGAGAATGATTTATTTCAGCTTTTATTTCTGTCATCACATTCCCAGTGGGTCAGAAGTTTACATTACACTCAATTAGTATTTGGTAGCATTGCCTTTAAATTGTTTAACTTGGGTCAAACGTTTCGGGTAGCCTTCCACAAGCTTCCCACAATAAATTTAATTTTGGCCCATTCCTCCTGACAGAGCTGGTATAGCTGAGTCAGGTTTGTGGGCCTCCTTGCTCGCAAATGCTTTTTCAGTTCTGCCCACACATTTTCTATAGGGTTGAGGTCAGAGCTTTGTGATGGCCACTCCAATACCTTGACTTTGTTGTCCTGAAGGCATTTTGCCACAACTTTGGAAGTATGCTTGGGGTCATTGTCCAATTGGAAGACCCATTTGCGACCAAGCTTTAACTGATGTCTTGAGATGTTGCTTTAATATATCCACATGATTTTCTTTCCTCATGATGCCACTTATTTTGTGAAGTGCACCATTCCCTCCTGCAGCAAAGCACCCCCATAACATGATGCTGCCACCCCCATGCTTCACGGTTGGGATGGTGGTGTTCTTCGGCTTGCAAGCCTCCCCATTTCTCCTCCAAACATAACGATGGTCATTATGGCCAAACAGTTCTATTTTTGTTTCATCAGACCAGAGGACATTTCTCCAAAAAGTATGATCTTTGTCCCCATGTGCAGTTGCAAACCGTAGTCTGGCTTTTTTTATGGCAGTTTTGGAGCAGTGGCATCTTCCTTGCTGAGCAGCCTTTCAGGTTATGTCAATATTGTGATAGATACTTCTGTACCTGTTTCCTCCAGCATCTTCACAAGGTCCTTTGTTGTTGTTCTGGGATTTATTTGCACTTTTCGCACCAAAGTATGTTCATCTCTAGGCGTGTCCTTCCTGAGCGGTATGATGGCTGCGTGGTCCTATGGTGTTTATACTTGCATACTATTGTTTGTACAGATGAACATGGTATATTCAGGCGTTTGGAAATTTCTCCGAAGAATGAACCAGACTTGTGGAGGTCTTGGTTGATTTCTTTTGATTTTCCCATGATGTCAAGCAAAGAGGCACTGAGTTTGAAGGTAGGCCTTGAAATACATCCACAGGTACACCTCCAATTGACTCAAATTATGTCAATTAGCCTATCAGAAGCTTCTAAAGCCATGACATCATTTTCTGGAATTGTGCAAGCTGTTTAAAGGCACAGTCAACTTAGTGTATGTTAACTTCTGACCCACTGGAATTGTGATACAGTGAGTTATAAGTTATATAATCTGTCTAATAATCTGTCTAGAAACAATTGTTAGAAAAATTACTTGTGTCATGCACACAGTAGATGTCCTAATTTTTTTATTTTTAATTTCACCTTCATTTAACCAAGTAGGCTAGTTGAGAACAAGTTCTCATTTGCAACTGCGACCTGGCCATTTGTGGAGTGGTTGAAAAACAAGTTTTAATGGCTCCAACCTAAGTGTATGTAAATTTACGACTTTAACTGTATGCATGTGTAACAGTATAGCTTCTGTCACACTCCTCACCCCTACCTGGGCTCGAACTAGGGACCCTCTGCACACATCTACAACTGCCTCCCACGAAGCATCGTTACCCATCACCGATTGAAATGCTATTAGAGCGCACCCCGCTAACTATTTCACATTCGTTACACTCACCACCCTTTTGACCTCCTCCTTTTCCTCAGCAACCAGTGATCCGGGTCAACAGCATCAATGTAACAGAGTAGCTTCCGTCCCGCTCTTCTCCCCTACCTGGGCTTGAGCCAGGGACCCTCTACACACATCAACATCAGCCACCCTCGAAGCATCGTTACCCATCGCTCCACAAAAGCCGTGACCCCCAGAGCAATGGGAACAACTACTTCAACGTCTCAGAGCGAGTGATGTCACCGATTGAAACGCTATTAGCGCGCACCCCGCTAACTAGCTAGCAATTTCACATCGGTTACATATGTATGTATGTTTGTATATTATTTTACTGCTCTGGGGATGTAATTTACTTTCATGTATTGATTTTTACCTTACTTCTTTTTTCACTCTTTATGCAATGCGCAATGCAGAGAACACCGGAAGAAGAATTATCATTTAATTACCATAGTGAATTATTGTAATGTTTGTTTATGTGTCAATTAATCCCATAAGGGACGGCTTGCAACTTGGATATTTGACACGAAAATACAACTTAATTTATTAATTAATTCATACAGAGATAGATAAGAATGACACCAATAATGTAAACAAAGTGGAGATCAAAGTTGTTTTAGTTTGGCTGGCTCCATTTTATTATAGAGACATGAGAACATCTGTCTAGGAATTTGTGAACTGCAATTAGTGAACTGCAATGTCAGGTATGTGAAAAGATATTTGTCTGTACACCCTATTCATAAAAAAGAAGTGCATTGATAGAGAGCAATACTGCATGCAACACCATGAGTAATATTTCAAGTGCAACCTATATACTACTAAATAATCTAAATTAAATCAAATGCATGCACGTTGCAACTCTTGTTTTGCTCTCTAATCACTTATGGGAAAATAATTACTCTATTGAACATCACTCCTCCTTTAAAGTACCTCTACTAAAGAATACAAAACGTTTAGTATGTAAACAATATAATGTGTTTTCTTTGTTCTACTAAAGTTACCACAGAGGCAGCTTTTCATGATGCATGCATATTCATGATGCAGATTAGAAATTCAACGCTGCATGTGTTAAAAATGCTTTTAATAAGTATATTCATGATATAGATTAATTATATCTGGATTTTAATCCCTTTGTTGCTGTGGAGAGGGGAATTCTGGGTCAAGCAGGCTGGGGGATATTTTCCAGTCCACCTACAGCAGTGCAGCGCAAGACGTGCTGAAATTCTTTGACAACACAAGCGAACAAACCATCACCGGCTTCTCCTTCTCCCCCGCGGCCTTCACCCCTCCCCCAAGCCATTCCTCCTCAGACAGACCAGGGACAAACGATGGCACAGTGACCTAAAAACCATACCCCCACGAAGGAATTATTCACCAACCTTCAAATCGGATTTCTATTAAAAGTCAGCTGCAGCCAGAAGTGATCCTGTGGAGTAACATTGTAGTGCAGAGGAATGCCCTGAGCAGCCATCATCAACTAATGAGCTGTACTTTTGAGACAAAGACATGGGCTCGCCAGACAGGCCTGCTTTGTTTCATCACTCTGGTTAGCCGGCTCAGCACTGACCAAGAATCCCCAACCCAGAAGGAAAAAGAAACACAGCTTGATCTAATTCATCATAATCTTTTCTGAACTATGTCCATGACAGCTCCATTTTCAATTTTTTTTCCCCGGATATTGTTGAAGATTGGTGCTTTTATGTGGAATCGCCACTTGGCAGTCGGCATAGGCCTAAGCAAGCAGCTTTCCAAAAGTCTAGGCTGCCAAAGAAACAACTGCCCAGGCACACGGCCGGCACTGGTTCTCTGATTATTAATCTTCTGAAAAGTTTACAATGGATTAGTGCAACATTTTTAAGTAATTTGTTCCAAAATACTACAAAACCATTCATTTCTTCTGACAATGAGACTGCATAAGTATGAATTATCAATATAAAAAAAGAGTTATCGCACTGGGCACAAGCTGGTTAAATCAACGTTGTTTCCATATAATTTCAATGAATTTTGAATTGACGTCTGTGCCCAGCGGGATGTTTCAGATGAAGCATGTATCAATCCACATTTGTTCCTTTGAAACTGACATTAAAGTGTATATCAAATAAGTCTTCAGTAATGTTTTGTCTTGTGGGACTCATTTGGTTTCTGTAGAGGACAGCTGGGGAGCACAGTGCACGTTGTTAGTCTGTGAGAAAGTTTGTTTGTTGCAAGTGTCAAACTTTTATTCTGTAATCAAATGAAAACCAAGTTACTGCCAGTGACTAAAGATGAAAGGTGGTTTATTTTATTCTCTAGGACTGCACCCCCACAGTTTGTACATTAAATAATAGACGTTGGATGGGGCTGCAGAGTAGATGTTCTGCTCCAATGTTCTAATGGCAGTGACAACTACAAGTAACACAGCACTTCTTTTCATTTGGACAGCTTTCAGATTCAGATTGAGATTCAGAATGTTTAATAGTCACATAAACCGGGTTGCAGGTGTGATTGCAGGGTACAGTGAAGAATTTAGGCTTCAAGCTCCAACATGCAGTACTAGCGAAATAAAATAATTAAATTGGCAATAAAAAAACAATAGAAATAGCACTTTATACACCATAACAACTGAGGCAGTGATGAATAAATAAATGTCCATTGGGATGGAGGCAGAGTAAAGACTGTTGAGGGGGTGGGGTGGAGGATGTCCATGGGGGGAGTAGCATGGGAGAGGGGGAACTAACAGGTGGCTAAACCACAGTGACAAGTGAGGCAGAGATGAAAGTGAGAAGAACACAGGAGTGCTCCTGTTATGCATTGTGTTACGTTCCCCAGCAAGTTGTTCAAACAGAAGGGGGAACTAACAAAGAGTCACTGACAACATCCAAAATTAAACAGGTGGGGTTTCAGGAGGGGTTCTAAAAGACACTCATGGGTGTCCACTGAAAGTTGCATAGCAACAACAACTGGGACCTAAAAGACACCCACAATGAGTGCCCACTAAATTGACCCACTAAGAGAAAAACTAAAGAAAAACCCACAACAAACTTAAAGACAGGAAGCAAACCAAAAAGGTGGCACAAAACTCAACCAGGGAAATCGGATAAAGGATTGCTTGTCTAGAAATGAAAATAGGGCGAGCCAGGTGAAACACCTTCCCACTAACGAGATGTCAACCAGCACCGGTGCAACACATACTGACTAACGAGATGTCAACCAGCACCGGTGTAACACATTCTGACTAACGAGATGTCAACCAGCACCGATGTAACACATACTGACTAATGGGATGTCAACCAGCACCGATGTAACACATACTGACTAACGAGATGTCAACCAGCACCGGTGTAACACATTCTGACTAACGAGATGTCAACCAGCACCGATGTAACACATACTGACTAATGGGATGTCAACCAGCACCGATGTAACACATACTGACTAATGGGATGTCAACCAGCACCGATGTAACACATACTGACTAACGAGATGTCAACCAGCACCGGTGTAACACATTCTGACTAACGAGATGTCAACCAGCACCGATGTAACACATACTGACTAATGGGATGTCAACCAGCACCGATGTAACACATACTGACTAATGGGATGTCAACCAGCACCGATGTAACACATACTGACTAACGAGATGTCAACCAGCACCGATGTAACACATACGGACTAACGGGATGTCAACCAGCACCGATGTAACACATACTGACTAATGGGATGTCAACCAGCACCGATGTAACACATCCTGACTAATGGGATGTCAACCAGCACCGATGTAACACATACTGACTAATGGGATGTCAACCAGCACCGATGTAACACATACTGACTAACGTGATGTCAACCAGCACCGATGTAACACTTACTGACTAACGAGATGTCAACCAGCACCGATGTAACACATACTGACTAACGAGATGTCAACCAGCACCGATGTAACACATACTGACTAACGTGATGTCAACCAGCACCGATGTAACACATACTGACTAATGGGATGTCAACCAGCACCGAT
Organism: Oncorhynchus clarkii lewisi; assembly: GCF_045791955.1. Classification (NCBI taxonomy): domain Eukaryota; kingdom Metazoa; phylum Chordata; class Actinopteri; order Salmoniformes; family Salmonidae; genus Oncorhynchus; species Oncorhynchus clarkii. The sequence continues at coordinate 78,148,668 of NC_092148.1, read as the reverse complement.
GTAACACATACTGACTAACGAGATGTCAACCAGCACCGGTGTAACACATACTGACTAACGAGATGTCAACCAGCACCGGTGTAACACATACTGACTAATGGGATGTCAACCAGCACCGATGTAACACATACTGACTAATGGGATGTCAACCAGCACCGGTGTAACACATACTGACTAACGAGATGTCAACCAGCACCGGTGTAACACATACTGACTAACGAGATGTCAACCAGCACCGATGTAACACATACTGACTAACGTGATGTCAACCAGCACCGGTGTAACACATACTGACTAACGAGATGTCAACCAGCACCGATGTAACACATACTGACTAACGAGATGTCAACCAGCACCGGTGTAACACATACTGACTAACGAGATGTCAAACAGCACCGATGTAACACATACTGACTAATGGGATGTCAACCAGCACCGATGTAACACATACTGACTAACGAGATGTCAACCAGCACCGGTGTAACACATACTGACTAATGGGATGTCAACCAGCACCGATGTAACACCTACTGACTAATGGGATGTCAACCAGCACCGATGTAACACATACTGACTAACGAGATGTCAACCAGCACCGGTGTAACACATACTGACTAATGGGATGTCAACCAGCACCGATGTAACACCTACTGACTAATGGGATGTCAACCAGCACCGATGTAACACATACTGACTAACGAGATGTCAACCAGCACCGGTGTAACACATACTGACTAACGAGGTGACACAAATCGTTGCACCCTACATATTAACGAGCAATACGTGCTGAAGTACAACCTTAAAATATAAATGGAAAAACCATAGACTGTAACAATTGGCATAGCTAAAGTAACAGTACTCTCCTCATTTGAAAAAATGGCAAAGTATTACAGAGAATTCGGATCTTGTAAAAAATGTAAATGGAAGAGTATGTATTTAAATTCCGAGTCAAATATGAAGTTGTATTTAATTTAAACAAATAAACTTGACTCAGCCCTCAGCATATGTAAAACACAAACATAGTTATGGGGGCAACGTTTTCAGATGAAAGGCCCAGTGCATTAAAAAAATATATTTCCTGTGTTTTATATATACAGTTTGACACTGTGAGGTTGGAAAAATATTGTGAAATTGTGAAAATTATGATAATGCCCTTTCAGTGTATGAGCTGTTTGAAAAGAACGCCTGAAATGTCAGCCTGTTTTGGTGGTGGGATGGAGTTTTGGCCTTGCTCTTTGCTAAGAAGCTATTTTTGCTATTATTTTAATTGAAAAAGGTAAGGTACTTAATTGTTACCCAGAAATGATTTGATACTGAGATAAAATCCGCATGAAAACTGTTGCTAAATTGGTTGGGCAGAAGGAGTGGCTGGATAAAGGCCTTTATATATACAGATACAGTTTCACAAAAGATGTAAGACTCCTTGCTGTGAACCAGCAAAATGCTGGACAGGCAACTCCTGGAAACAATAACCTGTTTTATGGCTGTTTTCATTCCAGCTGTGCTGTAACATGGAGCCGCCTTTATATTGGGATTCCAATACAGCTCACTCACTGTGGAATGCAGCATGTGTAGGAAACGTCAGCAGCCTCATGTTAGGAGTTATTACAGTATTACTACGTCATAGTAAAACAACATATTTCAATTCAGGATGATTACTTATTCACTTTAAGATCTTGCATTCTCTTTAGGCATTGGACATACAGTATATTGTGATTCCAACATTATGGATCACCATTTGCTGCATAGAAGACGACTGTGGAATATGAGAGTATAGCCTATAATATTCAGTAAGGCAAATAAATATTACACATGCAAACATCCTTCCTCGCATGCCTTTCCAGAGCAGCGGGACCACCGGTTAGGAGCGATGCTCATTAAGAAGCCAGAGACTGGGAGATTTGGAGTTCAGCAGAGAAGTGAAACAGTTGGACTCATCCTAGAGGAATCTAGTAGTAAAACTCTCTATGGGATATTACAGATACGAGCTCGTAAAAACTGGGCTCAGTGAGTGACTAAGCGTAAACTGCTTTTCGAGGAACATGGAGGCAATCATCATCATTTCACCGGAATTTATCACTCTTGGTCCCTGGACTGGGATTTGGTTTTTGTTTGGTTGGCTGACTGGTGGCTTCGGCATGTCAGTCGAGGCTTCCAGGGTCGATAGATAATCTTTCTGTTTGCGGTGTAAAACGATAACTTTCTCATCATGTGGACAGGGCCGATTTGTAAACATTCCTTGAAGCCAAGACCTTTGGAAACCCTCAAACATCAGGGTTTATTGGTTAACAGTGATGAAATTACAGCTGCTTAGACTTGAACTCACTCCTGGTTTCATCTGTAAGCACACACCAAGCCCATCCTCTGAAGTGGGAGAGAAGCTGAGTTCAGGGCCCGTATTGACAAAAGAGTTCTGATATACTTTTTTTCTTTGATATCATAACGAATAAGGTTATATGGACCGATTTTAAGTACCTTGGCATCATACTTGATTCCAACCTCTCTTTTAAAAAGCATGTGAAAAAAGTAATTCAAATAACCAAATTCAACCTAGCTAATTTCCGATTTATACGAAATTGTTTGACTACAGAGGTAGCAAAACTGTACTTCGAAACTATGATACTCCCCCACTTAACATACTGCTTGACTAGTTGGGCCCAAGCTTGCTGTACAACATTAAAACCTATTCAGTCTGTCTACAAACAGGCTCTCAAAGTGCTTGATAGGAAGCCCAATAGCCATCATCATTGTCACATTCTTAGAAAGCATGAGCTCTTGAGTTGGGAAAATCTTGTGCAATACACCGACGCATGTCTTGTATTCAAGATCCTTAATGGCCTGGCTCCCCCTCCACTCAATATTTTTGTTAAACAGAAAACCCAGACATATGGCAGCAGATCCACAAGGTCTGCCATGAGAGGTGACTGTATAGTTCCCCTAAGGAAAAGCACCTTTAGTAAATCTGCATTCTCTGTGAGAGCTTCCCATGTCTGGAATACACTGCCATCAGACACACATAACTGCACCACATATCACACTTTCACAAAATGCTTGAAGACATGGCTAAAGGTCAATCAGATTTGTGAACATGGTCCCTAGCTGTGTGTTGCCGCTTTCCATGTTGTCTGTTGTCTGTAGCTTGTGAGGTGTGGAAACACGTTGTTGCTTTTATGAATTTTGTCTTGCTGCTTTTTGTTTTATGTTGCTCTGTCTGTATGCTACGTCTTGCTTGTCCTATGTTGCTCTGTATGCTATGTCTTGCTTGTCCTATGTTGCTATGTCTTGCTTGTTCTATGCTGCTATTGTCTATATTGTAATTTTTTTTAATAACCTGCCCAGGGACTGCGGTTGAAAATTAGCCGGCTGGCTAAAACCGGCACTTTTACTGAAACGTTGATTAATGTGCACTGTCCCTGTAAAAATAAAAATAAACTCAAACTCAAACAGAGGGGACCTGATCCTAGATTCTGAGATGCTTTTTGAACAAAGGCCTAGAGTATCAGTAAATCAAAAGGTCAGTAAACGTCTCTCTTCACTGATCATACAGACTAGTTCAGATTACTGGGGAGAAAGCCTCGAGAGCTGATCACATCATCGTCTAAATCCCCCCGTCTCCCTCAATGACCCACAATGCTTCTCATTAGCCCGAAGAGAGATGATGTTTTCAGACATTGAGCTTCTGCTGTTGTGCTATGCTTTCCTGATCTACTTTGGAGCCAGAAACTACATCTATTCCAGCAGGGTATGACACCTACTGCTTCTCTTGACACATGTTGAAAGGTGTTTAGAATCCTTAGAGAATGGGCTGAGTGATGATCATCTACTATGGACTAGAACAGTACAGCACTGAAGGCCCTAAGGCAGAAAAACAACATTAGCTTTTAAAGTTGATTAAATTAGTTGATATTCACTGTGTCAACTAAACTTTAACCAGAAAACTATAAATGATATAGCCTCAAACACAACATGTTGATAGACATAAATCGAATTTCCAATACCTCTCGATTTATTTTTTAAAATCTGTTTCTTAGCAACTCACTGTCTTCCTGAAGACAAATAATGTATACAAAACACTCCAGTCTGGTTTTAGACCCCATCATAGTACTGAGACCGCACTCAGTGGTAAATTACCTTTTAATGGCGACAGACCAGGGCTCTGCGTCTGTCCTTGTGCTCCTAGACGTTAGTACCGCTTTCGATCACCAGATTCTTTTGGCCAGATTGGAAACCGTACTTGATGTACACACTTGATGTACACATGTGGTTTAGATCTTATTTGTCGGAAAGATATCAGTTTGTCCCTATGGATGGTTTATCCTCTGACAAATCAATGGTTAAGTTTCGGTGTTCTAGCACCACTATTGTTTTCACTATATACAGTGCCTTTTTGTTGTGTTACAGCCTGGATTTAACATTGATTCAATGTATTTGTTTTGTCACTGGCCTACACAGAATACCCCATAATGTCAAAGTGGAATGATGTTTTTAGAAATGTTCACAAATATATAAAAAATGAAAAGCTGAAATGTCTTGAGTCAATAAGTATTCAACCCCTTTGTTATGGCAAGCCTAAATAAGTTCAGGAATAAAAATTTGCTTAACAAGTCATACAATAATTTGTGTGGACTCACTGCATCCAATAATAGTGTTTAACGTGATTTTTGAATGACTGCCTCATCTCTGTATCCCACACATACAAATATCTGTAAGGTCCCTTAGTCGAGCAGTGAATTTCAAACACAAGACTCAATCACAAAGACCAGGGAGGTTTTCCATTGCCTCGCAAAGAAAGGCACCTATAGATAGATGGGTAAAAAACAACTGACATTTAATATCCCTTTTGGCATAGTGAAGTCATTAATTACTTTTTGAATGATGTATCAATACACCCAGTCACTACAAAGAAACAGGCATCATTCCTAACTCAGTTGCCTTGAGAGGAAGGAAACCGCTCAGGGATTTCACCATGAGGCCAATGGTGACTTTAAAACAGACACACGTCTAATGGCTGTGATTGAAGGAAACTGAGGATGGAATACACATCCTTGACCTTTTCCACATTTTGTTGTGCTACAGTCTGAATGGATCAACAACATTGTACTTACTCCACAATACTAACCCAATTGACAGGGTGAAAAGAAGGAAGCCTGTAAAGAATAAAAAATATTCCAAAACATGCATCCTGTTTAAACAAGGCACTAAAGTAATGCTGAATTTAAAAAAATCCTGATTACAAAGTGTTATGTTTGGGGCAAATCCAACACAACACATCACTGAGAACTACTCTCCATATTTTCAAGCATTGTGGTGGCTGCATTATGTCATGGGTACGCTTATAATCATTAAGGACTGGGGAGATGTTCAGGATAAAAAAGAAACAGAATGGAGCTAAGCACAGGAAAAATCCTAAAGGAAAACCTGGTTCAGTCTGCTTTTCACCACACAATGGGAGATTAATTCACCTTTCAGCAGGACAATAACCTAAAACCATGCCAAAGCAACACTGGAGTTGCTTACCAAGAACACAGTGAATGTTCCTGAGTGTGTCACACCCTGATCCATTTTACCTGTCCTTGTGCTTGTCTCCACACCCCTCCAGGTGTCACCCATCTTCCCCATTATCCCCTGGGTACGTATACCTGTGTTCTCTGTTTGTCTGTTGCAAGTTCATCTTGTTTGTTCAAGTCAACCAGCTCCGGCTTTTCCCCAGTCTCTCTTTTTCTTATCCTCATGGTTTTGGCCCTTGCCTGTCCTGACTCTGAACCTGCCTGCCGTCCTGTGCTTTTGCCCCTACTCTGGATTACCGACCTCTGCCTGACCTGAACCTGGGCCTGCCTGCCGTCCTGTACCTTGTCCCCACTACTCTGGATTATCGGCCCCTGCTTGCTTGACCTGTCGTTTGCCTGCCCCTGTTTTTGCAATAAAAAATTGTTACTTCAACACAGTCTGCACTTGGGTCTTACCTGAAACCTGATAGTATGATCTGGCCCTGACTGACCCAGCAGACTTGGACCAGCTCCGCAACGCCATCTCCTTCCAAGGAGCCCTCATTGGTAGACACGGGGAGTTGCTTCATGGTCTGAACGAAGGGTTCCAGGACGTGGCCAAACGTCACGAGCTAGCATTGTACGCTTTGCGGGATGTAATTCAGTGGGTTGCCTACTAGACAGTCTACCACGATGGTAACCTCCCAGCCCCTCAGTAACCAAGCTGGCTTACCTCCCCCGGAGAGCTACGATGGAGATTCCAGAACCTGCTGTGTCTTTCTCTCCCAGTGCTACCTCGTTTTCGAGCTGCAGCCTCTTTTATTCCCATCGGACCGCTCAAGGATAGCGTACATTATTACGCTGATGTCCGGGAGGGCACTCGCCTGGGCCACGGTGGTGTGGGAGCAACAATCCGCCATCTGCCTCAGTCTGGAGGTATTCGTGGTGGAGGTGAGAAAAGTGAGGCTCCGGTGTCCGGGCGAGAGGCTGCCCGGAAGATACTCCAGCTTAGGCAGGACTCCCTCAGTGTGGCAGACTATGCGGTAGAGTTCCGCACGCTAGCAGGGGAGGGTGCCTGGAACCCGGAAGCGCTGTTCGACACGTTCCTGCATGGATTATCGGAGGAAGTAAAGGACGAGCTTGTAGCCCGGGAACTACCGACGGATCTCGACTCACTTGATGGCCGGCTACGGGAATGTAGGAGGGAGAAGAGGTCTCCCTCCTATCGCTCACTCAAGGATCCCACCTTGCATCTGATGAACTCCAGAAGTCCTCGGCGTCCCGGAAGTCCCAGAGAGTATCCATGCTTACCCGAGTTCCTCCAAGAGCCTCCAAAAACTGCAGATTTTCCCCTTCCCGAGCCGATGCAGCTCGGCAGGGCTAGGCTGTCTCCAGTCGAACGCGTACACAGACTTAACACCCAGAGTTGTCTGTACCGCGGTACTGCCGGTCATTATCTACCTGTGTCTACCTGTCACTTCAAGAGACCTAGCTCATTGGTAGGAATGAGTACTCTGGTGGGTCTTAAGTATAATGTTGCTTCTCTCCCTACTTGCTCCCCTCTCCATGCCACCATGCTGTGGGGCGACCAGTCCAAGTCTCTCCAGATACTCATCGACTCAGGGGACGTTACCCTGGCGCCCGAGCTGGGCATCCCCAACTCAACCCCTCTCCATTCCCATGGATGTTAGAGTGCTGGACGGGCGCTCTATACGCCAGGTCAACCACCATACCACCCCCATCAACCTACGAGTGTTGGGGAACAACACCGAGACGATCCAATTCCTGCCAATTGAGTCTCTACAGGTTCCTGTGGTATTGGGATTCTCTTGGCTCTAGCGACACAATTCCTCGATTGACTGGTCTACTGGTGGCATCGAGGGCTGGAGCCCGTTCTGCCACGCACGTTGCCTGAAATCAGCTCTGCCTGCCCTGGGACATCTTCTCGGGTGCTTGGAAATTTCCCCAAACCTCTCCACCACTCCCGCGGAGTACCAGGACCTCCGGGAAGGGTTCAGTAAGGCCCGGGCCACTTTGCTTTCAAAACACCAACCGTTACCCAAGGAGGTTAAGCCGGATGTGCTGGTCACGCCGGTATAGCCCCGCGGCTACACCCCCGGAAGACCCCCGGAAGACCTTACCCCCTTGCTCCAAAATCAATAGCCCTCTGCTGTTCGTCCTCTGCCCCGTACCCTCCGCATACTTTCTACTTTCATGTGTCTAGATCTAAACCCATGTCTCACAGCCCTTTGTCTTCTGTCTCCTGTTGCCCCTACTCTGGATTACCGACCTCTGCCTGACCTGACCCTGAGCCTGACTGCCGTCTTGTACCTTAGCCCCACTACTTTGGATTATCAACCCCTGCCTGCTTTGACCTGTCGTTTGCCTACCGCTGTTATTGCAATAAACACTGTTACTTCAAAACAGTCCTCACTTGGGTCTTACCTGAAACCTGATAGAGTGGCCGAGTTTTGACTTCCGATGGGAATTCAGGGAACTCAGTGAGGAATGCTTTTCCAAGAGTGTGCAAAGCTGTCATCAAGGCAAAGGGTGGCTACTTTGAAGAATCTCAAATATAACATATATTTTGATTTGTTTAACACTTTTTTAGTTACTACATGATTCCATATGTTTTATTTCAAAGCTTCGATGTCTTCATTATTATTCTACAATGTAGAAAATAGTACAAATAAAGAAAAACCCTGAAATGAGTAGGCTTGTCCAAAATGTGGACTAGTACTGTACGCTATGGTCACAAGATGCAGGCCTTGTTTCAACCTTTAAGTCTTCATCTCTTCAGTGGGTCCTATGATTGAGTGTAGCCCAGGGCTGTGAAGGTGAACGGCAAGACATTGGAGTGATGAACCACTCTTGCTGTCTCTGCCTGGCTGTCTCCCCTCTCTCCACTAGGACTCTCTGCTTCTGACCCTATTTCAGGGCTTGGCTTGCACACACTCTCCTATGCCATCTCCAGGAGTGGTGCATCACGTTGTACCAGGCTTTTTTTAATCTATTCTCAATCTGAGTGGGTTGAGTCACTCACCTGATCTTCCTTCCTGTCCTCGGGCTTGTGCGTTGGGGGAGATCTTCATGGGCTACACACAGCCTTGTCTCAGAGTAGTAAGTTAGTGGTCTGTTGATATACCTTTGGTGATGTGGGGGTTGTGCTTGGCAAAGTGGGTGGGGTTATATCCTGCCTGGTTGACAATCCTCCCCCTGTCTCAGTCTCCAGTATCTATGCTGAAATAGTCCATGTGCTGATCCAGTTTCTGCTGTTCTGTCTGCGGCTATGGACCCTGACCTGTTCACCGGTCGTGCTACCTTGACTCGGACCTGCTGTTTCGACTCTCCCTCTCTCTCTCTATTGCACCTGCTGTCTCAACTTTTGAATCCTCGGCTATGAAAATCCAAATTACATTTACTGCTGAGGCGCTGACGTGGCTGACGTTTTACATTCTCCCAACCAATTGTGCTATTTTGTTGGTTCTTTTGCTTTTTGTGTAACTTATTTATTTACTTATTGTGTACATAATGTTGCTGCTACCGTCTCTAATGACCGAAAATAACTTTTGGACATCAGAACGGTGATTACTCACAGAGGACTGGAAGATACTTTTTCCTTTCACTGGAACAGGCCCAGATCCCCGCCTTTTGCGTGAAGAAAAGACGCAGAAAAAGGGGCCGCAGATCGGGCAGCCTTCTGTGAATCCGTAGGCGAGTGAGTAAACTCCCACGTTCTTCTTGCTAACGTTCAATCATTGGAAAATAAAATTGATGACCTACGAATAAGATTATTCTACCAACGGGACATTAAAAACTGTTACATCTTATGTTTCACCGAGGCGTGGCTGAACAACGATACGGACAATATAGAGCTAGCGGGATTTTCCATGCTCCAGCAGAACAGAGACGCTACCTCTGGTAAGACGAGGGATGGGGGTGTGTGTCTTTTTGTCAATATCAGCTGGTGCGCCATGTCTAATATTAAAGAAGTCTCAAGGTATTGCTCGCCTGAGGTAGAGTACCTTATGATAAGCTGTAGACCACACTATCTACCAAGAGAGTTCTCATCTATATTATTCGTAGCCGTCCATTTACCACCACAGAACGAATCTGGCACTAAGACCGCTCTCAACCAACTCTATAAGGCCATAAGCAAAGAAGAAAATGCTCACCCAGAAGCGATGCACCTAGTGGCTGGGGACTTTAATGCAGGCAAACTTAAATCAGTTTTACCAACTTTTTACCAGCATGTCACATGTGCAACCAGAAAAAAAAATCGGAAACTATTACGGACTACAAAGAGAAACCCAGACTCGAGCTGCCCAGTGACACAAGCCTACCAGATGATCTAAATGCCTTTTATCCTCGCTTCGAGGCAAGCAACACTGAAGCATGCATGAGAGCACCAGCTGTTCTGGATGACTGTGTGATAACACTCTCGGAAGCCGATGCGAACAAAACCTTTAAACAGGTCAACATTCACAAAGCCGCTGGGCCAGACGGATTACCAGGACGTGTACTCAAAGCATGCGCGGACCAACTGTTAAGTGTCTTCACTGACATTTTCAACCTCTCCCTGACCGAGTCTGTGCCCAAGGAAGCGAAGGTAACCTGCCTAAATGATTACCGCCCCGTGGCACTCATGTCGGTAGCCATGAAGTGCTTTGAAAGGCTGGTCATGGCTCACAACAACAGCATCCCACCGGACACCCTAGACCCACTCCAATTCGCATACTACCCCAACAGATTCACAGATGACACCATCTCAATCGCACTCCACACTGCCCTTTCTCACCTGGACAAAAGGAACACATGTGAGAATGCTGTTCATCGACTACAGCTCAGCGTTCAACACCATAGTGCCCACTAAGCTAAGGACTCTGGGACTAAACACCTCTCTCTGCAACTTGATCCTGGACTTCCTGACGGGCCGCCCCCAGGTGGTAAGAGTAGGCAACAAGACGTCTGCCACGCTGATCCTTAACACTGGGGCCCCTCAGGGGTGTGTACTTAGTCCCCTCCTGTATTCCCTGTTCACCCATGACTGAGTGGCCTAACACGAATCCAACACCATCATTCAGTTTGCTGACGACACAACAGTGGTAGGTCTGATCACCGACAACGATGAGACGGCAGTGTGGTGAGAGTACTGGCAGTGTGAGTACTGGCAGTGTGGTGTCCAGGACAACAACTTCTCCCTCAACGTGAGCAAGACTAAGGAGCTGATCGTGGACTACAAAAAAAGGCGGGCCGAACAGGCCCCCATTAACATCAATGGGGCTGTAGTGGAGCGGGTCGAGAGTTTCAAGTTCCTTGGTGTCCACATCACCAACAAACTAACATGGTCCAAACACACCAAGACAGTAGTGAAGAGGGCACGACAAAACCTTTTCCCCCTCAGGAGACTGAAAAGATTTGGCATGGGTCCCTAGATCCTCAAAAAGTTCTACAGCTGCACCATCGAGAGCTTCCTGACTGGTTGCATCACCGCCTGGTATGGCAACTGCTTGGCATCTGACCGTAAGACGCTACAGAGGGTAGTTCGTACGGCCCAGTACATCAAGCTTCCTGCCATCCAGGACTTATATAATTGGCGGTGTCAGAGGAAAGCCCATAAAATTGTCAGAGACTCCAGTCACCCAAGTTATAGACTGTTTTCTATGCTAAAGCACGGTAAGCGGTACTGGAGCGCAAAGTCTAGGACCAAAAGGCTCCTCAACAGCTTCTACCCCCAGGCCATAAGACTTCCATAAGAATTCATAAAATTGGCACCGGACAATTTACTGCTGTTTATTATCTATGCATAGTCACTTCACTCTCACCTACATGTACAAATGACCTCAACTAACCTGTTATCCCGCACACTGACTCGGTACCGGTGCCCTCTGTACATGGCCTCGTTATTGTTACTCTTATTGTTCTACTTTTTATGATTACTTTTTATTTTAGTCTATTTCGTAAATATTTTCTTAACTCTTCTTGAACTGCACTGTTGGTTATGGGCTTGTAAGTAAGCATTTCACAGTAAAGTCTACACTCCTTGTATTCGGTGCATGTGACAAATAAAGTTTGATTTGAATTGAAAACCACAGATTATTATTTGACCCTGTTGGTGAACATTTCAACATCTTGAAGAGCGATTCGGCCTTAATGGCCATGAACTCTTATAAGCTCCACCTGGCACAGCCAGAAGAGGACTGGCCACCCCTCAGAGCCAGGTTCCTCTCTAGGTTTCTTCTTAGGTTCCAGATTTTCTAGGGAGTTGTTCCTAGCCACTGTGATTCTACATCTGCATTGCTTGCTCTCTGGGGTTTTAGGCTTGCTTTCTGTATAAGCATTTTGTGCTTTAGAAATAAATTTGATTTAAATTTGATTGATCACATTGCCTATATTTAAACATATTTTCTAAAGCATAATGGTATTCAGGTAACATCCTTTTTATGTGGTATGTAATGGCACTTTCTAAAAATACATATCTAATATGTCTATGAATAATCTCTTCCACTATGCTGAGCAAAGGTGCCCTGCAAATCCTAATACACCATCAATTCAATCAGGCTTAGAGTGCTCTCTCTGTGTGTGTGTGTGTGTGTGTGTGTGTGTGTGTGTGTGTGTGTGTGTGTGTGTGGCCGGCCGGCCTTTAATGCACTAATGTACTTAATTAGGAGCAAACAGTATGCTTAATAAATGAGGAATGCTGAGACTGAGAAAGAGAGAGAGAGGGAGAGAGAGAGAGATATACAGAGATAGTAGATAGAAAGCCCCCATTAAAGCATTGAGTTGAATTATACTCATGGTTGGGTTTAACCTGCCAGTAAGAGATCTTCTCCCTGATAACAGAGTTCAGAAGAGGTCACTAATTTTCATTGTTAGGCTTAGGCCTTATTGTCTGGGATAAGTCAGTGAAGGAACAGATTAATTCAAACTTTACAGTACTGTACAGTCTTAGTTGTAGTTCAAATGATATTCCAACCTAGTCTGATAATTAGACACATTTCAAATTAACTCTATGTGCAGAAAGAAATATGGACAAATTACCACAGAAATGCCCCAGTATTTCTTAATGGTGTTTAGCTATTTAGAGTTAGTGGAACATCATCCACTGAAATAAGAACCACATTCATCTGGATCAGAGTGGCATACTATAATGAACAACTTCAGAGAAGAGCGTGGGAAGACACTTACTTGCTTATTTTTGACACCCCAGACAATCAATTAGACTATAATTGTCCTTTTATCTTGATATTTCTGGCCTAATAAATTATATCAGTTCCAAAATACCTCCTGTCCTAGCAGTCTGATATAGGTTACAAATCACAATCATTGTGTAGTAATGAGCAGAGCAGTGGTTTGATAAGCTCTGGTGATACCTCTGGAATGATAGTATCAATCATTCCTCAATCACTACCCATCTCCCAGTCTATAACGACATTCCATGGATAATGACCCAGTGTGTTATTATGAGCATACCCTCCCATTCTTCTTAGTTTTAAATGAACTACATGGGAATCAGAATTGTATACTAAAGCTTCCAGATATGGAAATGTTACTACTTTCAAACCAACAACACATTTATTTAACTAGGCAAGTCAGTTAAGAACAAATACTTATTTTCAATGACGGCCTAGGAACAGTGGGTTAACTGCCTTGTTCAGGGGCAGAACGACAGATGTGTACCTTGGGGATTCGATCTTTCAACCTTTCGGTTACTAGTCCAATGCTCTAACCACTAGGCTACCTGCCGTCCCATTCATTCACATTCAAGATGGCTTGCTCCTTAAGGGATACTGCCTTTATCATCGACATTTGTGGCAATACTCCATTTTGAGCTTGGGAGAGCACTAATTGCTGGGTGTTTGTGAACTGTTGCAGAATAATTGAATCACCTGGGGAGAGGGTAGTTCTCCCCCATCCAACAACTTCAGTGCAACAGAATGCATTCCTGGATCTTAACAGATATAAAAAATGTCCATTGTGTAAACTGGATTAAAACACCACACAGTATATACATTCGATTCAGCTCAGTGGGCAAAAGCTCAGCCCAGACGCTTGTATTTGCGACAAAAAGGGGGATAATCATTTTACTTCTCGGCAGTGTCAACCGGCAGCCGCGGTGGGCTAGAGGGGCCAGCAGGGTCAAAGAGGAAGCCAGTCACAGGCTCCTCCTGCGTTCTATCAACTTCCACTCTAAACTGTCAAACATAGGCAGAGAAGGAGAGGGAGAGAAGCAGAGACAGAGAAGCACTCTCAATTGTCAGACATTTCCACAACTTTAAATATGAGGACAGTTAGTGCATGCTGCAGATTGTGGGCTGTGTATGCTGCAGATTGTGGGCTGTGCATGCTGCAAGGCCTTTGTTCCCAACTATCCCTCTCAGTTTTGAGATTACAAAAGGACCATATTTCTGCACAGCCCATTTGTTTTTATGGCCGTATATTGGACCCTGTGGTTTTCCATCGTACCACAGGCCAAAAATATTTATTTTTTCATTTTAAGAGATATCAAAGTCATAAAATGCAATATGAATCCCAACCAAGGGCTGTTAATACGGCATGACATAGACGTCCTGCTATGAAGGGATGTACACGTTATTCACCCTTCTACTGAACTCAAGTGTGGTTTAATATCCCCTACAAGCCATAAGGAAGGGCAATAACCACAATTCCTTTCTATTAGAAATTTGGTGATATATAGTACAACAGCCAATGCACGACATTGAGAGTGCAGTAGATTCCAACAAAATCTGTCGTTGGGGTTTGGAAGTTTGTGAGTACATTATGAATTTCACAGGGAAACATTTAATGACAAATTATTTATTTTAGTACTCCTAAACTCCAAAACCAGCTGTACCCATAGTTTAATTCATATGTTTTCATGCAACTGAACCTTACCTCACAGTACAGTACCTGCCAGCTTTGCCTTCCAGCAGCATGCACGGCCCACAATCTGCAGCATGCACAGCCCACAATCTGCAGCATGCACAGCCCACAATCTGCAGCATGCACAGCCCACAATCTGCAGCATGCACAGCCTATAATCTGCAGCATTGAACAGGCTCTCCCATCTCCCATTGTCCCCTCTGGACTTGTCACCTCAGCAGGTAGTTCAATCAAATCAATTACCGGTAACACTGCCGTGGGAAGCAGTGGCGTAGGCAGAAATCAGTTGTTGGCAGGGCCAGCAAAAATGTAGGTGGGACAACATTTCGGCACTCAAATCATCATTAAATGATCATAAAAGAATAACCTACCCTATGCCCTACTGTATCACACACAACAAACCATCTAACATTACAGACCAAATAGTCTTCTCGGCCTACGTCCAGAATTTAACATAGCGCTTACATAACCTACACATAACAAACCATAGGCATATAATAGACTATGAGATTAGAACATAATGCCTTGATATAACAGTAATAATCACAATAGTCACCAACCTTTTCTTAGTAGAGATCACTTTATGAGTCAAAATGCAAGCAGAGTGCAATTCTCTGCTAGGCGCGGGAGATGAAGTACGCCGACAATGTATTGTTTGATATCAATTAAAATGATCAATGGTGATAGGCTACTACATTGACTGAAAATAAATATTCTTTCATGCATGCCTATGTTCATATATAATAAGAGGTATTTCTCCATGTAAACCTACACCTTATCATAAATAACATAGAGTCCCTTATATTTCAAAAGTTGAATCTCAAGCTAGACTATGTGATAACACTGGTAATAGGTCAGTTGTTGTAGCTAGATTATATGATAACACTGGTAATAGGTCAGTTGTTGTAGCTAGACTATATGATAACACTGGTAATAGGTCAGTTGTTGTAGCTAGACTATATGATAACACTGGTAATAGGTCAGTTGTTGTAGCTAGACTAGATGATAACACTGGTAATAGGTCAGCTGTAGCCTATTACTTGTGAGGCACATCAGAGCATAATTTAAATAACTTGTTTTTTTATTTCACTGGACTGAAGGTCAGGTCTCAGCGGAGGGAGATAGTGTGAGTCGAAGTGGAGAAGTGTGTTTCATGATTTCTAAAAGTGTTGAATAAAAAGTGTTGTAGTACTGATCATTGTCTCTGAATGTACTGAAACTGTCTTTAAGGCCTTCCATTGGATCAAGTCAATCAGTGATTGGTATAAAGGGTGAGCTTTGTTTGGCCATTTTACTTGTTTTTGTTAGCCAAGTTGGCTAGTGATTCTTAGCTAGCCAGCCAACGGTGAGCAGCCTACACAGCAATACCTACTGTTTATTGCAGACGGTATCAGTGTGAAGTGACACGTGCCAGAAACCACCCATTATTTTTGAAATTGATAAGCTGATCTTTCATTTTTTTTTATTATTGATCAAGCATAATTCAAATTCATTACATAAGCCTAAATGAAATTGATTTTATGTACAGCATTAGATTTTCTGTAAGATGTCCTGAAAGGCATCTGCCAAATGAAATATATTATTATTATTATTATTGTCAATATATATCCCTTTCATTTTCCAACCCCTTTCTCAACGAATTCCATCTGATGGTGTACAGTGCCCTAGGAAAGTATTCAGACCCCATTACTTTTCCACAGCCTTATTCTAAGATGGATTAAAAAAGTAAAAATTCTTAGCAATCTACACACAATACCCCATAATGGCAAAGCGAAAACAGAAATAACTTATTTACATAAGTATTCAAACGCTCTGGTATGAGACTCGAAATTGAGCTCAAGTGTATCCTGTTTCCATTGATCAACCATGAGATGTCACTACAAATTTCATCTGTGGTCATTTAATTGATTGGAAAAGCACACACTTTTTTGAAAAAGCACACTATTTGAAGAATTTGGAAAAGCACACATCCGTCTATATAAGGTCCCACAGTTGACAGTGCATGTCAGAGAAAGAACCAAGCCATGAGGTCGAAGGAATTGTCCATAGAGCTCCAAGATAGGATTGTGTCGAGGCATCGATCTGGGGAAGGGTACCAAAAAATGTCTGCAGCTTCGAAGGTCCCCAAGAACACAGTGGCCTCCTTCATTCTTAAATCGATGAAGTTTGGAACCACAAAGACTCTTCCTAGAGCTGGCCGCCCGGCCAAACTGAGCAATCGGGGGAGAAAGGCCTTGGTCAGGGAGGTGACCAAGAACCCGATGGTCACTCTGACAGAGCTCTAGAGTTCCTCTGTGGAGATGGGAGAACCTTCCAGAAGGACAAACATCTCTGTAGCACTCCACCAATCAGGCCTTTATGGTAGAGTGGAAGCAACTTCGGAAGACACTCCTCAGTAAAAGGTGCATGACAGCCCGCTTATAGTTTGCCAAAAGGCACCTAAAGACTCTCAGACCATGAGAAACAAGATTCTCTAGTCTGATGAAAACAAGACTCTTTGTCTGATGAAACCAAGACTCTTTGGCCTGAATGCAAAGAGTCACGTCTGGAGGAAACCTGGCACCATCCCTACGGTGAAGCACGATTGTGGCAGAATCATGCCGTGGGCATGTTTTTCAGCGGCAGGGACTGGGAAACTAGTCAGGATTGAGGCAAAGATGAACGGAGCAAAGTACAGAGAGATCCTTAAAGAACATAGGACATAGCACATAGGACTTCAGACTGGGGCGAAGGTTCACCTTCCAACAGGACAATGACCCTAAGCACACAGCCAAGACAACTCAGGAGTGGCTTCAGTACAAGTCTCTGAATGTCCTTGAGTGACCAAACCAGAACCTGGAATTGAACCCGATTGATCAAACATCTCAAATCAAATCAAATCAAATCACATTTTATTTGTCACATACACATGGTTAGCAGATGTTAATGCGAGTGTAGCGAAATGCTTGTGCTTCTAGTTCCGACAATGCAGTAATAACCAACAAGTAATCTAGCTAACAATTCCAAAACTACTACCTTATAGACACAAGTGTAAGGGGATAAAGAATATGTACATAAAGATATATGAATGAGTGATGGTACAGAGCAGCATAGGCAAGATACAGTAGATGGTATTGAGTGCAGTATATACATATGAGATGAGTATGTAAACAAAGTGGCATAGTTAAAGTGGCTAGTGATACATGTATTACATAAAGATGCAGTAGATGATATAGAGTACAGTATATACATATACATATGAGATGAATAAAGTAGGGTATGTAAACATTATATTAGGTAGCATTGTTTAAAGTGGCTAGTGATATATTTTACATCATTTCCCATCAATTCCCATTATTAAAGTGGCTGGAGTTGAGTCAGTGTGTTGGCAGCAGCCACTCAATGTTAGTGGTGGCTGTTTAACAGTCTGATGGCCTTGAGATAGAAGCTGTTTTTCAGTCTTTCGGTCCCAGCTTTAATGCACCTGTACTGACCTCGCCTTCTGGATGATAGCGGGGTGAACAGGCAGTGGCTCGGGTGGTTGTTGTCCTTGATGATCTTTATGGCCTTCCTGTGACATCGGGTGGTGTAGGTGTCCTGGAGGGCAGGAAGTTTGCCCCCGGTGATGCGTTGTGCAGACCTCACTACCCTCTGGAGAGCCTTACGGTTGTGGGCGGAGCAGTTGCCGTACCAGGCTGTGATACAGCCCGACAGGATGCTCTCGATTGTGCATCTGTAGAAGTTTGTGAGTGCTTTTGGTGACAAGCCGAATTTCTTCAGCCTCCTGAGGTTGAAGACGCGCTGCTGCGCCTTCTTCACGATGCTGTCTGTGTGGGTGGACCAATTCAGTTTGTCTGTGATGTGTACGCCGAGGAACTTAAAACTTACTACCCTCTCCACTACTGTTCCATCGATGTGGGTAGGGGGGTGTTCCCTCTGCTGTTTCTCTGGAGAGACCTGAAAATAGCTGTGCAGCAACGCTCCCCATTCAACCTGACAGAGATTGAGAGGATCTGCAGAGAATGGGAGAAACTCCCCAAATACAGGTGTGTCAAGCTTGTAGCATCATACCCAAGAAGACTCGAGGCTGTAGTCGCTGCCAAAAGTGCTTCAACAAAGTACTGAGTGAAGGGTTTGAATACTTATGGAAATGTCATGTTTCCGTTTTTTATTTGTAATAAATGAGCAAATATTTCTAAAAACCTGTTATTGCTTTGTCATTATTGGGTATTGTGTGTAGATGATGGGGGGGGGGGGGGGGGGGGGGGGGGTCAAGGGGTCTGAATACTTCCCGAAGGCACTGTACTGTATGCATGTTTAGGCCAGCGCTTGACTTGGACTGAAATAGGTGCCTGTACTCATTTTGGGTGCCGGTACCATTTATATTTAGGTGCAGGAACGCCTTAATTCTTTTGAGCTAATATTCTACAGGAGGTGCAGGAACTCAAGCAGAAGAACATGTGAGGTGCCGGTACTCAGTTCCGGTGAGCTCCTGCCCAAGTCAAGTATTGTCTTAAGTAAAAAGACAAATAATGTCCTGTTTGGAACACTGACAAGTTGAGCAAATAACATAATCTTATTGGGTGCCTCTGATGGGGAGCCCTCCTGGCTTTAGTCTGTCTAGTTAGCTCAGACACTGCTCTCTCCGCTTGATAGGGATGAACTGGACTGATCTATTGCTGCCTGTTTCCAGATACTCTGAATGCCTATTTAACTTGGCAATTTTCACTTTAAAGCCACAATATGTCACTTTTTGTGTCAAAGGATTTTATTGACAATTACATGAAGTTGATGCAAAGAGTCAATATTTGCAGTGTTGACCCTTCTTTTTCAAGACCTCTGCAATCCGCCCTGGCATGCTGTAAATTAACTTCTTGGCCACATCCTGACTGATGGCAGCCCATTCTTGCATAATCAATGCTTGGAGCTTGTCAGAATTTTGTTTTTTCTGTTTGTCCATCCGCCTCTTGAGGATTGACCACAAGTTCTCAATGGGATTAGGTCTGGTGAGTTTCCTTGCCATGGATCCAAAATATCGATGTTTTATTCCCCGAACCACTTAGTTATCACTTTTGCCTTATGGCAAGGTGCTCCATCATGCTGGAAAAGGCATTGTTCATCACCAAACTGTTCCTGGATGGTTGGGAGAAGTTGCTCTCGGAGGATGAGTTGGTACCATTCTTTATTCATGGCTTTGTTTTTAGGCAAAATTGTGAGTGAGCCCACTCCCTTGGCTGAGAAGCAACCCCACACATGAATGGCCTCAGGATGCTTTACTGTTGGCATGACACAGTACTGATGGTAGCTCTCACCTTGTCTTCTCCGGACAAGCTTTTTTCCGGATGCCCCAAACAATCGGAAAGGGGATTCATCAGAGAAAATTACTTTACCCCAGTCCTCAGCAGTCCAATCCCTGTACCTTTTGCAGAATATCAGTCTGTCCCTGATGGTTTTCCTGGAGAGAAGTGGCTTCTTTGCTGCCCTTCTAGACACCAGGCCATCCTCCAAAAGTCACTCACTGTGCGTGCAGATGTACTCACACCTGCCTGCTGCCATTCCTGAGCAAGCTCTGTACTGGTGGTGCCCCGATCCCGCAGCTGAATCAACTTTAGGAGACGGTCCTGGCACTTGCTGGACTTTCTTGGGCACCCCGAAGCCTTCTTCACAACAATTGAACCGCTCTCTTTGAAGTTCTTGATGATCCGATAAATGGTTGATTTAGGTGCAATCTCACTGGCAGCAATATCCTTGCCTGTGAAGCCTTTTTTGTGCAAAGCAATGATGACGGCACGTGTTTCCTTGCAGGTAACCATGGTTGGCAGAGGAAGAACAATTATTCCAAGCACCACCCTCCTTTTGAAGCTTCCAGTCTGTTATTCAAACTCAATCAGCATGACAGAGTGACCTCCAGACTTGTCCTCGTCAAAACTCACACCTGTGTTAACAAGAGAATCACTGACATGATGTCAGCTGGTCCTTTTGTGGCAGGGCTGAAATGCAATGGAAATGTTTTTGGGGGATTCAGTTAATTTGCATGGCAAAGAGGAACTTTGCAATTAATTGTAATTCATCTGATCACTCTTCATAACATTCTGGAGTATTTGTCATCATACAAACTGAGGCAGCAGACTTTGTGAAAATTAATATTTGTGTCATTCTCAAAACTTTTGGCCACGACTGTACATGCTTGTGCTAATAAAGATTGGTTAGACCTCAGAAACACCCTTAAAGAGGCCGTTTGTCCGATTTGTTTGTGTAGAAAAAAAAATACTGAGGAGACTAGCTGAATGTATCAATGTTTATAAAGCCACATCTAGCTGTGTAAGCCCATGCCTGCTACTGTTGCCAGCAGTTACTTCCATAATAGTAGATGTGGAAGCTGACCGCATAGCTAAGGGCAGAGAGGAAGCTGGCTGCTACACAGGGCTGGCTGGGCCTGCGACAACCAGCGAGACAGCCAAGGGCTACCCCTCACCCTACAACATGCACACTATCATCACTGGTTCATTGGATCGACAGCACAGGAGCTCTATGAGGTGCCTATATTTCTTATTTTTGCAGTGAGTTTGACAATCCTGGTGTCTAGGCCTACCATTTATTGAGGTGTTCACTTTTTTGCAGCATGACAGCAGCTGCAATCTCCTGAAAATCATTATTTATTGGACACCTGCCCTGATATATGGTCCTTCTTGCAAGTCCTCAGCAAAGATGTGTACAGCCAGACTTGCTTTTGTGTGATCTCAATAAATCCGACGACCATTTTTCAAACAGCCATGGATTAACCTGTCAAGGCTGCCCTTTCCTGCCGCTGTCAAAGCTTTGTACACCTCCCTGTGCTAGGTCAACCTGGGTGTCCAAATAGAACGCTGTTAGAAAGTGTAGCAACATTTTGCCTCTGGTTCCAGTGATCTGAGGATTGATTCTTTGACCCTTTTAGGCTCATCCTCAGTTTTGAGCCATGGCAGCAGAACAGGCTTCTGTCATTCATATGGGCATGTTCCTGCAGATAAAACTGGATTCTAACCCTGAGTTGAATGATAATGAGGATTTGTGATGTTCCTTTTTCATAGAAATGCAATTACTGTACCTTGTTCTCCAATGTATTGTATAGGCCTTTGTAGAGAATAGATGCACACCACAGGAGAGTTATAAAGAGCTTCTCAACCCCTGCCTCTAGAGTGTTTTAACCCCTTATCTGGTTTAGTGGGGATCTAGTTCTGTAACAGCTGCCTCATCCCCTGTGAATCTCCTAACAGTTACCCACAAAGTCTCCTAAGTCAGACAAATCTGCAAATAATTAAAGCTTTGGTGGGTTTCATTGTTTAATATCTCCAGAACTTGCACACAGAGGAAATAAATGCCTTAATGAGAAAAACATTTCAGAATGCCAAATCGTCTGTGTGTCATGCTCTTCACTTTGAGAGAAGAAAAGCTCAACACAAAAAGGAACATGAAAACTTTCATGTGAGATGACATACACCACAAGGCATCATCAGCCTTATCAGCAGGGTTTTGGAGAGGACTTGCATAACACACCAAATCTGCTTTTGATTACGGGCGGCTGCATCATTGCTGAGACACACACTGTAGTGAGCACATGCGGCAGTGCAGTGGACCTACGGCTAATCTCAAACCAAGCTCCGATTTTCCAGTGCAGATTCCGCCTGCCATGCCCTTACTGCCTTGTCCCACACAAGAGATGATCCTGCCCAAGATGATGATTAAAGGGAATGTAATGGGGCTGAACTAGTTGATATTTAACATTGACAACCATTCCACAAGGGGGCAAATGTTATACTGTGAAAAACCATGAGCTCCGATGGCTTCCGAGGATATATATTCCAAGAGAAACTGTTATTTTAAACAGCTCTTTCCACTATTAATCAAAGCCGGAAATAGGAAAAGCAGCACAGTACTCCTGAAGCAAGGCAGAATCCCTCTTCACTGACATGAGAACCTTCACGATGATTATAGCAGAGCTGTAGATGCTCTCCAACAGTGCATGAGCTCAGACACTACAGTGGTATCATCCACAGTGGAACCATAAGGTCAAGAACTACAACAGCATTGTGGTATTTGCACAGAAGGTTTTTGATCAAGTGAATTGTTTTAGGCTAATGGAACAGCTGGCCTTGACTAGTGTTGAGTGGGTCATGGAGAGCAAGAACAGCTAATCACGGCACACAACTGAGGGATTGTAATTGTGCAGGGTGAGGGCCAAGATCTTAAGTTGTGTAAATGCAAACCTGCATGGAACCAACCGCCAATTGTCCTAGAATAAACCTAAGGTACAAGAACAATGGCCAAAAAGAAAGGGGAGGATAATTCATGTAAACTAATGTTTAACGTCTAACAGCTCTTTCCCAGATGTGGCTAAATCAAGCGACCATTGGCAGGTTCCAACCGTAATACTCGTCTTCCGTGCATTATTGAGCCTCGTTGTATTTCACATCAGGCCAGATTCTGCATACAGAGACCAAAACAGTAATTAGTCAAATGTTTCGCTCAAACACAGGCTGCCAAAGACAGACCCAGTTGCTGCAGGACTCCTGGTCAAACACCAAGAAAAAATTGGGGCTCGACAATAGTTGACATAAGTGTATCGCAATCAAGCTGCAGATGTGACATTTGCATGAATAGCATCACACAAAGTGGTGGGCTAAAATGTAGCCCAGCCTTGTTTGAAAGATTTTGATCAATCAGAGATGTTGTGGAGAGTAACAGAAATTCATTGTAATCATGGTTTCTTTTGTTAGATTTTGAAGGGGACGAGCCCAATGTTCCAGCAGGCAAGGATGACTGTTATTTCGCCTTGTGTAATTTAGCTATTTTCAGACGAGATGTCTCCTAGTGTTCACTTTCTGTTCGCTTTTGAAAAGAGCAAGCACTTCGGAAGCACAGCTTGCTATCACTTCTGGAAGCAAGACATCAAAATGAAAGTGGTGGGGCACTACTGCGATGAAAAAAAACTATAACTTGAAACAAACAAACAAACGTCACCGGATTGTCTTTTTGAAAGCTTTCATTTCATTGGGTCTCACCCATATCCAACAAACATGTATTTCAACTCTTTTCTCACCACAAGATTATTCTATCAGACACAACGGACACGTGTTACAACAGTGCACTCTGAGAAATGGAAACAGAACCTGGTAGCATTATTTCCTACGACTTCTGATTACCAGAGACCCCCATCTTTGTTCATTGAGTCATTACCGCAAAATTAAAAGCTCATTGAGCAGACAAACACAGCATGGGTCCTGTTAGTTCATCTGTTCTTCATGACACCCAGTATCAATCACTCCCATGGTTTACTCCCAGACGCCTCTCCCAATACAGCACCCAGCGGGTGAGATATACCACATCTCCAGACACACCTCAGATCTCTGTGTGTCAGCAGGCCCCACATGCTATGGATCAGACGTTAAGAAGATATAGGAGTCCTTTTAGTGCAATTTCATTTCCTTGTGCTAGTCAAAAAAGTGGCTTCTTGGCTCCATTCATCAATAAATAAGTGCATACGCCATTTTGAGACAGTATCCAGACCCAGGGTGTATATATAATACATAAAGTATGGCTCTGTGACATTGCAGGCAAGAGACGCTAAAACCCTTTATTTTCCATTATGGATACCCTTTATTGTCAAACTGAGGATGAATTAATAAAATGTCAAAAATCTCCCAAAGAGGACCAGCCATCGGTGTCTCTGCCAAACTGCCAAACTGCCAAACTGTGACCTACAATTTTACTCATCAACAGAAATCAATAACCCCATAATGTCAGCCTGTAGTGCCTCTATGATTGTCAGGCAATTGACAATAGCTGAGCTGCATGGGAGCATTCCTGAGGGAGCTGACAGATAATGGTGTCAATCTATTCTGTTCGAACAAAGAGCCTGGGGGCCTGGGAGCACACATGGCACCAACCTGAGAATGCCGGGCTGCGCTAGTTAGCATCCATCCAGTACTCAGTCACATCAATCAGAGAGAGTGACAGGCGCCCTACATTACCAATCCTGGAATGTTGGTCCAAATGAGCCCTGATGAGGTAGAGAGAGGGGCCCTTGAAGTTTTTGAGCGACAATTTGTTTCAAGAGTTCTCGCTCAGATGTGAACAACTTGAAGAGGAGCTCCGGCTTTTACACCAGTCGCTCACACTAAAGACAAGCAGAACATAAAACACCAATCGGTATTAGGATGAATTGACTTAAACTTCTCATAATTAGACAGCCTGATGATTTTAACTTGCGACTGAGCTGACTGTGCTAAATATGGAGGTGGTGTCGACGCCATCAGGTAAAAGTCCTTTAAGTCAAGTCCTTATAGACTGCAGAAGTTTATGGTCAGAACAGATAGCCCAATGCCTTCTTAGCAGCATGAACCAACAGACAGAGATCAGCCTTTTTCATAATGTCTCTCCCCCTCCAGATTGAATCCTTTATTTTTCTAGATATTACATTTAGGAAGTCTCATTAGTCTGTCAGATGAGCTAACAGCACTCTACTTCAGCTTCTCAAACCTGAGGGCCCATGAAGTAAAAACAGTTGCACACACTCTCTCAGAACCCCAATCTTCCTCACCGACCAAAAATAACCTCTGTCACACACCACGTGCACCCTCCTTGCATCGGAGAGGAAGACCTCACTTGGCTTGATCGGCAGAGGGGGAAAATCATATATACCAAGTTCAAAGATGATAATAAATGCTACGGTTTGCGATCCTAAGGGTCAACACGCAGCCAAAATAAACGACGGGAAGCAAATGTGTTAATGTTTCAAACAGTGGGTGGACTGACACTGTCTATCGCTGACTCACTGTTGAAGTCTTAATGAAATACTTTCTGTTTAAACAGAAAGAAGTTTGATGGTGAGAGACAGAGAGCGAGAGAGAGAGAGTTGGATGAAAATGTGAAATACAATACAACATGAGTCTTTCTCCATCTGGAGAAATGTCAGACTTGTCTTCCTCTCAGAGCCAGGAAAACTGGAATTAGAATAAAATCCATTACACACTAAATTTCATTACCATAGTTGTTACTTGTTGTGCAAATAATGCCATATGCAATCGTCCAACATGCACACAAAAACACAGTTATTGCCAAAACAGAAGTAGGGTTGAAGAAACCCTCACTGCTCAGCAGAAGTTAAAATAACAGCCAGCTTGAGTCAGACTGAGCAAAGAATGAAACGTAGGGGGATGTTAGTTAACTCCAGCTTCAATAGCCATGACTTAACCCTGCAACATCTCAGGTTTCATTATTCTATATCCCACACAACCACTTGGTGAAAAGCCCCAGAGGGCTGAGATTACAGTGTTGGAGTGGATTCAACTTCCCCTTTCTCAATGCAGCAATTTGATGAAAGGTTGGGCGGTCACACTTCCAAGCTGTTCTTCACCCACTTGAGACAAATGATATACTGTACAGTAAAGACTGTACCGTCTGGATGTTAATACGTGCCACTGTCCTAAAGGGTCCCAAAGGTTGCCAGACGATGCAGAGTGACATGAATTCAAAGCACTATGTTGGGAGGGCTCTGCCTTTACAGTAACAATTAGAGATGAACTGTGACAACCTGAGATGGGTACTCACACAAACCTGGGTGACATAAAGTACGGTACAGCGCAGGCCCACTACTGGGACTAGTATTCTGGGTCTCAGTGCAGGCACCTCCCGCACAGCCTATCTACGCACAAATCACCATCAAATTACTTTAGTATTCAAAACACACCTTGGCCTGATCTTTCTCATCTGCTGTAACAAACCATGCATGTCTGTAGCCTAGTGGTTAGAGTGTTGGGCCAGTAACTGAAAAGTTGCTGTATCAAATCCCCGAGCTGACAATGTAAAAATCTGTCATTCTTCCCCTGAACAAGGCAGTTAACCCACTATTTCCTGGTATTCCATCATTGAAAATAAGAATTTGTTCTTAACTGACGTGACTAGTTAAATAAAGGTAAAATGAAAAAAAACAATATGACCTCAGCAGTAAGACAGTAAGGATCTGTGGAGAGAGCCTGGTATGCCAACACTACAGCAACTAAATATAACTAACCACAGTTTCCCCTGTCCTACAGCTGACTCACTCTCCAGATTTAGGAAAAACAAGATACAGTCATCATATGTTAAAACGACCACAATAATAACAGAACCTCAAAGAAATCCAACACCTGTATTTTGCAGCACTGGCTAAAGCTGAGTGTATCTCCAACAGAGAACATTCACTGACTGAGAAAAGTTGATTTGTAAAATAGATTACAATTTTATCACAGGTGACTTCATTTCTCAACTCTTCAGACACCCATCCATCCCACAGCCATGCCACCCACTGCTGAGTGGACACAGCAGAACAGCTTCAGTTGGCCATCGCAACACTGAACTCCCATTAAGTAGGCTACATTAAGCCAGGCACGTACACCCCATCCACCCACAAAGAGCTGACCCGATTGGTTCTGACAAGTTGTTCCACAAAGGTGCCGCATCTTTTCTCTGCCCCAACAGTGAGGTCTTATTTCACTGTCTGTCCAAAACAACGGCCGACACAACCAGGGCCTTAATTCTGTGACAAATGAGGACCTTCATTGGGTCCAGGGAGAATAGTGAGACCCACACAGTCCCTTTACAATGCACAAAGGCACAGGCCTGTACCAGGATATGTCACAGTCTTATCACAATGTGCCAATGTCCCGTGTTACGGGGAAACAAGGCCACCGAGATGGCGGTACTGAAAAAAGTGTCTCCTTTATTGAAACGGCGAACTACAGCATCCTTGTTCGATATAGGCAACAAGGGAGTTTTTGTTTCTCATGGATTGGGTTCTTTACTCGCCCCTTCATCGACAACCCGTTAATCCCATTAATATGAAGAGAGCTCGGCAACCCGTGCTGGAACACGGCATTAGACCCATTAGCCAACACTGGCCCTCTGAATCCAAGGCCTTGTCTAGACCCATTACTGATACACCCACATGAAATCAAATGATGTGAGACCCATGTCTATTGATGGGGGGGAACACTACACCAGAGTTCCCCAACTGGGGGCCCACGGTTGACTTTATTTGTCCCCCGAAGTTGTCTAAGCAATATATATATATATATATATATATATATACACACGCATTCAGTGGCAAGAACAAGTATGTGAACCCTTTGGAATTACCTGGATTTCTGCATAAATTGGTCAACAAATTTAATCTGATCTTCATCTGTCACAACAATAGACAAACATAGTGTGCTTAAACGAATAACACAAAAAGTTTTGTATTTTTCTTGTCTATATTGAATACATAATTTAAACATTCACAGTGTAGGTTGGAAAAAGTATGTGAACCCCTAGGCTAATGACTTCTCCAAAAGATAATTGGAGTCAGGAGTCAACTAACCTGGAGTCCAATCAATGAGACGAGATTGGAGATGTTGGTTAGAGCTGCCTTGCCCTATAAAAAACACTCGCAACGTTTGAGTTTGCTATTCACATTGAACAAAAGAGATCTCACAAGACCTAAGATGAAGAATTGTTGACTTGCATAAAGTTGGAAAGGGTTACAAAAGTAACTCTAAAAGCCTTGCTGTTCATCAGTCCACAGTAAGACAAATTGTCTATAAATGAAGAAAGTTCAACACTGTTGGTACTCTCCCTAGGAGTGGCCGTCCTGCAAAGATGACTGCAAGAGCACAGCGCAGAATTCTCAATGAGGTTAAGAAGAATCCTAGAGTGTCAGCTAAAGACTTATAGGAATCTCTGGAATATGCTAACATCTCTGTTGACGAGTCTACAATACATAAAACACTAAACAAGAATGGTGTTCATGGTAGGACACCACAGAAGCCACTACTGTCCAAAAAAAACATCTGAAGTTTGCAAAAGTGCACCTGGATGTGGACAGGTGAAACTACAGTTGAGTTGTTTGGAAGGAATACACAACAACAAAAGGCACAGCACAACAACATCAAAACCTCATCCCAACTGTAAAGTCTGGTGGAGGGAGCATCATGGTTTGGGGCTGTTTTGCTGCCTCAGGACCTGGACAGCTTGCTATTATCGACGGAAAAATTAGTTCCATGTTAATCAAGACATTTTGCAGGAGAATGTTAGGCTTTCTGTTTTGGTTACTACATGATTCCATATGTGTTATTTCATAGTTTTGATGACTTCACCATTACTCTACAATGTAGGTGGAATGAGTAGGTGTGTCCAAACTTTTGACTGGTACTGAATATGTACTGTATATGAGAGAGAAAGATTTTTGTTTTTTGGGGGGGACTGTAAAAGACTGTAAAAGACACCAGCAAATCAACTCCAAGTCATTTTAATTATGGAAACCTGTTCCAAAGTATTCCTATGTGTAATAGAGAGATAAAGTTGAAGTCGGAAGTTTACAATCACCTTAGCCAAACACGTTTAAACCCAGTTTTTCACAATTCCTTACATATAATCTTAGTAAAAGTTCCCTGTCTTAGGTCAGTTAGGATCAACACGTTATTTTAAGAATGTGAAATGTCAGAATAATAGTAGATTGACTGATTTATTTCAGCTTTTATTTCTTTCATCACATTCCCAGTGGGTCAGAAGTTTACATACACTCAATTAGTATTTGGTAGCATTGCCTTTAAATAGTTTAACTTGGGTCAAACAATAGGTTTGGGCCATTTTGGGCCATTTCTCCTGACAGAGCTGGTGTAACTAAGTCAGGTTTGTAGGCCTCCTTGCTCGCACACGCTTTTTCAGTTCTGCCCACAAATTGTCTATAGGATTGAGGTCAGGGCTTTGTAATGGACACTCCAATACCTTGACTTTGTTGTCCTTAAGCCATGTTGCCACAACTTTGGAAGTATGCTTGGGGTCATTGTCCATTTGGAAGACCCATTTGCGACCAAGCATTAACTTCCTTACTGATATCTTGAGATGCATCCACATAATTTTCCTCCCTCATAACGCCATCTATTTTGTGAATTGCACCAGTCCCTACTGCAGCAAAGCACCCCCACAACATGATGCTGCCACCCCCGTGCTTCACAGTTGGGATGGTGTTCTTCGGGTTGCAAGCCTCCACCTTTTTCCACCAAACATAACGATGGCCAAACAGTTCTATTTTTGTTTCATCAGACCAGAGGACATTTCTCCAAAAAGTACGATCTTTGTCCCCATGTGCAGTTACAAACCGTAGTCTGGCTTTTTTATGGCGGTTTTGGAGCAAAGAGGCACTGAGTTTGAAGGTAGGCCTTGAAATACATCCACAGGTACACCTCCAATTGACTCATATAATGTCAATTAGCCTATCAGAAACTTCTAAAGCCATGACATAATTTTCTGGAATTTTCCAAGCTGTTTAAAGGCAAAGTCAACTTAGTGTATGTAAACTTCTGACCCACTGGAATTGTGATACAGTGAGTTATAAGTGAAATAATCTGTCTGTAAACAATTGTTGGAAAAATGACTTGTTTCATGCACAAAGTAGATGTCCTAACCGACTTGCCAAAACTATAGTTTGTTATCAAGAAATTTGTGGAGTGTTTGAAAAACAAGTTTTAATGACTCCAATCTAAGTGTATGTACATTTCCGACTTCAACTGTATATGTGATTCTATACAAATGTAAGCAAGGTTTAAAATGATTATGTTTTAGTCAAATGTTATATCTGTTTGGGGTTCTTGTGGTCAATTTGCAGTCTACATATTATTTTCAATTAAGTTCCGGCCCCCTTACCATCTGCTAAAGAAAAAAATCAGCCCACGACTGAATCTTGTTGATGATCCCTACACTACACCAAACCTTTACTGCGGGGGGCCTCTCTTCAGATATTGTGGAGAGTGTGCTGCAAGGGTTCTACTCTTTGACCAAGCTTCATGTGTTCTTTTGGCAGCTTAATTACTTATGTCACATTACTGTGTCGCACTCTTGCATTTTTTGCAATGCACTGCTGCCCATGTGAAGGATTTTTGTGCTGGTTGATCAAATCTTCTGTTCAATCTTAAATGTCTAAAATGATTATGAGTAGGCTGTGTGTGTGTGTGTGTGTGTGTGTGTGTGTGTGTGTGTGTGTGTGTGTGTCTGTCGAGGGGATGGTGAGGGCACCACATGATACATTTGGAGAGATAATCTGTTGGCTATAATTAAATAGCCAGCAAAGAGATTGGATAAAAGCAAAGAGGGCGCAGATTAAACTCTTGTGTAGCATGCTTCAAGTTCATCTTCAATGCTGTCCACCACAGAGCAGTAAACCCGACAACTACATAAGGCCCATCTCATTTCTGTGGATGCCTGTAGGATGATTACAAAGCATCCTGCTTCATTTAGGAGCACTGACTGTGAGGCTGTCAGTCTGTGCACAGGGTCTTTCATGAACCGGTGGGCAGTGACTGATCAGACCAACCCACACTCACCCTATTCCTACTGCAACTCACACATGGCAATCATCTGCCAAGGCAATCACAGAGGCAGCAGAATGGGCCAAGTCAATCCAATTTCTCCCATGGCCGATACCAGTCAGCTCCAGCAATCAAAGCCGTGGGGAGTTTGATCCCTTCAACCTCTCGACCTTCTCCATGCTGATGCAGCTCATCACAAATAGCTGGAGACAGAGGGAGGGTAAGACCTCTATCTTAAGACCTACGTCTAGACACCATCTGGACCATGGTGGTTATGGCTATATGCTGGCATCTCTGAAACACCTTCATTATGTTAAATGCCATCAATAATTCATTAAAAGTCCAAAGATCATTTACTTGCAATTGATAAGCACTTGACATTTTGCACTACTGTTTTGAATTAACCTACAGTGATACATTTTTTTATGTTTTAATTTTATTTCCCCTTTATTTAACCAGGTAGGCTAGTTGAGAACAAGTTCTCATTTACAACTGTGACCCGGCCAAGATAGAGCAAAGCAGTGCGACACAAACAACACAGAGTTACACATGGAATAAATAAAGTAGAGTCAATAACACAATAGAAAAAATCTATACACAGTGTGTGCAAATAAGGTAAGATTAGGGAGGTCAAACAATAAATAGGCCATAGTGGTGAAGTAATTACAATTTAGCAATTAAACACTGGAGTGATGTGCAGAAGATGAATGTAGAGATACTGGGATATGTACGGTTACAGAGGATATGTAAGGAAATGTCACTTTGAAATTATGTAAAAATATATAATATGTTATTACAGAGCAGATACCTACCCAAAAGGTTATTACTCTTCACAACGCCCTTGATTTTTCAAACCAAATCCAGTTTTGATCACCCGAAGCAGTGCTTAGACAGTGAGAGCTCAGAGGGATTATGACTGAGAAAGTTCACCTCAGCGCGGCAGGGTCACACCAGATCACCCAGTGGGAGCTGCCATCACATGTAATAATGCTGACAGTCACTGAGAGAGGCAGTGACCCAGAAAAGAAGGGCAGTAAAAAATACCCCTTAGTTAGTTAACAGTGTTGCTGTGTGACGTGCAACCCCAAACCCTCCCTCCTTTCCTGTCATTCCACGTTGAGCCTGATTATGTGCTGTAAAGTGCATCAACACAACACATTCTCATGTTCAAACTTGGAATATTGAGCAAATGTTTCCACATGTTATGCGATTCGATTGTTCATTTCAATGGAAACTCATTGCATGCATTTGAGCTATTCTTGCTTCCACAGGAAATGTGGACTGAGGGCCAGTGCCTTTAAATGAAGTCAGTTTGTCAAGTGAAATACCAAGGTCTCCTCAAATCGTATTCAGAGGTTATTGGCAGTTAGGAAAATGTGCATCGTATCTAGTCAACTGTTTCCCATGACCTAAAAGTGAACTGATCGTATCCAAGGCTAAAATGTTTCAAGTAATTATGTGGGTTTGTGGGAAACTGAAGCAATGCACAACATACTGCAACCTCTTATTAATAGTATTTTTAGCATTAAATATTGAAAGCTTTTTAGACTCGCATTTGTGGCGAGAGTGAAAATAACATCTTCATGTCTGCTGGAAAATACAGTTATGAAGTGAAGTCAACCCATGTATCTTTGATCAGAACTGTGCTGATCTTTTTAGACTGTAGATGAGAAATCGTATATCTGATCACAATTGAAACCAACTTCTAAGCATTTGCATTAAGGGAACAATAACTGCATAACTCAATAACTGGAAGTCGCAAGAGATAATAGTAATAATAATAGAATGGAAGGACACTGTATTGTATGGTAAACCATTGAAATAAGAGAACATTTCAAAACTCTTCAGTCTCAATGACGTGGAAAAATAACAGGTGACAATGTGTGAACAATACAAGGGACTCCTCTCACATGGACCTCTTAGATGGCTTCATCGCTCAGACTATCTGACATCTGGCAAACACTGACATCGCCATCCTGATTGCACTGAACATGTTCCTCTTGACTCCACCTCAAACCCGAGGGAACAGGGGAGAAAAACCCTCAACGCTTCGCAAATGTGACCATCTGGCGGCGGCCGACGGAAGATTAGAGCGGGAGGTCCTGCACGCCTTGTCTGCCGTCCGTGTATCCACCCCAATCTGGATGCTTCCACTAATTACAGGGCACTGGGAGAGACTGAGGGAGATATACTCAGACTGTTAGGTTGACGCCCTTGGGTTCTTGGGCTCGTTACATTACCACTGCGCTGGGGCTGGGGCGGGCTGGGGTTGGGCTGGGGCAGGCTGGGGTTGGGCTGGTCCATTCTATCCCACTAGATGGACACTACAGGCAGGGCTGGAGCAAAGCAGAGCAGAGCAGAGCCCAGACAGCAGTACCACAGAAACCCAACCAGGGCCAGCCAAGGCTATTTACAGGGCTCAAGCAACTTTACACGGACAGACAACCCAGGAGGGGGAGAGTAGATAGGTCATAGGTCATACTCACACACACAGACTAACAACATTTCTACAAAAACTATCTGCATTGACCCTTCTGTTTTAGTTTTTATTTCTACACTGACATTATGCACACTACACACACTCAGATACCAACACACACACACTTCATTTTCTCACACACACATAACACGCACACATATTCATACTGAGTCTACACACACACTAACACAAAATCATAATTTACGCTGCTGCTACTGTTTATCATATATCCTGATGAGTAGTCACTTTACCCCCATACATATCTACCCCTACTACTCCAGTATCCCTGCACATTGTAAATATTGTATTGGCACTGACCCTGGAACTGCCTCTGTAGATAGCTTACTGACCCTGGAACTGCACCTGTATATAGCTTACTGAACCTGGAACTGCATCTGTATATAGCTTACTGACCCTAGAACTGACCCTGTATATAGCTTACTGACCCTAGAACTGACCCTGTATATAGCTTACTGACCCTAGAACTGACCCTGTATATAGCTTACTGCCCCTGTATACAGCTTACTGACCTTAGAACTGCCCCTGTATATAGCTTACTGAACCTGGAACTGCACCTGTATATAGCTTACTGACCCTAGAACTGACCCTGTATGCAGCTTACTGACCTTAGAACTGCCCCTGTATATAGCTTACTGAACCTGGAACTGCACCTATATATAGCTTACTGACCCTAAAACTGACCCTGTACATAGCTTACTGACCCTAGAACTGACCCTGTATATAGCTTACTGACCCTGGAACTGACCCTGTATATAGCTTACTGACCCTGGACCTGACCCTGTATATAGCTTACTGACCCTAGAACTGACACTGTATATAGCTTACTGACCCTGGAACTATGTCTGTATATAGCTTACTGACCCTGGAACTGCGTCTGTATATAGCTTACTGACCCTGGAACTGACCCTGTATATAGCTTACTGACCCTATATATAGCTTACTGACCCTGGAACTGACCCTGTATATAGCTTACTGACCCTAGAACTGACCCTGTATATAGCTTACTGACCCTATATATAGCTTACTGACCCTGTATATAGCTTACTGACCCTATATATAGCTTACTGACCCTATATATAGCTTACTGACCCTATATATAGCTTACTGACCTTATATATAGCTTACTGACCCTGGAACTGACCCTGTATATAGCTTACTGACCCTGGAATTGCGTCTGTATATAGCTTACTGACCCTAGAACTGGCCCTGTATATAGCTTACTGATCCTGGAACTGCCCCTGTACATAGCTTACTGAACCAGGAACTGCACCTGTATATAGCTTACTGACCCTAGAACTGACCCTGTATAAAGCTTACTGACCCTAGAACTGACCCTGTATATAGCTTACTGACCCTGGAACTGACCCTGTATATAGCTTACTGACCCTGGAACTGACCCTGTATATAGCTTACTGAACCTGGAACTGGCCCTGTTTATAGCTTACTGACCCTGGAACTGACCCTGTATATAGCTTACTGACCCTAGAACTGACCCTGTATATAGCTTACTGACCCTGGAACTGACCCTGTATATAGCTTACTGACCCTAGAACTGACCCTGTATATAGCTTACTGACCCTGGAACTGACCCTGTATATAGCTTACTGAACCTGGAACTGCCCCTGTATATAGCTTACTGACCCTAGAACTGCCCCTGTATATAGCTTACTGAACCTAGCAACTGCGCCTGTATATAGCTTACTGACCCTGTATATAGCTGGGGCGGCAGGGTAGCCTAGTGGTTACAGTGTTGAACTAGTAACCAGAAGGTTGCAAGTTCAAATCCCTGAGCTGACAATGTACAAATCTGTTGTTCTGCCCCTGAACAGGCAGCTTACTGATCCTGGAACTGCCCCTGTACATGAACAGGCAGGGGCAGAACTGTTCCTAGGCAATCATTGAAAGAACTGGCCCTGTATATAGCTACTGGCCCTGTATATAGCGTACATGTTCTTCTTATTTCTGGTGTGTTTTTGTTCTAATTTACCTTTTTTATAGTACTACTGATATTGATTACTGCATTTCTGGGAAAGAGCAAGCAGGGAAGGCATTTCACTGCACATGACAATAAAACTTTAAACACATACACACAGCACTCTGACTACACTATAAGAGGCAGAGGTTGTTAATTGACAGAAAGCTACATAATGACGTGTCATCAAACATAGTGATTCATTATAGTTTGAGCCACTCAACCACTCCTTAATGCGATACGTGGAAGAAACCATGTCAAGGTTTATTTAGAACAGATTACTGGACAGCCAGGCAGGAACTATGGACCATGAATCCATTCTGAACATTAAGTAACAACATGTTGGGGGAAAAAATTATTCATCCTAACTCTAAGCAGTGCTTTATATCTGTAAAAATATGATTCTAATTATATTCCACATATCCCTACTTTATCATAAAAAAGTCTAGGAATTTCGGTATTCCACTGCTTCTCCCCAACCGACGAAGCCTTGTGTGTCAATGACCTGAAGCATGTGGCACTCTGGCCATCAAGTCCCAGACCACATCATCCGACTGCAGTGCTACATGCTTTGACTGCATCCCCCTGTCAGGCCACAGCAACGCTCAGGAAGGCTCTGTCCTCAATAACAAACTATGTGTGTCATTCACACATTTATATACACCATCCTAACAAGATAACATTTTAGCTGAGAAAGAGAAGTGTGCCATGCAGCATTGTTGAAGAAGAGCAAGGCATTTCATACTAGCCATGACAAGAGATACAATGCATTCGGAAAGTATTCAGACCCCTTGACTTTTTCCACATTTTGTTACGTTAGACCCTTATTCTTAAATTGATTAAATACTTTTTTTCCCTCATCAATGTGCACCCATTACCCCATAATGACAAAGCAAAAACAGGAAAAACAGACCCTTTGCTCAGTACTTTGTTGGGCCAGCATCCCGGAGTCGCCTCTTCACTGTTGATGTTGAGGGTACTATTTATCAAAGCTGCCAGTTGAGGACTTGTGAGGCGTCTGGTTCTCAAACTAGACACTCTAATGTACTTGTCCTCTTGCTCAGTTGTGCACCAGGGCCTCCCACTCCTCTTTCTATTCTGGTTAGAGCCAGTTTGCGCTGTTCTGAGACGGCAGTAGTACACAGCGTTGTACGAGATCTTCAGTTTCTTGGCAATTTCTTGCATGGAATAGCCTTCATTTCTCAGAACAAGAATAGACTGACAAGTTTCAGAAGAAAGTTCTTCGTTTCTGGCCATTTTGAGCCTGTAATCGAACCCACAAATGCTGATGCTCCAGATACTCAACTAGTCTAAAGAAGGACAGTTTTATTGCTTCTTTAATCAGAACAACAGTTTTCAGCTGTGCTAACATAATTGCAAAAGGGTTTTCTAATGATCAATTAGCCTTTTAAAATTATAAACTTGGATTACCTAACACAACGTGTCATTGGAACACAGGAGTGATGGTTGCTGATAATGGGCCTCTGTACGCCTATGTAGATATTCAATTTAAAAAATCAGCCGTTTCCAGCTGCAATAGTCATTTAAAACATTAACAATGTCTCCACTGTATTTCTGATCAATTTGATGTTATTTTAATGGACAAAAAAATTGCTTTTCTTTCAAAACCAAAGACATTCTAAGTGACACTACCTTTGAACGGTAGTGTATGTAAATAAGGTTTTTCTGCAGAAATGTCTAAAAATCTGTTTTCTCTTAGTCATTATAGGGTATTGTGTGTAGATTGAGGATTTTTTGTAACGTTAAAAAAATGTGGAAAAAGTCAAGGGGTCAAGTCACGGGGTCTGAATACTTTCCGAAGGTAATGTAACTCAAACAATATAGTGATACTCTAACGCTTATGTACCATAAGGGTATAGTACTTTCAGATCAACGCTCTCATTTCATCATGAAATTGTCAACAATATTTCAGAGAAGAGCGTGTAGGTGTAGGCCTAGGACTTCTGAAAAATAGAAATCTCTATATCTGTTTTCTAAGAAGACATTAAGTTGATCAACTCCCTCAGGGCTGACACAGGAGAACAGTTTTATTTTCCTACTCCTGTCCTCCACATTTCCCTTTGATTCAGTTCAGTATCATCCAAACAAAATCACGGATGTTTTTGCAACATAAATCCAAATCAGCAACAATAATGCTGATGATGCAGCTAATGCCAAAGCCATGTTCACAAAACCTGCAGAGTGCAGACCCTTTCTTTTTCTGCAGGGTCATACATCAAACGCATCTGGACAGGTTCATAGCAATTCAGAGAATGAAATTGGGCAATATTTTTCTCCTGACACAAACCTATTCACTCCTATTGGTGGTAAAGGTCTCAGGATTATAGCTATAGACAGAGATATGAACAACACATATGACATATGACTCACTATGTTGTCATCCAGGTGTCAAGGCTCTGTGTGATAATGATGACCGTGCCCAGATGGAGAACTCCCAGAAGTAATTCTGACATCACATAATGGAGTAATTGTCCACTCCTCAAGGATGGGCTGTTTGTGCAGGGAGTTGGGTGTGGTGGTGGTGGTGAAAGCATTGACAGAAGAAAGCCTTGTGAGGCCCCTCCATTCCTCCATAGAAAAGTTATCTTCGGTGCTAGGCTAGCAAACACATTGCACAAAACGTGTAGTTACGGTGTTGTTAACTTAGACCATGACGAGTTACAATTAATAACAACTGGTATGTGGCAGGTGACTTAAATTAACCAGTAAAACCAGTGACCTTTCATCAGGTTTTTCCTACAGAGATCTGACTCAGCAAACCCTACATTCATTAAAGCAGGCAGAGCACTCCATTCTTGTAGGCGCTATTTTCTCAAGAATACAACTGAAAGTAACAAGAACAGTATAATGATGTATTCCTGAGCAACAAGACTCCAAGAGCAGATCGATGTGAAATCCTCATGTGGCATGCTGTCAGCCACCCTTGGTGCTCCTGGCCATGCTCAATGCACAACTGCCACATTGGATTTAAACTTTTAATCATTAAATATTTAAATCAAAGCAGTTTCTCAACTGGTGTACAAAATTGCTCTCTGAATTTCGAGAGGAGGATGTATTACACATTGAGACCAAATATCCATATTTGATTCCTTGCTATTTAGAATTTAAGAAATTCAGTTGTTAAGTGCACAACTACATGTAGCCTAAAGGTATAGATAACAGATTGTCATGTTAGAAGATGCAAACCAATTTGCATTGAAATTACCTCAAATATTATTCAAACGAGTGGTATCCAATCCGATAAGATCCTTTAAGGTTTATGGTTTAAATTCAGTTCTCCCCAAAAAGTGAGCTCACGGTTTGATAAAGATAAAGCTTCTTATTCACACATATGATATCAGCCATCAGTAAGCCCCTTTCCCCATCATTATACCACATCTGCTTCTTCTCCAGGCAAATCACATGTTAACAAGTCAGGATACCACCTCACTAATGACTACTAATTACATACTGTACAAGCCTGAACAAAACGCCAGCGCTAAAAACAGATAGGATAGTTAGTATGTCATATCTCAGAAACAAATAGCAGGTGATATGGTTTGGGCTTCAGCACAGTAAAAGAGTGGGTTTGTCATAAGATAGACTATTATTACAATGGCCATTAGTTTAAAATTGAGGATAATATATTCACATGGGGGTGCGTGCTACGCACACACAAACTACAACCTGGAGGCTGAAATGTAGAATGTGTACACTGACACATCTCAGTGGTCCTGCAGCAGTCAGTGGTAGCCTTAACCTCTCCACATTGTAGCCACTCCCAGGAAGATTTATGAAAACTGAACACCACTGCTGTCACATGAGTGATGGTGTGTCCTGAGCACAAAGTACAAAGGCGTATAATCCTGTATAAGTTTATGACTCCATCACAAAAATGTAGGCTATAAGATTACAATGAAACTTTGGCCGCTGGTTCGAATACCCGAGCCAACAAGGTGAAAAATCTGCCGATGTACCCTTGAGCAAGGCACTTAACCCTAATTCGCTCCAGTGGCGCCGCACTACTATGGCTGACCCTGTAAAACAACACATTTCAGTGTGCCGATCTGGTGTATGTGGGGAAAAAAAACATGTAAAAAAATTAAAAAACATCAACACACCACTTGGCATGAGTGCAGTAGATTTACGCTCACTGAACAGCATCCCCAGGCTACATTTTAATGGTCTCAATGCATCCATAGAAACAGTAGCACTTATACTAATAACTTAATTTCCTATAGGCCATAGCTGTCCAAATACATAACAATGATGGCTCTAATTCTGCATGTATCAAACCTTTTACAAGCAGTTAGGCTATTGACCAAATGATTGAAGTGTAATACATTGGCATCCGCATTACAGTATAAGCCTCCTATGTAGTACACTGCATTACTTGCTTATCATAGAACACCAGGTTAGTTTTAAAAACCTGGTGTACATTTAGACATCAGGCATTACAAGTTAAAACATTATATTTAAATTATTAATCAATCAATTAATAAATCAACCAAGCTAATATACTGAGGCCATAGCGGGTTAAAATGCCCAGTAGTAGGTCTATAGCAGTAAGAAGTTGGTAAAAGAAAAGTGCTTAGGTTTTGTGATCTTCATTCCTTACAGGTACTTAAATCTGTTTGGCACAATACATTCTCAGGCCCGGGAGAAATATTGTTTCCCTGGAGGCAGATACATTTTCACGGTGCAGCCCAGACGGCAACAGACTGAACTGAACGCATCTCTACTTTTAAGACCGTTGCTTTCAATGGAGCATGAACCACTTGAGAATTGATCAATGTTTTAATCTGCCTAATAAAGCACGCTGTTTTTAAGACGTCCTATTGCCTATTTAAAACAGGGTTGGCTTATTTAATTTGTTTAGGATCATCAATCATTATTGTCTGTTAGAATAATGATATTCATTAAATATGATTCACCTGTTTCTCGGGACGGTACAGCACCTAACAAATACGACTGGTTCACACGTAATTTGAAAAGACTTGGTCATGATAACGGTTTTATTTTAGTGATGTGCCATGGACATGGTGATTATGGAATACAACGTATCAAATTACTCCCATAATCATTTTGTTGCGTTAGGTTAATTTCGCCTGCAATAATGTATTATCGTCTCAGGATTCAAACTTTATGCAGTGACACTGTGTACTGGCAAGCTATACCTGCTGTTTACCAAGACCTTGCCGCCAACACGGAGCTGACAGAAGTCACCCTCCCTCGGCCCGCCATTCCTTAC
This sequence comes from Oncorhynchus clarkii lewisi, assembly GCF_045791955.1. Lineage (NCBI taxonomy): Eukaryota > Metazoa > Chordata > Actinopteri > Salmoniformes > Salmonidae > Oncorhynchus > Oncorhynchus clarkii. Next base: position 78,108,233 of record NC_092148.1, on the reverse strand, counting down.
ACTACCGCGAAATGTTGTATAGAAATGTGAACACGTTTCCTACTATGCCAAGCAATAAACTACCATTATGCAAAACCATTGTGTTGTATGACAATATGGGCAGAACAGCAATGCCATCGGAGGCGGACGTCATCTGTCATGCAATCATGTACCTGTCATCGTAGCAGAAATCAGCGCCCAGAGTGTTGACATAGAGGACCAAAGCCACAGCGCTGCACACGAATTCTGCAATCATTTCTCAAAAAAGAAAACAAGAAAAGAAAACGAAGAACAGTGGAGATAGATCTCAAATCCGATCTCTATTCTCTCTCTCCGTCTTTGTCAAGAAGTCTCTACGAAAACAGAAATTCCAATTCCCCATCCTCGCAAAGTGTTGAAAGTGGATAATCCAGGCATCCTCCTTCTAACCCATTTTGAGCTAGAGGAGGGCAGTTTTGATCCGACACGAAATAGAGCAAAACGGCCAGCATTTACGGTTTCTGTGACTGCATTTGCACGCCTTTCCTACAAGACTGCTCCTATGATGCATAGTGAGTGGTCCGCTGGATAAACGTCGTGATTGAGCCGCGTGTGGTTCAAAGGATATTCTGCGCATGTGCGATGCCCCTCCTCCCAACAGTGAATAGAATAAAGGATGCTAATGATTTGAGGATTAGGTTTGACTGCATGGTGATGGCACACCTCTTGATTGCGAACCGCTGGTATCCCCCGTAGCCTTCTATGTGTATTCTAGCCGTGATTATATAGCCCATTATGAGTGTGAATATGCCATTCTTGGTTTAAAGGAACAGTGACACCGGTCGCGCGTGTTTTTTCCAACCTCTGGGGAGCTCTTTGTATACACAGCATAGTCGCATAATCTGGTTTTAAACCGAGCAGTAGGCTATAAACAGTACTTGGTTAGGGCCACACTGCGCAAGGCATACAAACACTAGGTTTGATCTACCCTCTGCTGAAACCATTTTTTTAAATATAAATATAATTTGAAACTAATTGAATAGAACTACTGACCTACAAGGATACAAAATATGAGTTATTCAGGCGTCAAATGTCTGTTGATTACTGGATTATAAAATCTGAAATGGCATAATGGTTGTTGTTCATTACTCTTAAATAACCAATCAACAGACATTTGATTAGAGACTAAGGATTGTATGTCAGAAATGAGAATGTGAAATGACAGGTGTCTTCTCTAAAGTGTTACGACACGTTAACCGTGTAGTAAATATTCCATTGAGGTTTGTCTTCAGAGGCAAAACACTCCACTTAAATTGCAATAAACCTGAGGCAGAAAAAATGGTCCAATAAAAAAAAGAACAAACAACATTCTAAGCAGACTAAACTCCACTCCATGTTGAACAAAGTTTCTGATTAGAATACTCTACCAATGGAGTGGAGCAGAGACAAGACGTTGTGGAATCTAGCTCCGACTACATCGATTCGCCCAAGATCAATACTTTAAAAATGTAAATTATGAAACGCCAACCTTGTACCTGTGTTCGTCCTTAGTATTTGCGTGCCTTTCTTTATTTCCATACTTTTTCAATAAACATTAATCAAATACAACCACCGACATCAGAAACGTCCTTCACCATGGAGTGGAGTTTATTCCGCTACCTCAGGAGATCATTTGAAGTTAAATTGTGTTAAAGAAATCTACGGCAGAGAAATAATATGACCGCCTGGGGGGGAAAAAATATTTCAGGGGAAGTAGGTGTAATATCTGAATGACCTATTACTATCCATAATCTACAACATGGCTATAAAACACTTATAACAGATCCATTCCTTTAGTATGAATCAAGGCAGGCGGGGTGTCTTTACAGCAATCATTTACTTTTGTGGCCATTGCAGGCTACTACGACGAGTGCTTCCATTGGTCTTTGAAAACATCCAGTAGAGGGCTCACACAGCAAGAAGAGCAACACTGACTGTTCTCAGCAACAGGGAGTCAAACTTTTAAGCAATGCAGCACAGTCATTCTTCCAACTGTATGTGTGTTGGAAAGTGTTTTCAATATGTACTAATGGAATAATATAACCATTTGAGTGTTTGGATATGGAGAGATTGAGATGAAGTAGGGGGAACAGATGAGAAAAAATAAAAACAGAATCAATCTCTGTGCTCCATAGTGTGATCCATAGATGAAGAGGCCAGTATGGTACACTGCACTTAGACGCTTGAGCAATGGAGATAACAGAGCATCTCCACTTTCAAAATAGAAGTGCACATTTATTTTTTTTGCACCCCCACTTTCTTACCCAAAAAGTATCACGATCCATCGGGTAATTTGCCATTTTCAATGATTAGTAATGTTTTGAGCTAGTCTGCATTAAAATTGATATGTCCATTTTATGTACGATATAATAATTAACAGATTGCATTTTGCATCCCCCATCGCCTCAAGATGAATGCTTTAGCCCACTGGAAAGTTTTGCTTCCCTCCCACACACCACTGTTTTGGTTTAGTGCAGTTAGAAAGCACTAGTTGTACCATTGGTGTTGAAAAGGAAAAGACACCTGGAAAAGAAAATTGTTCATCTATTTTGTTGTACCGTTACATTTGTATCGTTGTTTCATGTCTAATGCACTCAAGGTGTTCCTACATATCATTTGAGAGGCGTCCACCACAAGCAAATTTTGTCATTTGACTTTGCCTGTAAGAACCATGATGAGCACAGGCATGTCTGATTAGGCTTCACTGTATCGCAGCCTCTGGGAGAATCTCAATTGCTTGCGTCCTCTCTCCTTGCCTCAGAGGGGAGGGACATCTGGCTTTCTCCTCCAATGTGTTTTGAGAAGGAGAGAGGATGCGAGGAGTATGCATTTGAGATTCTGCCACTGACATCCATCAGCCTACCAAAGGTTGGACCTTTGGAGAAAACTGAATGTCCGGTAGCTCACGGGCTGTCAATGAGTAGCTCGCAAGAATATACCAAAGACAGTTCAGTATGAAGCACAGAAGGCTGGTGGCACCTTAATTGGGGAGGACGAGCTTGTTGTAATGGCTGGAGAAGAATGGGTGGAATGGTATCAAATACATCAATCATATGGTTTCCATGTGTTTGATGCCATTCCATAGGCTCCGTTCCAGCCATTATTATGAGCCATCCTCCTCTCAGTAGCCTCCACTGGTGTGAAGATAGGTTAGAACTGCATCTCCAATATAAATCTCTGATCACACTTGTAGGTGATGTCATGTTGACATTAGTTAGCTAATTGGATGCGTAGAACTGAGCTATATATTGTTTTAAGGTCATACCAAGGAATATTTTGCTATTTGATTTTGGAATTTTAAGATCCCTTGAAGTATCAAAAAATATATAGAATAGTTTTTTGATGAAAAATGTTATTTGGCCTTACTGCTACTAGCCCATACAAACGCATTGAATAACAGAAGCACTACATGGAACAACAGATAGTCACCAAAAAATTATCTGAAGGAAGTTTGTTCTTAAGAAAGATAAGGAATTATTATTATTATTATTATAGGTAATTATATATTTTGTTACATCTATTTAACCCCCAAAATATTGGATCATATTACTCCAGTGCTAGCCTCTCTACACTGGCTTCCTGTCAAAGCAAGGGCTGATTTCAAGGTTTTACTGCTAACCTACAAAGCATTACATGGGCTTGCTCCTACCTATCTCTCTGATTTGGTCCTGCCGTACATACCTACACGTACGCTACGGTCACAAGACGCAGGCCTCCTAATTGTCCCTAGAATTTCTAAGCAAACAGCTGGAGGCAGGGCTTTCTCCTATAGAGCTCCATTTTTATGGAACGGTCTGCCTACCCATGTCAGAGACGCAAACTCGGTCTCAACCTTTAAATCCTTACTGAAGACTCATCTCTTCAGTGGGTCATATGATTGAGTGTAGTCTGGCCCAGGAGTGGGAAGGTGAACGGAAAGGCTCTGGAGCAACGAACCACCCTTGCTGTCTCTGCCTGGCCGGTTCCCCTCTTTCCACTGGGATTCTCTGCCTCTAACCCTATTACAGGGGCTGAGTCACTGGCTTTACTGGGGCTCTCTCATGCCGTCCCTGGAGGGGGTGCGTCACCTGAGTGGGTTGATTCCCTGATGTGGTCATCCTGTCTGGGTTGCCCCCCCCCCCCCCCTTGGGTTGTGCCGTGGCGGAGGTCTTTGTGGGCTATACTCGGCCTTGTCTCAGGATGGTAAGTTGGTGGTTGAAGATATCCCTCTAGTGGTGTGGGGGCTGTGCTTTGGCAAAGTGGGTGGGGTTATATCCTTCCTGTTTGGCCCTGTCCGGGGGTGTCCTCGGATGGGGCCACAGTGTCTCCTGACCCATCCTGTCTCAGCCTCCAGTATTTATGCTGCAGTAGTTTATATGTCGGGGGGCTAGGGTCAGTTTGTTATATCTGGAGTACTTCTCCTGTCCTATTCTGTGTCCTGTGTGAATCTAAGTGTGCGTTCTCTAATTCTCTCCTTCTCTCTTTCTCTTTCTGAGCCCTAGGACCATGCCCCAGGACTACCTGACATGATGACTCCTTGCTGTCCCCAGTTCACCTAGCCGTGCTGCTGCTCCAGTTTAAACTGTTCTGCCTTATTATTATTCGACCATGCTGGTCATTTATGAACATTTGAACATCTTGGCCATGTTCTGTTATAATCTCCACCCGGCACAGCCAGAAGAGGACTGGCCATCCCACATATGCTCTCTCTAATTCTCTCTTTCTTTCTCTCTCTCGGAGGACCTGAGTCCTAGGACCATGCCCCAGGAATACCTGACATGATGACTCCTTGCTCCACCTGACTGTGCTGCTGCTCCAGTTTCAACTGTTCTGCCTTATTATTATTCGACCATGCTGGTCATTTATGAACATTTGAACATCTTGGCCATGTTCTGTTATAATCTCCACCCGGCACAGCCAGAAGAGGACTGGCCACCCCACATAGCCTGGTTCCTCTCTAGGTTTCTTCCTAGGTTTTGGCCTTTCTAGGGAGTTTTTCCTAGCCACCGTGCTTCTACACCTGCATTGCTTGCTGTTTGGGGTTTTAGGCTGGGTTTCTGTACAGCACTTTGAGATATCAGCTGATGTACGAAGGGCTATATAAATAAATTTGATTTGATTTGATTTGATTTTGATTTGATGAAGCTGGTTGAGAGAATGCCAAGAGTGTACAAAGCTGCCATCAAGGCAAACGGTGGCTTTGAAGAATCTCAAATATAAAATATATTTTGATTTGTTTAGCACTTATTTGGTTACTATATGATTCCATATGTGTTATTTGATCTTTTTGATGTCTTCACTATTACTCTACAATGTAGAAAATAGTAAAAATAAAGAAAAAGCCTTGAATGAGTTGGTGTGTCCAAACGTTTGACTGGCACTGTACATGTGTGTGTGTTTGTCAGCGTGTGGCATTCTCCCACATCTAGTACCATTCCACCAAATAACATCTGTCTTCAGACATAAGACTAAAAGGAGTAACATAGGACATAGAGAGGTCCTTTAAATGAATGCCAGTGCAGAGAGAGTATCTATGATAATCCTATTTCTCACAGACACAGTATTGTTCAACGGAACACCCATCGTCATTCCAATCCCCTGGGTCTGTTGAACGGTGTATAAACTCCCCACAGTCCTGCTCTGTTTCTTTCCAGCTATTAGGCTGTCCATCCCCCCAATACCTGAAGTAGAAACAACACATAGAATCAAACTGTCAACTCTATCAGAGCCTACTACTCCAGTCAGTGATTTCTAATAGAAACAGAACTCTTCAAATGTCTTACGTGGTAGTCAGTGGTGTGCCGTCCACCCATTTCCAGGTTCCCTCAGCAAATGTGTCAGTCAGACCAATCCAGATTTGTTTATTTGCTCCGTTTAACCCATTGATAAATACCTGTCATTGCAGCACAGAAAAAAGACATTGCTCATATATATCCTCTATCACCCACCTCTCTCTGTCTTTATCTCTCTCACCTGTTCCTCTCTGTTGTTTATGATCACAAGGTGTGCTTCTCTCCTTAGACAGTCCATTCTGCTCTCCTCCCAGGTTTTATTCACAGTTGAGAAGAAGTAACAGCTGGTTTCGAACTTTATCCATCCTTCGTGACAAGGTCTCCCTAGAAGTTTTCCTTACTTTATTTACAATCATTGATTGATACCACTCTCATTGAATGAAGTAGCAAGAAAACAACATGACACAGAAAGGACTTCTAATGAAGTCAAATGTCATTTTACTCACCTTTGAGCTTCTTGTTCAGTCTGATTGTCTCCCTCTGTAGCTTGTCTCTATCTTTAGTCAGGGTGCTATAACTGGTCTGTAGCTGGTCTCTATCTTTAGTCAGGGTGCTATAACTGGTCTGTAGCTGGTCTCTATCTTTAGTCAGGGTGCTATAACTGGTCTGTAGCTGGTCTCTCTCTTTAGTCAGGGTGCTATAATTGATATGTAGCTGGTCTCCCTCTTTAGTCATGTTGTTGTAGCTGGTCTGTAGCTGGTCTCTCTCAGGAGAATAATGCTGACCAGTGACTAGGGGAACAGTGAAACATTGAAAACATTTCACAATAATTATGTCACTGAAGAAGATCAATGTTTTAGTGAGAACATACTAAACTTACAGTGTACACACAGGCCTATGATCCCAGCCAGTAGGAGAACACACAGCAGCCCCAGACACAATGCAGCAACTTTGTATGGTCTCTTCCACCACTGGGGCGGCAGGGTAGCCTAGTGGTTAGAGCGTTGGACTAGTAACCGGAAGGTTGCAAGTTCAAACCCCCGAGCTGACATGGTAAAAATCTGTCGTTCTGCCCCTGAACAGGCAGTTAAACCCACTGTTCCTAGGCCGTCATTGAAAATAAGAATTTGTTCTTAACTGACTTGCCTGGTTAAATAAAGGTAAAATAAAAAAAAATAAAAAAAATAAAAAAACTGAAAATGTACTACATCACAAGATATTATCAATCTTATTAGAAACATATTGGGTCGTTTTCACAGCATTCTATTTCATTACAACTGGTCAAACTGATGCCATTTGGAACTTTTGCACAGAAAATCTTTACCTTCTTTTTGATTTTTGCATTTTCTCCCCGGTCCCTAAACGTTTGACAGAGAAAACCTGACCAATCTCAACTAGACGGAAGTATTAATTCTATCGATGTATGACATTACTCTGGTGAGCAAGGGTTTATTTAGTCTTCTAGAACAGGATTTCTCAAACTCTGTCTTGGGGCCTCCCCTGGGCGCACCTTTTGGTGTTTGCCCTAGCACTACACAGCTGATTCAAATAACCTACTCACCTTCAAGCTTTGATTATTTGAATCAGCTGTGTAGTGCTAGGGCAAAAACCAAAACGTGCCCCCAACGGGGCCACAGGACCGAGTTTGGGAAGCCCTGTTCTAGGGCAACATACAGTATAATGACAGAAGAGAAGCTGCATGTATCTAATTATAGACAAGTTGACTAACAAATAGCCTACCAAAATGTTGGAAATTATAAGCAGAAACATATCTAAATCATGTCAAAAAATATTTCCGCTGTCTCTGACTATATCCTATGACACATTTTGTATATTAGTGGGTTAGGGTCGGGTGCGGTCCTCAGATTTTCACTTTATCACGAATAGTCGGGCGGTTGCAGATGGATTATTAACAAATGCGGTTGGGTGCGGGTGAACAAACAACTGACCCGCACCACTAGTGTGTGTGTGTGTTGGTACCTGAATATTTAACGCCATCTCTTGTTCTGGTCATGCTATGTGTGTCGTCATCAATATCCAATATCTTCATTGTGCTGGAATCATTGTCTTCTAACTGTGTTTGTAAAGATTTCCTCAGATACTGTGCCTGTACCTTGCCGTACTTTAGGTCTACATTCAGAAAATCTGATGGCCGCAGTATGTGTGTATGTACAGTATGTATTGGCAAAGTTTGTCTATCAAAAACACTAACCCAAAACACTGAAGTCAAAAAGTCAAATATACTAGCATGCCAAATAAGCACATATAAACAGACAGATTCTCAGACCCTCAGTGACACATTAGCCCACAAAATAGTCAGACAATGAATACAAAACAACAAATGCAATGGAAATAATTCTTACCATGGTCTTTGACATTTGAAAATGGATTAATCCAAATATATTGCACTTGTGTGGATTTAAGTCATATGATGACCCTACTGTACTGAAATGTATTGATCTAGCACCAAACGCAAGATCCTGGTCACCAAACGTGTTTTATAGTCCAAAGTACAGTACATTTTGTGCCAACATCATCATACCATTACTTGGTCAAACAGTTATGAAGTAACAATGTACCATTGTAACTTGTGGTTGATTTGGGCGTACCCATCAAATGTGATGATTAGTAAGAAACTATCCATCTGTCTAAGGCCTTATGGTTAGGCGGAAGTCAAGATAATGTGATTTCCCAGGAAAGGTGCTGCATAGGATTTAAGAGAGGTCATAGTTCTTTAGAAGACGAGGTGCAGTTCATGGTCGAACGAAGATTTTACAGAACAACATTCTTTAGCTGATATATTTTCTACTGTACTGGCACTGTACCGGTCAATGGCACTTCTCCTTCTCTCTCACTCTCATTGTTTCACTTCCCTCTCTCTTTCTTGTTCTTTCTCTCTTCGTTCTGCATTATTATGCAGATGCAGATATTGTGAAATCAAAAGGAAATGCTCCATAAGCAGACTCAAGTCACTCTCCTGAAATGCCTCTCAGAATTGTTCCTAGCAATAAGTTATTTTCATCTATAATTTATTTAAAAAAGATTTGATACGTGAGGTTAATATAACATGGTGTTTAGAGGGACAAGAAACATCTCTGGTTTAACATTTTACTGCAGTGGGCCGAATCAGGGTCAATCAGAGGGATGTGTCTATTAGAAATCACTGACTGGAGTAGTAGGCTCTTATATAGTTGACAGTTTGAGTCTATGTGTTGTTTCAACTGCAGGTATTGGGGGGATGGAAAGCCTAGCAGCTGGAAAGAAACAGAACAGGACTGTGGGGAGTTTGTACACCATTCAACAGACCAGAGGATTGGAATGACGAAAGATGCTCCCTTGAAGAAATATACACTGAACTAGATGTGGAAGAATGGCACCCGTACACACACACACACACACACACAAAGTGTGTGCACATTTTACACAATGTATATCTTCAATAGCAGTTATCAATAAATCACTGTTGAGTTAATCATACATTAATTTAAGTGACTGTATAAAATAATGTTTTATGTTTATACAGTATGTTTGCTCCTTTTGCTTACTGTACATCATGAAGATTTTGTTCTTTCTTGAACAAAGAAGGGAATGTAACGGCTTTCCTCCTCTTCGTCTGAGGAGGAGTAAGGATCGGACCAAAGCGCAGCGTGGTAAGTGTTCATGATGATTTTAATTAAAGAAAGCACTGAACACTGAATCAAAACAATAAACGATGACGTGAATTTACAAAACCGTAACAGTACCGTGTGGCCCAAACACCCACAAACCAACAGTGAAACCCAGGCTACCTAAGTATGATTCTCAATCAGAGACAACTAGCGACACCTGCCTCTGATTGAGAACCATACTAGGCCGAACACAAAAACCAACATAGAAAAACAAACATAGACTGCCCACCCCAACTCACGCCCTGACCATACTAAAACAAAGAATAAAATAACAGAACTATGGTCAGAACGTGACAGGGAAGTGGTGCCTCGTACACAATAATTGATCTTGGTAAATAAAAGGTGCCCTTTGTTAAAGGAGTAAATTGGTCATCAGATCTCCCATTTCCTTCAGACTAGCCTTTAGTTTTCAACAGCAGGGATTTGAAATAACCTTGCTGTCTGTCTCTCCGACATTTGCAACATTGTTTCAATATTGAAATTGGATCTATAGCTGTCCTATGATAATGAGCGTGTCGGAGTCGGGACGAGAGACAGACTGGCAGCTTTTCTCAGCCAGACAAAGTCATGAATCAGCATAATTGTTATGGATATATACAAAGAAATGTCAATAGAAAAGCACAAAAGGCAGCTAGTTTGCTGTCATTCCAGCTTCAGTTTGAAGTGATTGTGTTAGCTATCTCTTCTGAACAGTGGCCTGGTGAGAGAGCAAATGTTCTATGCCAGGTGAAATTGCACATCATTAGCTCATTGTTATGGATGTATCCCCAAAAAATCACTAGAAAACAGCTTAAACAATGCAGGTACTTTGCTGTTATTATGGCTGTACTGTTTGATGTGACTGTTAGCCAAAGTTGGCTAGCTAGTGAGCAAGGGATAAGAACATTGCCCACTATCATGGCAATGGAACATTTAGAACGAACAACTGGGTCGCGTCCATAGATTTAGAACAAAACGACTGGGTCACGCCTCTGGCAACTGAACCAATAGAACGAATGACTAGCAGGTTTGGGTAGCAACGCTACCTCTGTGTCAGAACTATAAGGATGAAATAGAATGAATACGTTCATCAAAATAAAGTTTTGAATGAAAATATGTCAATCATTATTTGAATATGTTGGTAACCGGTTGCATAAAAGTGATAATGTCCACGAAGCCTAACAACACCCCGGAAAATAAATCCTCCAAACAAATGTTTCTCTGTCATTATCAGTTAAATGACCACTAAATGTCTCAGTATGCAATGCACTAGACTTGTCTCTCAATGTGCTTCTGATAAGAATGAACAAATTGGGAAGTTGTTACACTATTCATTGCCTGATCCAGGTTGTTATTATGCAAATGAATGTTACACCTTCTTCTGATTTTCTTGTATGCTGGAGCCCTTTCCTGCAGTCAATGACCAAAAGCGCCCTCTTTGGCCTCTTTTTAATCCTGACAAATTCCGGTGTTTCTATGTCAAACAGTTTTGTTATCTTGCAGTTTTTTGTGATGTATGTAAAATGAAATATTGGAGTGCAAACTCCAAAATTAAATATATTTCAACTCAATATCTGACATGGTACGGGTGTCTTCTTTTTTAAGTCCACAATCATGTGTGCACGAGGTGTATACTTTTGTTTCAAAGTAGATTTGTTTAAGACTACCAAGAATCATTCTGGTTGACCCTGATTTAGCCCACTGCAATAAATTAAGTGTTTTAATGGTAATGTCATTTTATGTCTAAAATTGGATTTAATCCATTCATCCAACCATTGACATTTTCTTTGTCATTGTACTCACTCTATGCTCCAGATGTGCTACTAAAGACTGGTGGACAGTAAGGTTTCTCATTTCCCTCCATTCTAAGAAAAACACTTGTGCTATTGGGTTTGGTTGAGCTAAAGTTATTGCATCATCTACTGCTGCTCCCCTTTCAGAGCACTCTCATTCTGTTGTTGATTCCATAAAGCCTCGGCCCCGACACGTGTGAGGTGTCCGTCTTGCTTTGTCTAACTATCCTCAGATCTTACATATTCAAGTAAGTACAGGGACGTTGCTCTGGGATTATGGGGTAATAACAGGTTTTAAGGACTACTTCTGGGGGTAAAACAAGTACTCTCTGGAAAGAAGTTTAAAAGTGGAAGAAACGTGAGTGTGGTAAAAAGTGGAACTTACAGCAACTGAAGTTGGTTGTGGAGAGTAACATTGTATGAACTCCAATGGTAGCATCTACTGTACAGGCCCTTCTTGAAGGGATTCACATGTAATACGCTTTGACTGGCACATAAAATATAATGAGGGTGATGGACAGACATACAGGGCTAACCAACCAGATCAGTGGAGGACGGCTCATAATAATGTCTGGAAGAGAGCTAATGGAATGACATCAAACAAATGGGAACCATGTCTTTGATGTACTGGATACCCTTCCACTCATTCCTCTCCAGCCATTACCACGAGCCCGTTCTCCCCAATTACACTACAGCAACCCAATGAAGCCCACCTGAATATGTATATTCATTCATCCATACCAATGGAAAGGGAGAAAGACAAACAAGCTGGAAACAGAAGACAGATCATCATTCTGTAGGTGATGCATGAGGTAACGTGGGATTATCGCATATGAATGCATTATCTCTGGCAAAAGCAACATTGTTGTAGCACCATCAGCAGTTATTTTTTCTGTAATGTTATTCCCTCTCTGTACTTCATTTCCTCTACCTTGTATTGTTGATCATATTGTCCTTCCCTGTTGTGACATCAAACCTCCCTTCTGCTGTCCAATCTGTGCAGCGGTCTAGTTCCATATTGGGCAGCCTCACAGCCATAAGGGAAAACATGAGATCATTAGCTTTATATCATTGCTCAAAATACTCCTCCTGTCACATGGCTTGCACTGCAGCAAAATAGATGTATTTTAAATAAATCATGTTGTCACTTCAGGCTTGATAGGGGGACAGGCTGCTGATGGCTAGATGGAATAGAATATTGATGATGTACACATTATAGGTCTAGAATCAGTGCCATGGTTATTCACATCATTTGTTTCCCACCGCGTTAGTCTGAAGAGAGTTTTACTACAGCAGCAGCAGGCCTGTTAATAATGAGGAGGTTGGGAGGGTGGATGTCTCTCACACTGACATGTGTGGTACTGTTTCAGAACATGTACAGGCTTTAACATTGCTGAAGGGTAGTAGCGTCTTGGGACTCTTGAGCTGTCTGGCTATATAAAATTAGGGGAACCATCATTTACGATGACTTCGGCTCTCGCCAAGTGTAATGATGCAAAGAGAGAGAGACAATCCAATTTTAAAAAGCAATTAAATGCTGAGTGGGAAAGTAAGTGGAAAGCTCCCTGTATAATCAGGGAATTCCAATGTTATCTTAGACTGAACTTGACTAAGTCAGAGGTTCTTTAAACAGAGGGGCATGGACTCCCATTATGTTAACACACTTCCAGTTCTACAGTGAGATGACCAGTAGTCTAACCTCACTCTTCTTAGTCCATCATGTGCTGGTGTCAATGCCCTCAGTGCCTTCGCCTTTTTACTGTGACAGACTTCAAGACACTGGATACATTGTGTATTTTTCACGTGTCTAAGGGGAGCAGGCCTGTCTTGAACTCTGGCTATGAGGGTAACAGGTGTCCTTTTTTTTACAAGCATACAAGCATAAGGGTTGTTCTGAGATTAATTCTCAATATTCCCGGGATAGAATTTTCGGAAGCCGGATTGAATGAGTCACGGATAAATAACTTTAATATTTCCGCTCCTGCACCCACGCTGTAGCATCTGCCTCCGCTATCTCTTTGGGGAACTGAGATTTTTTAGCTTGTCTCAGGTCTCGTGGCCATTCAGGTATGTGCACTTGTGATGTAAAGTGGGAACGAATTCTCAGTTTGGGCAATATCCACGAGTCACTTCCTATTACGGGACAGGGGGCAATGTTTTTAATACCCATGAAGCTCAAAGCATCAGTCTTTTTCGCTCTGGTAGCTGTACACATTTGCAACTCAACAGAAGAGGTCAAGGTTACTTCAGGACAAGATGGAGCACTCGGTTTATTCACACAGCACAGAGAGGAACTAGAAAGGACAAGGAACAATGTAAATAACTGCCAGAAAGGACAAGCAAGTATTTATTTAGAAACTATATATATAAATGCATTACCAACTAGGCATTTATATTATGAATTAATAATTAGCAGCATGTACTGCTGACAATGAACATCATCTGATTGAATGGATCCTTAGTAGAATTAGCTTTCAAAAGCTACTGCTTTTTAGAAGTAAAACAAGAAATTCTATGGTTATATCTGTCTGGACTGATGCAGCCAATACCTCACATCTATTCTATACAGACATAGACATTCCGGGAGGAATGTTGCGGATTTCTCAAAATGCCATTTTCTCTTTCTCAAGCAAAGCAAGGAAAGGGAATGACTGCAAGTCATCGAGTGTCAGGTTGGTGCACGCTTTGCGCAAACGTACAGATAATTCTGCCAGTCCACACGTGTCCTGCCAGACACACGCCCCTGTCCCTTTCAGCATACACTCAAGCACATGAGCACTCTTACTAATTTACATAATGAAATTACACCAGAGTTTCTCCACGGTTGAATCAACGTCTCGCAGTGTTTCCTCTAGGATCTTTTTTCAGAAGAGGTGACAACGGTAGTGGTGGGGGTCCTTTTTGAGAGGAATTTCGATTCCAAAATGTATGAAAATTAACATTGGTGGACACCATCTGAAATATAAGTGATGCGCGCCACTGCACTTTAAGGAGATGATGTCAGGCGGTGGGTGTAGCTGGTGCATGAAGTCAGGCGCAAGAGAGCAGAGATAAGTGAACAACCCACTTTAATAAAGGCAATAGCACAAAGTAACAAACCCAAATGTGTGAACAAAATAACGGTTGCCACTAAACACGGATAAAACAGCACCCAGGAAATAAACCAGCTGGAAACGTACCAACCTAACAATAAACAATCACGCACAAAGACGTGGGAAACAGAGGGCTAAATACACAACACATCATGAGGGAAATGAAACCAGGTGTGTGGGAAAACAAGACAACACAAATGGAAAATGAAAAATGGATCAGCGATGACTAGAAGACCAGAGACGTCGACCGCCGATCACCGCCCGAACAAGGAGAGACATCGACTTTGGCAGAAGTTGTGACAGATGATGAGGAGCAAGCAGTGGCTCATTCACTCCACTGTTCACTCTGTTTGCTACAAATAGTTGTAACTTGTCACTCTGATCTTAAAGGGATAGTGCGATATTTTGGCAATTAATGCCTTTGCCTACGTACCCAGAGTGAGATAAACTTTTATTTTTATTATTTATTTTTATTTAACCTTTATTTAACTAGGCAAGTCAGTTAAGAACAAATTCTTATTTACAATGACGGCCTAATGAGGAACAATAGGTTAATAAATGCCTTGTTCAGGGGCAGAACGACAGATTTTTACGTCTCTGTGTGCAGTTTGAAGGAAGTTGAAGGTAGTTTCACAAGTTATTGCTAACCAGCATTAGCACAATGCCTGGAAGTCTATGGGAACTGCTAGCTGAAATAACAAAATCTCACACTATCCTCATATCTTCCTGTAACTGCTCATATCCTCCTGAAACTCCCTCTGTAGCCACCTCAGGGGCAGTTCTTCTTAGGTAAGTATAGTGGACATCAGCCTGCTTGCTTAGCCATACCTCTTCCTCCTGCTCTAGCTCACACTGAGACTAGAACTCGGGAACTTGCAAACACACGTGACCGCCTTCCTAAAACGTTCTTATTAACCAGTCGCACCACACTAAAGCTAGCTATTCTGCCACTCAAGCGGAGACATTTCAGGTTGTTACACAAGAAGTGTTTTACTGGATCACTATAGCCCGCCATATCCTGCCTCCAACATGGCCGCCACAACATGCCTCCACAACCAGCTTACATGGCTGAGATTGGTTTTTAATGGACACTGAGAAGAGGGGGATGAAAAGGAGGAATAATGAAGAGGGTAAAGCAGAAAGAAAGTGTAGGGAGGAAGATAGAGCGTGAGAGACAGAGAGAACGTTTGGCTGCACACAGGATATAGATGGTTAGAGGAAGGTTGATAACCTCTGTAAAATAAAACCCCCAAACCCCAAACCCATGCAAATAGGGGAATGTCTGAGCACCTGCATTGTTTCAACATCCTTGGTTTAACGATCTAATTGAAAAACAACTTGAATGTCTTTCTCAGACATAATATTTCCACGTCATGGAAATGGGAGTTTTTTATTTTTTATTTCACCTTTATTTAACCAGGTAGTCTAGTTGAGAACAAGTTCTCATTTACAACTGCGACCTAGCCAAGATAAAGCATAGCAGTGTGAACAGACAACAACACATAGTTACACATGGAGTAAACAATAAACAAGTCAATAACACAGTAGAAAAAACAAAAAACTGCTGTTCACAAATGCTCTCCATTCATCCTCACTGAGCTCGAGCTGTTTTGCAAGGAGGAATGGGAAAAAATGTCAGTCTCTCGATGTGCAAAACTGATAGAGACATACCCCAAGCGACTTACAGCTGTAATCGCAGCAAAAGGTGGCGCTACAAAGTATTAACTTAAGGGGGCTGAATAATTTTGCACGCCCAATTTTTCAGTTTTTGATTTGTTAAAAAAGTTTGAAATATCCAATAAATGTCGTTCCACTTCATGATTGTGTCCCACTTGTTGTTGATTCTTCACAAAAAAATACAGTTTTATATCTTTATGTTTGAAGCCTGAAATGTGGCAAAAGGTCGCAAAGTTCAAGGGGGCCGAATACTTTCGCAAGGCACTGTACATTGTGTGAAAAAGGCATGAGGAGGTAGGCGAATAATTACAATTTTGCAGATTAACACTGGAGTGATACATGATCAGATGGTCATGTGCAGGTAGAGATACTGGTGTGCAAAAGAGCAGAAAAGTAAATAAAGAAAAACAGTATGGGGATGAGGTAGGTAGCCTCAGTGCAGTGGGCAGCTGGGAGGAGGTGCTCTTGTTCTCCATGGACTTTACAGTGTCCCAGAACTTTTTGGAGTTAGAGCTACAGGATGCAAATTTCTGCTTGAAAAAGCTGGCCTTTGCTTTCCTGACTGACTGCGTGTATTGGTTCCTGACTTCCCTGAACAGTTGCATATCGCAGGGACTATTCGATGCAATTGCAGTCCGTCACAGGATGTTTTTGTGCTGGTCGAGGGCAGTCAGGTCTGGAGTGAACCAAGGGCTATATCTGTTCTTAGTTCTGCATTTTTTGAACTGAGCATGCTTATCTAAGATGATGAGGAAGTTACTTTTAAAGAATGACCAGGCATCCTCAACTGACAGGATGAGGTCAATATCCTTCCAGGATACCCGGGCCAGGTCGATTAGAAAGGCCTGTTCGCAGAAGTGTTCTAGGGAGCGTTTGACAGTGATGAGGGGTGGTCGTTTGACTGCGGACCCGTAGCGGATACAGGCAATGAGGCAGTGATCGCTGAGATCCTGGTTGAAGACAGCGGAGGTGTATTTGGAGGGCCAGTTGGTCAGGATAACGTCTATGAGGGTGCCCTTGTTTACAGATTTAGGGTTGTACCTGGTGGGTTCCTTGATGATTTGTGTGAGATTGAGGGCATCTAGCTTAGATTGTAGAACTGCCAGGGTGTTAAGCATATCCCAGTTTAGGTCACCTATCAGAACAAACTCTGAAGCTAGATGGGGGGCGATCAATTCACAAATGGTGTTCAGGGCACAGCTGGGAGCTGAGGGGGGTCGGTAGCAGGCGGCAACAGTGAGAGACTTATTTCTGGAGAGAGTAATTTTTTAATTAGTAGTTCAAACTGTTTGGGTATGGACCTGGAAAGTATGACATTACTTTGCAAGCTATCTCTGCAGTAGACTGCATCTCCTCCCCCTTTGGCAGTTCTATCTTGACGGAAAATGTTATAGCTGGGTATGGAAATCTCAGAATTTTTGGTGGCCTTCCTGAGCCAGGATTCAGACACGACAAGGACTTCAGGGTTGGCAGAGTGCGCTAAAGCAGTGAGTAAAACAAACTTAGGGAGAAGGCTTCTGATGTTGACATGCATGAAACCAAGGCTTTTTCGATCACAGAAGTCAACAAATGAGGGTGCCTGGGGACATGCAGGGCCTGCGGAACAGAGGAGGAGTAGTATGAGGGTGCGGCTAAAGGCTATCAAAACTGGTCGCCTAGAGCGTTGGGGACAAAGAATAAAAGGAGCAGAATTCTGGGCATGGTAGAATATATTCAGGGCATAATGCACAGACAGGTGTATGGTGGGGTGCGGGTACAGCGGAGGTAAGCCCAGGCACTGGGTGATGATAAGAGAGGTTGAATCTCTGGACATGCTGGTTGTAATGGGTGAGGTCACTGCATGTGTGGGAGGTGGGACAAAGGAGGTATCAGAGGTATGAAGAGTGGAACAAGGGGCTCCATTGTAAACTAAAACAATGATAACTAACCTGAACAACAGTATACAAGGCATATTGACATTTGAGAGAGACATACAGCGAGGCATAAAGTAATCGCAGGTGTTGATTGGGAGAGCTAGCTAAAACAACAGGTGAGACAACAACAGCTAATCAGCTAACACAACAACAGTGTCACGCCCTGGTCTAAGTATTTTGTGTTTTTCTTCATGTATTGGGTCAGGCCAGGGTGTGGCATGGGGTTTTTGTATTGTGGTGTGTTTTGTCTTGGGGTGTTGGTGTGTATGTATTGGGATTGTAGCTAGTGGGGTTACCTAGCAAAGTCTATGGCTGTCTGGAGTGGTTCTCAATCAGAGGCAGGTGTTTATCGTTGTCTCTGATTGGGAACCATATTTAGGCAGCCATATTATTTGAGTTTGTCGTGGGTGATTGTCCTTAGTGTCCTGATGTCATTATTCTGTGTTAGTTTACACTAGTATAGGCTGTTTCGGTTTTCGTTACGTTTATTGTTTTGTAGTGTTTGTATTTAGATTTGTGTTTCGTTTGTTGAATAAACATGGATCGCAATCTACACGCTGCATTTTGGTCCGACTCTCTTTCTCACCAAGAAAACCGTTACAGAATCACCCACCACAAAAGGACCAAGCAGCGTGTCAACAGGCAGGAGCAGCCCAAAGAGGAGATGCGCAATAAGGATTTCTGGACATGGGAGGAAATCCTCGACGGGAGAGGACCCTGGGCTAAACCAGGGGAGTGTAGCCGCACAAAGGTGCAGCAGGAGAAGAGGCAACAGGAGCAGCCCAAAGAGGAGTACAGTATGGACTATACTTCTTGGGAGGAGATAGACAGCTGGGCAGTCGACCCAGGGAGAGTGCCGGAGCCCGCCTGGGATTCGATGGAGCAGTGCGCGGAAGGATATAGGAGAATGGAGTTTGCGAAGCAAGCAAGGCGGCGTGGACGGAGGCCCGAGAGTCAGCCCCAAAAATGTATTGGGGGGGGGCTCAGGGAGAGTGTGGCAGAGTCAGGTTTCAGACCTGAGCCAACTCCCCCTGTTTATCGTGAGGAGCCAAGGAGGAGAGCAGAACCAGAGCCGGTGTTGGAGGTGAGCGAAGCAGAGACTGTGAAGGATTTAATGGGGAAATTGGAGGAGAGAGAAATGAGGGAGTTGCTGTGTTGGTGCTTTTTGCATGGAATTCGCCCGACGGAACGTGTCGGGGATTTGATGGCACCTGGGTTAGCGCTCCATACTCGTCCTGAGGTGCGTGTTAGTCGGCTGGTGAAGTCGGTGCCAGCCTCACGCACCAGGCCTCCTGTGCACATCCCTAGCCTTGCACGTCCTGTGCCAACACTGCTCTCAAGATCTCCAGTACGCCTTCACGGTCTAGCCCATCCTGTGCCACCTCCACACTCCAGTCCTCCGGTAGCAGCTCCCCGCACCAGGCTTCCTGTGCGTGTCCTTGATCCAGTACCACCAGTTCCAGCACCACGCACCAGGCCTTCAGTGCGCCTCGCCTGTTTAGCGCAGCCAGAGCCTTTCTCCTCTACAGCGCTGCCGGAGCCTCCCGCCTGTTTAGCGCAGCCAGAGCTTTTCTCCTCTCCTGCGCTGCCGGAGTCTCCCGCCTGTTTAGCGCAGCCAGAGCCTCTCTCCTCTCCTGCGCTGCTGGAGTCTCCCGCCTGTTCAGCGCAGCCAGAGCTGCCAGCCTGCATAGAGCAGCCAGAGCTGCCAGCCTGCATGGAGCAGCCAGAGCTGTCAGTCTGCATGAAGCAGCCAGAGCTGTCAGTCTGCATGAAGCAGCCAGAGATGTCAGTCTGCATGAAGCAGCCAGAGCTGTCAGTCTGCATGAAGCAGCCAGAGCTGTCAGTCTGCATGGAGCACCCAGAGCTGTCAGTCTGCATGGAGCAGCCAGAGATGTCAGTCTGCATGGAGCACCCAGAGCTGTCAGTCTGCATGGAGCAGCCAGAGCTGTCAGTCTGCATGAAGCAGCCCGAGCTGCCAGTCTGCAATGAGCTGCCAGTCTGCACGGAGCTGCCAGTCTGCAAGGAGCTGCCAGTCTGCAAGGAGCTGCCAGTCTGCAAGGAGCTGCCAGTCTGCAAGGAGCTGCCAGTCTGCAAGGAGCTGCCAGTCTGCAAGGAGCCGCCAGAGCTGCCAGTCTGCAGGATGCCGCCAAAGCTGCCAGTCTGCAAGGAGCCGCCAGAGCTGCCAGTCTGCAAGGAGCCGCCAGAGCTGCCAGTCAGCATGGAGCAGCCAGAGCCGCCAGTCAGCATGGAGCAGCCAGAGCAGCCAGTCAGCATGGAGCAGCCAGAGCTGCCAGTCAGCATGGAGCAGCCAGAGCAGCCAGTCTGCATGGAGCAGCCAGAGCAGCCAGTCTACATGGAGCAGCCAGAGCAGCCAGTCTGCATGGAGCAGCCAGAGCAGCCAGTCAGCATGGAGCAGCCAGAGCTGCCAGTCAGCATGGAGCAGCCAGTCACCATGGAGCAGCCAGTCAGCATGGAGCAGCCAGAGCAGCCAGTCTGCATGGAGCAGCCAGAGCAGCCAGAGCAGCCAGTCAGCATGGAGCAGCCAGAGCTGCCAGTCAGCATGGAGCAGCCAGAGCAGCCAGTCAGCCAGACTCTTCCAGATCTGCCAGTCAGCCAGACTCTTCCAGATCTGCCAGTCAGCCAGACTCTTCCAGATCTGCCAGTCAGCCAGACACTTCCAGATCTGCCAGTCAACCAGACTCTTCCAGATCTGCCAGTCAACCAGACTCTTCCAGATCTGCCAGTCAACCAGACTCTTCCAGATCTGCCAGTCAACCAGACTCTTCCAGATCTGCCAGTCAACCAGACTCTTCCAGATCCGCCAGTCAGCCGGGATCTGCCAGAACCGCCAGTCAGCCAGAATCTGGTAGATTCATCAACCTGCCTGAGCTTCCTCTCACTCCTGAGCTTCCTCTCACTCCTGAGCTTCCTCTCACTCCTGAGCTTCCTCTCACTCCTGAACTTCCCCTCAGTCCCGAGCTGCCTCAGTCCCGAGCTGCCCCTCAGTCCCGATCTGCTCCTCAGTCCAGTGGGGTTCTGGGTGAGGACTACTAGGCCATGGTCGGCGGCGAGGGTGGACTATCCAAGGACGCGAGGAGAAGGGACTAAGACATTGATTGAGTGGGGTCCACGTCCCGCGCCGGAGCCGCCACCATGGACAGACGCCCACCCGGACCCTCCCTATTGTTTTGAGGTGCGTTCGGGAGTCCGCACCTTAGGGGGGGGGGGGGGGGTTCTGTCACGCCCTGGTCTAAGTATTTTGTGTTTTTCTTCATGTATTGGGTCAGGCCAGGGTGTGGCATGGGGTTTTTGTATTGTGGTGTGTTTTGTCTTGGGGTGTTGGTGTGTATGTATTGGGATTGTAGCTAGTGGGGTTATCTAGCAAAGTCTATGGCTGTCTGGAGTGGTTCTCAATCAGAGGCAGGTGTTTATCGTTGTCTCTGATTGGGAACCATATTTAGGCAGCCATATTATTTGAGTTTGTCGTGGGTGATTGTCCTTAGTGTCCTGATGTCATTATTCTATGTTAGTTTACACTAGTATAGGCTGTTTCGGTTTTCGTTACGTTTATTGTTTTGTAGTGTTTGTATTTAGATTCGTGTTTCGTTTGTTGAATAAACATGGATCGCAATCTACACGCTGCATTTTGGTCCGACTCTCTTTCTCACCAAGAAAACCATTACAAACAGCAGGTAAAATGGTGATGACTAGGCAGAGAGGATCGGATTAACTACACACAGAGCCCGAGTTCGCGGCTGGGGCTGACAGATAAAAAAATAAATAAACAGAATGGAGTACCGTAATTAATGGACAGTCCAGCAGGCATCATCTATGTGGCCAAGTGATCATAGTGTCCAGAGGGCAGCAGTAGATGGAACAGGGAACCCGCCACTACGTTAGCAGGCGACAAGGCGTTTAAAGTTAGTAGCCCTCCGACGGAGGCCGGTTGAAGGCACAGCGGATGGAGTATTTGTCGGCAGACCAGTCGTGGTGGTGTGGCGGGGCGACAGAGAATCCAAGCCAGATGGCGAAAGAGGTATTGTAGAATTTAGTTTGCTGGCCGGGAGATGCTCCTGGCTCACGGCTAACTGGTGCTAGCTTTGTGGCAGTGGCGTTAGCTACTATAGCGGTGATCCGGTGCCAATGTCCAGAGTTTACATTAAGGATCGCTTCGGTACTTGGTGCCACGGTGAGCTAGCTAGCTGCAAGCTAGCTGTGAAGATCAGAAGTAGTGGTCCAGGGATTATGGCAGGAATCCGGCGTTGTTGTGGAGAGACAGTCCGATACAGGTAGACTAGCGAGTATTATCCAGGCTAAGAACAGGGCTGTGCAGAAGGTAAAAGCCGCTAGCAGTGGCTAACAATGACTGAATAGCTAATTAGCCGGTTAGCATCTGGAGGTTCTTGAATGTGTTCTAAAATTAAAAATAATAGCGATACCGTATCACATTGGGTGAGGCAGGTTACCGGAAGGTATAATTGAATTAAAAATCGAAAAGAGATTGAAAATAAAATTGAAATATATATACAAAAAATACGAAAAATACAAAAGTACACGAGACATGAACAAAACATGTCTTCACTGCTACGCCTTCTTGGTACTTATGCGTGATAGGAGTGGGGATTACATTAATGAGCGTACACTATCCAGCTCCACCCTGGAAGTCTGTGCAGATGATGAATCTCAATGCGGTGTGTGTGTGTTAATGCCTGAGCAGCACTGGGCCTGATGTGTAGCATGTGGTAATAATCCTAAACTCTTCTGATGAGAATCCCAGCTGATCTGTGTGAATGCGTCCGGCAGAGGAGCCGTGAGGAGAGCCTCCTCATCCTCCTCATCCTCTTCACCCACTGCTCTTCCCTCTCCTACCCCTGTTACCCTCATCCTCCCTTCCTTTGATAGAGGGAAGGTAGATAATATGGACAGACCGGGGTCTGAGGCTTCTTCCCAGGAATGGTGTTTTGTGCTGATGTCATTATATCAGAGTGACTTGAGGGACCAGCTATGCTAACAGCGAAGTGGTGTTATGTGTGGCCTACTGGAGTCAGGCATTCCAGGACAAAAGGCAACATGTTTACACATTTTGGACGGATGATTTGAGTGAGTTAACATGCACAAAGGTAGCCTAAGTCTGAAAGGGTAGGAGTGATAATTGTGATGAATTGTCTTCATATACAATCGTCATCATTGAGAAACAGTAATACAAGAGAGCACTCTGTGTTTACTGTAGGTATTTGTGCACACCTTGTCTACAATACATGTGTAGACTACATGTATTTCAGCAATATTCTCTGGCATATAAATGCAATAAGCATCATATATTATGGATGCATAGAGTACATAGAGACTTCCGGCGCCGACAGAGATGGCCGCCTCGCTTCGCGTTCCTAGGAAACTATGCAGTTTTTTGTTTTTTTACGTGTTATTTCTTACATTAGTACCCCAGGTCATCTTAGGTTTCATTACATACAGTCGAGAAGAACTACTGAATATAAGATCAGCATCAACTCACCATCAGTACGACCAAGAATATGTTTTTCGCGACGCGGATCCTGTGTTCTGCCTTACAAACAGGACAACGGAGTGGATTCCATGCAGCGACCCAAAAAACAACTCCAAAAAAGAGGGAAACGAGGCGGTCTTCTGGTCAGACTCCGGAGACGGGCACACCGTGCACCACTCCCTAGCATTCTTCTTGCCAATGTCCAGTCTCTTGACAACAAGGTTGATGAAATCCGAGCAAGGGTAGCATTCCAGAGGGACATCAGAGACTGTAACGTTCTTTGCTTCACAGAAACGTGGATCACTGGAGAGACGCTATCCGAGGCGGTGCAGCCAACGGGTTTCTCCACGCATCGCACAGACAGAAACAAACATCTTTCTGGTAAGAAGAGGGGCGGGGGCGTATGCCTTATGACTAACGTGACATGGTGTGATGAAAGAAACATACAGGAACTCAAATCCTTCTGTTCACCTGATTTAGAATTCCTCACAATCAAATGTAGACCGCATTATCTACCAAGAGAATTCTCTTCGATTATAATCACAGCCGTATATACCCCCCCCCCAAGCAGACACATCGATGGCTCTGAATGAACTTTATTTTACTCTTTGCAAACTGGAAACCATTTATCCGGAGGCTGCATTCATTGTAGCTGGGGATTTTAACAAGGCTAATCTGAAAACAAGACTCCCTAAATTTTATCAGCATATCGATTGCGCAACCAGGGGTGGAAAGACCTTGGATCATTGTTACTCTAACTTCCGCGACGCATATAAGGCCCTGCCCCGCCCCCCTTTCGGAAAAGCTGACCACGACTCCATTTTGTTGATCCCTGCCTACAGACAGAAACTAAAACAAGAGGCTCCCACGCTGAGGTCTGTCCAACGCTGGTCCGACCAAGCTGACTCCACACTCCAAGACTGCTTCCACCACGTGGACTGGGACATGTTTCGTATTGCGTCAGACAACAACATTGACGCATACGCTGATTCGGTGTGCGAGTTCATTAGAACGTGCGTTGAAGATGTCGTTCCCATAGCAACGATTAAAACATTCCCTAACCAGAAACCGTGGATTGATGGCAGCATTCGCGTGAAACTGAAAGCGCGAACCACTGCTTTTAATCAGGGCAAGGTGTCTGGTAACATGACCGAATACAAACAGTGCAGCTATTCCCTCCGCAAGGCTATCAAACAAGCTAAGCGTCAGTACAGAGACAAAGTAGATCTCAATTCAACGGCTCAGACACAAGAGGCATGTGGCAGGGTCTACAGTCAATCACGGACAACAGGAAGAAATCCAGCCCAGTCACGGACCAGGATGTCCTGCTCCCAGGCAGACTAAATAACTTTTTTGCCCGCTTTGAGGACAATACAGTGCCACTGACACGGCCTGCAACGAAAACATGCGGTCTCTCCTTCACTGCAGCCGAGGTGAGTAAGACATTTAAACGTGTTAACCCTCGCAAGGCTGCAGGCCCAGACGGCATCCCCAGCCGCGCCCTCAGAGCATGCGCAGACCAGCTGGCCGGTGTGTTTACGGACATATTCAATCAATCCCTATACCAGTCTGCTGTTCCCACATGCTTCAAGAGGGCCACCATTGTTCCTGTTCCCAAGAAAGCTAAGGTAACTGAGCTAAACAACTACCGCCCCGTAGCACTCACTTCCGTCATCATGAAGTGCTTTGAGAGACTAGTCAAGGACCATATCACCTCCACCCTACATGACACCCTAGACCAACTCCAATTTGCTTACCGCCCAAATAGGTCCACAGACGATGCAATCTCAACCACACTGCACACCGCCCTAACCCATCTGGACAAGAGGAATACCTATGTGAGAATGCTGTTCATTGACTACAGCTCGGCATTCAACACCATAGTACCCTCCAAGCTCGTCATCAAGCTCAAGACCCTGGGTCTCGACCCCGCCCTGTGCAACTGGGTACTGGACTTCCTGACGGGCCGCCCCCAGGTGGTGAGGGTAGGCAACAACATCTCCTCCCCGCTGATCCTCAACACTGGGGCCCCACAAGGGTGCGTTCTGAGCCCTCTCCTGTACTCCCTGTTTACCCACGACTGCGTGGCCACGCACGCCTCCAACTCAATCATCAAGTTTGCGGACGACACAACAGTGGTAGGCTTGATTACCAACAACGACGAGACGGCCTACAGGGAGGAGGTGAGGGCCCTCGGAGTGTGGTGTCAGGAAAATAACCTCACACTCAACGTCAACAAAACTAAGGAGATGATTGTGGACTTCAGGAAACAGCAGAGGGAACACCCCCCTATCCACATCGATGGAACAGTAGTGGAGAGGGTAGCAAGTTTTAAGTTCCTCGGCATACACATCACAGACAAACTGAATTGGTCCACTCACACAGACAGCATTGTGAAGAAGGCGCAGCAGCGCCTCTTCAACCTCAGGAGGCTGAAGAAATTCGGCTTGTCACCAAAAGCACTCACAAACTTCTACAGATGCACAATCGAGAGCATCCTGTCGGGCTGTATCACAGCCTGGTACGGCAACTGCTCCGCCCTCAACCGTAAGGCTCTCCAGAGGGTAGTGAGGTCTGCACAACGCATCACCGGGGGCAAACTACCTGCCCTCCAGGACACCTACACCACCCGATGTCACAGGAAGGCCATAAAGATCATCAAGGACATCAACCACCCGAGCCACTGCCTGTTCACCCCGCTATCATCCAGAAGGCGAGGTCAGTACAGGTGCATCAAAGCTGGGACCGAGAGACTGAAAAACAGCTTCTATCTCAAGGCCATCAGACTGTTAAACAGCCACCACTAACATTGAGTGGCTGCTGCCAACACACTGACACTGACTCAACTCCAGCCACTTTAATAATGGGAATTGATGGGAAATGATGTAAATATATCACTAGCCACTTTAAACAATGCCACCTTATATAATGTTACTTACCCTACATTATTCATCTCATATGCATACGCATATACTGTACTCTATATCATCGACTGTCTCCTTATGTAATACATGTATCACTAGCCACTTTAACTATGCCACTTTGTTTACATACTCATCTCATATGTATATACTGTACTCGATACCATCTACTGTATCTTGCCTATGCTGCTCTGTACCATCACTCATTCATATATCCTTATGTACATATTCTTTATCCCCTTACACTGTGTACAAGACAGTAGTTTTGGAATTGTTAGTTAGATTACTTGTTGGTTATTACTGCATTGTCGGAACTAGAAGCACAAGCATTTCGCTACACTCGCATTAACATCTGCTAACCATGTGTATGTGACAAATAAAATTTGATTTGATTTGATTTGATAACTAGCTCTCACAGTCTCACGTCAGAATTAGACGTTCATCCGTGTTCCACAAACGTCAAATTTCTATGTTCTTCCAAATGTCACATTTTTAAGGTTATGGTTCAGTTCAGGCATTAGCTCCAACACACACACACACACACACACACACACACACACACACACACACACACACACACACACACACACACACACACAGAGGTGTGGGTTGTGGTTTAGAGTTTGGTTAATTGGGGAACTGGTCTTTCCCGTCAAGACTCCAGTGATTCCCTCCCTCTGTCTTCCCATTGCACGTTGAAAGCCACATCTCAGGTAGGAGGCTCACTGAAGCTATGTGTTGGTTGTGATATCAGACTGAATTAACATGGATAGGACATAAGTCCCATGAGCCCATAATACCGTAGCGTTTAACTCAGTACCACAAGGATCGGCAGTTCCTAGAGTTCCTAGAAGCTGCTAAAAAATGAACTGTAAAGAATACTGGGGAGAGGGACTTAGTGATTCCAGCAGAAAAGTCTATAGAAACCACATGGCTGTGAAAAACAGCAGAGCAGTTACTTTGGAGTAAGGACACTTCAAAAAAATGTTTTACCTTTATATATCTAGGCAAGTAAGTAAAGAACAAATTCTTATTTACAATGACAGCCTAGGGGTTAACTGCCTTGTTCAGGGGCAGAATCGCAGATTTTTACCTTGTCAGCTCTGGGATTTGATCTAGCAACCTTTCGGTTACTGGCCCAGCGCTCTAACCACTAGGGTACCTGCCACCCAAAGGAGTGGAGGGAAGCGGAGTGAACTCACCACATTGGTCTCAGTAGAACTGCACTATGAGGTGACGCATTGATCAAAGGGCATTGACCGTTATTGGGTCTCTGAGTCAGTTCTTTTATTTAGACAAGGTCATGATGACGTATAGTATTGCTGGGAAATATGGTGCATTGGGCCATTGCACATAATGGGAGTGGGGAGAAGGGTCTGTTGCCCTGAAATAACTGGACTCACCGGAGATGGTCAGTAGTCAGGACAGGGCAGTGTGAACATCCTGACAACCTGTCAGTTTCAGTGCTTATGTTGGGATGTTTCTTTATGACATAACCCAAACATACAGCAGCCACTAATAGACATGCCCCCCCAAGACTGTTGAACTTTTTATCTAAGGAGACAAAGTCAATATCCTCTCAATTATCATTGAAGGAGGGTAGTATTCAACATCATGAGAGGTTTCTGTGTGCTGCTGAGACAGTACATGTAGTCACATCCACCCACTTCTCGTACACACATGGCCAATGCCCTTGCTCTATACCGCTGCTCTACCACTAAGCCTTCATGTCCTCTTGAAATATAAGGCACTATAAACACTTGCAGGAGTATCCATGTAATTAACAGACACAGAGGAGGTTCCTAAGAGTCCATTTAACGACAGTTTATTATCAGCAACTTAACATTATAAAGGAGTCTGCTTATCTGCGACCCAGCTTCCTTCCCTTACAGAGACTACAGTATGGCAGCAAGTCAAGTAGATAAAAGGGCAGAAAGTGCTCAGTTCAAAACCCGGCATGAAATTACAGGAAATCCTCAGATAGCTCAGCACTGTATCAAAAAATAATGGTCTCCGTGAACTAAACACGTCCTAACATACAGGAATGTTTTTTGTCCTCTGTGCTCTGGGCTGTGTAATATTTCAAACTGTTTATAACACTGTCTAGGGTTACATACTGTAGGCTCTGTGGTTTCCAGACAGTCCTGGTGATCAGAGATATCCCTCTGGTTATAATAGGCCTTAATCTTGACAGCACTTCAACACTGGGAACACAGCGGACATAGGGTGGAGAGAGAAATGGAAGATTCAAGGTAAATATTTGGATTGGTATTTTGACCATCGTCCACATCATGACCTCTCTTGTTTTTTAAATTTTTATTTATTTATTTGTATTTTTATTTCACCTTTATTTAACCAGGTAGGCCAGTTGAGAACAAGTTCTCATTTACAACTGCGACCTGGCCAAGATAAAGCAAAGCAGTTCGACACAAACAACACAGAGTTACACATGGAGTAAATAAGCGTACAGTCAATAACACAATAGAAAAATCTATATACAGTGTGTCCAAATGTAGTAAGATTAGGGAGGTAAGGCAATAAATAGGCCATAGTGGGGAAATAATTTCAGTTTAGCAATTAAACACTGGAGTGATAGATGTGCAGAAGATGAATGTGCAAGTGGAGACACTGGGGTGCAAAGGAGCAAAAAATAATGAACAATATGGGGATGAGGTAGTTGGGTGGGCTATTTACAAATGGGCTGTGTACGGGTGCAATGATCGATAAGCTGCTCTGACAGCTGATGCTTAAAGTTAGAGAGAGTGATATAAGACTCCAGCTTCAGTGATTTTTGCAATTCATTGGCAGCGGAGAACTGGAAGGAAAGGCGGCCAAAGGAAGTGTTGGCTTTGGGGATGACCAGTGAAATATACGTGCTGGAACGCGTGCTACAGGTGAGTGCTGCTATGGTGACCATTGAGCTGAGATAAGGCAGGGATTTACCTAGCAAAGACTTATAGATGAACCGGAGTGACGAATATGTAGTGAGAGCCAGCCAACGAGAGCATACAGGTCGCAGTGGTGGGTAGTATATGGGGCTTTGGTGACAAAACGGATGGCACTGTGATGGACTACATCCAGTTTGCTGAGGAGAGTGTTGGAGGCTATTTTGTAAATGACATAGCCAAAGTCAAGGATCTGTAGGATAGTCAGTTTTACAAGGGTATGTGTAGCAGCATGAGTGAAGGAGGCTTTAAAAAAAAAATAATAATCAAGATGGCGTAGCAGTCAGAAGTCTTGTCGTGTCGTGTCCCTTGTATATATCGTTTTTTTTTACATATTTTTCTTCGCATATCTTTTAAAACATTTTGCTAAACCTCAACATCTAAATACTCTCCTGCAACCCACCTCACCCAATGTAGCGTGGATCCGCTTTTTTTTTTCTAAAGTATTTATATTTACTTCGGATCCGGAACCCCTCAACTGAAGCTAGCCAGCTAACTACCAGAAAAGCTCTCGCCAGTTTGAACAACGTGACTCTAACCAGAGCATAACGGACCTATTATTTTTATCCCCGGATTCCCACCGCAAACGGAACATTTTCATCTGGATCTTCACAACTAGCTAACTAGCTAACCGCAACCCCGGATGACTACTCCTGGCTAGCGTTTCCATCCACTTAGCTTGAAGCTAGCCCGGCCAGAGCGCCTGTGCTACCACCGAAGCATACTCCTGGGCTACAATATCCGGATCCACGACAGGTCTATCGATGTCACCGCATGAAGAGGCATAAACAGACTTAACCCCCATCACGAAGTTCCCCAAAGGCTAACTTTCTAGCCCTTGCTATCTGCTTGCTTGCTAATTCGGCCTGCTAACTGCTAGCTTGTTTAGCCCCGGTCTGCTTACTGCTAGCTTGTTTAGCCCCGGCCTACTAACTGTTAGCTTGTTAGCACAGGCGTGCTAACTGTCTGAATCGCCGCGTCCCCAGCCAGCCCAACCACTCACTGGACCCATATTTACTTTCTATCTCTTTTCGATTTTTAGTTCGATTATACCTTCCGGTAACCTGCCTCACCCAATGTGACACGGAATCGCTATTATTTTTAATTTTTAGAACACATTCAAGAACCTCCAGAAGCTAACTAGCTACAAGCTATTTAGTCATTGTTAGTCACTGCTAGCGGTTTTTACCTTCTGCACAGCCAGCCAGTTTTTTTTTTTAGCCTGGATAATACTCGCCAGTCTAGCTTCCCTGTCCCATCCACCGCTGCCCCCTGGACACTGTGATCACTTGGCTACATGCCTGCTGGACTGTTCATTAATCACGGTACTCCATTCTGTTTGTTTATGTTTTATCTGACGGCCCCAGCTGCACTCAGGCTCTGTATGTAGTTAATCCGACCCTCTCTGCCTAGTCAACGCCATTTTACCTGCTGTTGTTGTGCTAGCTGATTAGCTGTTGTTGTCTCACCTACTGTTTAAGCTAGTTCTCCCAATCAACACATGTGATTACTGTATGCCACGCTGTATGTCTCTCTCAAATGTCAATATGCCTTTTATACTGTTGTTCAGGTTAGTTATCATTGTTTTAGTTTACAATGGAGCCCCTAGTTCCACTCTTCATACCCCTGATACCTCCTTTGTCCCACCTCCCACACATGCAGTGACCTAACCCATTACAACCAGCATGTCCAGAGATACAACCTCTTTTATCATCACCCAGTGCCTGGGCATACCTCCGCTGTACCCGCACCCCACCATACCCCTGTCGGCACATTATGCCCTGAATATATTCTACCATGCCCAGAAATCTGCTCCTTTTATTCTTTGTCCCCAACGCTCTAGGCGACCAGTTTTGATAGCCTTTAGCCGCACCCTCATACTACTCCTCCTCTGTTCCGCAGGCCCTGCATGTCCCCAGGCACCCTCATTTGTTGACTTCTGTGATCGAAAAAGCCTTGGTTTCATGCATGTCAACATCAGAAGCCTCCTCCCTAAGTTTGTTTTACTCACTGTCCTTGCCGTGTCTGAATCCTGGCTCAGGAAGGCCACAAAAAATTCTGAGAATTTCATACCAAACTATAACATTTTCCGTCAAGATAGAACTGCCAAAGGGGAGGAGTTGCAGTCTACTGCGGAGATAGCCTGCAAAGTAATGTCATACTTTCCAGGTCCATACCCAAACAGTTCGAACTACTCATTTAAAAAATGACTCTCTCCAGAAATAAGTCTCTCACTGTTGCCGCCTGCTACCGACCCCCCTCAGCTCCCAGCTGTGCCCTGGACACCATTTGTGAATTGATCGCCCCCCATCTAGCTTCAGAGTTTGTTCTGTTAGGTGACCTAAACTGGGATATGCTTAACACCCCGGCAGTCCTACAATCTAAGCTAGATGCCCTCAATCTCACACAAATCATCAAGGAACCCACCAGGTACAACCCTAAATCTGTAAACAAGGGCGCCCTCATAGACGTCATCCTGACCAACTGGCCCTCCAAATACACCTCCGCTGTCTTCAACCAGGATCTCAGCGATCACTGCCTCATTGCCTGTATCCGCTACAGATCCGCCGTCAAACGACTACCCCTCATCACTGTCAAACGCTCCCTAAAACACTTCTGTGAACAGGCCTTTCTAATCGACCTTGCCCGGGTATTCTGGAAGGATATTGACCTCATCCCGTCAGTTGAGGATGCCTGGTCATTCTTTAAAAGTAACTTCCTCACCATTTTAGATAAGCATGCTCCGTTCAAAAAATGCAGAACTAAGAACAGATATAGCCCTTGGTTCACTCCAGACCTGACTGCCTTCGACCAGCACAAAAACATCCTGTGGCGGACTGCAATAGCATCGAATAGTCCCCGCGATATGCAACTGTTCAGGGAAGTCAGGAACCAATACACGCAGTCAGTCAGGAAAGCAAAGGCCAGCTTCTTCAGGCAGAAAATAACTCCAAAAAGTTCTGGGACACTGTAAAGTCCATGGAGAACAAGAGCATCTCCTCCCAGCTGCCCACTGCACTGAGGCTAGGTAACACGGTCACCACCGATAAATCCATGATTGTCGAAAACTTCAACAAGCATTTCTCAACAGCTGGCCATGCCTTCCTCCTGGCTACTCCAACCTCGGCCAACAGCTCCGCTCCCCCGCGCAGCTACTCGCCGAAGCCTCTCCAGGTTCTCCTTTACCCAAATCCAGATAGCAGATGTTCTGAAAGAGCTGCAAAACCTGGACCCGTACAAATCAGCTGGGCTTGACAATCTGGACCCTCTATTTCTGAAACTATCCGCCGCCATTGTCGCAACCCCTATTACCAGCCTGTTCAACCTCTCTTTCATATCATCTGAGATCCCCAAGGATTGGAAAGCTTCCGCAGTCATCCCCCTCTTCAAAGGGGAAGACACCCTGGACGCAAACTGTTACAGACCTATATCCATCCTGCTCTGCCTATCTAAGGTCTTCGAAAGCCAAGTCAACAAACAGGTCACTGACCATCTCGAATCCCACCGTACCTTCTCCGCTGTGCAATCTGGTTTCCGAGCCGGTGCACATCAGCCACGCTCAAGGTACTAAACGATATCATAACCGCCATCGATAAAAGACAGTACTGTGCAGCCGTCTTCATCGACCTTGCCAAGGCTCACGACTCTGTCAATCACCATATTCTTATTGGCAGACTCAGTAGCCTCGGTTTTTCTGATGACTGCCGTGCCTGGTTCACCAACTACTTTGCAGACAGAGTTCAGTGTGTCAAATCGGAGGGCATGCTGTCCGGTCCTCTGGCAGTCTCTATGGGGGTGCCACAGGGTTCAATTCTCGGGCCGACTCTTTTCTCTGTATATATTAATGATGTTGCTCTTGCTGCGGGCGATTCCCTGATCCACCTCTACGCAGACGACACCATTCTGTATACTTTCGGCCCGTCCTTGGACACTGTGCTATCTAACCTCCAAACGAGCTTCAATGCCATACAACACTACTTCCGTGGCCTCCAACTGCTCTTAAACGCTAGTAAAACCAAATGCATGCTTTTCAACTGTTCGCTGCCTGCACCCGCACGCCCGACTAGCATCACCACCCTGGATGGTTCCGACCTAGAATATGTGGACATCTATAAGTACCTAGGTGTCTGGCTAGACTGTAAACTCTCCTTCCAGACTCATATCAAACATCTCCAATCTAAAATCAAATCTAGAGTCGGCTTTCTATTCCGCAACAAAGCCTCCTTCACTCACGCCGCCAAACTTACCCTAGTAAAACTGACTATCCTACCGATCCTCGACTTCGGCGATGTCATCTACAAAATAGCTTCCAATACTCTACTCAGCAAACTGGATGCAGTTTATCACAATGCCATCCGTTTTGTTACTAAAGCACCTTATACCACCCACCACTGCAACCTGTATGCTCTAGTCGGCTGGCCCTCGCTACATATTCGTCGCCAGACCCACTGGCTCCAGGTCATCTACAAGTCCATGCTAGGTAAAGCTCCGCATTATCTCAGTTGACTGGTCACGATGGCAACACCCACCCATAGCACGCGCTCCAGCAGGTGTATCTCACTGATCATCCCTAAAGCCAACACCTCATTTGGCCGCCTTTCGTTCCAGTTCTCTGCTGTCTGTGACTGGAACGCTGAAGTTGGAGACTTTTATCTCCCTCACCAACTTCAAACATCTGCTATCTGAGCAGCTAAACGATCGCTGCAGCTGTACATAGTCTATCGGTAAATAGCCCACCCACCTCATCCCCATACTGTTTTTATTTATTTACTTTTCTGCTCTTTCGCACACCAATATATCTACCTGTACATGACCATATGATCATTTATCACTCCAGTGTTAATCTGCAAAATTGTAATTATTAGCCTACCTCCTCATGCCTTTTGTACAAAATGTATATAGACTCTCTTTTTTTTCTACTGTAATTGACTTGTTAATTGTTTACTCCATGTGTAACTCTGTGTTGTCTGTTCACACTGCTATTCTTTATCTTGGCCAGGTCGCAGTTGCAAATGAGAACTTGTTCTCAACTAGCCTACCTGGTTAAATAAAGGTGAAATAAATAAAAATAAATAAAAAAGAAAGCTGATTCTAGATTTAACTTTGGATTGGAGATGTTTAATGTGAGTCTGGAAGGAGACATTCTAACCAGACACCTAGGTATTTGTAGTTGTCCACATATTCTAAGTCAGAACTGTCCAGAGTAGTGATGCTAGTCGGGCGGGAGGGTGCGGGCAGCAATCGGTTTTGGAGCATGCATTTAGTTTTACTTGCATTTAAAAGCAGTTGGAGACCACGGAAGGAGTGTAGTATGGCATTGAAGCCAGTTTGGAGGTTTGTTAACACAGTGTCCAAAGAAGGGCCAGATGTCTACAGAATGGTGTTGTCTGCGTAGAGGTGGATCAGAGAATCACAAACAGTAAGAGCGACATCATTGATATACACAGAGAAAAGAGTCGGCCCTAGAATTGAACCCTGTGGCACCCTCATTTTAGAAAGGCAGGGCTGTAGTGGACATCGCCAGGGCTGTAGTGGAGCGGGTTGAGAGTTTCAAGTTCCTTGGTGTCCACATCACCAACAACCTGACCACCTGACTCGGTACCCCTGTATATAGCCTCGTTATTGTTTTTCTTATTGTGTTACTTTTTATTATTACTTTTTATTTCAGCCTACTTGTTAAATATTTTCTTATTCTTGAACTGCACTGTTGGTTAAGGGCTTGTAAGTAGGTATTTCACAATAAAGTCTTCATTTGTTGTACTCAGCGTATGTGGCAAATAAAGTTTGATTTGATTTGATTTTTGAATTGATTCAACCAGTATGTGCCCCTTTGGGCAAGATCTCTGTGTACCCAATAGCTCAGTGAAATCATTTCACACAGGTAACAGAGAGCGTAAATCGTTGTTGCTTCAATGTCAGATTCCCTTCATTAACCTGTTGTTTGTCATTGGGTTGTTGATTATCAGCTGGCCTTCACTTCCCTCTGGTCTTATCAGTGCTACGGTGCTCTGTGGACCCTGCTCTCTACTGCTGTGCAGGCCCTGCCACTCACAGAGCTGTGTGTGCTTGTGACCCTCTGTGGCACGCTCTCCAAACGCAGACCATTTTCACTCCCTGTGTGCGATAACACCATGAAAAACAAAACACAGAATGGTTATTCCAGGGCTGCTTTTTAAATGAGACTGTTTTCCCTTTTGATTGGAAAAAAAATGATGAACTTGTGTACATGGAGGAAACCAGGGGCCAAATTAGAAAGCTGCTCCGGCTCAGAAATCAGGACACTGGGCCTTCCTCCAGGACAAGCCGGGCCGGGGATGTGTGTGCATGCGCAAGTATAAAATGAACTATTCAGACAAAATTTGTTTAGGGTTATAACTCAGGGTTTGCAACGGGATTGAAGAGGCCAAAGCCCTGTCACATTTTGGCTTCCCAAATGGAAACTTTTTTTTGAATAGGTAACAAATGTGTGTGAGACAAACAGCTGCCAGAAATCTTCTAAGGAAGGACACATTTTCCTCCATGTTCGCAGTGAGTTCTCCACTTGCTCCTCTCTGCCAGTAAAAAGATTATCCAGGAACCTAGGCGAGATAGAATTGTTTCCCATCAAGCCTCTATTTTAAGGCCAGCAGATGTCTTCAAGTGCATCTTTCACAATATCATGCATGTGCCTTTTTTCCTTTTCCGTTGAATGTTTGTGTATTGCAGTGTTGGTGTGGGTACAGCATTCCTGCTGCTGATGTGAGTGAGTGAAAGAATGAGAGAGAGAGACAGAAAAGGATAGAGAGAGAGAGGGAGAGAGAAAGAGAGAGAGAGAGGGAGAGAGAGAAAGGGAGGGGGAAAAGAGAGGGAGAGAGAGGCAAGGACAAAACAACAAAAAGTGACAATGGAGTCACAATGAGTGGTTCTCTTGCTATTTGCCTTAAATGAACATCTTGAAGCTCTTAATCTCATCAAGGCTGTTA
Organism: Oncorhynchus clarkii lewisi; assembly: GCF_045791955.1. Classification (NCBI taxonomy): domain Eukaryota; kingdom Metazoa; phylum Chordata; class Actinopteri; order Salmoniformes; family Salmonidae; genus Oncorhynchus; species Oncorhynchus clarkii. The sequence goes on along the minus strand of NC_092148.1, from coordinate 78,072,072 downwards.
TTTGTGTTGCCGCTCTCTCAGAAGTGGCAGGCTGGCTGAGCCTCAGCTGTACATACTCCACCCATACATCATAAAGTGCAGCCTGATGCCTGCGAAATCCCAATTAATCCTCAGCTCACTCCTCTCATTACCCTCGGGTATAGAAGGTGATGTGTAGGGCAGGACTGGAGGCCATCCACCTCTGGTGAAATGACGCCACCTACATGAATTGCTGAATGAAAAGAGTAGCACTGGAGAATTTCTGTGTGTCTGTGTTTGTGAGTGTGTGTGTATGCGCACACGTGTGCTTGTGTGTCTCCAATGTAGAGGTAAGTAAGACTCCGTGGCTCTGAGGGCTGAGAGTGAGCCTGTGGATCGGTCAGAGAGAAGCACTGTTCCACACTGACATGTAAACACTCACAGCCACAAGTGAGATATTAGATGCCCCGAAGATAACAGCCAACAGAGTGCCTGTGAAAATATGGAGGATGCTTTTTTATTGGGATTAGAGTGCTTGCCAGCAGTGGTTCCTCTCCTCCTCCTTTCCCTCTAAGGTTCAAGCTGGAACGTTTGCGTGGAACAGGCAATTAACATAGAGCCCAGACCTGTGGCAGGCCCGCCAGGCTGACTGGATCACAGCAGTGCAGCTCCAAGGTCCCCGCTCTCTCATCCCACACGTTCAAATTACAAAGCAACCATTCGGCCATATATCTGCAGCCATCTGGCGCACATCTCCCCCACACTGACATGCAGGCTCCTCACAGGCTTTGACCTAACGAGCACAGCCCATGTACAGGCCTATTGTGCATCATATCACTAATGTTAATGTCAACATTCAGAGGACGGGACCTCTGTGTGGAGTTCTTTCTTTCTTGTGGTGATGACCCAGGATGACAGGGAGTCTTATTCTGATGAACTGGCAAACTGAATATTTAATTGTCAAGATTAACAGCATTTAAACTAGGGGCTCTAAAGGTTATTCAGGCCTAACACCACCCCCTTATTGACTCTGGGAGCTACAGTATCCTAGGCCTACTGCATGTTGGAAGAGTGGGATGTAGTTGGTTTGTAAGTTTGGTCTAATATAGTGTTGTAGTGACATGGATTTGTCAGTCTCAGGCAGCTCTTTGCTTATTTTGGTTTGGAAACACTGCCACTGGATTTCACTTTGAAAGACTACAAATCAATTTCTCATATTTTCAATGAGATAAAAAGAGGTGCTGTTCCTGGCCCCCTACCAAAATAAACCATGAGTTGGACTTTTACTTTACAGGTTACTGCGAACGGGATCAAGGCTTCCATCTGCTCACACCTGTATGTGCTGACGAATAGGAAGAAAAAGATCACTCCAACACCCACGCTTTTGCTCACATCGTATATATGATGATGTCTGTGGTAAAATGTTCGTGGTGGTGCTATTTTAAAATGGCTCTGGACTATACATCACCTCACAGTATTCACCTTCCCTAACGTTGGATTTAGAATTTTCTTCTCCTCTCCTCCTTCTTCTTCTTCTTTTTCTCCTCTCCTCCTCCTCCTCCTCCTCCTCCTCCTCCTCCCCCTCCTTCTTCTTCTCTCTTCGGTATATAATAAATATCCCTAATTTAGCAGCTCACCACCCTCCCTCCTCATTGATATGTTGGGGGTGCTGATTAGCTCTGCACCATTCAAGGCTTATCCTAATGATGTTGATGGCTGAATGAAGCCTCTTGAAGTGAACTGACCTTACTGTCCTGACGATGTCCATTGCCAGAAGAGAAGCCATTAAAATCTACTCAGGTAAAGGTTTCTTCCTTACAGATACATTCTCTCTGTGACATTTTATAAAGCACTATGTCTTCCCTTTCTGTCAGATGGTGGCACAGAAATGAAACAATTACAAAGGAGTATATAATAACATAGACTCATCATACATGTGCATGGAAGTTACCCTCCATTAGATGAGAAAGTGAATAAACTGTGAACCATAAAGAAGACGAAGCCAATGTGCTGCTTATTGGTGTGGCCTGATGTGTGGAATAATGAGCATGACTCGACCTTGGACTCAGCAGCCAGCATCCCCACATTTTTCATCAGGCAGAGATCAAACACTAGACTGCTGTGCAGAGGATGTAGCCCGTGCTTGATCAGAGCACGGAAGCTAAAGGATCATTAGTAGTAAGCTGAATACAAGTACTGAAGCTTAGACAGAAATGACATAGAGTGTCAGTAAGACATAACTTTATCATCTACGGCCTCACTCTGGGAGCACCATGCTGGAGATGTACTGCCCAATTTCACATGTGGGACTGTATTACTGGAAGCTGTGTGGCCATTGTGCTCACAGGACGCAGGTAAAAGAGATATATGACCAAAACACAACAGAAAATCTAACTAGCAGGTGTGTCAAGCACAAAGTGGTCTGTGGAAATATATATTTTTAAATCATTGAAAGTGTTGACTTTGTTGGGTCTAAAGTTACAGGACATTCCCGGGAATTCCACACTTCTATACTACGATATACACTGAGTGGACAAAACATCTTTCCATGACATAGACTGACCAGGTGAATCCTGGTAAATGTTATGATCCCTTAATGATGCCACTTGTTAAATCCACTTCAATCAGTGTAGGTGAAGGGGAGGAGACAGGTTAAAGAACGATTTTTAAGCCTTTAGACAATTGAGACATGGATTGTGAAGGTGTGCCATTCAGAGGCTGAATGGGCAAGACAAAATATTTAAGTGCCTTTGAACGACGTATGGTAGCCAGGCGCACCGGTTTGTTTTTCACGCTCAATAGTTTCCTGTGTATATCAAGAATGGTCCACCAAATCCAGCCAACATGACACAGCTGCGGGAAGCATTGGAGTCAACATGGGCCAGCATCCCTGTGGAAGGTTTTCGACACCTTGTAGACTTCATGCCTGACAAATTGAGGCTGTTCTGAGGGGAAAATCAGGGGGTGGGGTGCAACTCAATATTAGAAAGGTGTTCCTAATGTTTGGTATACTCAGTATATACAGTATGAGCAGACTGAAAACCAATATTAAGCCATTATCTGTGTGTGGGGGTACATCATAGAACTCTTAGCTCTTAATATGATGATCGTTCACAACCCCCATTCACAGCAGTATAACCGCCACACTTCCGGTAACATGATTATTGTATTTGAAAACATAGACTGAAGTGGCGTCTTAAAAAGCATTCCCTGGGGAGCTCTGTGGCACAATGCTCTTCACCTCCTAGCTCTCCTCCCCTCTCCTTCTCTCAGACCATCTCAGGACATATGAGCAACATTAATGTACAATGGGAGCTCAATTTTTCTCCCAGCTGGTTTGAAAAAACCCCAAGTTCTCGGGTAGTAAGTGTTTATGAAGCGATAATGGTAACACAGTGAAACTCCCTTGTCCAAATAGCCCCTGAGTCAACTAGAGGCCTGCGCTGCTGGAGACCTCGCTCTGATGGGATCAAGACAGTCTAGTTTGTATTGCATATGTAGTGTAGTATGGGAGTTGTTCACTCATAAAACTGTAACACAATATTGATCATAATATGGTGAAACTCAATATAGCTCTAGTCTTATCAGAAATGTACGCTCTGATACTGTACTGTACTGTACTGTACTGTACTTTGAATGTGTCTTACACAACATAAGTAATACAAAGAACAACCACGGACCCTCTTTTCTGGCCAAACATGTATACACATACAGTTGAAGTCGGAAGTTTTCATACACTTAGGTTGGAGTCATTAAAACTCATTTTTCAACCACTCCACAAATTTCTTGTTTTGGCAAGTCGGTTAGGACATCTACCTTCTGCATGACACAAGTCATTTTTCCAAAAATTGTTTACAGACAGATTAAATTACTTATAATTCACTGTATCACAATTCCAGTGGGTCAGAAGTTTACATACACTAAGTTGACTGTGCCTTTAAATAGAAAATTTCAGAAAATAATGTAATGGCTTTAGAATCTTCTGATAGGCTAATTGACATCATTTGAGTCAATTGGAGGTGTACCTGTGGATGTATTTCAAGGCCTACCTGCAAACTCAGTGCCTCTTTGCATGACATGATGGGAACATCAAAAGAAATCAGGCAAGACCTCAGAAACAAATTGTAGATCTCCACAAGTCTGGTTCATCCAGCAATTTCCAAACGCCTGACGATACAACGTTCATCTGTACAAACAATAGTACGCAGGTATAAACACATCCTGACCTTAGTACCTTTTTAATGTCTCTATTTTAGTTTGGTCAGGGTGTGAGTTGGGGTGGGCATTCTATGTTTGTTCTGTGTGTTAAAGTTCTATGTGTTTGGCCTGGTAGGGTTCCCAATCAGAGGCAGCTGTCAATCGTTGTCTCTGATTGAGAACCATACTTAGGCAGCCTGTTTTCCCACTATGGGTTGTGGGTAGTTGTTTTCTGTGTCTGTGTTTTCACCATACAGAACTGTTTCGATTTTCATTTCTTTCCCTCACTTTGTTATTTTGTATTTTTCGTGTTCTGATATAATACATTTATCATGGACACTTACAACGCTGCATTTTGGTCCGATCCTTCCTACTCCTCATCAGACGAAGAAGAAGATCGTTACAGAACTACCCAACAAAAAAGGACCAAGCAGCATGGTAACAATACCCAAAATAGAGACATTAAAAAGGAACTAAGGTCAGGACGTGACACCAATGGTGTTTATACCTGCATACTATTGTTAAACGTTGTACCTTCAGGTGTTTGGAATACCCGACTCAACAAATTGGATGCAGACTATCACAGTGCCATCCGTTTTGTCACCAAAACCCCATATACTACCCGCAATTGCGACCTGTACGCTCTCGTTGGCTGGCCCTCGCTTCATACTCGTTGCCAAACCCACTGGCTCCAAGTCATCTACAAGACCCTGCTAGGTAAAGTCCCCCCTTATCTCAGCTCGCTGGTCACCATAGGATCACCCACCTGTAAAATGCGCTCCAGCAGGTATATCTCTCTGGTCACCCCCAAAACCAATTATTTCTTTGGCCGCCTCTCCTTCCAGTTCTCTGCTGCCAATGACTGGAACGAACTACAAAAATCTCTGAAACTGGAAACACTTATCTCCCTCACTAGCTTTAAGCACCAGCTGTCAGAGCAACTCACAGATTACTGCACCTGTACATAGCCCATCTATAATTTAGCCCAAACAACTACCTCTTTCCCTACTGTATTTTTAACATTTTATTTATTTATTTTGCTCCTTTGCACCCCATTATTTTTATTTCTACTTTGCACATTCTTCCACTGCAAATCTACTATTCCAGTGTTTTATTTGCTATTTTGTATTTACTTTGCCACCATGGCCTTTTTTTTGCCTTTACCTCCCCTATCTCACCTCATTTGCTCACATCGTATATAGACTTGTTGACTGTATGTTTGTTTTACTCCATGTGTAACTCTGTGTCGTTGTATGTGTCGAACTGCTTTGCTTTATCTTGGCCAGGTCGCAATTGTAAATGAGAACTTGTTCTCAACTTGCCTACCTGGTTAAATAAAGGTGAAAAAAACTCCTGGACTTGGGAGGAGATACTAGACGGTAAGCGACCCTGGAGTCAGGCTGGGGAATATCGCCGCCCCAAAGAAGAACTGGAGGCAGCGAAAGCTGAGCGGCGGCGATATGAGGTAAGGCAGCGCAACAGGCACGAGAGGCAGCCCCCGGCGGAGTCAGGCGATAGACCTGAGCCAACTCCCCGTGCTTACCGGGAGAGGCGTAGTACTGGTCAGGCACCGTGTTATGCGGTGAAGCGCACGGTGTTGCCAGTGTGCGCTCATAGCCCGGAGCGCTATAGGCCAGCCCCCCACAAGTGCCATGCAAGCGTGGGCATCCAGCCAGGGCGTGTTGTGCCAGCTCAGCGTGTTTGGTCTCTGGTACTCCGTTTCGGCCCAGAGTATCCTGCGCCGGCTCTGCGTGCTGTGTCTCCGGGGCGCTGGAAGGGTGCAGTTTGCCCTATGCCTGCGCTTCGCCCGTGCCGGGCGAATGTGGGCATTGAGCCTAAGGGAGAGGTGCGAGTGGTATGCACCAGATCTCCAGTGCTCCCCCGCAGCCCGGTTCAACCTGTGCCTGCACTCTGGAGGGTCCGGGCTAAAGTGGTCATCCAGCCTGGAGGAGTGGTGCCAAGGCTGTGCACCAGAGCTCCAGTGCTCCCCCACAGCTCGGTCCATCCGGTGCCTCCTCCACGCACTAGGCCTCTTGTAGATCTCCCCAGCCTGGTGGGTCCTGTGGCAGCCCCACGCACCAGGCTGTCTCTCCGTCTCCTCCCTCCAGGTTCTCCTGCTTGTCCGGCGCTTCCAGAGTCTCCCTCCTGTCCGGAGCCGCCAGAGCCGCCCGTCTGTCCGGAGCTGCCAGAGCCGCCCGTCTGTCCGGAGCTGCCAGAGCCGCCTGTCAGTCAGGAGTTGCCAGAGCCGCCCGTCAGTCAGGAGCTGCCAGAGCCGCCCGTCAGTCAGGAGCTGCCAGAGCCACCCGTCAGTCAGGAGCTGCCAGAGCCGCCCGCCTGTCCGGCGCTGCCAGAGTCTCCCGCCTGTCCGGCGCTGCCAGAGTCTCCCGCCTGTCCGGCGCTGTCAGAGTCTCCCGTCTATTCGGGGCCCGCTGTAAGGCGCCACCTAAGTGTGTAAGGCGCTCTAAAGGCACCACCTAAGTGTGCCAAGACTAAGGTGGATGGGGTCCACGTCCCGCGCTGGAGCCGCCACCGCGGACAGGTGCCCACCCAGGCCCTCCCCTATGGGTTTAGGTTTTGCGGTTTTGTTATTTTGTATTTTTCGTGTTCTGATATAATACATTTATCATGGACACTTACAACGCTGCATTTTGGTCTGATCCTTCCTACTCCTCATCAGACAAAGAAGAAGTTTGTTACAATGGGACCACACAGTCATCATACCGCTCAGGAAGGAGACGCATTCTGTATCCTAGAGATTAACGTATTTTGGTGTGAAAATGCAAATCAATCCCAGAACAACAGCAAAGGACCTTGTGAAGATGCTGGAGGAAACAGGTACAAAAGTATCTATATCCACAGTAAAACAAGTCCTATATCGACATAACCTGAAAGGCTGCTCAGCAAGGAAGAAGCCACTGCTCCAAAACCGCCATAAAAAAAAGCCAGATTACAGTTTGCAACTACACATGGGGACAAAGATCGTATTTCTTGGAGAAATGTCCTCTAGTCTGATGAAACAAAAATAGAACTGTTTGTCCATAATGACCATCGTTACATTTGGAGGAAAAAGGGGGAGGCTTGCAAGCCGAAGAACACCATCCCAAGCGTGAAGCACAGGCGTGGCAGCATCATGTTGTGGGGGTGCTTTGCTGCAAGAGGGACTGGTGCACTTCATAAAATAGCTGGCAACATGAGGTAGGAAAATGATGTGGATATATTGAAGCAACTCAAGACATCAGTCAGGAAGTTAAAGCTTGGTCACAAATGGGTCTTCCAAATGGGCAATGACCCCAAGCATACTTCCAAAGTTGTGGCAAAATTCCTTAAGGACAACAAAGTCAAGGTATTGGAGTGGCCATCACAAAGCCCTGACCTCAATCCCATAGAAAATGTTTGGGCAAAACTGAAAATGCATGTGCGAGCAAGGAGACCTACAAACCTGACTCAGTTACACCAGCTCTGTCAGGAGCAATGGTACAAAATTCACCCAACATGTTTGACCCAAGTCAAACAATTTAAAGGCAATGCTACCAAATACTAATTGAGTTCATGTAAACTTCTGACCCACGAGAATGTGATGAAAGAAATAACAGCTCTCTACTATTATTCTGACATTTCACATTCTTAAAATAAAGTGGCGATCCTAACTGACCGAAGATAGGGAATTGTTACTAGGATTACATGTCAGGAATTGTGAAAAACTGAGTTTAAATGTATTTGGTTAAGGTGTATGTAAACTTTCAACTTCAACTGTATATTCAGAAACATCTCGTCTGATGTTATGGGATCTGAAGAATAGGTAACATACTGTAATCTGTACATGTCTGATTGGAAACAACATACAACACCAGTGGTGTCCACACATGAGGCAGACACAGGCGAAACACTAAAAGTGATGTGCATCAAAAAATAAATATGACATATATGGCGACTGCAGAGGAAACAATGCTGTAATGTCACTGCAACATTTCACAGAATTTTCCATCTCTGCTGCAATTTCTGTGTGATTGCCGGAAAAGTATGAAGCTGAAGATAATATTCAGCTGAAAATGAATGACCTAAAAGTCTCACTGGGGCTGAAGAGACACGAGTTACTGCAGTGTGACAAGACAAAAAAAGAGAGTGGTGTTTACGGGACATTAAAAACAAGATTCATCAAAACAAGATGTAGAAATTAAAACAAGAGCTGTGACGAAGCCCCACTGCAACTGAGCACCATAAATCCACAGCTATCTGATCCCAGTGAACACTCCCCACGCTAAGTTTCCACGACAATGCCACGAACACCCTGCACAACCCCTTAAAATAAAACATTATTTTTTAACAGCAAAGAATTTCTGCTGCAAATTGAATCCAAATGTGGCTCAGGAACATTGGTGTCCCAGGGGGAAGGGTTCATAGTTTAATGTGGCTAACGCTGAGGCTACATGGAGGTCAGATCAGATCAAATCCTCCACTACAGATGGATCAATCTCTGTTTGATTGGCAAAATAACGTTTGAGAACATGAACATTAGTCAATTTATCTCACTTTTCACTAGTCCTGAATGGGGAGTACTGTAACAGCCTATTCCACTTTAGCATATGGGGATAGTTATGCCATACCATGAAAATGGAAAGATCGAAATGGAAATTACTCTAAATTGCGAAGGCTTAAGTGGTGGTACATTTTATATTTCCATTGTCAACCATCTTGAGTAAAAAATGAAATACGATAGTGATTGCTTTTTACCACAGAAGAAGTGGCTTCATGTTAGGGAGAAGAGAGCAACTTTACAGTAGGCCTTCGAGTGTAGCCTATTACTCAGATCATATCAGAGACATTCAGATGTAGGATCATAATTTTAGCCAGTTTGCTACAGCAGGAAAATAATCCTGTAGCAACAGGAAATGTGAACTATTATGTGGATGATAATTAATGGAATTAATAATACAATTTTAAACCTCGAATCTGCTCCAAATTTGTATTTCCTCCTGCAGGATCATTCTCAGCAACAAAAGAGTAATCAAATTAAGATCCTACATCTCTATCTGATTGCTGCCTGCATCCAGTAGAGTTTCAAATGAACCCTGTCTTAAGAGATGCACAGATCCAGTATAGCATAGTCCCATAGTATCCAGTCAATATAACAGCCTATGAAACCCAGCTTCCTGGCTGCAATGTAGAATCATGGTTTCATGTTCCAGGCTGTTAAAACTGTAGATGGCCGCAAAAGCTCGGAAATAACTGATAGCAACCAAGAGGACTGTCATGATGTCCACTTGGATTTCAGTGAGCAGACTTGTCTTGCATATCTTTCATCAAGACAATTTAACAGGCCCAGAAATCCATGTAAAATATGGAGAAACATACAATGAAGTTATAGAGCAGAGGTTTATTCGATTTAGAGTTACTGGCTGTGAAGTCACCCCCATAGGACAGCTTCACTTAAAAAAAAACGATGGCTTGTGCTTTTCATGCAGTATGGCTTGCCAACATCCAAATATGTGGTAATTTTTGTATTTTTTTTTAAAACAAACATGTAATTATAATACTGCCTCTATATCTTTGTACTGTCAAAAAGCATGTTTGCCCTTTTGTTGCAGTAGGGATACGTGTATATGCTGTTAGAGCAACGAATACACAGGCACCGCACACGCAGAAACACACGCACGCACACACAAAGCACCAACGGACACATTTTTTCTCTGAGCTTCAAAGAGGACATGACTTAGCTTCTATGAACACAATATACAGCAGCTCTGAAATATTTAAACCAGGTCTGAAATCAAGCTTCTCATATGAATTCTTGAGGTAATGTTTTCATATGAGGTGGCTTTTAGGCTGCAGACACAAGTCATTCTGGAGAAGTTACAGAGACATTAAATGTTTTGTTTGTGGTTACAGCAAATTAAACCAAACATCTGTTCTGCATATGACCCAGATGAATTAACAACAGTGGTGGAAAGGATGAGCACAGTGAAAGGAAACACTGGCATCCATTTTTCTATTTAACTGTTATTTAACTTGGCAAGTCAGTTCAGAAAAAAATATTTTTAACAATGAGAACCTAACGGGGAACAGTGGGTCAGCTGCCTTGTTCAGGAGGAGAACGGCAGATTTGTTTTACCTTGTCAGCTAGGGTATTTGATCCAGCAACCTTTCAGTTACCGGCCCAACACTCTAACCACTAGGCTAACTGCCAGCCCATTGAGAGAATAATTTCTCTGTTGTGATCAGAAAATTATCATATCCAAGTTTATATTTAACAGGCAGTGAAGGCTCCTCAAAGGAGGAAGGGAAGGACCATCCTCCTCAGTGAATTATATATTTTAAAAAATGTGAACCATTAACAAAATTATCCTTTTTTAGGATAATCAAATCAAATCAAATCAAATGTTATTAGTCACATGCGCTGAATACAACAGGTGAAATGCTTAATTGCAAGCCCCTAAACAACAATGCAAGTAAAAAAAATAAGAATAAGAAATAAAAGGAACAAGTAATCAAAGAGCAGCTGTAAAATAACAATTGCAAGACTATATACAGGTGGTACAGGTACAGAGTCAATGTGTGGGGGCACCGGTTAGTCGAGGTAATTGAGGTAATATGTACATGTAGGTAGAGTTATTAAAGTGACTTTGCATAGATAATAACAGAGTAGCAGCGGCATAAAAGAGTGGGTGGGGGGGAAAAGCAAATAGTCTGGGTAGCCATTTGAGTAGATGTTCATGATTAGATTAGATGTTTATGACTTGGGGGTAGAAGCTGTTTAAAAGCCTATTGGACCTAGACTTGGCACTCCGGTACCGCTTGCAGTGCGGTAACAGAGAGAACAGTCTAAAACTAGGGTTTTGATCAAGACAAAGGATATGATTGTGGACTACAGGAAAAGGAGGACCGAGCACGACGGGGCTGTAGTGGAGCAGGTTGAGAGCTTCAAATCCCTTGGTGTCCACATCAACAACAAACTAGAATGGTCCAAACCCACCAAGACAGTCGTGAAGAGGGCACTACAAAGCCTATTCCCCCTCAGGAAACTAAAAAGATTTGGCATGGGTCCTGAGATCCTCAAAAGGTTCTACAGCTGCAACATCGAGAGCATCCTGACCAGTTGCATCACTGCCTGGTACGGCAATTGCTCGGCCTCCGACAGCAATCACTACAGAGGGTAGTGTGTACGGCCCAGTACATCACTGGGGCAAAGCTGCCTGCCATCCATGACCTCTACACCAGGTCGTGTCAGAGGGAGGCCCTAAAAATTGTCAAAGACCCCAGCCACCCTAGTCATAGACTGTTCTCTCTACTACCGCATGGCAAGCGGTACCGGAGTGCCAAGTCTAGGACAAATAGGCTTCTCAACAGTTTTTACCCCCAAGCCATAAGACTCCTGAACAGGTAACCAAATGGTTACCCGGACTATTTGCATTGTGTAATCCCCCAACCCCTCTTTTACGCTGCTGCTACTCTCTGTTTATCTTATATGCATAGCCACTTTAACTATACATTCATGTACATACTACCTCAATTGGCCCGACCAACCAGTGCTCCCGCACATTGGATAACCGGGCTATCTGCATTGTGTCCCACCACCCGCCAACCCTTCTTTTTACGCTTCTGCTATTCTCTGTTCATCATATATGCATAGTCACTTTAACCATACCCACATGTTCGTACTACCTCAATAAGCCTGACTAACCGGTATCTGTATATAGCCTTGCTACTCTTATTTTCAAATGTCTTTTTACTGTTGTTTTATTTCTTTACTTACCCCCCCACACACACACACACACACACACACACACACACACACACACACACACATACACACACACACACACACACACACACACACACACACACACACACACACACACTTTTTTTTCTTTTTTTCCCCCTCCGCGCTATTGGTAAGTAAGCATTTCACTGTAAGGTGTAGACCTGTTGTATTCGGCACACGTGACAAATAAACTTTGATTTGATTTGATTTGGAATAGCCTTGGCTTCTTAAATGACTGCCTCGCCTGGTTCACCAACTACTTATCAGATAAAGTTCAGTGTGTCAAATCGGAGTAAGTAAAACTAAATGCATGCTCTTCAACCGATTGCTGCCCGCACCCGCCCGCCCAACTAGCATCCCTACTCTGGACGGTTCTGACTTAGAATATGTGGACAACTACAAATACCTAGGTGTCTGGTTAGACTGTAAACTCTCCTTCCAGACTCATGTTAAGCATCTCCAATCCAAAAGGAAATCTAGAAGAGAATTCTCTTCGATTATGATCACAGTCTTGTACATCCCCTTCATTGGACTCTATGTAAACTAGAAACCACATATCCTGAGGCTGCATTTATTGTAGCTGGGGATTTTAACAAGGCTAATCTGAAAACAAGGCTCCTTAAATTCTATCAGCATATTGAATGCGCGACCCGGGCTGGGAAAATTCTGGATCATTGTTACTCTAACTTCCACAACGCATACAAAGCCATCCCTCGCCCTCCTTACGGAAAATCTGACAACAACTCCATTTTGTTGCTCCCAGCCTATAGACAGAAACTAAAACAGGAAACGCCCGTGTTCAAGTCTGTTCAACGCTGGTCCGACCAATCTGATTCCACGCTTCAAGATTGCTTCGATCACGTGGACAGAGATATGTTCCGGATAGCGTCGAGCAACAACATTGATGTATTCGCTGATTCGGTGAGCGAGTTAATTAGCAAGTGCATCGATGACGTTGTACCAACAGCGACTATAAAAACCTTCCCCAACCTGAAACCGTGGATTGATAGCAGCATTCGTGCAAAACTGAAAGCGCGAACCACATCTTTTAATCAGGGCAGGGCGACCGGAAACATGACCGAATACAAACAGTGTAGCTATTCCCTCTGCAAGGCAATCAAACAAGCTAAGCGTCAGTATAGAGACAAGGTAGAGTCGCAATTCAACGGCTCAGACACAAGAGGAATGTGGCAGGGTCTACAGTCAATCACGGACAACAAAAAGAAAACCAGCCTTGTCGCAGAGTCAGATGTCTTGTTCCCAGACAAACTAAACAACTTCTTTGCTCGCTTTGAGGACAATACAGTGCCACCGACACGGCCCGCAACCAAAACCAGCAGACTCTCCTTCACAGCAGCCAACGTGAGTAAAACATTTAAATGTGTTAACCCTCGCAAGGCTGCTGGCCCAGACGGCATCCCTAGCCGCGTCCTCAGAGCATGTGCAGACCAGCTGGCTGGTGTGTTTACGGACATATTCAACCAATCCCTATCCCAGTCTGCTGTTCCCACATACTTCAAAAGGGTCACCATTGTTCCTGTTCTCAAGAAAGCTGAAGTAACTGAGCTAAACGACTATCACCCCGTAGCACTCACTTCCGTCATCATGAAGTGCTTTGAGAGACTAGTCAAGGATCATATCACCTCCACCCTTCCTGACACCCTAGACCAACTCCAATTTGCTTACCGCCCCAACAGGTCCACAGACGACGCAATCCCAATCACACTGCACACTGCCCTTACCCATCTGGACAAGAGGAATACCTATGTAAGAATGCTGTTCATTGACTACAGTTCAGCATTTAACACAATAGTATCCTCCAAACTCGTCATTAAGCTCGAGACCCTGGGTCTCGACCCCGCCCTGTGCAACTGGGTCCTGGACTTTTTGACGGGCCGCCCCCAGGTGGTGAGGGTAGGAAACAACATCTCCACCCCGCTGATCCTCAACACTGGGGCCCCACAAGGGTGCGTTCTTAGCCCTCTCCTGTACTCCCTGGTCACCCATGACAGCGTGGCCATGCATGCCTCCAATTCAATCATCAAGTTTGCAGATGACACTACACTGGTAGGCTTGATTACCCACAACGACGAGACGGCCTACAGGGTGGAGGTGAGGGCCCTCGGAGTGTGGTGTCAGGAAAACAACCTCACACTTAACGTCAACAAATTAAAGAAGATGATCGTGGACTTCAGGAAACAGCAGAGGGAGCACCCCCCTATCCACATCGACGGGACAGTAGTGGAGAAGGTGGAAAGTTTTAAGTTCCTCGGCGTACACATCACAGACAAACTGAAATGTTCCACCCACACAGACAGCGTGGTGAAGAAGGCGCAATTAACTATAAGCATCAGTTGTCAGAGCATCTTACCGATCACTGCACCTGAACACAGCCCATCTGTAAATAGCCCATCCAGCTACCTCATCCCCATATTGTTATTATTATTTATTTTTTTGCTCTTTTGCACCCTAGTATCTCTACTTGCACATCAACATCTGCACATCTATCAATCCAGTGTTAATGCTAAATGTAAATTATTTCACCACAATGGCCTATTTATTGCCTTTCTACATTTGCACACACTGTATATAGATTGTTCTATTGTGTTATTGACTGTATGTTTGTTTATCCCATGTGTAACTCCGTGTTGTTGTTTTTGTCACACTGCTTTGCTTTATTTTGGCCAGGTCGCAGATGTAAATGAGAACTTGTCTACTGGCCTACCTGGTTAAATAAAGGTGAAATAAATGTTGTTGTTTTTTAATAACGCTGTCTGCCATTTGCCCAGTACAGTTGAAATTGGGATTCATCCGTGAGCGTTTGCCCACTGAAGTTGGAATACGGTGAACTACGGTCAGGTCAAGACTCTGTTGAGGACGATGGGCATGCAGATGAGCTTCCCTGAAATGGTTTCTGACAGTTTGTGCAGAAATTCTTCGGTTGTGTAAACCCACAGTTTCATCAGATGTCTGGGTGGCTGGTCTCAGACAATGTGGAGGTCCTGAGCTGGTGTGGTACACGTGGTCTGCGGTTGTAAGGCCAGTTGGACGTACTGACAAGTTCTCTAAAACAATGTTGGAGGAGGCTTATGGTAGAGAAATGAACATTCAATTCTCTGTCAACAGCTCTGGTGGACAGTCCTGCATCAGCATGACAATTGCACACTCCCTAAAACTTAGGGATCACATCTGTGGCATTGTGTTGTGTGACAAAACTGCACATTTTAGAGTGACCTTTTAATGTCCCCAGTACAAGGACCACCTGTGTCATGATCATGCTGTTTAATCAGCTTCTTGATATGCCACACCTGTCAGGTGAATGGATTATCTTGGCAATGGAGAAATGCCCACTAACAGGGATGTAAACAAATTTGCATGAAATTTAAGATAAATAAGCTTTATGGAACGTTTCCGGGATCTTGTATTTCACCTCATGAAAGATGGGACCAACATTTTACATGTTGCATTTATATTTTTGTTCAGCATAAATATTTTCTCATGTCACCAAATAATTGATTAAAACACACTGTTTTGCCATGAAGGTCTACCGTAGCCTCATCAGCACTCTGTAGGGTATCACCATGGTGTAGCCTGAGGACAGCTAGCTTCTGTCCTCCTCTTGGTACGTTGACTTCAATATAAAATCTAGGAGGATCATGGTTCTCACTCCTTTCCATATACTTACACAGTAATTATGAAAACCTCCAGAGGATGTCTTCCAACCTATCAGAGCTCTTGCAACATGAACTGACATCAAAGGATATGGGAAGGAATCTAGTACTGAAAGCATAAGCTACAGTTAGTTACCTAGCACTACAGTGCATCAAATGTGGTGAGTAGTTGACTCAAAGAGAGAAACACAATAGTTGAACTTTTTCAGAACAAATACATTTCTTCCAAAATGAAAAAGAAGCAAGAGAAGCAAGAGAGAGAGAGAGAGAAAGATACTTTTTTCACTTTCACTTACTTAGATAATCTAATGTAGCTAGCTAGTTTAGCCTGTTTGAGCCTGATACATCCGGCTCAAACAGAGAGAGATGCTATGTTAGCTAGCTGACTATGGCTATCCAATACTGAATCTCTTCCAAGTCAAAGTAAGCTTTTGGTTTTATTAATTTATTGTCACAGAGGTCCACTGGTGTAACTGCTAAACTGCTTGCTGCATACAGTACAGTGTATACACTGTACTGTATGATTGTTGTAGGTTTACTTAACTAACATGTTAAGGTAAAGCGGGCTAACCAGTCAGTTGTACAACTGAATGCCTTCAACTGAAATGTGTCTTCTGCATTTAACCCAACCCCTCTAAATTAGAGAGGTGCGGGGGCCTGCCTTAATCGACATCCACATTCTAGTAGCTATGTTGGCTATGACATGACAACGATGTAGGCTGTGTGTAGCGTTAGCGGTCATGAAATGAAGGTTTGGCTTGGATTTATTTTCCCGCCTGGTCACAGACAGCTGATGTGTTGTGCACTGAAGTCCACAAGCGAAGGGAAAAGGTGAGAGGAGGAGACCATATAGATTGATGCGAGAAGGAATTATACTAGATATACAATGAGCTATGAAAGTGAACTGTGTTTGCGTGCGATCAGTGGTGTATTCATTGTGCTGATTGTTTTGAAAAAAATATCTTAAACGTAACGAAATGGGAATAAATGTATCTGAAATTGTCCAATAGAAACTATTGTTTGCAACTGTTGAAATAATGATTACACCCTAGATCAGCTAGATGCAGGGAAGAGTGTGCAACCTGGTATTGAATGTGACAAAAAAATAATCTCTCCTGTGCACCTACATACGTTGTAAACTTTCATTCATAGGCTAGGGTGTAGCAACCTTATGATGGGTAAAGGGACAATTTGAGAATCATGTAGTAGCCTAAACCTATTGATGTTACATTGAGCTGGGTGAATGGAATATGAATGACAGTCATCCAATATACTGTAATAGAAATAATGGCACGTTCATAATATATATATTTTTTAAATGGTACCTATTGCCATCGTTAACAGAATACATGATCCTGGTGTCTGACTGCATCCAGATAGAGTGTATGAATTCAATCTAAATGTAAGGATCAAAGATGTAGCTTAATGGTAATGTACAGTGCCATCGGAAAGTATTTAGACCCCTTGACTTTTTCCAGGTTTTTTTACGTTACAGCCTTATTCTAAAATGGATTAAATAACACATTTTCCTCAGCAATCTACACATAATACTCCATAATGACAAAGTGAAAACAGGTTTTTAGACATTTTTGCTAATTTGTATATATTTTTTAACATAAATACCTTATTTACATAAGTATTCAGACCTTTTTCTATGAGACTCAAAATTGAGTTCAGGTGCATCCTGTTTCCATTGACCATCCTTGAGATGTTTCTACAACTTGATTGGAGTCCACTTGTGGTAAATTCAATTGATTGGACTCTTTGGCCTGAATGCAAAGCATCAAGTCTGGAGGAAACCTGGCACCATCCCTACGGTGAAGCATGGTGGTGGCAGCATCATGCTGTGGGAATGTTTTTCAGTGGCAGAGACTGGGAGACTATTCAGGATCGAGACAAAGATGAACAGAGAAAAGTACAGAGATCTTTCGAATCCTTCGGGACAATTCTCTGAATGTCCTTGAGTGGCCCAGCCAGAGCCCGGACTTGGAGAGAACTGAAAATTGCATCTTGTATCAAGAGGCGCCAGAGGGGAATCCTGCCGTCTTATTGGCTCTTAACCAACCATGCTATTTTGTTTTTGTTTTTCTCGTTGTTCGTAACTTGTTTTGTTCATAATGTGGCTGCTAACGTCTCTTATGACTGAAAAGAGTTTCTGGACATTACAACTGGGATTACTCACCTCAAATTGGATGAGGAGTTCTTCTTCAATAGGTCGGACGCAAGGGATATATTACAGACTCCCGACCAGGCCCAGATCCCCGTGATTTGCTGGAAAAGGAAATATAGGTTTTGTGGAAAGAGATCAGGATGCCTTGTGAGGATCAGGCGACGAGTGGCTAATCTGACCTTGCCTTCTGTTCTGCTAGCTAACGTTCAATCGCTGGGAAAATAAATGGGACAAACTGAAAGCAAGTATTTCCTGCCAACGGGACATTAAAAACTGTAATATCTTATTCTTCACCGAGTCGTGGCTGAACGATGACATTAAGACCATACAGATGGTGGGTTATAAACTCTATTGACAGGACAGAACAGCAGCCTCTGGTAAGACACGGGGCGGGGGCCTTTGCATATTTGTAAACAATAGCTGGTGCACGATATCTAAGGAAATCTTGGTTTTGCTCACCTGAGGTAGAGTATCTCATGATAAGCTGTAGAACAAATAAAATCAAATCAAATGTATTTATATAGCCCTTCGTACATCAGCTGATATCTCAAAGTGTTGTACAGAAACCCAGCCTAAAACCCCAAACAGCAAGCAATGCAGGTGTAGAAGCACGGTGGCTAGGAAAAACTCCCTAGGAAGAAACCTAGAGAGGAACCAGGCTATGAGGGGTGGCCAGTCCTCTTCTGGCGGTGCCGGGTGGAGATTATAACAGAACATGGCCAAGATAGATCACACTATCTACCTAGAGAGTTTTCATCTGTTTTTTTCATAGCTGTTTACATACCACCACTAGTGGTTAGAGCGTTGGACCAGTAACCGGAAGGTTGCAAGTTCAAACCCCCGAGCTGACAAGGTATAAATCTGTCGTTCTGCCCCTGAACAGGCAGTTAACCCACTGTTCCTAGGCTGTCATTGAAAATAAGAATTTGTTCTTAACTGACTTGCCTAGTTAAATAAAGGTAAAATAAATAAAAAAACACTCAAGGAGCTGTATTCTGCCATAAGCAAACAGGAACACGCTGATCCAGAGGTGGCACTCCTAGTGGCAGAGAAACTTAAATCAGTTTTACCTCATTTCTATCAGCATGTTAAATGTGCAACCAGAGGGGAAAAAATTCTAGACCACCTTTACTCCACACACAGAGACGCGTACAAAGCCCTCCCTCGCCCTCCATTTGGCAAATCTGACCATAACTCTATCCTCCTGATTCCCGTTACAAGCTAAAATTAAAACAGGAAGTACCAGTGACTCTGTCTATAAAAAAGTGGTCAGATGAAACAGATGCTAAACTACAGGACTGTTTTGCTAGCACAGACTGGAATATGTTCCAGGATCCTCCCAATGGCATTGATGAGTACACCACATCAGTCACTGGTTTTATCAATAAGTGCATCGAGGACGTCATCCCCACAGTGACTGTAGTACATACCCTAACCAGAAGCCATGGATTACATGCAACATTCGCACTAAGCTAAATGGTAGAGCTGCCGCTTTCAAGGAGCGGGACTCTAACCCGTAAGCTAATAAGAAATCCCGCTATGCCCTCCAACGAACCATCAAACAGGCAAAGCGTCAATACAGGACTAAAATATAAACGTACTACACCGGCTCTGACACTCGTTGGATGTGGCAGGGCTTGCAAACTACTACAGACTACAAAGGGAAGCACAGCCGAGAGCTGCCCAGTGACACGAGCCTACCAGACGAGCTAAATAACTTCTAAGCTTGCTTCGAGGCAAGTAACACTGAAATATGCACTAGAGAATCAGCAGTTCCGGACGACCATGTGATCACGATCTCAGCAGCTGATGTGAATAAGATCTTTAAACAGGTCAAAATTCTGTAATACCAACATGTTTCAAGCAGACCACCATAGTCCCTGTGCCCAAGAACACTAAGGTAACCTGCCTAAATGACTACCGACCCGTAGCACTCACGTCTGTAGCCATGAAATGCTTTGAAAGGCTGGTCATGGCTCACATCAACACCATTATCCCAGAAACCCTAGACCCAACCCAAATTTGCATACCGCACCGACAGATCCACAGATTATGCAATCCCTATTGCACTCCACATTGCCCTTTCCTACCTCGACAAAAGGAACACCTGTGTGAGAATGCTATTCATTGACTACACCATAGTAACCTCAATGCTCATCACTAAGCTAAGGACCCTGGGACTAAATATCTCCATCTGCAACTGGATCCTGGACTTCCTGACGGGCCGCCCCAAGGTGGTAAGGGTAAGTAACAACACATCCGCCATACTGATGCTCAACACGGGGGCCCCTCAGGGGTGTGTGCTCAGTCCTCTCCTGTACTCCCTGTTCACTCATGACTGCACGGCCAAGCAAAACTCCAACACCATCATTAAATTTGCTGATGACACAACAGTGGTAGGCCTGATCACCGACAATGATGAGACAGCCTATAGGGAGGAGGTCAGAGACCTGACCGTGTGGTGCAAAGACAACAACCTCTCCCTCAACGTGATCAAGAAAAATGAGATGATTGTGGACTACAGGAAAATGAGGACCGAGCACACCCCCATTCTCATCGACGAGGCTGTAGTGGAGCAAGTTGAGAGCTTCAAGTTCCTTGGCGTCCACATCACCAACAAACTAACATGGTCCAAGCAGGTCCAAGACAGTTGTGAAAAGGACACAACAAAACCTTTCCCCTCCAGAAGACTGAAAATATTTGGCATGGGTCCTCAGATCCTCAAAAGGTTTTCCAGCTGAATCATCGAGAGCATCCTGACCGGTTGCATCACTGCCTGGTATGGTAACTCCTCAGCCTCCAACTGCAAGGCAGTGCAGAGGGTAGTGCGTACGGCCCAGTACATCACTGGGGCAAAGCTTCCTGCCACCCAGAACCTCTATACCAGGCGGTGTCAGAGGAAGGCCACACAAATTGTCAAAGACTCCAGCCACCCTAGTCATAGACTGTTCTTTCTGCTACCACATGGCAAGCAGTACCGGAGTGCGAAGTCTAGGTCCAAGAGGCTTCTAAACAGCTTCTACCCACAAGCCATAAGACTCCTGAACATCTAATCAAATGGATACCCAGACTATTTGCATTGCCCCCCCCCTCCCCCCTATTGTTATTATCTATGCATAGCCACTAACTCTACCTACATGTACATAATTACCTCAATTACCTCGACACATTGACTCTGTACCGGTACCCCCTGTATATAGCCCCACTATATTGTTATTTACTGCTGCTCTTTAATATATTATTCTATCTCTACTTTGCACATTCTTCCACTACAAATCTACCATTCCAGTGTTTTACTTGCTATATTGTATTTACTTTGCCACCATAGCCTTTTTTGCCTTTACCTCCCTTATCTCACCTCATTTGCTCACATTGTATATAGACTTATTTTTCTGCTATATTTTTGACTGTATGTTTGTTTATTCCATGTGTAACTCTGTGTTGTTGTATGTGTCGAACTGCTTTGCTTTATCTTGGCCAGGTCGCAATTGTAAATGAGAACTTGTTCTCAACTTGCCTACCTGGTTAGATAAAGGTGAAATAAATAAATAAAATAAATACATTTGTTAGTCTTATCTCTTACTTATTCTTTTTTTTTTCTTCTTAAAACTTTGTTGTTGGTTAAGGGCTTGTAAGTAAGCATTTCACTCTAAGATCAACACCTGTTGTATACGGTGCATCTGACAAATACAATTTCATTTGATTTCATTTGATTTGAAATAGCTGTGCAGCAATGTTCCACATCCAACCTGACAGAACTTGAGAGGATCTGCAGAGAAGAATGGGAGAAACTCCCCAAATACAGATGTGCCAAGCTTGTAGAGTCATACTCCAGTCTCGAGGCTGTAATCGCTGCCAAAGGGGCTTCAACAAAATACTCAGTAAAAGGTCTGAATACTTATGTAAATGTGATATTTCAGTTGATTCATTTTTTATAATTTAGCAAACATTTCTAAAAATCTGTGTTTGCTTTGTCATTATGGGGTATTATTGTATGTAGGTTGAATAAATGTTTGAATAAGGCTGTAACATAACAAAATGTAGAAAAAATCAAGGGGTCTGAATACTTTCTGAAGGCACTGTATCTTCAACGGCAGAGGGATATGTTTAAAGTCAAGTATTCTAACTTTAAGTCAAGCCAAGGGCATGTGGAGCTTGTTACCTCTGAGAATAGGGGACGATTGAAAACAAGGGCGGTCAAATCTTTCACATTTTTGCTTAAACTTACCACAAATTGAACTTGGCCCATAATCTTTTAACAAAGGCAGGCAGACAGGTCAGTCCAAATCTATAGTGTAACACTGATTATAGAACCTACATCTGAGCAATACATATTCATTTTATTCAGTAGTTTCAAAGCTCATTAGCTATGTGCAATAAATCACGGTAGATTGGTGTGTATTAAATCTAGCTCGAATAACACAATTTCCTGTGTTTAGAAGAAATTCTTCCAACACAAGTGCCTTAGGGGCTTATACAGTATTATGTATCTGCATGTGTTCTTCTCTTATTTCTTTACGGTGCCGATTCTTTCATCTAACAAATTACAAATGGCACAGTGAAAAGCTGCTTAAGTAGTGAGATCACCCCAAAGAGCATGCATACCGTAATCCAGTACTGTATCTGCATTTGCATTACAGCCCCGTTGGAGGAGAGCGCTGTTACTGGGGGAGCTTGACAGATGCACTAGACTGTCTAAACAGCTGGCTGTGTGTTATCTGGAGCTCCCCAGTAAGTCTATCCATCTCCACACAGTGTATTCATCTGAAAGATCAGCAGCTGATGGATCTCATGAACAGGATTAGTGCTTTTGGCTCCACACGTTTCCATAGCGCATATCTTGATGTAACACAGATCTTTCCCCTTGCGTTAATCTTACTGTTTACCCATAACAGTCCTGTAACCATAAACATTGTCCAGGAAACATAAAGAACTGTGTGCATGTGATCAATCAATACAGACTACTTTGGCTGAGTCTGAACTAGGAATATGGAATATGTGCATTTATCTACATCAGTTGAGGCTTTGTTGTCTACTGGACTGCAAGCAGGGTTAAGAAAGTTAAGAAAGACTGAGGCACATACCAGTTTTACAAATTATGAGATTACTTTCAATGGCAGTATCAGATGGTTTCCCCCTAAGGAATGACTTTACAGGTTAGTATTCAGAGAGAGAATAGCATTACACGGAGGTCTTCTATCTTCCTCATCATTGTCCCGTGTCTCTGAATGAGGTTGTCAAAGAGCTGCAGAGGAGGTAGAACACTTGGTCCTGAAGCTATCACTGAGTGACACGAGAAACCATGTAGCTCTGCATGATCATTAATCTACCTCTTTGAAATGAACACAGTTGTAAAAATATGGCAAAAAAATTATAGGCAGATACATAAAGACATTGACTCAGTCCATCTGCCTTGCATCTTTCATTATAACCAAATCACTTACTATCTTATATCTAACATATATCATCAGGCATGTAGGTCTCAGAAAATCATATTTTGTTTCAGAACCTCACTAGATAGACATATATATATATATATATATATATATATATATATATATATATATATATATATATATATACTGTATATAAATACTGTAGGTAGACACAAAATTACTGTAGATAGCACCGACGAGCTAACCACCGTCACTGGCTTGATTGGGAAAAGCATCGTCGACTTCGTCCCCACAGTGAAGGTTCGCTGCTTCCCCAATCAAAAGCCCTGGACGAGTTGCACACTAAACTAAAGGACAGAGCTACCGCTCACAAGGCTATCATAGCCAACCCCAAGGCTGCGGTTGAGGACATGAACGCATACAAGAAGTCCCGCTACGACCTCCATAGAGCCATCAAACCGTCAAAAGGACAATTTCGGAATCACATTATACTGGCTCTGACTCTCGATGCATGTGACAGGGGCTACAGCACATTACGGATTACAAAAGAAGCCCTAGGCGTGATCTGCCCAACAATGCCTCTCTACTAGAGGAACTCAATGCCTTTTATGCACGCTTCGACAAAAACAACACAGAGCCCTGCATGAGGGCCCCCGCTGATCCGGAGGACTGGGTGATCTCGCTCTCTGAGGCTGACGTGAGTAAGGTCAACACTCGTAAGGTCGCAGGGCCAGACTATATTCAAGGGCGTGTCCTCAGGGCATGTGCAGACCAGCTGGTTGGCGTTCACTGACATTTTCAAACTCTCCATGTCCCAGCCTGTAATCCCCACATTTCAAGCTGACTACCATCATTCCTGCCACAATGACTACCACCCTTGAAGAACTCACATTTGTAAAAATGAGGTGCTTTGACTGGTTGACCATGGCACACATCAACACTCTGGGACTGAACACCACCCTCTGCAACTGGATCTTGAACTTCCTGACGGGCCGACCCCAGGTGGTAAGAGTAGGCAACAACACCTCCGCCACCCTGACCCTCAACACGGGGGCCCCTCAGGGGTGTGGCTTAGAGCCCTCCTGTACTCCCTGTTAAACCATGACTGTGTGGCCGTGCACAACTCCAACTCCATTATCAAGTTTGCTGACGACACGACGGTGCTAGGCCTAATCACCAACAGCGAGGAGACAGCCTACAGAGAGTAGGTCAGAAAACGGCTCCCCCTCACACCTTCTCTGCTGCTAAAATTATTAATGATTAGATTTATTACTATCACTATGCTGCTGTTCATTGATTATTGATTACCATTAACCTTAATCTATCTATTTATTCTGTGACTGGTCACTATTACTCCTATTTGCATGTATACATTACCATTAGTATACTGTTTACTATTATTATTCTGCTACCAGTCACTTTCTCCTAATCCCTGCCTACATGTACATATCTACGTCAAATACTCCAGTATCCCTGCACATTGAACATTTAGTAATGGCACTGACCCTTTTAGCTTCTTATCTTATTTCTTATTTCTCATGTTTGTTGTTTTATATATTTATTAGTTATACTATTTTGGTATTGAATACTGCACTGTTGGGTAGGACTTGCATTTTAAGCATTTCACTGTACCAAGGTTTGCGGACCTTTGCAAACAGATCAGATTCCAAAGTCAAACACAACCGAAGGACTTTATATTAATGCACATCAGCAAGCCTATCGACTACACCTGTTAGAATGTTCTAATTGATGGGCAACGCTATATCAAACTGAATGCCACTGAGCACCAAAGACAAATAGCATGGCTGCAGTGGCCTCAATATAGATGAAAGAACACGTCTACAATAAATCAAATTGTGGCCATTGCTGATATAATCAGGCAGCAATTTAAGAGAAATGCTGACACAGACACACATTCCTAAAATATTCTACTACCATGCAGTTTATAATCACAAACTTAACTTTTGATCAAGATATATAATGTATGCTTACAGCTGGGATCAATACCAGAACTGGAACACATATCATAGGAGACTGACACGTATACAGTCTGTCATAATACAGTGGCTTTTGACTTTAAGACAGGGTAAGAAATGATCTGTTCAACATGTAATGACAGCCTTAAGCAACAACAACTGGTTGTTGTTCACAAAGCGGGGCCATAAGAGCATAAAACCTAGCCTAAACATTGCCGGCTGCGGAGATGACAGGAGCCGGCAATGGGGAAGCCACAGCGGAAGCCACAGCGTTTCAGCATTGTTAACCGAAACTCTCCTGTCTTTGCCTCTGTATTTTTCCCTTTATAGCAGACATTTTGAGACACTTCGTTGTTTACAGTTCATAATCTGTGTCTGGAAGTCTAAGTACAGTATAATTCAGTATAAGTCTAGGTAAGTATACATATCTACTTAGGTACAAAATGGATTTTGAATCTTAACAAGATTCCCAAAGTAAGGGCTGTACTATATATGTATGTGTGTATATACAGTGGGGAGAACAAGTATTTGATACACTGCCGATTTTGCAGGTTTTCCTACTTACAAAGCATGTAGAGGTC
This sequence comes from Oncorhynchus clarkii lewisi, assembly GCF_045791955.1. NCBI lineage: Eukaryota > Metazoa > Chordata > Actinopteri > Salmoniformes > Salmonidae > Oncorhynchus > Oncorhynchus clarkii. Next base: position 78,046,364 of record NC_092148.1, on the reverse strand, counting down.
TGTAATTTTTTATTATAGGTACACTTCAACTGTGAGAGACGAGTATGACAAGTATTTGATACATCAGAAAAGCAGACCTTAATATTTGGTCTGACCTTAATATTTGCAATTACAGATATCATACGTTTCCTGTAGTTCTTGACCAGGTTTTCACACACTGCAGCAGGGATTTTGGCCCACTCGTCCATATAGACCTTCTCCAGATCCTTCAGGTTTCGGGGCTGTCGCTGGGCAATACGGACTTTCAGCTCCCTCCAAAGATTTTCTATTGGGTTCAGATCTGGAGACTGACTAGGCCACTCCAGGACCTTGAGATGCTTCTCACGGAGTCACTCCTTAGTTGCCCTGGCTGTGTGTTTCGGGTCGTTGTCATGCTGGAAGACCCAGCCATGACCCATCTTCAATGCTCTTACTGAGAGAAGGAGGTTGTTGGCCAAGATCTCGCGATACATGTCCCCATCTATCCTCCCCTTAATACGGTGCAGTCGTCCTGTCCCCTTTGGAGAAAAGCATCCCCAAAGAATGATGTTTCCACCTCCATGCTTCATGGTTGTGATGGTGTTCTTGGGGTTGTACTCATCCTTCTTCTTCCTCCAAACACGGCGAGTGGAGTTTAGACCAAAAAGCTCTATTTTTGTAGTTCCTGGTTCCTGTAGTTGGCCACCAGGTTTGCACACATATCAGAAGAGATTTTGTCCCACTCCTCTTTGCAGATCTTCTCCAAGTCATTAAGGTTTCGAGGCTGTTGGCAACTCGAACCTTCAGCTCCCCCCTTTTCTATGGGATTAAGGTCTGGAGACTGCCTAGGCCACTCCAGGACCTTAATGTGCTTCTTCTTGAGCCACTCCTTTGTTGCCTTGGCCGTGTGTTTTGGGTCATTGTCATGCTGGAATACCCATCCACGACCCATTTTCAATGCCCTGGCTGAGGGGAGGATGTTCTCACCCAAGATTTGACGGTACATGGCCCCGTCCATCGTCCCTTTGATGCGGTGAAGTTGTCCTGTCCCCTTAGCAGAAAAACACCCCCAAAGCATAATGTTTCCACCTCCATGTTTGACGGTGTGGATGGTGTTCTTGGGGTCAGCATTCCTCCTCCTCCAAACACGTTGAGTTGATGCCAAAGAGCTCCATTTTGGTCTCATCTGACCACAACACTTTCACTCAGTCGTCCTCTGAATCGTTCAGATGTTCATTGGCAAACTTCAGACAGGCATGTATATGTGCTTTCTTGAGCAGGGGGACCTTGCGGGCGCTGCAGGATTTCAGTCCTTCAAGGTGTAATATGTTACCAATTGTTTTCTTGGTGACTATGGTCCCAGCTGCCTTGAGATCATCGACAAGATCTTCCCGTGTAGTGCTGGGCTGATTCCTCACCGTTCTCATGATCATTGCAACTCCACGAGGTGAGATATTGCATGGAGCCCCAGGCCGAGGGAGATTGACAGTTCTTTTGTGTTTCTTCCATTTGCGAATAATCGCACCAACTGTTGTCACCTTCTCATCAAGCTGCTTGGCGATGGTCTTGTAGCCCATTCCAGCCCTGTGTAGGTCTACAATCTTGTCTCTGACATCCTTGGAGAGCTCTTTGGTAATGGCCATGGTGGAGAGTTTGGAATCTGATTGATTGCTTCTGTGGACAGGTGTATTTTATACAGGTAACAACTGAGCTTAGGAGCACTCCCTTTAAGAGTGTGCTCCTAATCTCAGCTCGTTACCTGTATAAAAGACACCTGGGAGACAGAAATGTTTCTGATTGAGAGGGGGTCAAATACTTATTTCCCTCATTAAAATGCAAATCAATTTATAACATTTGTGACATGAGTTTTTTTTGATTATTTTGTTGTTATTCTGTCTCTCAATGTTCAAATAAACATGCCATTAAAATTATGAACTGATAATTTCTTTGTCAATGTGCAAACGTACAAAATCAGCAGGGGATCAAATACTTTTTTTTCGAGATAGAGAGCGAGAGAGAGAGAGAGAGAGAGAGAGAGAGAGACACTTTTCCTAGTCAAGTCTCCCAAGTACCAGTTGGGTCATTAATACAGTTGGCATGGAAAAAATAAACACCACTTCAGGCCAGTAAGTTGAACTTGTGTAGCGGTAAGCATTTCTCTAAGTGGATACAAGTGTTCTATTTTGATTTATGTTTTCACCACTCATTCATCACGTCTTTCTGGACACATTTCAAATACATCTTCAGCCCTTAATGCTCAACAGCATAAAGCACAGCATGCTTAAGCTCGACATTCCATAGGTCACTTGGAGTTAGGCAAATACATTCTTTCCCCTCTCCTATAATATGTGTGCTGATGGATGAGTTCAACCTGGCAGCCAACGCTCCCTTTAAATTGTACAAAAAACAAAACAATAATATAGATCTTACTGAAAAGTGTACATAGTCAATAGATATCGTACTATAGAATCAAACGTAGTACTACTCCAACAATGCTGTATTCTCAGAGTTATCACTTGTTATTGGAGTGGTTTAAAACACTTAGCTTAATGATTAAATGCAGTATTGCACTGGGAATATATGATTAAAGCATTCACTCCAACATTAATAAATGCACATTGTGTTCACACCAGGATAGTTACCTAAATCAAACAAACAGAGACTGCTGTGAGGAATGGACTTCTGAAGTCAGGGGAGAAAGCAGGAGGTTGTCTCTGGAAAGAAATAAAAACAGTATCAGAGAGCAATGTTTGCACGTGTTTGGCGAGGTACTACATCCCTACATATGTTCCAGACATGAGACTTGGGTGAGGTCACTTTGGGCAAAAATAAACTAGAAGCAGAAATTGTGGGGATGGGTCAGAATGTTCAGATAGTGTGCGTTTGGAAGACAATCCTAGATGTGGCCCAAGTGCTTAAAGTTCTGAAACTACTTGCGTTGTGATAAAGAACAAAAGGACAAAGACCAATCCATTACAGCTCTGCAGGAGATTCAAAAAGATTCAAAGTGGAGATTCATTTGGGGAAGCTTAATCAAAAAGCAAACATACAGTATCAGTGATTTTTCCTCACTCACTTACTGAATAACTTGGCAAACCAACACGGATAGTGACTTGTTCTTTCAAAAGCAACCAAACATTAATGAGGTGATTTGAGCCATGGCATAACAAACTTGCATTGTCCTCTATGCATGGTACAGCGTCATGTGCTGTATCAGTACTCATCACATCGCATAGAAAGGATTCTACAATAGGAAGAATCATGTCTGGCAAAGATAAAAAAAATAACAGACATAGTATGGTCATGGGGGTGTTGGCATTGTGCATTGTGCAAGATGAATACACTGAATTATATAAAACGAGGGACAAAAACAGCATTCAAGAAATAATAATCAATTGTACACCATTTTTGGGAGGCAGCTGTCCTGTTCTTCTGGAGAAAGAAGGATTAGGAGACAGCAGAAAGGTAAGGTCACCCAAGGTCTCTCCAGCCAGGTACATACAGGGGGAATTTATGGACCATGTGGAACGCACATTTCTACCTTAGAGAGGAGGAAACTTGATTCATGATTATTCAGTGCCCTTGATGGGTCTTATCTTTTTCGACAGAATTCCTCATTTTATAAAACTGAAGACAAAAACATAAAGACTGGAAGCATATGGTGGGCTGGAACACGACCAAGATGGCCTGAGCTCTCCAAGCTCTAGCACAAAGAGAATATGTTTTAAAATGTACGCTTTTCTTAATTTAATCAGCACAGTCATTACCATGATTGAGGCGAGGCATATGAGGCTAAAAGCAAGACGAAGGAGAGGAATTTAATATCAGCAACACCGTAGAAGACGCCTGAATGACCAGTAGATCTGGATGCTTACGGTACAACTTTTAAAACAGGCAAATGGAAAGTTTTAGTATATGAGGAGGCTTTGTTCTGCTCTGGGGCATCTGAATGTATGGTGATGCGGAGGCAGGCAGGAAACACCACTTGTGAGGTGCAGAGTACCAGGCCTGGAGGATTTCATGGGAAGTTTAACAGGTGTGGTGACATCATTGGCAAATAAAAACCTGTAGAAAATGTCTCAAGTCTGTCCAACTGCAAACACTTAGACATAAGTGCATGAATGTGGTCACTCACGTAGTCTGAGAGACCACACGTATTATGTCTTCGATGTCGACTCACAGCTTAGCTTGTATCATCAGGGCCAGATAGGAAACACTCTTGACTAAAATCTAGATCCAGCAGGAAATGGATGTTACCGCTTACATTTTTATCAAATATTTGGCTTTCAACTTAAGACAGAGAATACATGCTCTTTGGAATAGCCTTGTTTCCCTACACATTAGTATCAGGGCCTTCTGGGATGCTAAGAGACAAAACAAGGATCCAAAGCCAATCAGATTGAGAATGAATGGACAAGTCCAGTTAGTGTTAACAGTGACAAAGATAAATGAGAACAATAGAGTGTGCTGCCTCAGAGTACACTAAGCCCATGTCTGAGGAATTCAAGGAATGCATGAGGCATAAGATATAAACCACTGTACTGTCAGTTCAGTCCATTCCAAGACAGAACCCTGCACACATCCAAGATGTCATGGTGGCTTTTCAAATAACACTCTGGCAGAGTCTGATTTTGATATAAACAACCTATTTCTGCTGATTGAGTCCAAAAGGACTTCTGCACCAGCTCCAATAACAGAGCTTTGCTTGTGATGTACTTCCTTGTGGAGTTTGTGCTTCATCTGCCAAGACTAGAGCCTGTTTAAAGGCTGTTCCATACAGCACTCAACATGATTAATACACAGAGAGAACGCTCACACATCTCTGCCCTTAACACAACTTCTGCACAACTTCTGGACCAGAAAGAAGAACATGCCATCCATCATGGATTCAAATTGAATTCATATAAGGTGATTACTTGGGAGGTTGTGCGCTCACATATGCATAGTTTGACATATTTCTTTGAGTTGCCCAAGTACATGCATTAGATTCACTCCATTAATAGAATTTCAAGGTCAGATGAATGTTTTTGAATGCCTCCTTTCGTACTCAAGACTCTGGAGCGGTTGCTTGAGTTAAGGAATGCATCAGCAGAACTGCAGGTGAAACCATAGCGTAGAAAATCATGGCAATGCAATTGGCAACAGATGATGACTGTGATACGGTAACTCAGTTACGGTACTTATTGCACTTAATTTGCTGTTGCTAACACTGGATAATTGAACCAGACGGATTGGCAAACAAATCAACCAAAGCAAATGTCATAGCTGCCACTGCTGCTGAGTGGTAGCATAATGCCATTTTGAAACAAGGATAACAATATTAAATTCCTGTGAGATTTTTAGGGCAAATGTAATCACAGTTTTATCTATATATTTAAGACAACATCACATAAACCGTGGCCTGTTCAAATCAATGTTTTAAAAATCGTGTCAATGGAAGTGTAACATCCAGCCAGTGTAATCTTTTTTGTTGTTGTTGTTGTAGGTCTTCATGATATACACACGGTGGCAGCTTGTTTTGAAGCTAAACGAGAAGTGTTTGCTGCAACGCTCCGCAGAATGCAGGATAGAGCATCCATATAAACCATAGCTGAAAGTCCCTGCTTTGTTTTTACTGTTGGGTGGATGGCTCCAATGCAGGATGTGGTTCTCTTAAAAACACATTGTGCAGAGAAAACATATCTATTATGGCCTGACTGAACAAGTTCCTATGCTTTCATTAAACAGAAAACATTTATACATTTGTGCTGGTGAATAGGTCATTGTCAGAGATGTTCATTGTTCACTGTGTGAGTGATTTCAGATACATACTGTACAGTGGAGACTCGGCTGCATCCTAAACAATGTAATGAGTTTCAACCCAATGCGTTGCATTTGAGTGTGACACTGACAACTGAAATGTGCTTATGAAAAAATATGGAACATAATATCCTAATCTGTTTACACTGTCTCGTCGCACTTGCAACACTGACGTTATGTAATGCTATACAGCAAATGCTCCAAAACCAGTACCACAGTATGCCACATACTCATCATTGTTAGGCACTTTGGAGAGATTTATGTTTAGGTACACTGAAATGTAGGGTTGGTCTCCTAGTTTGTAAAACAATATAGTTGTGACAGCTCCCATTGCACTTCTCATGTTTTGACCAAGAGTCACAATTGGTCATTCCTGACATGTCTGGAACAGTAAAATATCTTGATTGACCAAATTTCAAACATATTACGCTAGCTGTGGCAAGGATACAGTGCTGTGGCAAGGTTACAGTGCTGTGGCAAGGTTACAGTGCTGTGGCAAGGTTACAGTGCTGTGGCAAGGTTACAGTGCTGTGGCAAGGTTACAGTGCTGTGGCATATACATTTTTTCATTATGGCAGTGAGATGCCCAATGTCGAGAGCTCAAGTCATTTAAGCATACATAATTTATAAGAAAATCTCATAAAGTTAGATAGGTCGAAACAACTCACAGAAGTAATGTAACTTCAAATAAGTGTAGCAGTACATGAATTGGGTCTTACATGGCACGAAGGCAGACACTTTTATATTCCCACAATTCATGTCTGCCAATAACTATACTCCTCAGCCAACCACGTCTGGACTAATCAGTTAAGTTATTGCATTTCAACACATTTTGCCATGGTGCAGTGAGAAAAATGTGTTTTGTAATGCTATTCTCAAGATTTTTTCACGAGCCTAAGAGAAAATGTTGCAGATTTAAAGCTAATTTCCTGCAATTTACACTTTTTGCCATGCGGCAGATATTTTTTGTTGTTGCTGGTTTATAGCTCATCTGATGCTTTTGTTCACATTTGGCCATGAGGCTGAGAGAAAATGTAGCAGATTTAAAGGTCATTTATCGCTATTCTACACATTTTGCCATGAACATGAGAAAAAATGTAACAGTTTTAAAGCGAAATCCCTGCAATTCTACACATTTTCCTATCATATACTATCTGGGGCCTCCCCGACCTTCATGGAGGTTAGGGACCCTTGGGTGCCTTGCGTGCCCGTTCGGTAATCCTGCCCTGCAGCCAACAGCAACTCCAGTTAAAGCCATTTAACAGAGTTAGTCACAGTACATTTATCTTTTTTTTATCATCATGGATATATCATGGATATGTCCAACCAACCAACTAGGTATTTATAGGTTACAGCTACCACATTAGGCTACCTGCCTTGAATACTAAAATGACCAAATAAGCCAAATAAAGTTGATATTAAAATATACTGTAATTCTTCCAGTGGTAAGACACCACTCTGATATCACTTATTTCTAGGGCAGAGAAGCAGTTGATTGTGAGGAGTAAAAGTATGCCACCCTCAGGCATTCCTACAGTATCACCACATTACTACTTCCAACTCAAACAACTACCGTAACCTCACAAAGGTAGCTAGGAGAAGAGCCAGTATCTCATGGCCAGTGATAGCATTAGAAGTGTCTCCAAGAAACAGTAAGAACCGAGTAGGATTCAGTACAATTCTCTCCTCTATAAAATGACATACCGATTTCACAAAGCACATCCAGAAAATCTAGTGAGTTATAGCATATTGGTCAACATTAAAATGTATCGTCCGAAGCCAAAAGTTAATAGATCCAATTCATTTAAATGATCTTAAAAGTTCTCAGTAGGACAAACAGGCAGTAACAAATCATGACTGACGTGAATAACAGAAAGATCATGGTGAAGGACATTTCCACAAAGAGGGACATCATGGACTGCTGAGGTTGATAGATACTGTATATGCATCATAGTGATATGAAGCACGGTTACATACGTGAATGCATGCTTAAATCTAAACTCTTTCAATGCATTGAATTATTACAATGGCTTTATCTGCTGGTTGAGCTGCTAGGTCGTTCCACCAAATGAGTGCCATTTGATATTTTAAGTAGACATTTTGCACCAGCATTGAATTTTAAAAGCATGTTATATTCAATGAAGTGCCCTTTAATATACAGTGCATTCAGAAAGTATTCAGCCCCTTCCCTTTTCCAAATTATGTTACGTCACAACCTCATTAATCCACACACAATACCCCATAATGACAAAGCAAAATTACAATTTATTTTACAGAAATACCTTATTTACAGTTGAAGTTGGAAGTTTACATACACCTTAGCCAAATACATTTAAACTCTGTTTTTCACAATTCCTGACGTTTAATCCTAGTTAAAACTCCCTGTCTTAGGTCAGTTAGGATAAACACTTTATTTTAAGAATGTGAAATGTCAGAATAATAGTAGAGAGATGTAACGGCCGTTGGCGGTGGAAGAAGGTGAGGACCAATGTGCATCGTGGTAAGTGTCCATATTTTTAATAAAGTAATAGAACACTGAACAAAAACAACAAAGTGAATGAACGAAACACTCAACAGAAAACAATCACCCACAAAACACAGGTGGGAAAAGGCTACCTAAGTATGATTCTCAATCAGAGACAACGAACGATACCTACCTCTGATTGAGAACCATACCAGGCCAAACACAAAAACACAACATAGAAAAAGGAACATAGACAACCCACCCAACTCATGCCCTGACCATACTAAAACAAATGATTTATTTCAGATTTGATTTCTTTCATCACATTCCCAGTGGGTCAGAAGTTTACATGCACTCAATTAGTATTTGGTAGCATTGCCTTTAAATTGTTTAACTTGGGTCAAACTTTTCGGGTAGTCTTCCACAAGCTTCCCACAATAAGTTGGGTGAATTTTGGCACATTCTTCCTGACAGAGCTGATGTAACTGAGTCAGGTTTGTAGGCCTCCTTGCTCGCACACGCTTTTTCAGTTCTGCCCACACATTTTCTATGGAATTGAGGTCAGGGCTTTGTGATGGCAACTCCAATACCTTGACTTTGTTGTCCTTAAGGCATTTTGCCACAACTTTGGAAGTATGCTTGGGGTCATTGTCCATTTGGAAGACAGATTTGCGACCAAGCTTTAACTTCCTGACTGATGTTTTGAGATGTTGCTTCAATATATCCACATCATTTTCCTACCTCATGTTGCCATCTATTTATGAAGTGCACCAGTCCCTCTTGCAGCAAAGCACCCCCACAACATAATGCAGCCACCCCCGTGCTTCAAGGTTGGGATGGTGTTCTTTGGCTTGCAAGCCTCCCCCTTTTTCCTCCAAACATAATGATGGTCATTATGGCCAAACAGTTCTATTTTTGTTTCATCAGACCAGAAGACATTTCTCCAAAATGTACGATCTTTGTCCCCATGTGCAGTTGCAAACTGTAGTCTGTTTTTTTTTATGGCGGTTTTGGAGCAATGGCTTCTTCCTTGCTGAGCGGCCTTTCAGGTTATGTCGATATAGGACTCTACTGTGGATATAGATACCTTTGTACCTGTTTCCTCCAGCATCTTCACAAGGTCCTTTGCTGTTGTTCTGGGATTGATTTGCACTTTTCGCACCAAAGCACGTTCATCTCTAGAAGACAGAGCATGTCTCCTTCCTGAGTGGTATGACGGCTGCGTGGTCCCATAGTGTTTATACTTGCGTACTATTGTTTGTACAGATAAGCGTGGTACTTTCAGGCATTTGGAAATTGCTCCCACGGATGAACCAGACTTATGGAGGTCTGCAATTATTTTCTGAGGTTTTGGCTGATTTCTTTTGATTTTCCCATGATGTCAATCAAAGAGGCACTGAGTTTGAAGGTAGGCCTTGAAATACATCCACAAGTACACCTCCAATTGACTCAAATGATGTCAATTAGCCTATCAGAAGATTCTAAAGCCATAAAATCATTTTCTGGGATTTTCCAAGCTGTTTAAAGGCACAGTCAACTTAGTGTATGTAAACTTCTGACCCACTGGAATTGTGATACAGTGAATTATAAGTGAAATAATCTGTCTGTAAACAATTGTTGGAAAAATTACTTGTGTCATGTGCAAAGTAGATGTCCTAACCGACTTGCCAAAACTACAGTTTGTTGACAAGAAATTTGTGGAGTGGTTGAAAAATTAGTTTTAATGACTCCAACCTAAGTGTATGTACATTTCCGATTTCAACTGTCCATAAGTACTCAGACTCTTTGCTATGAGAATTGATATTGAGCTCAGGTACATCCTGTCTCCCTTGATCATCCTTGAGATGTTTCTACAACTTGATTGGAGTCCACCTGTGGTAAATTTAATTGATTGAACATGATTTGGAATGGCACACATCTGTCTATATAAGGTCCCACAGTTGACAGTGCATGTCAGAGCAAAAACCAAGCCATGAGGTTGAAGAGATTGTCCGTAGATCTCTGAGACAGGATTGTGTCGAGGCACAGATCTAGGAAGGGTACCAAAACATTTTTGCTGCATTGAAGGTCCCCAAGAATACAGTGGCCTCCATCATTCCTAAATGGAAGAAGTTTGGAACCACCAATAATCTTCCTAGAGCTGGCCGCCTGGCCAAACTGAGCAATCGGGGGAGAAGGGCCTTGGTCAGGGAGGTTAACAAGAACCCAATTGTCACTGACAGAGTTCCAGAGTTCCTCTGTGGAGATGGGAGAACCTTCCAGAAGAACAACCATCTCTGCAGCACTCCACCAATCAGGGCTTTATGGTAGAGTGGCCAGGTGGAAGCCACTCCTCAGTAAATGGCACATGACAGCCCACTTCGAGTTTGCCGAAAGGCACCTAAAGGACTCTCAGACTATGAGAAACAAGATTCTCTGGTCTAATGAAACCAAGATTGAATTCTTTGGCCTGAATGCCTAGTCATGTCTGGAGGCAACCTGGCACTATCCCTATGGTGAAGCAGGGTGGTGGCAGCATCATGCTGCGGGGAACTTTTTCAGCTGCATTGACGTTTTTGACAAGTCGGGATAGAGGGAAAAGATGAAAGCAGCAAAGTACAGAGAGATCCTTGAAGAAAACCTGCTCCAGAGCGCTTAGGACCTCAGACTGGGACAAAAGTTCACCTTCCAACAGGACAACGACCCTAAGCACACAGCCAAGACAGCACAGGAGTGGCTTCTGTACAAGTCTCTGAATCCTTGAGATGCCCAGCCAGAGCCCAGACTTGAACACAATCGAACATCTTTGGAAAGACCTGATAATAGATGTGCAGGGATGCTCCCCATCCAACCTGGCAAAGCTTGAGATGATCTGCAGAGAAGAATGTGAGAACTCCCCAAATACAGGTGTGCCAAGCTTGTAGCGTCATACCCAAGAAGTCTCGAGGCAGTAATTGCTGCCAAAGGGGCTTCAACGAATTACGGAGTAAAGGGTCTAAATACTTATTTATGTAAATGCAATATTTCAGTTCTTTATTTTTAATACATTTGCTCAAATCTATTAAAAACAGTTTTTGCTTTGTCATTATGGGGTATTGTGTGTAGATTGATTGATAAATTTTAGAATAAGGCAATAACGTAACAAAATTTGGAAAGGGTCAAGGGGTCTGAACTTTCCGAATGCACTGCAGACCATATGTAGATTTTTCATGTTAATAAAGACTTTCTAAAGTGCCAAAATTCTTAATTTTGTTCTGTCCCTCCGTGCATCCTCTGTGACTTCCAGGAAGATAACCCACCAAAATATATCCAGGTTTTCACCATTATTGTAAAGCTCATGTTATTAGTGATTATTTGAAGGTAAAAACAACAACCTGTCCTTCATTTTAAGGTCAACCCGGTTACATGAACTGAACTCTCGTTTTAATATGGTGAAACCATTCACTTTCAAATGTATTTTTTCAAAGAACATCTAATTGCCAAGTCATAGCATAAAAGTAGTTGAGCTGTTTTGGCCTTTTTCTGGTGTTTGGGGGTGGAAATCTGAACGGGTCGAGCATAACAACCCTGTTACCCAAAAATATACAGGCTAGATATGCTTGAAATTGTTTAGGTAACGCTTTACATTAAGTTGCCCCTATTACTATTTAGTTACACAGTAATAACTGTACTAATGACATAGTAGTGGAATTACATGGTAATACGGTTGTAGCTGTTTCAGTTTTTACACAATTGTAACAAGGAATGTGTAATTACATATCCACTTGCATAATATTACTGCATATTTCTTGTTCCACTATGTAAATAATGTTTTGTAATTATACATTATAAAGTCACCTGTGAATACCGTGTTATTAACTTGAACCAAAATCTGACCTTGTTACATGTTACTGCAAGGTGCCACTACCATTGAATCCACATGTAATACCAGAGTTTATAAATAGGCTTAGACCTGTTAACAACAATTATAACAAGGAACACCCTGTCATTATCTACCAGCCATGTTCAATTAATTTATTACTATTCTATGACCTGGCTCAAATGCTGTACCAAATCAAATGTAATGTAAGAACGATATAGTTACATAGGAGATACTTGAAGTTATCATGTACCTACCCAGAAGCAAGCAACTTGATATAAAGTGAATCCCAGTAGAGTATAACCTTTGTAATTACTATGCAGTTACAATGTAACAACATTTGCAGACAATAGGCTAACGAGGAGAAATTATGAGACAGGACAACATTAGGTATAAACCTTTTAGTTACATTGTTCTTACAATGTAACAATCTTTATCAACCAACTCTGTAATTACATTGTTGTTACAAGGGATATACATGTATTTACAATGTACTTACCCAGGAGCAAGCAACTTAATGTGAAATCAAGTGACATTTAAATTACTTTGTAGTTACAACCTGACAACCTTTGCAGACAATAGGCTAACCAGGAGAAAAAGGAGACCAGATACATTTTTCAGTTGGACTTTTCTTTAGGAATTGGACATTTTTTTCTTCCATTCCATAAAATGACATACCCAAATCTAACTGACTGTAGCTCAGGACCTGAAGCAAGGATATGCATATTCCTGATACCATTTGAAAGGAAACACTTTGAAGTTTGTGGAAATGTGAAATTAATGTAGGAGAATACATTAGATATGGTAAAAGATATAATCTTTGAAATGCAAGAGAAAGGCCATAATTAGGCACAATTTAGATTTTGGCCACTAGATGGCAACAGTGTATGTGCAAAGTTTTAGACTGATTCAATGAACCATTGCATTTCTGTTCAAAGTATTGTATCAAGACTGCCCAAATGTGCCTAATTGGTTTATTAATACATGTTCAAGTTAATAACTGTGCACGCTACTCAAACAATAGCATGGTATTATTTCACTGTAATAGCTACTGTAAATTGGACAGTGCAGTTACATTAACAAGAATTTAAGCTTTCTGCCCATATCAGATGTGTCTATGTCCTGGGAAATGTTCTAGTTACTTACAACCTCATGGTAATCACATTAGCCTATGTTAGCCTAACCGTCCCGTGGGCAGGGACACAGATCACTAAGATTCATATTCAAACCATTGAAATTCAATTTCCCATTTCAGACTCAAAGCAAAGCCATATTAGTTAGTAAAATATACTAACACAGGTTGGTAAAGCTAGCTAGCATTTCCTCATTACACCTATTCCCCCAGAAACTTACTATAGTAATTTTTTTTAACCTCTTGATATGTTTTTTTTATTATTGTTGAACATTTGCTCTTTATGACAGATTGATAAAATGTGTTCACCAAGTTACACATCTCAAAAGGCACCTAATTGGTGGATGACCCTGCTGTGTAATAAACAGCATGACAAAGCTCCATTCTCCCATTAATCTATGCTGACAGACATAAAGAAAATTATGCACCCTCACATCTTTCAACAGAACACAGGGTGTTGAAAATGCCCTGTCTTCCCTCATTATGCAGTCCTGTACATCAACCTTTAAGCAATTTGGCCTTGGGTTAGGTCTCCTCCCATTTCGTTTGGAACTGTATCATAGGGAGTGTTCTCAAGCTCCTGTCTGACTGATGTCTCGGCCTTCATGAGCCTTAACCAACCAAAACACAGTATTGGCCGGGTTACGTGGGTCTGTCTGTGAGGTCAACGATTCTTACAAGGGATGCCACCCATAGAGACAGCAATGCCCACTCAGCGTACCAGTGGGTGGTCTCCCTACCCAAGCAGGGCACCATTGTGGTTGAGAGAGCAGCTTGGGGCTGCCCGTCATGCCCACAGTAAATGTGTTGAGAGATACATTGCCTATCACTCTGTAAAATTACTTTCAAACAGCACTCTATGCATGCCTTTACTGTTACACTCTATAAGCCATATACCAGTAACTAACAACCCACAACATTAAATACATTGATGTTTTGTCCTCCAACAGACTGAAGGTCCCTGAGGGTGCTATGTGAGCAGTATTCACTGTGCAGTAAGTATACGCTATGTGAAAAAGCTGGTGTTTTGGCAGAGGTGGCGACTGTGGGCTGGAATGGAAATAATCAGTTGAAGCTGGCTGTAGAAAATAAGCTGTAGTTCTGAACCGAAGCCCTGTGCTCCCCAGAGGGAGATATGGTTCTCACCATACTCTCATTCTGTTAGCTTTCAGCCTGACACTTAACCTATTGTGACTAAAAGGAATCCAGCTAACATTTTATATCTCCACGAGGAGAACAAAAGTGGGATTTACCAGTGAAGGAAAATGGCATCAATAGGTTGCCATGAGGAAGAAAAGAAAGAAATTCATCAATTGTCTTCACGATCGTGAAGGTCAATGACAACACAAAAAAATTGCCTATGAACTGGGGACATGCACAACTATTGTGAGTGGATTGTAACAAAAACCATACAGTAAATGAAGATCCTACATCCATATTTTTATAGAGGGTGTCTCTGTCTGTTATAACTTTGAAAAAATTGCTCAGCCTGTAGCATACAGAACTGCATTGAACCCTACTGCCATGGAAACTAAAACCCTTATCAAGCCAAACAGTAAACCGTTGACCCAAAGTACCCTTTAAACTTCTGATACCCTGATATCTGTGCTATTGCTGGTCAACAGGAGGCAGATTACATTCGAACTTGGACCATGGAAACCAAAAGAGAAATCTCATTGTGCAACTCAAGGTATGTACAATATTTTCCACAGACCCTTCTGTTATTTATAGTCTGGTGCCTATCATTTGACAGGCCTGTGCAGCTGCACAGGTGAATTACACTTTGAAATGGACATACAATGCCATTTTGAAGTGTATACCAGGTGAATAATGTACTAAAGCATCATAACCCTTTTAATGAAGCTAATGTTAACATACCAACAAAGCAAGCAACCGCTTTGATGATACAGCCTAGCCAGAGAACAAGGCTGAGGGCAACATAGACTGCCTTCTCTAAGCATGATACCATATCATCTATGTAATTGTATACAATTCAACAGCACAAGCCATCTTCCCTGACCCTGTACTTACTCATGCATTATAGAGACATGAGACATTCAGGAGATCCCCAAAACAGTATCCATGACCTTGTATCACTTCTTTAGTGTTTCACCCTCCCCGTCCTCATATGACTGATGAATGAAGTTGTTATCACTATAAGATATGGCCTCTCCCAACATCATATGGTATAGGAGTTAGCTTTATCATTTACATGATATAAACAAATCTGTCATTGTCGATAGCCTACAGTAAGTGTGAGGTTGAAACTGAGAAACCACTGCCAATGAGAAAGTAAACACCTGGTGTGGAGAGAGCCTAGGAGACAGGAACCGGTGGAGTAAGTAAACACCTGGTGTGGAGAGAGCCTAGGAGACAGGAACCGGTGGAGTAAGTAAACACCTGGTTTGGAGAGAGCCTAGGAGACAGGAACCGGTGGAGTAAATAAACACCTGGTGTGGAGAGAGCCTAGGAGACAGGAACCGGTGGAGTAAGTAAACACCTGGTGTGGAGAGAGCCTAGGAGACAGGAACCGGTGGAGTAAGTAAACACCTGGTTTGGAGAGAGCCTAGGAGACAGGAACCGGTGGAGTAAGTAAACACCTGGTGTGGAGAGAGCCTAGGAGACAGGAACCGGTGGAGTAAGTAAACACCTGGTGTGGAGAGAGCCTAGGAGACAGGAACCGGTGGAGTAAATAAACACCTGGTGTGGAGAGAGCCTAGGAGACAGGAACCGGTGGAGTAAGTAAACACCTGGTGTGGAGAGAGCCTAGGAGACAGGAACCGGTGGAGTAAGTAAACACCTGGTGTGGAGAGAGCCTAGGAGACAGGAACCGGTGGAGTAAGTAAACACCTGGTGTGGAGAGAGCCTAGGAGACAGGAACCGGTGGAGTAAGTAAACACCTGGTGTGGAGAGAGCCTAGGAGACAGGAACCGGTGGAGTAAATAAACACCTGGTGTGGAGAGAGCCTAGGAGACAGGAACCGGTGGAGTAAATAAACACCTGGTGTGGAGAGAGCCTAGGAGACAGGAACCGGTGGAGTAAGTAAACACCTGGTTTGGAGAGAGCCTAGGAGACAGGAACCGGTGGAGTAAGTAAACACCTGGTGTGGAGAGAGCCTAAGAGACAGGAACCGGTGGAGTAAGTAAACACCTGGTGTGGAGAGAGCCTAGGAGACAGGAACCGGTGGAGTAAGTAAACACCTGGTGTGGAGAGAGCCTAGGAGACAGGAACCGGTGGAGTAAATAAACACCTGGTGTGGAGAGAGCCTAGGAGACAGGAACCGGTGGAGTAAGTAAACACCTGGTGTGGAGAGAGCCTAGGAGACAGGAACCGGTGGAGTAAGTAAACACCTGGTGTGGAGAGAGCCTAGGAGACAGGAACCGGTGGAGTAAATAAACACCTGGTGTGGAGAGAGCCTAGGAGACAGGAACCGGTGGAGTAAATAAACACCTGGTGTGGAGAGAGCCTAGGAGACAGGAACCGGTGGAGTAAGTAAACACCTGGTTTGGAGAGAGCCTAGGAGACAGGAACCGGTGGAGTAAGTAAACACCTGGTGTGGAGAGAGCCTAAGAGACAGGAACCGGTGGAGTAAGTAAACACCTGGTGTGGAGAGAGCCTAGGAGACAGGAACCGGTGGAGTAAGTAAACACCTGGTGTGGAGAGAGCCTAGGAGACAGGAACCGGTGGAGTAAATAAACACCTGGTGTGGAGAGAGCCTAGGAGACAGGAACCGGTGGAGTAAGTAAACACCTGGTGTGGAGAGAGCCTAGGAGACAGGAACCGGTGGAGTAAGTAAACACCTGGTGTGGAGAGAGCCTAGGAGACAGGAACCGGTGGAGTAAATAAACACCTGGTGTGGAGAGAGCCTAGGAGACAGGAACCGGTGGAGTAAGTAAACACCTGGTGTGGAGAGAGCCTAGGAGACAGGAACCGGTGGAGTAAGTAAACACCTGGTGTGGAGAGAGCCTAGGAGACAGGAACCGGTGGAGTAAATAAACACCTGGTGTGGAGAGAGCCTAGGAGACAGGAACCGGTGGAGTAAATAAACACCTGGTGTGGAGAGAGCCTAGGAGACAGGAACCGGTGGAGTAAGTAAACACCTGGTGTGGAGAGAGCCTAGGAGACAGGAACCGGTGGAGTAAGTAAACACCTGGTGTGGAGAGAGCCTAGGAGACAGGAACCGGTGGAGTAAGTAAACACCTGGTGTGGAGAGAGCCTAGGAGACAGGAACCGGTGGAGTAAATAAACACCTGGTGTGGAGAGAGCCTAGGAGACAGGAACCGGTGGAGTAAGTAAACACCTGGTGTGGAGAGAGCCTAGGAGACAGGAACCGGTGGAGTAAGCAGCCTGAAACCCTGTGTGGAGGATAAGTGTCGTCTGTGGCCCCTCCACCACAAGGAGCCACAGGGCTTAAAGGCTGAGTAAGTCCAGAGTTTCTAATGGTGCTTTCATAACCATTTGTGCTCTTACCCTGCATTGATTCCTTCAACAGCAGTTACTATTCATTCCTCTGCTCCATTATGAAAAGAATGGTGAGGCAAAGAAAGAGTCCAGGTCGTTAAGAACACTGAAGCACTTGGAATTGGTTACAAAACTCTGTGTTTGAGAGTTACGGTGGTCCATAGCTCCAGGAGGAAGTATTTATAGTGCCAGAAAGTAGTTTGATCTCCAATATACTTATCCTTTGAATCTGAGGATTATGTGGCTATAACAAATTAGAACCAGTTAGCATATGGGACAACTATTTTGAAATTGTTGTGTAGCTTTTTCCAGTCTTCATTTGAGTGAATTGAATCAAGCTCAATTTCAAATCAGTAGATGTTGTTCTTAGTGGATAGCTCTGTGGCCTCTCAAGCATACCTAAGCAGACCCGAGACCTTGACACAGGATAAATCCACATACAGAATTCTACATGTGCAGTATTTCCAGCAAAACTATTTAATCAGTACTTTTGATGCTGGTGTAACGGATGTGAAACGGCTAGCTTAGTTAGCGGTGTGCGCTAAATAGCGTTTCAATCAGTGACGTCACTTGCTCTGAGACCTTGAAGTAGTTGTTCCCCTTGCTCTGCAAGGGCCGCGGCTTTTGTGGAGCGATGGGTAACGATGCTTTGTGGGTGACTGTTATTGATGTGTGCAGAGGGTCCCTGGTTCGCGCCCGGGTATGGGCGAGGGGACGATCTAAACTTATACTGTTACACTGGAAATGTTTTACACTCACTCAGGAACACTGAAGCGAAGCTTCGCTGTTCACTCCATTCTGTTCCCAGGACATTTTAGACTGAGATCTGGGGGAACTAATAAACTATTTATTTGGGCTAAAGGCTGTAGAATAAATCATCCTTTCATTTCTTACCGTTGAATACCAAAAGATGACAAGCATTTAAAGCTGTGTTTACCCACACCCTATTAAAGAGGGAGGTTTTGAGATCTTGGTTGGTTAACCAAGTCAACTGCGCAGAGACACTGACATACTGCTGACTCCAAGGGAAAAACACAATCATTTCAAGTTGTATAGTCCAGGAGGAGGGATACATAGCTACAGTTATTTCTCATTAATCTATACTTGATTTCAGCTATTTCCATTTTATACACACTAAACACGCCATCAATGGATCATCTGACTTCTTAGGTCTTCCATCTTGGCATACTGTATATCCTGGCAAACTGCATGTCATTGAGGGGCACTTTGTGGGAGTTGGGATACTGTCTGCAGACCTATTAAACTGGGCATATTCCAAATCCAAGTCAGGTCAACAAGCAGACAGTGCCAGGGTACAGCAGTATCTCAACATTGAGGGTGAGAGATCAAACATTATATTTGGCAATAAAAATATTTCCATGTCAAAAGTTCACAACGGTACGTCATTCACAAGTCACCATGTTAATCATGGCCTCTGCATTCAGACAGGTCACACAATCTACAAAATGACGTTGGCTATCGTTTCTGGTGCACCTGCAAAGTTTATCTCAACATAAATCAAAGCCATGGCTGGAATGTTAGATCATGGAAACGGGGAGAATAACAGTACATTGGTGTGAGATATCTTCAAAATGATGAGACAGAACAGTAGGTTGATATGCAAGCATTGAGACATCTGGTTCTAGTCATTCATACAGCAGCATGGTGGGGTGACTACCAGATGAAGTGTTTAAATCTAATTTAATATGTTACAATTAAATTAGATATGTTGCAAGTTATAATAAAGTAAAGATATCACATGGATTGTCTGAGATAACAAGAGCCTTTTACTTCAACAGATAACCTGCCGTGACAATGCCTACAGTCCAGTACATTAAAAATAGAAAAGTGAAATATAGTTGTTCCCTCTCTAAACCTTTATACCGTCAGGTAGAGCTTTTGTCCTGCTTTCAGCAGTGTTTATACAGAAAATACACTTATTTGATCATAAAATACATATCATGGTAGCCTATAACAAGTATATAAACAGAGGTATAACGATGCTCCATTCTTTTTAGTCTGAAATTGAAATTTATGGCAAAAATGTACTGACACATTGAGCATGACAGAGGTATGCATGATATGGATCAAGAGACTAAAAAAGTTGTGAGTTTAGGCTGTGAATTTAACCTGACTATGTAAAGTAATTCAACCAAGTCTGATAAAATATGAACAAGTGCCCTCTTGTGCAAATGAAAAGATTCTAAGAGGGGAAAAAAACACTTTTATGTGCTGAGTAAAAATGCTGACTACACTACATCGCAGAAAGAGTGGTATCTGACTTTGAGATACCTTTTGAAGTTGAAAATGCATTTAACAACGACCTGAATCCACTGACCCAGGAAGTCCTTCTAACCAGTCAAATGGGAAATATGACCCATCGGGACGGGGTAACGAGCTGAGACAGAATATAATTAAAATAACATATAAAGTCTGTACGATCTGCAAGAAGGAACAGGGACTATTCATCTGGCTCGCGTTATAAATCAATCAATTATTTATGGCTGGGCCTGTAAAGAATATAGTGAAGAATTTCATTTTTTACATAGGAGTACATTTTGAAATGTAGAAGGGACTTAAAGGAAGTTGTCTTGAACAGTTGAGGAAATAATAGAGAGTACCCAGTTGCCCCCTGTCAACAGTAAGTGACATCATCAGATGTAGGGTCCAACGGCCAACAACCAGACAGGAATATATTTTTAGTGGAATTACTGTATATTGGATTCCAGGACAGTGCTTTACATTCAAATCACTCAGTGTTATACAACGCTCTTCCTCACATGCATCCAAATAATACTCATCCTTATCGTCTTCTTACAGTGCCTTGCGAAAGTATTCGGCCCCCTTGAACTTTGTGACCTTTTGCCACATTTCAGGCTTCAAACATAAAGATATAAAACTGTATTTTTTTGTGAAGAATCAACAACAAGTGGGACACAATCATGAAGTGGAACGACATTTATTGGATATTTCAAACTTTTTTAACAAATCCAAAACTGAAAAATTGGGCGTGCAAAATTATTCAGCCCCCATCCCCAGTTCAGTGAGGATCTCTGAATGATCCAATGTTGACCTAAATGACTAATGATGATAAATACAATCCACCTGTGTGTAATCAAGTCTCCGTTTAAATGCACCTGCACTGTGATAGTCTCAGAGGTCCGTTAAAAGCGCAGAGAGCATCATGAAGAACAAGGAACACACCAGGCAGGTCCGAGATACTGTTGTGAAGAAGTTTAAAGCCGGATTTGGATACAAAAAGATTTCCCAAGCTTTAAACATCCCAAGGAGCACTGTGCAAGCGATAATATTGAAATGGAAGGAGTATCAGACCACTGCAAATCTACCAAGACCTGGCCGTCCCTCTAAACTTTCAGCTCATACAAGGAGAAGACTGATCAGAGATGCAGCCAAGAGGCCCATGATCACTCTGGATGAACTGCAGAGATCTACAGCTGAGGTGGGAGACTCTGTCCATAGGACAACAATCAGTCGTATATTGCACAAATCTGGCCTTTATGGAAGAGTGGCAAGAAAGCCATTTCTTAAAGATATCCATAAAAAGTGTTGTTTAAAGTTTGCCACAAGCCACCTGGAAGACATACCAAACATGTGGAAGAAGGTGCTCTGGTCAGATGAAACCAAAATTGAACTTTTTGGCAACAATGCAAAACGTTATGTTTGGCGTAAAAGCAACACAGTTGAACACACCATCCCCACTGTCAAACATGGTGGTGGCAGCATCATGGTTTGGGCCTGCTTTTCTTCAGCAGGGACAGGGAAGATGGTTAAAATTGATGGGAAGATGGATGGAGCCAAATACAGGACCATTCTGGAAGAAAACCTGATGGAGTCTGCAAAAGACCTGAGACTGGGACGGAGATTTGTCTTCCAACAAGACAATGATCCAATACATAAAGCAAAATCTACAATGGAATGGTTCAAAAATAAACATATCCAGGTGTTAGAATGGCCAAGTCAAAGTCCAGACCTGAATCCAATCGAGAATCTGTGGAAAGAACTGAAAACTGCTGTTCACAAATGCTCTCCATCCAACCTCACTGAGCTCGAGCTGTTTTGCAAGGAATGGGAAAAAATGTCAGTCTCTCGATGTGCAAAACTGATAGAGACATACCCCAAGCGACTTACAGCTGTAATCGCAGCAAAAGGTGGCGCTACAAAGTATTAACTTAAGGGGGCTGAATAATTTTGCACGCCCAATTTTTCAGTTTTTGATTTGTTAAAAATTGTTGAAATATCCAATAAATGTCGTTCCACTTCATGATTGTGTCCCACTTGTTGTTGATTCTTCACAAAAAAATACAGTTTTATATATTTTATGTTTGAAGCCTTTGAAGCTTTGAGGATAACACAGTGCCACCAACGTGGCCCGCTACCAAGGACTGTGGGCTCTCCTTCTCCGTGGTTGATGTGAGTAAGACGTTTAAGCGTTTTAACCTTCGCAAGGCTGCCGGCCCAGACAGCATCCCTAGCCGCGTCCCCAGAGCATGAGCAGGCCAGCTGGCTGTAGTGTTTCCGGACATATTAAATCTCTCCCTATCCCAGTCTGTTGTCCCCACATATTTCAAGATGTCCACCATTGTTCCTGTACCCAAGAAAGCAAAGGTAACTGAACTAAATGATTATCGCCCCGCAACACTCACTTCAGTTATTATGAAGTGCTTTGAGAGAGTAGTCAAGGATTATTTGCTTACCGCCTCAATAGGTCCACTGACAATGCAAACTCAATCGCACTGCACACTACCCTGTCCCATCTGGACAAGAGGAATACCAATGTAAGAATGCTGTTCATTGACTACAGCTCAGCATTCAACACCATAGTACCCTCCAAGCTCATCATTAAGCTCGAGGCCCTGGGTCTGAACCCCGCCCTGTGCAACTGGGTCCTGGACTTCCTGACAGGCCGCCCCCAGGTGGTGAAGGTAGCAAACAACACTGCCACTTCACTGATCCCCACAAGGATGTGTGCTCAGCTCCCTCCTGTACTCCCTGTTCACCCATGACTGCGTTGCCATGCACGCCTCCAACTCAATCATTAAGTTTGCAAACGACACAACAGTAGTAGGCCTGATTACCAACAAGGATGAGACAGCCTACAGGGAGGAGCCCTGGGAGTGTGGTGCCAGGAAAATAACCTCTCACCCAACGTCAACAAAACAAAGGTGCTAATCGTGGACTTCAGGAAACAGCAGAGGGAGCATCCCCTATCCACATCTATGGGACCGCAGTGGAGAAGGTGGAAAGCTTCAAGTTCCTCGGCGTACACATCACTGACAAACTGAAATGGTCCACCCACACAGACAGTGTGTTGAAGAAGGCGTAACAGTGCCTCTTCAACCTCAGGAGGCTGAAGAAAGTTGGCTTGGCACCTAAAACCCTCACAAAGTTTTACAGATGCACAAGAGCATCCTGTCGGGCTGTATCACCGCCTGGTACGGCAACTGCACCGCCCGCAACCGCAGGGCTCTCCAGAGGGTGGTGTGGTCTGCACAACTCATCCCTGGGGGCATCCAGGACACCTACAGCCCCCAATGTCACAGATATGCCAAAAGATCATCAAGGGCAATATCCACCCAAGCCACTGCCTGTTCACAGAGAGACTGGAAAATATATTCTATCTCAAGGCCATCAGACTGAATAGCCATCACTAGCATATTAGAGGCTGCTGCCCTATATACATAGACTTGAAATCACTGGCCACTTTAATAATGTAACACTAGTCACTTTAATAATGTTTAAATGTTTTGCATTATTCATCTCATATGTATATACTGTATTCCATCCTATTCTACTGTATCTTAGTCTATGCCGCTCTGACATTGCTTGTCCAAATATTTATATATTCTTATTTCCATTCCTTTACTTTAGATTGTTTGAATTGTTAGATACAAGCATTTCGCTACACCCGCAATAACATCTGCTAATCGCGTGTGTGACAAATAAAATTTGGTTTGATTTGATTTGACCATGACTGTAAAACCCATTTATTGTGGAAAAACAACAACAATTACACATTTCATGCTGGCTTTGCTGCCAATACATTTGACAGTTTTGCAAAACCAACCCACTGGGCACAGACGTCATTTCAACATTTGGTTGAGTTGTCAACTGACGTGAATTCACTGTGAAATCAACAAAAACATTCACCATGTCAAAAAAAGGAAGACTAAATTCCATTAAGTTGATTTATTTTTGCAAATCCAATCAGTTTTTCACGTTATTCAATGTCATCACATGAGATGGAAATAATGTTGATTCAACCAGTTTTGCCCAGTGGGAAGTGTCTTCTTAATTTGGAGTCACTACAATTTATAGTGCCCTCTACTGGGGGGATCTATGAGATGTATTTTTATATAGGGAAAACTAGTGATCTCATCCCTCCATTCCATCCTCCACCTCATCAAACACCCTCACCTTTTCACACAAAACTGGGCAAGGGACCAGTTGTAGAACAAAAAACAGACAACCTGTGGAAATATGGTGTACGTCAAAACCCCAGCAAAATGACATGACTCACTGGAGGTTGAGAACATGATGTCATGTGGGAGGACTGACGGTGTCACGGTGCGAAATGAGTGGCACACCAGGCATGACCTCATTACCTATGACCTTACACTTCAGTCGGGAAACATTTTAGTACAGTCAAGTAAACACATTCACACCACTCCCCCACTTTCCCAAAATATCCAGTGGGAATTGTCATTCTTCAAACAAAAAAAGTGCCATGTTACATCTTACCATGCTACGATGCTGTAGTGTAGTTTTTAAGGGACAACAAATACTTGGCACATGTAACAGTATAACTTTAGACCGTCCCCTTGGCCATACCCAGGCGCGAACCAGGGACCCTCTGCACACATCAACAACAGTCACCCACGAAGCATCGTTACCCATCACTTGCAGAGCAAGGGGAACCACTACTTCAATGTCTCAGAGCAAGTGACATCACTGATTGAAACGCTATTTAGCGCGCACCACTGCTAACTAGCCGTTTCACATCCGTTACACACACACCTTGACGAATGTAGAGTTTTCAACATATACAAATCCGAGGTGTGAAAAATGTAGAACTAACAACAAAATGAATGGGAATTTTAAATGTGAAATTCCAATGGCTCTAGTTCATCTTGAGGCTTTTCTGGTTGTATTTTAATGTGGGTACAGGAGGACAGCGCATGAACTACAAAGACCTGTTTCTGTATAAGGGAGGGGTGCTACAGTTCAGGTTCACCTCTGGTTAGCTTGCACAGCCCAAAATCATAAGCTAAGTTTAGTTTGGTTTAACAAGCCTTAAAGACACACTCCAGCTATTTCTGAACTATTCCTGTTGAAAAATCCCACGGCATGTTTAAGTACAGTAATGTACACACACTTAAGGGTAAAAAACATGTTTTTTTGTTGCAAAATAGTGTTTTTTGTAGACACAAGCGCAAACTTCATGAAGGAGGTCTTTCAAGGAGTTGGTCTAATGGAGCCTCGTGATGTCAGCGGTCTCCCATTGCTTGAGGAACAAGAGCTATGTCAGAGGACACCAGGGACACTAACTGAGATGAGCCGTTAGTTAAGTAAAACAGGTGATAAATTAGCTAAAAAGGAGACTGATGTAGGACTTTATACTATTTATCTTAAAACAGGGCTGTGGCATGATTGAAATAACACCTGTAATTAATTTCTACATGCAACATTTATCTTGAAGCTGTGCAGGCCAAAAAAGTTGTCTTCGAGTATGAGGTTTTGACTCCTGTGGGTTGTTTAAAGGGACTTTTGAGAGGTTGAGCCAAAGAAAAGATCCAAATATAATGTTTTCACTTGCCCAGGTTATGGTTGGGGCTGAACTTAAAGGGATTGCAGAAACTCAGACAGATGTTTGAAATTGCAGTGTAGCACACTTAGCAACTAACTGGAAAAACAGTGGTGCGGGGCTTAAATGTTCTCTTCTGACTTGGGGAACACTTTGCAGTATTCCCTCAACGACTATTTGACCCTTCAGATCACCTCAACTCTCAATTATAATTCAATAGTTTAGTGATCCTTCCTATATATGAGCCACACCTCAATTCCTACTAAGTGGGTTAACCCTATTGGTGTGATGCGTAGGATATTTGCCTTTCACGCCAGATACCTGAGTTTGTTTCTCGTTCGCTACGATATGTTGGGACCTGGCATTTATATTGTTTTTTTTATATAAACTAACATAAATCTGTCATTTACAGCTCACCAATTGCCACTGCACAACATACAAGTAATGCAGCGATAATGTGGTTGATTCACACTAGATTAAATACTAATACTAAATATTAAGCATGCAATGTGCTACTAACCTCAGGGTCTGGAATTAGTCTATGATATAAATACAGAGAAAGAGGGAGAACTGTGGAGGCATATGAGACACTGGAAAGCCTGAGAGGCCAAAATACTGTACTGAATGGTGGAACACACTAAGCAATGGGAACCATATGTTCTCAAAGGAGAGGCCTATGGGGAGTGGTGCTTACATACAATCATGTCTAACGGCCGTAGGCCAGTTACAAGAGGCGATGGAAAACCCTAATGCTAATTTATATACTGTAATGGTGAGCACAAATACAGGTGCCTTTCCAATCAATTAGCTGTAATTGCAGTATCCTAATCTAGATTGAATCCAGTCTAAGTGGCTGGATTGATAATGCTCCGTAATGGGCAGCTTTGTTCCATATCACAAAGTAATCTGGCAACTCTGACCTTCCACATCGTATCTGCAGCCAGGCTGAAAATGGGGTGTGTAATAGCTTGTCTTGCACAATAAGACTGTGTGTGATAAGAGGCGATAGCAGCAAGGAAAGCAGCCTACTCTGCATGCAGTCCTAAGCGTTAACTTGTCTAGAGTTAGGAGCCAGGTTGTCGCATGACTGCAGGCCAACCATGACTGCATTCTTCAATGTGAAATCAAAAAATACATTTCACCATTGTCATTGGATTTAGGTTAAATTTGTGTGAAAAAAAGACAAAATGCCCTTACTGTATGTTGATGACTTTTTGCAAATCCAATCAGTTTTCCACATTGATTCAACGTATACATATCTGCACCTTACACAGCAAGCAAATTTAACACTGGGCCGGTGTCTATACGAGTCCACAATTTTCAGTGTTAAGTTAACACTGTGCTTAGTGCTGACACTGTTACACTTGGTCAGTGCTAGGGAATTAACATTTTAGCATTTAACACTAGGAATTGTATAAAGTTTACACCAATGATGTTATGCAATAACACCTCATATAGTATTTTTAACAATTACACAAAGAGATCCAACTCATGTTGCATTAAGGACATAACAATAATATTTGCAAGTCTTTATTTTCATATGCTCTTATGTGCTGATTTCCAAAGACTTCAGGACTGGCAGCAGACAAGCTCAAACTTTAATTAACATAAACATAGACCACTTAAACTAGTACAAAACTTCCACTCATGGCTGGCCAAAAACAATTAATTGAAAGCCACGCCCCCACTAAGCCACGCCTACATTATAACGCCTTGCCTTTTCGAGTGAATTGTAGCGTTACCACCCATGACTGTTTTGTTAGTGAGAGAGACATGGTTGTTGAATTCGGTCATTTTCAGTCCTGTGGATTTCACTAAGTAAGTTCCTACTGGAGGCAGATGTTATCATTCAAATCAAACTCTTTAAGACAATACATTAAATATATAATAAGGCCTTGGTTGTCAAGTCAAGTCAAGGCCAAGTTCTTCCTTAACACAGTGGTGTTAGGAACCTCCCTGGTTCAGGCCTGCAAGTAACATTTCGCTGGCTTACAAAGTGCTGTGTAATTTCTATTGCAATCCAGCAGGAGTTAGGACATCCAACAGTGGGAATTTTTATTCACCTGCAACCTGCATTCAGAATGACTGTCAGGATTAGAAAGATTGTGAGGAGACTAGGTTAACCATTTAAACTGGGACGGCTGCAACGGCTGCAATAAATCTAACAAAATTATTGGATTAGTTTATACACATTTACGTAATTTATCTTTGTGTAGCATAATATCAATCAATCAGTCAATATAGGCCTTCATGCAGAAACAAAGATAGTGAAAACAATCCTAAAAATGTCTACCTGCAGTAGAGCATGGGGGGAAATCTGATAATGATGGGCATGGTTTGATGGCAATGTTTTACTCTCCACAGAATAAAACTGACATATTCACATTCTCCCACTCAACACTGGTTATTAACACCAACCCTGGGGTTATTTTCCACCACTGCGTGTTAATTTCACTTTTACAGAGTTAATTTAAGCCCTTAATCAACACTATAAATGTTACATAGAAAAATCAACATTACAGTATGTAACACTGGCCAATTTGCTGAGTACAGTACCTCCACAAGTCAAAACAGTTTAATACTAGTATTAGATTGATTAATTTAATATATTTGTTTGTCTTCAAGTCATAAAATGTTGCTCAAATATGATTTGAAGAAAACATAAAGTGACACATTCTTGCAAGGAAGAGTCAGAGTTCAAGTGCATGGAAGCTTTTGGCAGTGTTTGCAACAAAACAGGTGCTCAACCAAATATTCTGCTCCCAACATCATTATCACTGCTAAAGATTGCCACCTAGGGGTGGCAACAAGCAAATGATACCAATATATTTCTGCTCTCATATTTCCAATGTTTCACATGCACAGGAACACTCTTCAATGACACATTTCATGCCCTAAAAACATCACAATGATTGATTAATATTCAGCCACTACTCAACAATAGTTTGTCTGATTCAAATGCCTCAATATCTATTTGCTTTATTGTCTTTTCCTGGGGGGACTGCAACTCAACGATTTACATTACACTACCTAAAACTAGCCTACTTATGTTTTGTTTTAGTGCTGATCAAAGTAAATATATCAAACCCAAAAACACTATCAAAAGTTGCTAAAAAACAGATGGCAATCACACAAAACAAAACAGTAGAGCGGTGAAACAGAACCCGGATGCGTTAGTAAGGCCCTCCAAGTACATGGCTGAGGACACTCACTGTATCATAGCTGTCACACTGGGGCGAGATTTGGAGGGCTCAAGACAGAAATTAAGCAATCCTTCAAAGTGTCTCTGACCTACTTGAAAGCCTTACATGTATTTATTTGCAGTGCAGAGACTGAAGTGGTACATGGAAAAAAGGCATGGGTTGCTCATTATAACGTTTTGATGACTCTTGTCTTCCTTTTTGACAGAAAAGGTCAGATGTGAATTAATAAGCAAGACTGACGTAACCATAAGCCATGTAATTTAACATACTCCTCCATCTCTCAGTGCATGTATCCTGTTGTAACACTAAAAGAGCAGTGGGCTTTTCTCCTGGAGCCTGAAACAGGAATACCACGGTGGGTCCTCAGGCCACGGTCATTCTCAGAGAGGCAGAGGGACACTCCAAGAGTGATGTCAGTCCTTCCACGCCCTTTAAACCTGTGCCGTGTGACTCTGGCCTGGCGGCGTTGTTACTCTCTTCATGTGGTCTGCTTTTCCTCTCCGCTAAATCAGATGGCTCCCAAGGGTCTAGTAGTCTTTGGTATGTTTCAGATGACTTCTTGAGCTTCCTGTTCCTCTCCTGGGCTCCTCCCGGGAAGTTAGTGCTGGATGAGTCAAAGCTGTAAACCTTGAGCCCTTGGAAGACAGGGGAAACCAGTGCTCTCCACAGCCAGAGTCCATTGATTGTGTAAGCACAATAAGGAGGAAGCATATAGCCTAGCTTCTAGTGCAATCACCATCTCACTCTTCATCAGTGCTGTGCATCATTTACCGAATGAACATGAAAAAAATAATTCCCTGTGATCTTTACATTGGAGTAACATTGTCAATCCATAAATTAAAAAAAAAAAAAAAACTCTGTACATGCACCTGGCTTTAGAATCTTATTTGGAATCCCACCTGTATCTGTCAGCTGCACCAGACTCACAACACAACATTTTAGCTCAGGGTTACCCAGCTGGCGGCCCCCAATGTTTTATATATCTACAGTACCAAAGGTTTGGACACACCTACATATTCAAGGGTTTTACTTTATTTGTACTATTTTGTACATTGTAGAATAATAGTGAAGACATGGAAACTATGAAATAACATATGGAATCATGTAGTAACCAAAAAAGTGTTAAGACAGTCCGGTGGAAAATGTCAAGAACTTTGAAAGTTTCTTCAAGTGCAGTAGAAAAATGAGGACCACCACAGGAAAGGAAGACCCAGAGTCACCTCTGCTGCAGAGGATAAGTTCATTAGAGTTAACTGCACCTCAGATTGCAGCCCAAATAAATGCTTAACAGAGTTCAAGTAACAGACACATCTCAACATCAACTGTTCAGAGGAGATTGGGTGAATCAAGCCTTCATGTTTGAATTGCTGCACAGAAACCACTACTAAAGGACACCAATAAGAAGAAGATACTTGCTTGGGCCAAGAAACACAAGCACTGGACATTAGACTGGTGGAAATCTGTCCTTTGATCTGATCAGTCCAACTTTAAGATTTTTGCTTCCAACCACCGTGTCTTTGTGAGACGCAGAGTAGGTGAATGGATGATCTCTGCATGTGTGGTTCCCACCGTGAAGCATGGAGGAGGAGGTGTGATGGTGTGGCGGTGCTTTGCTGGTGACACTGTTTGTGATTTATTTAGAATTCAAGGCACACTAAACCAGCATGGCTACCACAGCATTCTGCAGCGATACACCATCTCAGCCTCCAGTATTTATGCTGCAGTAGTTTATGTGTCGGGGGGCTGTCCCAGATCTGTTGTTTTCAACTCTCTAGAGACAGCAGGAGCGGTAGAGATACTCTCAATGATCGGCTATGAAAAGCCAACTGACATTTACTCCTGAGGTGCTGACTAGTTGCACCCTCGACAACTACTGTGATTATTATTATTTGACCATGCTGGTCATTTATGAACATTTGAACATCTTGGCCATGTTCTGTTATAATCTCCACCTGGCACAGCCAGAAGAGGACTGGCCACCCCTCATAGCCTGGTTCCTCTCTAGGTTTCTTCCTAGGTTTTGGCCTTTCTAGGGAGTTTTTCCTAGCCACCGTGCTTCTACACCTGCATTGCTTGCTGTTTGGGGTTTTAGGCTGGGTTCTGTACAGCACTTTGATATATCAGCTGAAGTAAGAAGGGCTTTATAAATGAATTTGATTTGATTTATTAACATTGCATAGGCAAAAAACTTTTGGATTTATAAGAAACAAACTTGACAGGAGAATGTGCCTGTCCTCCACAGACACTTTGACCCATGCGTACACACATAAACTGGAGAAATGAGAATGGATATAACTTTGAGAAACAATTGAATTAATTGAAATATTACCTCTCACGTATTATAAATGAAGTGCACATAAAAAAACATGATTTAGGATAATAAATACAAATGGAGATATCTGTCTTTGCAAAAGAACCCCTCAAATATGTAGTACAGTTTAATCGGGAATCATGTTTAATTGGATCTGTAATTACTAAATAATACTTGCATGTTATGCTCATAAATAATAAGGTGAACAGTAAGACAAATTACATTTAAACTGAGCTGTTTTCAATGCCTCAGTCAGGCAGATACGAGTGCACAGTTTCATATATTTTTAGCACATGTTCGTTGCGCAGAACTGTCAATGTGATAATGGCCCTGTCATTGTCAGTTACAATCAGGGTCATTTCCACACCTGAAGGTGTTATGCAATTGGGTAGCTTTGACAATCACATGGGTGGGTATAAAAGGCATGCAATTACAATGCGTAATGACACGCAATGGCTGCTTTGGCACTGCTGGAAGATTTGGTGAATGGAAGAATTCGAAGAAAGTGAATTTTCAGAGACCAGCAAGATTTACTGGCCAATGATGAGTGGCTTATGAGCTGGTTCTGATTACCAAGAGCTGTTCTCTTGGACCTCTGTGCTGTAGTGGGCCCAGCTTTACAGTGAAGAACCTGCAGAAACCAAGCAGTGCCTGTCCCATGTCAATCCTTGGGAACCTCGTTAATCGCATCGATGGTGTCTCTTTGCGTTTGCAGGACTACATCTGTGAGGACACGGCTGCTGGAGGGTTGTGATGCACTAGTTGCAGTGGAGACACAGGGGCTTGGCACACTCAGCTCCTGCTTAGCTGCAGCACCACCAACCCCACTGGAACACGCAGCGACTAAAAACAATAGAAAATGTCACTATTGTTTGTGTAAACAAAAGTTTAAACACAACATGAATGCATTTGGTTTACTCTTTTCAAATGCGGGAATACTAATTACAAACCTTGATCATCCGGTGCGTTTTGCATGTCCCCTACAATACCGGCAAGTCGCTCATCAATGGTGTTGAGCTCCTTTCCCCCCTACCAGTGGCACAAACACTACGCGCCTTTTGCCCTCCACTTTTATGTCTGGCCACTTCTTTTTTATTTCTGAGAGGGTCCGACCTTCTTTTTTAGCATTTCTGTCGGGATTTGACGTCATTGTCGTCATGCAGTCAGTATGGATGAATATTAATTAGGAGCGCTTCACTGACTATTTATAGGCAACTATGGGCATTAAAAGGGTGGGACAAGACGCTCGCTCACGTGCGCCACATTTCGAGTTGATTGTGATTTATAAATGGAAACCGGCGTGGGACGTGCGTAAGCACTGTGTAACAAATCAGAATATTTTTGTGTGTAAGCACTTTCTGTGTTTCGTCCGTATGCCATCTTTTGACTTGAATCCGCCGCACAGTTTTATAAATGAGGCCCCTGGCCTCCACAATCACCCGACCTCAACCCAATTGACATGGTTTGGGATGAATTGGACCGCAGAGTGAAGGAAAAGGAGCTAACAAGTGCTCAGCATATGTGGGAACTCCTTCAAGACTATTGTAAAAACATTCCAGGTGAAGCTAGTTGAGAGAATGCCAAGAGTGTGCAAAGCTGTCATCAGGGCAAAGGGTGGCTAGTTTGAAGAATCTCAAATACAAAATATATTTTGATTTGTTTAACACTTTTTTTGGTTACTACATGATTCCATATGTGTTATTTCATAGTTTTTATGTCTTCACTATTATTCTACAATGTGGAAAATATTACAAATAAAGAAAACCCTTCAATGAGTAGACCTGATCATTTGAACATGTATTCACATGACTTGCTTCATGAAATGTGCAAAAAACAGTAACCCCATGTGTCCAAAGACTAAGTATAGTATGATACTGAAATGCTGTAATTCAGAAGCGACAATGAATTTAATCAAATACATGTATTTGGTATATAAGGGCTTAGAATTTTTTCATTGATGGACATAAAATATTGTAAAAAGCCAAGGAAATCAGCTCTAAGTGATTTTGATGTAAGAAATCTGTTTCCAAGTATTCCCACTCATAATAGAGAGACACGTGATCGTATACAAATGTGAGCACGATTTGAACGGTTTTAGTTAAACATTATATCTCTTTGGGCTTCTTAGGGTCAATATGCAATCTACATATTATTTGCAATTATGTACCGGCCCCCCGACCATCTGCTCAAGAACAAATCGGCCCACGGCTGAATCTAGTTGATGATCGCTGTTTTAGAAGATGTACAAAGCTCTAGCCTTAATCATCACAAGATATGAGGAACATTCACAAGCCCTAGTCAAGTTCAAAACCTGGGAGACAGACACAGACATGGATGCCGTGAGATGGAGCAGACACGTTTGAAACAGCCACGTATAAAACAGCACTTTGGCAGGTTGAACATGTCACTCGCTTATTCACATACTAAAGAATGATCAAAGAACGGTCAAGTATCAAGTAAAAATGTGATCACATTATTTATGGATGCATGCCAGTTTTACTGTAAATTAAGGAATTTCTATAGATACAGCTTCATATGCCATCTAAACCATGGAACTATTCTTTACTCTGATTTATTGGTCTTTGATTCTCCCAAAGACAAATAAATTCTCAATGAAGGCTATGAAAGACTTGGTCCAGTTAACTTTAGAGGGCAATTCTGTTTTCATGATAATGTGTTCTTCCACATCAAAGACTAATGCAGTTTCCAAATGCTCGACACAAACCTCCGTTTTTCGAAAACAATGCCTTGAAGAAAAGATGCATAACATCTCAATTTCTTAGTCACAAAGGCCTTCATACTAAGATGCAAACCAGCTTTCAAAATATTAGGCTGCGAAGTTTGGTAATAGGCTGCAAAATATTTCAAAGGCCTGCAAAATATTTAGCTCAGCAAAAATTTTGGGAAAGCATAATATTTCAGCCTGTGAAATATTTTGGCCAGCGATATAATTTGGACTGCGAAGTTTGGTAAAAAGCTGCAAAATATTTTAAAGGCCATGAAAAGACCTGAAAAAAAATTCTAAGGCCTCCAAACATTTTCAAAGACCTGCCAAACATTTCAAAGAACAGCTAAGTATTTTGAAGGCCTGCTCAATATTTCAAAGAACAGCTAAGTATTTTGAAGGCCATCTAAATATTTCAGGCTGTAAAGTTCATTAAAGCGCTGAGAAATATTTTTTTGCCTTCGAAGTTAGCAATGTTATCTAAGTCTGTAGTTGTGATAACAAGTTAGCTACGACGTCAGCAGCGCTAACTAGTCAGCTTCATTGTTACTGACGCTAGCTTACAATGCTAGGTAGCTACAGTGCCTTGCGAAAGTATTCGGCCCCCTTGAACTTTGCGACCTTTTGCCACATTTCAGGCTTCAAACATAAAGATATAAAACTGTATTTTTTTGTGAAGAATTAACAACAAGTGGGACACAATCATGAAGTGGAACGACATTTATTGGATATTTCAAACTTTTTTAACAAATCAAAAACTGAAAAATTGGGGGTGCAAAATTATTCAGCCCCCTTAAGTTAATACTTTGTAGCGCCACCTTTTTCTGCGATTACAGCTGTAAGTCGCTTGGGGTATGTCTCTATCAGTTTTGCACATCGAGAGACTGACATTTTTTCCCATTCCTCCTTGCAAAACAGCTCGAGCTCAGTGAGGTTGGATGGAGAGCATTTGTGAACAGCAGTTTTCAGTTCTTTCCACAGATTCTCGATTGGATTCAGGTCTGGACTTTGACTTGGCCATTCTAACACCTGGATATGTTTATTTTTGAACCATTCCATTGTAGATTTTGCTTTATGTTTTGGATCATTGTCTTGTTGGAAGACAAATCTCCGTCCCAGTCTCAGGTCTTTTGCAGACTCCATCAGGTTTTCTTCCAGAATGGTCCTGTATTTGGCTCCATCCATCTTCCCATCAATTTTAACCATCTTCCCTGTCCCTGCTGAAGAAAAGCAGGCCCAAACCATGATGCTGCCACCACCATGTTTGACAGTGGGGATGGTGTGTTCAACTGTGTTGCTTTTACGCCAAACATAACGTTTTGCATTGTTGCCAAAAAGTTCAATTTTGGTTTCACCTGACCAGAGCACCTTCTTCCACATGTTTGGTATGTCTTCCAGGTGGCTTGTGGCAAACTTTAAACGACACTTTTTATGGATATCTTTAAGAAATGGCTTTCTTGCCACTCTTCCATAAAGGCCAGATTTGTGCAATATACGACTGATTGTTGTCCTATGGACAGAGTCTCCCACCTCAGCTGTAGATCTCTGCAGTTCATCCAGAGTGATCATGGGCCTCTTGGCTGCATCTCTGATCAGTCTTCTCCTTGTATGAGCTGAAAGTTTAGAGGGACGGCCAGGTCTTGGTAGATTTGCAGTGGTCTGATACTCCTTCCATTTCAATATTATCGCTTGCACAGTGCTCCTTGGGATGTTTAAAGCTTGGGAAATCTTTTTGTATCCAAATCCGGCTTTAAACTTCTTCACAACAGTATCTCGGACCTGCCTGGTGTGTTCCTTGTTCTTCATGATGCTCTCTGCGCTTTTAACGGACCTCTGAGACTATCACAGTGCAGGTGCATTTATATGGAGACTTGATTACACACAGGTGGATTGTATTTATCATCATTAGTCATTTAGGTCAACATTGGATCATTCAGAGATCCTCACTGAACTTCTGGAGAGAGTTTGCTGCACTGAAAGTAAAGGGGCTGAATAATTTTGCACGCCCAATTTTTCAGTTTTTGATTTGTTAAAGAAGTTTGAAATATCCAATAAATGTCGTTCCACTTCATGATTGTGTCCCACTTGTTGTTGATTCTTCACAAAAAAATACAGTTTTATATCTTTATGTTTGAAGCCTGAAATGTGGCAAAAGGTCGCAAAGTTCAAGGGGGCCGAATACTTTCGCAAGGCACTGTATATTAGCAATGTGGTTAGCAGCACTAGCTGTCCACAAAAGAGTGTGTGAAGGGTCATGGTCATGTCCTGTGAAGTCCGACACGTGTACATACACACTCACCAAATTTGTAGATAAAGACCTGCAAAATATTCCAAAACCCTGTGAAATATTTCAAAGTCATCAATATATTTCAAAGAATTGCAAAATATTCCTAAGACCTGCAAAATATTTCAAAGGCCATCAAAATATTTCAAAGGCCCTTCTTTGGACACTGTGTTAACAAACCTCCAGGCGAGCTTCAATGCCATACAACACTCTTCCATGGCCTCCAACTGCTCTTAAATGCAATTAAAAGTAAATGCATGCTCTTCAACCGATCGCTGCCCACACCCGCCCATCTAGCATCACTACTCTGGATGGCTCTGACTTATGTGGACAACTACAAATACGTAGGTGTCTGGTTAGACTGTAAACTCTCCTTCCAGACTCACATTAAGCATCTCCAATCCAAAATTAAATCTAGAATCAGCTTCCTATTTCGCAACAAAGCATCCTTCACTCATGCTGCCAAACATACCCTTGTAAAACTGACTATCCTACAGCCTCCAACAGTCTACTTAGCAAATTGGATGTAGTCTATCACAGTGCCGTTTTGTCACCAAAGCCCCATATACTACCCAACACTGTGACCTGTATGCTCTCGTTGGCTGGCCCTCGCTTCATATTCGTCGCCAAACACACTGGCTCCAGGTCATCTATAAGTCTTTGTTAGGTAAAGCCCCGCCTTATCTCAGCTCACTGGTTACTATAGCAGCACCCACCCGTAGCACGCGCTCCAGCAGGTATATTTCACTGGTCATCCCCAAAGCCAACTTCTCCTTTGGCCGCCTTTCCTTCCAGTTCTCTGCTGCCAATGACTGGAAGGAATTGCAAAAATCACTGAAGCTGGAGTCTTATATCTCCCTCACTAACTTTAAGCATCAGCTGTCAGAGCAACTTACCGATCATTGCACCTGTACACAGCCCATCTATAAAAGCCCACCCAACTCTCTAATCCCCATATTGTTATTTATTTTTTTGTAATTATTTTGCCACTATGGCCTATTTATTGCCTTACCTCCCTAATCTTACTACATCTACACACACTGTATATGGATTTTTCCTTTGTGCTATTGACTGTACGTTTGTTTTTTCCATGTGTAACTCTGTGTTGTTTGTCTCGCACTGCTTTGCTTTATCTTGGCCGGGTCACAGTTGTAAATGAGAACTTGTTCTCAACTAGCCTACCTGATTAAATAAAGGTGAAATATATATATATATATATTTTTTATAATAAAAAAAGATGCAAAATATGTCAAAGACCAGCAAAATATTTCAAAGCCAAGAAGATATTTCAAAGACCTTATAAAATGTTCAAAGACCTTATAAAATGTTCAAAGACCTGCAAAAATGTTCAAAGACAAATGCCATTAAAATATTTCAAAGACCTGCCAGATATTTCAAATGCCATTAAAATATTTCAAAGGCCTGCTGAATATTTCACAGGACTTTATTTTGACAGCCTTTGAATTGCTTTGTGAGCATTTCATATATTTTGTTGTCCATGGAAATATTTTGCGACCCTTTGAAATATTTTCCACGTCTATTTTGAAAGCTGGTTTGCCCCTTAGGGCCACCACACCTTTACCATACTGTTTTGTACTTCATTCTTGAAAGCACCAGTGTACACACATTTTTTACAGGCTATGGTACATGCTCCTCTAATGCCCTTATCTGAATATTGTTGACACTACAAATCTCATATCTCTGATCTGTACAGTCACCACACAAATACCATTCGGTAAAAAAATAACATTGAGAGTGACATTAAAACCAACCTTTATTATGATTAGCCTATTCTGTCATGGTCTCACTACTATACTAATAGCTTTGCATTGTTCAAGTTCCATCAAATGTATGTGTTGTTTCATTTGACACCACTTGGTGGCACCTTCATCTAAGAATCTGCATCCCCATTGAAGCATCTCTGCATGCCAAGAGGAAAGTTGACAAACGGACAAAAGCCAAGAACCTCTTTCCAAAAATCTTCTGGTTAATGACATTTCTCTACATTTTGAGATTTTTTACGTCATACTTAGGTATTTTAATAATCAACATAGACACGAATTCATTTCTAATGCACTGTCTCAAATGCAGAGAAGAGTAAACAGGCAGGAATTATTGCCCATGTCAATAAGCATTTCAAAGGTATCTATGGCTTTGAAGTGGAAAACTGTCAGGTTTGTCAGAGCTCTCTGTGAAATTATGCTGTGAATGGGATTCAGCTGCAAATGTCATGCATAACGATGGTAATGGTCTAATTTGCAGATACAGTGTAAAAGCCAGGCCTAATTATGATGTAAAAATATCTAGCTAGGCTAATAACAAATATCAATTTATATTTTCTTCTCTGGATACTGGAGTGAATCAATTATTTGCCCCAACCACACTTGGCACACTGCATTATGTCTTGAGAAAGTCCAGCTGTGGCATGGAGATTTTCCGACCTGTTCCCCCAGGTTGTCCCACGTAACTTCTGCGTGGAAAGGTTACTATAGCTACAGACGATGCGCGAGTCTTGTCAGCTTTTTTGAAAGTTCCTCCCCCGCAGGCAGTTCAGTGAAATTCCTCCACTGTTACATTGTAAACAGAAGAAATACAGCTTTATCAAATTGTGACAAAGACACACTTTTGATGTTGTCTACGACTATCTTTACTGCCTTCACATGGTAACGTATTACTTTACTTTATCTTACTTTTTTAGGCTACTTTAGCTAGTTGGACTGTACAACTGTCTACAGTGGCGGGTAAGTTAACGTTAACTTGAGAAAGATTTGACGGATCATCACCCTGGCTTGATATTAACTTTATGTCGGCAACTCTTTCATTGCGGCGGTGCCAGCGGTTTTACCTTACACATATAAATATGTTTTTCTTAGGGAGGAGGAACATTTTCTATTTTAGTAACGAAAGTCACTTACGTCGCCAAAAATATGACGTGATCAGGAAGTGTCGGTTACATTTTGTTTCAGGTGTTGTGAACTGAATGTTTCACATGCCTTGGCTTGATGATCTGTTAAAATAAGTCGTGTAAATAATTGAAGATGAAGGTATCTGTCTGTCTCATAGGGTGTGTTAGGCATTGTGCTGATTGATTTTCTACACGAATGATCAATTGGTCGTACTTAAGTCCACTAAAAAAAGTATGTCTACATCTTTAGAAAATGCAGATCAGAACCTCATTTTTCATCCAGTCATTAGTTTTATAATATAGTCTGCAACACTGCTTTGCCATTGCATTACAATATTGCAGTGCAGACCTGTTAGACAATTTCACTACACTACTTTAGCATTGTATCATTTTTCCACTATCCACAATGTTAAATTGAGAGCAGCATTGGGAAGTGGCCTCAACCCGGAAGTGAGTTTCAATTGCCAGTTGTCTGACTTGGTGTACTTGAAAAACCTCTGACCCGGTAAGATGTGCTGGAACCACAGACTGATGTATGGCCTCGGCCTGATTGAACTAGATTGTCACATATCAAGACAGGATGCTGTTTAGTTACCACACACATTGACCTAGTTACTTACACTCCCATACATATTGATTTGGACATTGCAGCTAAAACTTTTAATTTGGCTCTATACTCCAGCATTTTGGATTTGAGATACAGTACAGAATGTCACCTTTTATTTGAGGGTATTTTTTGCCATTTAGAAATGAAAGCACTTTATGTATCTAGTCCCCCCCATTTGAAGGTGTCATAAGTATATGGACAAGATCACTTATAATGTATTAACCCCTTCACGTTTCTGTACTATGTTTACTACCATATCAAAAATCTAATCAAATGTTATTGGTCATATACACATATTTAGCAGATGTTATTGCGGGTGTAGTGAAATGCTTGTGTTACTACTGCACTGTTGAAGTTAGGATCTAACAATTCTCAACAATACACAAATCTAAAAGTAAAATAATGGAATTAAGAAATATATAAATATTAGGAAGAGCAATATCGGTGTGGCATTGACTAAAATACAGTTGAATAGAATACAGTACATACATATGAGATGAGTAAAGCAGTATGTAATCATTATTAAAGTGACTAGTGTTCCAGCAGCCTCTAAGGTGCATGGTTGAGTTACCGGGTGTTAGCTGGCTAGTGATGGCTAAACAGGTTAACAGTCTGATGGCCTTGAGATAGAAGCTGTTGTTCAGTCTCTCAGTCCCAGCTTTGATGCACCTTTACTGACTTCGCCTTCTGGATGACAGCAGGGTGAACATGCCGTTGCTCGGGTGGTTGATGTCCTTGATGATCTTTTTGGCCTTCCTGTGAAATCAAGAGCTGTAAGTGTCCTGGCGGGCAGGCAGTGTGCCCCCGGTGATGCGTTGGACAGACCGCACCACCCTCTGGAGAGCCCTGCGGTTGCAGGCGGTGCAGTTGCCGAATCAGGCGGTGATACAGCCCGACAGAATGCTGTCAATTGTGCATCTGTAAAAGTTCGTAAGGGTCCAAGCCAAGTTTCTTCAGCCTCCTGAAGAGGCGCTGTTGAAGAGGCGTCTGTGTGGGTGGACCTTTTCAGATTGTCAGTGATGTGTGCGCCAAGGAAATTGAAGCTTTCCACCATCTCCACTGCAGTCCCGTAGATGTGGACAGGGCGTCAGCTCCTTCATTTTGTTGATGTTGAGAAAAAGGTTATTTTCCTGCCACCACTCTGCCAGGGCCCTCACCACCTCCCTGCTGGCTGACTCGCTATTGTTGGTACTCAGGCCTACTACTGTTGTGTCGTCTGCAAATTTGATGACTGAGTTGGAGGTGTGCATGGCCACGCAGTCATGGGTGAACAGATAGTCCAGGAGGGGGCTTAGCACGCACCCTTGCAGGGCCCCTGTGTTGAGGATCAGGGAAGTGGAGGTGTTGTTTACTACCTTCACCACCTGGGGGCGGCTAGTCAGGAAGTCCAGGACCCAGTTGCACAGGGCGGAGATCAGACCCAGGGCCACAAGCTTAATGATGAGCTTGGAGGGTACTATAGTGTTGAATGCTGAGCTGTAGTCAATGAACAGCATTCTGACGTAGGTATTCCTCTTTTCCAGATGGGATAGGGCAGTTTGCAATGCAGTGGCGATTGCATCGTCTGTGCATCTATTGGGGC
This sequence comes from Oncorhynchus clarkii lewisi, assembly GCF_045791955.1. NCBI lineage: Eukaryota > Metazoa > Chordata > Actinopteri > Salmoniformes > Salmonidae > Oncorhynchus > Oncorhynchus clarkii. Next base: position 78,005,273 of record NC_092148.1, on the reverse strand, counting down.
GGTAAGCAAATTGAAGTGGGTCTAGGGTGTTATGTAAGGCAGAGGTGATATGATACTTAAATAGCCTCTCAAAGCACTTCATAATGACAGAAGTGAGTGCTACGGGGCGATAGTCATTTAGTTCAGTTACTTTTGCTTTCTTGGGTACAGAAACAATGTAGGACCTCTTGAAGCAAGTGGGGACAGCAGACTGGTATAGGGAGAGATAGAATATTTCCAGAAACACTCCAGCCAACTGCTCTGCGCATGCAATGAAGACGCGGCTAGGGATGCCGTATGGGCCAGCAGCCTTGCGAGGGTTAACATGCTTAAATGTCTTACTCAAGTCGGCCACGGAGAAGGAGAGCCCACAGTCCTTGGGAGAGGGCCACGTCGGTGGCACAAAGCTGGAGAAGAAGGTATTTAGCTTGTCTGGGAGCAAGACGCCGGCGCAGCGACGTGGCTGGTTTTCCCTTTATAATCCATGATTATCTGTAGACCCTGCCACATATGACTCGTGACTGCGCCATTGAATTGCGACTCCACTTTGTCTCTGTACTAATGTTTTGCCTGTTTGAGTGCCTTACGGAGGGAATAACTACACTGTTTGATTTCAAACATATTCTCAGTCACCTTGCTGTGGTTAAATGTGGTGGTTCGCGCTTTCAGTTATGCGCAAATGCTGCCATCTATCCACGGTTTCTGGTTTTGGTAGGTTTTAGTAGTCACCGTGGGAACACCATCCCCTATACACTTCCTGATGTTCTCAGTCACTGTATCCGTGTATACGTCAATGTTATTCTCAGAGGCTACCCGGAACATATCCCAGTCTGTGTAATCAAAACAGTCTTGAAGCGTGGATTCCGATTGGTCAGACCAGCATTGAATAGACCTCAGCACAAGTACTTCCTATTTGAGTTTCTGCCTATAGGAAGGGAGGAGCAAAATGGAGTTGTGATCTGATTTGCCGAAGCTAGGACGGGGGAGGGTCTTGTAGGCATCTTGAAAAGGTAACTAGCAGGGGTCTAATGTTTTTCCTAAGCGAGTACTACAGTCAATGTGTTGATAGAACTTCGGTAGCGTTTTCCTAAAATTTGCTTTGTTAAAATCCACAGCTATAATAAATGCGGCCTCAGGATATGTGGTTTCCAGTTTGCATAAGGTCCAGTGTAGTTCCTTGAGGGCCGTCGTGGTATCGGCTTGAGGGGGAATATACAAGGCTGTGACTATAACCGAAGATAATTATATTGGGAGGTAATACGGTCGGCATTTGATTATGAGGTATTCTAGGTTGGGTGAACAAAAATACTTGAGTTTCTGTATGTTATCACAATCACACCATGAGTAGTTAATCATGAAACATACACCACCGCTGTCACGCCCTGACCTTAGATATCTCTGTTTTTCTATATATTTTGGTTAGGTCAGGGTGTGACTAGGGTGGGTACTCTAGTTTTTGTATGTCTAGGGTTTTGTATGTCTAGGATTTTTTGTATGTCTATGTTGGCCTGATATGGTTCCCAATCAGAGACAGCTGTTTATCGTTGTCTCTGATTGGGGATCATATTTAGGTAGCCATTTGCCATATTTGTGTTGTGGGATCTTGACTATGTTTAGTTGCCTGTCTGCACTAATTTGTATAGCGTCACGTTCCGTGCGTTGGTTTTGTTGTTTTTATTAAGTGTTTCATTCATTAAAAGGAGAATGTACGCATACCACGCTGCGCCTTGGTCTCACTCATACGACGAACATAACAACCGCCTTTCTTCTTCCCAGAAAGTTATTTATTTCTGTCTGCGCGATGAACTGAGAACCCAGCTGGCTGTATGGACGGGGACAGTATATCCCGAGAGAGCCATGATTCCGTGAAACAGAATATGTTACAGTCCCTGATGTCTCTCTGGAAGTAGATCCTCACCCTGAGTTCATCTACTTTTTTTGTCCAGAGACTGAACATTAGCGAGTAATATACTCGGAAGCGGTGGATGATGTGCACGCCTCCTGAGTTGGACTACAAGTCCACTCCAAATACCTCTTCTCTGCTGGCGGCGTTTTGGAGCAGCCTCTGGGATAAGTTCAATTGCCCTAGGGGGTATGAACAAAGGATCCAATTCGGGAAAGTCATATTCCTGGTCGTAATGTTGGCGAGTTACCACCTCTCTGATATCCAAAAGTCATTTCCGGCTGTATGTAATAACACAAAAACGTTCTGGGCTAATAATTTAAGAAATAGCACACAAAATACTGCGAAGTTGCTTAGGAGCTAGAAGCAGAGCTGCCATGTCTGTCAGTGCCATTTTACTAGGAAGCGTTGGAGAACAAATTCACCACAGAACAAATTCTGTTTGTAAATGCATGAAATTTTGTGTCAACATAGTTGGTACAAGTGTCTAAAGAGGCCACATTGAAATGCTAAGATTTCCTACCATAGTTCCAGTGTCAATCAAAGTTGGGATTTTGAGAAAATTTTAAGAAATCATTCAAATAACTTAAGCATATGTATTTTGAAATACATTTCAGAATTTAATTGTTTAAAAACATATATAGTATTATTTTACCTGTTTTAAGCCCATATATGCCAAATACATGTATTTGATTGTCATTGTCATTGTCTTTTCTGAACTACAGCCGTTTCAGTATCATACTATACTTAGTCTTTGGACACATGGGGTTACTGTTTTTTGCACATTTCATGAAGCAAGTCATGTGCGGCAGGGTAGCCTAGTGGTTAGAGCGTTGGACTAGTAACCGGAAGGTTGCAAGGTACAAATCTGTCGTTCTGCCCCTGAGCAGGCAGTTAACCTTCTGTTAAGGCCGTCATTGAAAATAAGAATTTGTTCTTAACTGACTTGCCTAGTTAAATAAAAATAAATGTGAATAAATGATCAGGTCTTAATAATATTTGGTATATAGATTGTCCGGACCTACAGTACCAGTTAAGTTTGGACACACCTACTCATTCCAGGGTTTTTCTTTATTTTTGCTATTTTCTACATTGTAGAATAATAGTGAAGACATCAACACTATGAAATAACACATGCGGAATCATGTAGTAACCAAAAAGTGTTTAACAAATCAAAATATATTTTATATTTGAGATTCTTCAATAGCCACCCTTTGCCTTGCAGCCACTCCTCAGTAAAAAGCACATGACAGCCTGTGTGGAGTTTGCCAAAAGGCACTAAATGACTCTCAGACCATGAGAAACAAAATTCTCAGGACTCTTTGTCCTGAATGCCAGGCAACGCTCATCACCTGGCCAATACTATCCCTACGGTGAAGCATGGTGGTTGCAGCATCATGCTCTGGGGATGTTTTTCAGTGGCAGGGACTGGGAGACTAGTCCGGATCAAGAGAAAGATGACTGGAGCAAAGTACAGAGAGATCCTTGATGAAAACCTGCTTCAGATCGCTCAGGACCTCAGACTGGGGTGAAGGTTCACCTTGCAACAGGACAATGACCCTAAGCACACAGCTAAGACAATGCAGGAGTGGCTTCGGGACTAGTCTCTGAATGTCCTTGAGTGGCCCAGCCAGAGCCTGATCGAACATCTCTGGAAAGACCTGAAAATAGGTGTGCAGCGACGCTCCCCATCCAACCTGACAGAGCTTGAGAGGATCTGCAGAGAAGAATGGGGGAAACTATACCCAAGAAGATTTGAGGCTGTAATCGCTGCCAAAGGTGTTTCAACAAAGTACTGAGTAAAGGGTCTGAATACTCATGTAAAGGTCATATTTCAGTTTTTTATTTTTAATACACGGCTGGTTGTGATACAGCCTGGAATCGAACTAGGTTGTCTGTAGTGACGCCTCTAGCACTGAGATGCAGTGCTTTAGACTGCTGTGCCACTCAGGAGCCCCTATTAGGCGGTATTGTCAAAGCTCTCTGTGAAATTATGCTGTGAATGGGATTCAGCTGCAAATGTCATACATAAGGATCAGAGGTAATGGTCAAATTTAGATATACAGTGTAAAGGCCAGGCCTAATTATGATGTAAAAAGATCTAGCTAGGCTAATAACAAATATCAATTTATTTTTTCTTCTCTGGATACTGGAGTGAATCAATTATTTTCCTCAACCACATTTGGCACACTGCATTATGTCTTGAGAAAGTCCAGCTGTGGCATGGAGATTTTCCGACCTGTTCCCCCAGGTTGTCCCACGTAACTTCTGCGTGGAAAGGTTACTATAGCTACAGACGATGCGCGAGTCTTGTCAGCTTTTTTGAAAGTTCCTCCCCCGCAGGCAGTTCAGTGAAATTCCTCCACTGTTACATTGTAAACAGAAGAAATACAGCTTTATCAAATTGTGACAAAGACACACTTTTGATGTTGTCTACGACTATCTTTACTGCCTTCACATGGTAACGTATTACTTTACTTTATCTTACTTTTTTAGGCTACTTTAGCTAGTTGGACTGTACAACTGTCTACAGTGGCGGGTAAGTTAACGTTAACTTGAGAAAGATTTGACGGATCATCACCCTGGCTTGATATTAACTTTATGTCGGCAACTCTTTCATTGCGGCGGTGCCAGCGGTTTTACCTTACACATATAAATATGTTTTTCTTAGGGAGGAGGAACATTTTCTATTTTAGTAACGAAAGTCACTTACGTCGCCAAAAATATGACGTGATCAGGAAGTGTCGGTTACATTTTGTTTCAGGTGTTGTGAACTGAATGTTTCACATGCCTTGGCTTGATGATCTGTTAAAATAAGTTGTGTAAATCACTAAAGATGAAGGTATCTGTCTGTCTCATAGGGTGTGTTAGGCATTGTGCTGATTGATTTTCTACATGAATGGTCAATGGGTCATTGACCCATGTAAGATTGAGGGGGAAAAACAATTGAATCAATTTTAGAATAATGCTGCACCGTAACAATGTAGAAAAAGTGAAGGGGTCTGAATACTTTCCGAATGCACACACTCTTTCACACACACACACACACACCTCTAGAGTACATGCAGTATAGGCAAATCTAATGGAAGTCAATGGAGACTGGATAGTGAGTCATTTTACAGTGTTTTCTCTCTTTCTCAGATCTTAAACATTTTCAAATCTTAATCGTTGTCTGGACAAATATATATAAAACAATGTCAAAAAAATGTCTACTCACACACACCATTGGTGTATGAATTGGCGTGGTAGGAGGCAGAATAATGCTCTGTTCGTTATCACATTTAGTATACAGTTGGAGTCGGAAGTTTAAATACACTTAGGTTGGAGTCATTAAAACTAGTTTTTCAACCACTCCACGAATTTCTTGTTAACAAACTATAGTTTTGGCAAGTCGGTTAGAACACAAGTAATTTTTCCAACAATTGTTTACAGACAGATTATTTCACTTAAGATTCACTGTATCACAATTCCAGTGGTTCAGAAGTTTACATACATTAAGTTGACTGTGCCTTTAAACAGTTTGGATTCCAGAAATTCCAGAAAATTATGTTGTGGCTTTAGAAGCTTCTGATAGGCTAATTGACATCGTTTGAGTCAATTGGAGGTGAACCTGTGGATGTATTTCAAGGCCTACCTTCAAACTTAGTGCCTCTTTGCTTGACATCATTGGAAAATCAAAAGAAATCAACCAAGACCTCAGAAAGAAAATTGTAGACCTCCACAAGTCTGGTTCATCCTTGGGAGCAATTTCCAAACGCATGAAGGTACCACATTCATCTGTATAAACAATAGTACGCAAGTATGAACACCATGGGACCACGCAGCCGTCATACCGCTCAGGAAGGAGACGCTTTCTGTCTCCTAGAGATGAACGTACTTTGGTGCGAAAAGTGCAAATCAATTCCAGAATAACAGCATAGGACCGTGTGAAGATGCTGGAGGAAACAGGTACAAAAGTATCTATATCCACAGTAAAATGAGTCCTATATCGACATAACCTGAAATGCCGCTCAGCAAGGAAGAAGCCACTGGCCCAAAACCGCCATTATAAAAAAAGCCAGACTACAGTTTGCAACTGCACATGGTACTTTTTGGAGAAATGTCCACTGGTCTGATGAAAAAAAAATAGAACTGTTTGGCCATAATGACCATCGTTATGTTTGGAGGTAAAGGGGGAGGCTTGCAAGCCTTGGAACACTATTCCAACTGTGAAGCACGGGGGTGGCAGCATCATGTTGTGGGGTGCTTTGCTGCAGGAGGGGCTGGTACACTTCACAAAATAGATGGCATATGTGGATATATTGAAGCAACATCTCGAGACATCAGTCAGGAAGTTAAAGCTTGGTCGCAAATGTGTCTTCCAAATGGACAATGGCCCCAAGCATACTTCCAAGGTTTCCAAATACTCAGTTACACCAGCTCTGTCAGGAGTAATGGGCCAAAATTCACCCAACTTATTGTGGGAAGCTTGTGGAAGGCTATCCGAAACGTTTGACCCAAGTTAAACAATTTAAAGGCAATGCTACCAAATACTGATTGAGTGCATGTAAACTTCTGACCCACTGGGAATGTGATGAAAGAAATAACAGCTGAAATAAATAATTCTCTCTACTATTATTCTGACATTTCACATTCTTAAAATAAAGTGGTGACCTAAGACAGGGAATTTTTACTAGGATTAAATGTCAGGAATTGTGAAAAACTGAGGTTAAATGTACTTGGCTAAGGTGTATGTTAACTTCTGACTTCAACTGTACATTTATCCTGTTTCCACAATCCAGTAACCCTACGAGACTTTTTGTCCCTAGTACAGGCTGGCTCTGTAGCTGTTTTGTTGTACTTGAAAGATAAGTCAGCTGACTGTATGCAAAGTAGTACAGCAGGTTATTTTTCGAAGATGACAGTTGAAACAAGCCAATACCTTACATTGAAATGTAGCCTCTGTTTGAAATGCAATTGTTATGGAAGCTCCACTAGACCTAGGCTGTTCTTCTTCTCCCATTAGTTAACATTGTAGGTCATAGACTCATAGTTAAGACGTACAGGTTTCTGTTTGCATTCAACAGTGGGCGTACCATGTGTCATTCATTGCATTATAAATAGCCTATGTCTTTGAGTTGGCGACGTGTCATCATGCTGTGTCTATTGTTAAAAGCCTATTACATAAGTTGTCATCACAGTGTTCAACTTCAAAGTGTCAAATATTGTCTTTGAGACTGGACCGATCCCTGGCTCGAGATACATCCATGATAATGAGATTATCGGTCAAGCTCTTAAACTGACTAGGCCAATTCATGATAGCCTATAGGCCTGTGTTTTTCAGACCTTGTCTCGGGAACCCACAGACATTTCACAATTTAGTTGTAGCCCTGAACTAGCTTACCTGATACACCTAGTCAAGGGTTTGATGATTAGTTGACAAGTTGAAACAGGTGTGCTAGCGGTGCAATAGTTCAAATTCAAGGAACGGCTGGGTGTCCCCGAGGAGACGTTTAAAAACCCCTGGCCTAGGCGAGGGGGTAGTTGTGTTGTGGTAAGATTACTGGTCCTTTGTAAAATAAAACAGTGCAACTTTAGCGCTTTAGAGTGAAATGCACAATCAAGTGTTTCAAATTGTGTTTCATCAATAGTGTTGAGGATATCTTCCTGGTTCAGCTTCCAGGGTTTGGCCAACAGGGTGTTTTGTTCCCTTACTTTGGAGTGAGCTATTTTTTTACAAAATAACCATCCAAAAACTCTAATGCGGAGCATCAGAGATTGGTTGGAGCATGAGGAAGAATAGGGAGTGTGTGTGTGTCTCTCTGACTGCATGCATGTGTGGTGGTGCTCTGTCTGTTCTCTGCCTGCCCTGCAGTGACTCAGCCTGCAGCCTACGGGCTAGGGGGACAGCTTTTTGAAGTCAGTCTTCCATACCAGTGCACACAGGAGCCCATGTAGGCCTAACCGCTAACCACTGTGTGGTTTTACCAGTCAATATTTCCAAGAATCCCTTCCAGACAGGCCAAAGAACTCCTCCAACTCTGGCCTAACTTGTCGCCATCATCAATCCCATCACTCATACTTGCTGTAGTCTTGATGTGTACCGTACCAAGCAAACAGCACTACTGTAGTCTTGATGTGTACCGTACCAAGCAAACAGCACTACTGTAGTCTTTTGTGGATGCACAACACACAGTGGACCTTGTTGGATTGAGTTTTCATGTTAATGTCCTATGTTAGCGCGTTGCATGATACTGTTCTGTAAGAATTTAGTAACATTTGAGGCTTTTGCCTTTGTGGACTGGATGCTTAATTCAGAATAATAAGTATCTTTCCTGTTGGCCTATTTACCCTGAGAAACCAGTAAGAATTGGCTAAGCCTAGTGCCAACCTAATTGTTTTGTTTGAACTACTGTGATAGAGAGAACATGATGGGAAGGGAACTAAGCTCATACATCACCTTCTGCTCCAGTGAATGTACTGAATGGCTTTCTATAATTAATATATCTTTACACGCGTATGTCTGTGCTCCTCTTTGTCCCTTTGTTGATGTTTTCAAATAGTATTCAAGTAGGCTAACTTTCTCCTTGTGAGCTTTGAGCTTTGCATCTGTCCTTCTAGACTTGTTGAACTGTATGTTTTTTTACATTGTTACTAGGACTGGGAAATTCCATGGACCTCATGATACGATATTAACACTCCTTAGGTGCAGATATGTATTGTGATTAGGGTTGCAAAGGGTCGGAAACCTTCCGGTAAATTTCCAGAATTTTCCATGGGATTTTTTTTCGTTTTTTTTGTTGCTTAAAACTTCTTAGGGATAGGGGGCAGTATTTTCACGTCTGGATGAAAAGCGCGCCCAAAGTAAACTGCCTGCTACTCAGGCCCAGAAGCTAGGATATGCATATAATTGGTAGATTTAGATAGAAAACAGTCTAAAGTTTCTAAAACTGTTAAAATGATGTCTGAGTATAACATAACTGTTATGGCAGGCGAAACCCCAAGGGCAAACCACCCCCCCCCCAAAAAAATTCAGCTTACCACTATTTTCAATGGCTAGAACTTTAATCATAAGGCCAAGTCCTCCCAGATTGCAGTTCCTATGGCTTCCACTAGATGTCAACAGTCTTTAGAAAGAGTTTCAGGCTGGTTTTTGGAAAAATGATCCAGAAATTGTAGTTTTTCTAGGTGGCTCCCATTTTGGCTATAGTATTTCCAAGCGCGTGGAGGAAAGCGCATTCTTTCTTATCTCCGGTAATGAACATACTATTCTCCGCCTTAAATTTGATAGTTTATTTGCGTTTTAGGATACCTAAGGTTTGATAATAAACATTGTTTGACTTGTTTGGAAAAGTTTATTAGTAACGTTTGGGATTCATTTTGTATGCATTTTGATGAAGGGAAACTGGATGGATTATTGACTGAAGCGCGCTAGCTAAACTAAGTTTTTATGGATATAAAGAAGGACATTATCGAACAAAATGACCATTTGTGATGTAACTGGGACCTTTTGGAGTGCAAACAGAAGAAGATCATCAAAGGGAAGTCATTTTTTATATCGATATTTCTGACCTTCGTGTCACCTATTTCAACCTCACTGGTTGAAATAGGTTTGTCATGCATTTGTATGCGGGGCGCTGTCCTCAGATAATCGCCTGGTTTGCTTTCGCCGTAAAGCCTTTTTGAAATCTGATACGGCGGCTGGATTAACAAGAAGTTAAGCTTTATTTTGATTTATAACACTTGTATGTTTTATGAGTATTTCTGTTTTTGAATTTGGCGTGCTGCAATTTCACTGGATGTTGTCAAGTCAATCCCGCGGGAAGGGATCTCTAAGAAGTTAAATTCATCAAACTTAGTTTATAACAGTATACCTTTTTTTTGTGGGACACACATAAGGCAATTCTAGGTCTTGTGGCATATTTTGGTTAAACTATCCCCAAATCAATGGAATTGCAACCCTCTGCATGCACAGAGCATTCTTCCATCACATGTACAGCTGAATCTCAAGATCTTGTACAGTAATGGGATGCTCTTGAGCCCACACTACTACACTGTCTGAGCCAAGGACTACATGCTTTCTGGTAAATTTTGATTACAATACTGGGTGGGGTGAATATATTTTATATGACATATATGATTATTTTGTTAACTAGTAAATAAACTCAGCAAAAAAGATACGTCCCCTTTTCAGGACCCTGTCTTTCAAAGATAATTCGTAAAAATCTAAATAACGTCACAGATATTCATTGTAAAGGGTTTAAACATTGTTTCCAATGCTTGTTCAATGAACCATAAACAATTAATGAGCATGCACCTGTGGAACGGTCGTTAAGACACTAACAGCTTACAGATGGTAGGCAATTAAGGTCACAGTTATGAAAACTTAGGACACTAAAGAGGCCTTTCTACTGACTCTGAAAGACACCAAAAGAAAGATGCCCAGGCGGCCTGCTCATCTGCGTGAACGTGCTTTAGGCATGCTGTAAGGAGGCATGAGGACTGCACATGTGGCCAGGGCAATAAATTGCAATGTCCATACTGTGAGAGGCCTAAGACAGCACTACAGGGAGACAGGACAGACAGCTGATCATCCTCGCAGTGGCAGATCACGTGTAACAACCCCTGCACAGGATCGGTAGATCCGAACATCACACCTGCGGGACAGGTACAGGATGGCAACAACAACTGCCCGAGTTACACCAGGAACACACAATCCCTCCATCAGTGCTCAGACTGTCTGCAATAGGCTGAGAGAGGCTGGACTGAGGGCTTGTAGGCCTGTTGTAAGGCAGGTCCTCACCAGACATCACCGGCAACAACATCGCTTATGGGCACAAACCCACCATCGCTGGACCAGACAGGACTGGCAAAAAGTGCTCTTTTCTGACGAGTCGCGGTTAGCTCTCACCAGAGGTGATGGTCGGATTCACATTTATTGTCGAAGGAATGAGCGTTACACCGAGGCCTGTACTCTGGAGCGAGATCGATTTGGAGGTGGAGGGTCCGTTATGGTCTGGGCGGTGTGTCACAGCACCATCGGACTGAGCTTGTTGTCATTGCAAGCAATCTCAACGCTGTGCGTTACAGGGAAGACATCCTCCTCCCTCATCTGGTACCCTTCCTGCAGGCTCATCCTGACATGACCCTCCAGCATGATTTCCTGCAAGACAGGAATGTCAGTGTTCTGCCATGGCCAGCGAAGAGGCCGGATCTCAATCCCATTGAGCACGTCTGGGACCTGTTGGATCGGAGGGTTAGAGCTAGGGCCATTCCCCCCAGAAGTGTCCCGGAACTTGCAGGTGCCTTGGTGGAAGAGTGGGGTAGCATCTCACAGCAAGAACTGGCAAATCTGGTGCAGTCCATGAGGGGGAGGTGCACTGCAGTACTTATTTTTGATTTTGACTTTGAAAGAGATTTCTGAATGTTCTTCGCCTAGCATACACCCCTCCAACCAGACATGCTTTATCTACTCATCTACTCAGAGTTCAAGTGAAGGTCAAGCAAATCAGAGAGAAAGCAGACTGTATTGCAATCATCTCTGATGGGTGGTCGAATGTTCGTGGCCAAGGAATAATTAACTACATCATCTCCACCCCTCAACCAGTATTCTGCAAGAGCAGACACAGGGGATAACAGACACACCGGTCTCTACATTGCTGATGAGCTGAAGGAAGTCATCAATGACCTTGGACCACAGAAGGCATTTGCACTGGTGACAGACAATGCTGCGAACATGAAGACAGCTTGGTCTAAAGTGGAGGAGTCCTACCCTCACATCACACCCATTGGCTGTGCTGCTCATGCATTGAATCTGCTCAAGGACATCATGACACTGAAAACAATGGATACACTCTACAAGAGAGCCAAGGAAATGGTTAGGTATGTGAAGGGTCATCAAGTTATAGCAGCAATCTACCTCACCAAGCAAAGTGAGAAGAATAGGAGCACCACATTGAATCTGCCCAGCAATACCCGTTGGGGTGGTGTTGTCGTCATGTTTGACAGTCTCCTGGAGGGGAGGAGTCTCTCCAAGAAATGGCCATATCACAGTCTGCCGATATGGACTGCCCCATCAAGAGGATCCTCCTGGATTATGTATTTTGGGAGAGAGTGGTAAGCAGCCTGAAACTCCTGAAACCTATGGCAGTAGCCATTGCATGGATTGAGGAAGACAATGCCATCATGTCTGATGTTCAGACTCTGCTTGCAGATGTAAGAGAAGAAATCTGTTCTGCCCTGCCCACTTCACTGTTGCTCCAAGCAGAGGAAAAATACATAAAAAGCCTGAAGACTTCTGCCTGAAGCCCATACACACCGCAGCGTACATGGTGAACCCCAAATATACTGGCAAGAGCATCCTGTCTGGTGCAGAGATCAACAAGGTCTATGGTGTTATCACTACCATGTCTCGCCACCTTGGCCTGGATGAGGGCAAGGTTCTTGGCAGTCTGACAAAGTACACTTCCAAGCAAGGGCTTTGAGATGGAGATGCAATATGGCAGTCGTGCCAACATGGCAGTCGTGCCAACATATCTCATCAGCTACCTGGTGGAAGGGACTTTGTGGATCTGAGGCTCTTTCCCCTGTTGCCTCCATCCTCCAAATCCCACCAACATCAGCAGCCTCAGAGCGCAACTGGTCCTTTTTTTGGGAACACACACACAGGCTGACTAATACAAGGGTTGAAAAATTGGTGGCCATCCGGGCAAATTTTAGGCTTTTTGAGCCTGACAACAAGCCATCCTCAACAAGGTTGAATGTGACAGTGAAGAATAGGCCTCAGAGTCTGATGTTCAAGAGGTGGCCATTGAGGAGGTCCAGGGAGAAGACATGGATGCCTGAGAGGAAGACAACCAAAGCTTCAGTTTCTAGACTTTTTACAGATGTATGTTGAAAAGGTTTTTGGGAGATGCGATTGATCATTGGGGATCATTCAATATTCCCTTTCTTTTGTTGTTCAGTGAAATCATCCCATGTGAAGAGTCAACTCATTTAATTAAGGTTGAATTCGTCACTAAATGTTTGTTTTTTTCAAATGGAAGGATTTAATCATTTGCAATTATGTCTACTTATGATAAGGTAAAAGATTTATGTTTCTGTCTCCATATTTATTTATTTTACCTTTATTTAACCAGGTAGGCTAGTTGAGAACAAGTTCTCATTTGCAACTGCGACCTGGCCAAGATAAAGCATAGCAATTCGACACATACAACAACACAGAGTTACACATGGAATAAACAAAACAGTCAATAACGCAAATAAATAGATATATACACATGGTACAAGACAAAGACGTCTGACTGCTACGCCATCTTGGATCATATGATATGGTAAATATATCCAATGCAAAAAACATCTACATTTAAATGGTATTAATATTAATTTGCATATTTCCGTTAATTCCCATATATTCCCACGGAAAGTTTCCACCCCCAAAATGGGCAACCATAATTGCGATTATCACGATTCTATATGTATTGTGATTTGATACTGTGATTTTATTCAGATTCGATGTTCCAAACATATTACTCAACATATGTCTGCAGCAGAGGGACAGAGCCATAAGAATTTGTTTTCATCAGTCATGGATATACAGTGCCTTGCGAAAGTATTCGGCCCCCTTGAACTTTGCGACCTTTTGCCACATTTCAGGCTTCAAACATAAAGATATTAAACTGTATTTTTTTGTGAAGAATCAACAACAAGTGGGACACAATCATGAAGTGGAACGACATTTATTGGATATTTCAAACTTTTTTAACAAATTTAACAAAAATTTAACAAAAAAAAAATATTCAGCCCCTTTACTTTCAGTGCAGCAAACTCTCTCCAGAAGTTCAGTGAGGATCTCTGAATGATCCAATGTTGACCTAAATGACTAATGATGATAAATACAATCCACCTGTGTGTAATCAAGTCTCCGTATAAATGCACCTGCACTGTGATAGTCTCAGAGGTCCGTTAAAAGCGCAGAGAGCATCATGAAGAACAATGAACACACCAGGCAGGTCCGAGATACTGTTGTGAAGAAGTTTAAAGCCGGATTTGGATACAAAAATATTTCCCAAGCTTTAAACATCCCAAGGAGCACTGTGCAAGCGATAATATTGAAATGGAAGGAGTATCAGACCACTGCAAATCTACCAAGACCTGGCCGTCCCTCTAAACTTTCAGCTCATACAAGGAGAAGACTGATCAGAGATGCAGCCAAGAGGCCCATGATCACTCTGGATGAACTGCAGAGATCTACAGCTGAGGTGGGAGACTCTGTCCATAGGACAACAATCAGTCGTATATTGCACAAATCTGGCATTTATGGAAGAGTGGCAAGAAGAAAGCCATTTCTTAAAGATATCCATAAAAAGTGTTGTTTAAAGTTTGCCACAAGCCACCCGGGAGACACACCAAACATGTGGAAGAAGGTGCTCTGGTCAGATGAAACCAAAATTGAATTTTTTGGCAACAATGCAAAACGTTATGTGTGGCGTAAAAGCAACACAGCTCATCACTCTGAACACACCATCCCCACTGTCAAACATGGTGGTGGCAGCATCATGGTTTGGACCTGCTTTTCTTCAGCAGGGACAGGGAAGATGGTTAAAATTGATGGGAAGATGGAGGGAGCCAAATACAGGACCATTCTGAAAGATAACCTGATGGAGTCTGCAAAAGACCTGAGACTGGGACGGAGATTTGTCTTCCAACAAGACAATGATCCAAAACATAAAGCAAAATCTACAATGGAATGGTTCAAAAATAAACATATCCAGGTGTTAGAATGGCCAAGTCAAAGTCCAGACCTGAATCCAATCGAGAATCTGTGGAAAGAACTGAAAACTGCTGTTCACAAATGCTCTCCATCCAACCTCACTGAGCTCGAGCTGTTTTGCAAGGAGGAATGGGAAAAAATGTCAGTCTCTCGATGTGCAAAACTGATAGAGACATACCCCAAGCGACTTACAGCTGTAATCGCAGCAAAAGGTGGCGCTACAAAGTATTAACTTAAGGGGGCTGAATAATTTTGCACGCCCAATTTTTCAGTTTTTGATTTGTTAAAAAAGTTTGAAATATCCAATAAATGTCGTTCCACTTCATGATTGTGTCCCACTTGTTGTTGATTCTTCACAAAAAAAATACAGTTTTATATCTTTATGTTTGAAGCCTGAAATGTGACAAAAGGTCGCAAAGTTCAAGGGGGCCGAATACTTTCGCAAGGCACTGTAAGTGTTGAAATCAATTGACTCCCTTTTTAAAAAGAAGATGAACAATCTATGAAGGAAAAATACTTGAGTTTTGGTGCCGGTACAGCCAACTAGAGAAAAAAATATATTGTGATTTTGTCAAAATTATACGATACGATATATCATCAAAAATAATATCCCGATATGTAACTATCGATTTTTTTGTTTGTTGCCCTCATAAGTAATTATTAGGCTACATGTCATTATATTCTAATAAGATCTAGGTTATGTTATCTAGAGAAAATGAACAACATTAAAATGCTATGTATACATAGAAAGACAATAGTCTGACATGCTCCTTCATTCAGAGAGAGTTATTTAAAGGGATCTATTTTACCTTTGCTTCTTTCCTGTCTATCTCTCTCAGACTAGGCTTCATCTACTAATTAAAGAGGCGGTTGCTAAGAGATAACAAGCAGTGACATCGCTGCTGAGAGCCTCTGATGTGCTGCAGCCTGAACCTGCATCTCTACTCTGGGTCTCTTCTCTTAACCCCCATCTAGACCTGAGTGCACCTGACCCATGTGAAGGAGTAGGGGGAGAGAGAGAGAAAGCGGAGTCACACCACATACCACACGCAATGGCAGCTTTCACCAGTACCCCGAAAGTGAATTCCGGGAGTGCTCCTCGCCACGGGTTCAGGGTGGAGAGCCCAGCGGAGTGTGACTGGAAGGACTATGACACTGGATGCAGCGAGAGGTCTAGAGGACATCGCACCATGCTGGAGAAGACCCATGACTTCTTCCAGACCTGTGACATTGAGGACAAGGGCTTCATCACCCGCCGGGACATGCAGGTAAGATCACCTATATGGGATCACCGAGTCTGACAATCATCTCATGGGAAGTTATTGAAATGTTTAGGCTACACCAGACGTGCATTATGTATGTTCCAATCCCTACTGTGTAGTTCCCTGGTCATGTGTCAATGTTACTTTTTTGTCATTAGGTCAAGAGTACCAAATATTTTAAAGCTCCAACTTTTGATACTGATTTTTACGATGCAATAAGTTATGACCGTTTTGTTTTGAACTGTGATTCATGCTGAATATTGTTTTGCCGCTCTGAAGGTTCAAAATAATTCTGAGTGGTAGTCGGTTGGAGTTGTGATGGATTTCTCTAGATGTATTCTAGCCAACACACATGGTCCCGTATCTCACTATTGTTATCATTCAGGTTTTTGTAAGGGCATCTGAATGACTGCTGATAACAGTAGAATACACTAAACAATGAGGAAATTATAGCAATCTAACAACTGCAACAAATCCTCCATAGATGTTTATGTTAGATTTGGAGACAAATATCTGGTAATTTCATTAGGCTGCACATGGAAGACAGAGACTGTGTGTGCTCCTTAGAATTAGCTAGAACACTTCTATATCTCTGTTGTATGCTCATTAGAGATTTTTCTTAGGACATTCGTTCTAATTCAGGAGTGTATGTGAAAAGAGTGCCAGGAACCCACAACACCTACTGGCAGCAAAGAGCCAAGCGGATCCACGCTTTGTCATACATCTCCTTCAGCTGCATTATTGTGCAGATCCAGAAGCCTTTCACATTCATCCATGGCAGTATTATTTTGATGGAGCACTTGTGAGCCCACGCCGTGACAAGGGTCTCTCAATAGAATGGATGGGTGGGTCTCTTTGATCATTGCTTACGGAAATATTTTGATTATGACCTCATGTTCATTAGGAGTGGAAGAATGACATTTTTTTTTAGTAATGGAAATGCATAACTCAACATATGCAGGAGTGCACAGTACATTGATTCTCCCACTGTGTAAATTAGTCTAATTAACATACAAGTAGGTAGTCAGTGTTAGCAACTGAAATGCAGATCTGCTGGTCTATAGCTACAGTGCATTCGGAAAGTATTCAGACCCCTTGACTTTTTCCACATTTTGTTACGTTACAGCATTATTCTAAAATCTATTAAATAAATAAAAATCGCATCAATCTATACACACAAAACCCCAAGATGACAAAGCGGAAACCGTTTTTTTTTTTACATTTTTGCAAATGTATTCAAAATAAAAAACTGAAATACCTTATTTACATAAGTTTTCCGGCCCTTTGCTGTGAGACTCGAAATTGAGCTCAAGTGCATCCTGTTTCCATTGATCATGTTTCTACAACTTGGAATTCAATTGAACCTGTCTATATAAGGTCCCACAGTTTACAGTGCATGTCAAGCCAAAACCCAAGCCATGAGGTCAAAGGAATTGTCTGTAGAGCTCCAAGACAGGATTGTGTCGAGGCACAGATCTGGGGAGGGTACCAAAACACCGTGATTTGCGTGAAGAGGAGGTGGAGATAAAGGGGCCAAAGGGCGGGCTGCCTTCTGAGAATTCGTAGGCGATCTAATAAACCCCCACTTACTTCCATTCTGCTAGCACATGTGCAATCTTTGGAGAAGAAAATAGATGACCTACGCGCAAGATTAAACCACCAACGGGACATTCAAAACTAATATCTTATGCTTCATGGAGTCGTGGCTGAATGACGACACTTTCAACATACAGCTGGCTGGTTATACACTGTACCGGCAGGATAGAACAGCGGCGTCTGGTAAGACAAGGGGCGGCGGGCTATGTATTTTTGTAAATAACAGCGGGTGCGTGATATCTAAGGAAGTCTCGAGCTATTGCTCATCTGAGGTAGAGTGTAAGCTGTAGACCACACTATCTACTTTGAGTTTTCATCTGTATTTGTCATAGCTGTTTACATACCACAACAGTCAGAGGCTGGCACTAAGACAGCATTGAATGAGCTGTATTCCACCCATAAGCAAACAAGAAAACGCTCACCCAGAGGCTGCGCTCTTAGTAGCCGGGGACTTTAATGCAGGGAAACTTAAATCCGTTTTACCAAATTTCTATCAGCATGTTAAATGTGCAACCTGGACCACCTTTACTCCACACACAGAGACGCATACAAAGCGCTCCGTCGCTCTCCATTTGGCAAATCTGACTCTAATTCTATCCTCCTGATTTCTGCTTACAAGCTAAAATTAAAGCGGAAAGCACCAGTGGCTAGATCAATAAAAAAAGTGGTCAGATGAAGCAGATGCTAAGCTACAAGACTGTTTTGCTAGCACAGACTGGAATATGTTCTGGGATTCCTCTGATGGCATTGAAGAGTACACCACATCAGTCATTGGCTTCGTACATCGATGACGTTGTCCCCACAGTGACCGTACGCACATACCCCAACCAGAAGCCATGGATTACAGGCAACATCCGCACTGAGCTAAAGGGTAGAGCTGCCGCTTTCAAGGAGCGGGACTCTAACCCAGAAGCTTATAAGAAGTCCCGCTATGCCCTCCGACAAACCATCAAACAGGCAAAGCGTCAATACAGGACTAAGATTGAATCGCACAACACCGGCTCTGACTCTCGTTGTATGTGGCAGGTCTTGCAAACCATTAGACTACAAAGGGAAGCACAGCCGAGAGCTGCCCAGTGACACAAGCCTACCAGATGAGCTAAACTACTTCTATGCTTGCTTCGAGGCAGATGGCACTGAAACATGCATAACAGCACCAGCTCTTCCGGAAGACTGTGTGATCACGCTCTCAGCAGCCGATGTGAGTAAAACCTTTTAAACAGGTCAAGATTCAGAAGGCCGCAGGGCCAGACGGATTACCAGGACATGTACTGCAAGCATGCGCTGACCAACTGGCAAGTGTCTAAACTGACATTTTCAACCTCTCCCTGTCCGAGTCTGTAATACCATAATTTATTAAGCAGACCAACATAGTCCCTGTGCCCAAGAGGACTAATGTAACCTGCCTAAATGACTACCGACCCATAGCACTCATGTCTGTAGCCATGAAGTGCTTTGAAAGGCTGGTCATGGTTCACATCAACACCATTATACCAGAAACCTTAGACCCACTCCAATTTGCATACCACCCCAACAGATCCACAGATTATGCAATCTATTGCACTCCACACTGCCCTTTCCCACCTGGACAAAAGGAACACCTATGTGAGAATGCTATTCATTGACTACAGTTCAGCGTTCAACACCATAGTGTCCTCAAAGCTCATCAATAAGCTAAGGACCCTGGGACTAAACGCCTCCCTCTGCAACTGGATCCTGAACTTCCTGACAGGCCACCCCCAGGTGGTAAGGGTAGGTAACAACACATCCGCCACGCTGATCCTCAACACAGGGGCCCCTCAGTGGTGCGTGCTCAGCCCCATCCTGTACTCCCTGTTTACTCATGAGTGCACGGCCAGGCACGACTCCAACACCATTAACCTCTCTGAGATATGTGGGACGGTAGCGTCCACATCGCCAACAGCCAGTGAAAGTGCAGTGCGCCAAATTCAAAACAACAAAAATCTCCTAATTAAAATTCCTCAAGCATACAAGTATTTTACACCATTTTAAAGATAAGATTCTCATTCATCCAGCCACAGTGTCTGATTTCAAAAAGGCTTTACAGCGAAAGCACCACAAACGATTATGTTAGGTCACCACCAACTCACAGAAAAACACAGCCATTTTTCCAGCCAAAGAGAGGAGTCACAAAAAGCACAAATAGAGAAAATTAATCACTAACCTTTGATCTTCATCAGGTGACACTCATAGGACTTCATGTTACACAATACATGTATGTTTTGTTCGATAAAGTGCATATTTATATAAAAAAATTGAATTTTACATTGGCGCGTTACGTTCAGTAGTTCTAAAACATGCAGTGATTTTGCAGAGAACCACATCAATTTACAGAAATACTCATCATAAATGTTGATGAAAATACAAGTGTTGTACATGGAATTAGAGATATACTTCTCCTTAATGCAACCGCTGTGTCAGATTTCAAAAAAACTTTACAGAAAAAGCAAACCATGCAATAATCTGAGTACAGCGTTCAGACAACAAAGCAGCCGAAAAGATATCCGCCATATTGTGTAGTCAACATTAGTCAGAAATAGCATTATAAATATTCACTTACCTTTGATCTTCATCAGAATGCACTCCCAGGAATCCCAGTTCCACAATAAATGTTTGATATGTTCGATAAAGTTAATTTATGTCCAAATAGCCTCTTTTGTTAGGGCGTTTGGTAAACAAATCTAAACGCGCATTCAGGTCCAGCCGAACGTCGGACGAAAAGTTCAGAAAGTTCCGTTACAGCCCGTAGAAACTTGTCAAACTAAGTATAGAATCAATCTTTAGGATGTTTTTTATCATAAATGTTCAATAATGTTCCAACCGGAGAATTCCTATGTCTGTAGAAAAGCAATGGAATGAGAGCTAACTCTCTCATGACCGTGCGTCAGAGCCTGTGGCACTCTGCCAGACACCTGGCTCAATCCCTTCTCATTCGGCCCCCCTTCACAGTAATAGCCTGAAACAACGTTCTAAAGACTGTTGACATCTAGTGGAAGCCTTAGGAAGTGCAATATGACCCCATTTACACTGTATATTGGAATGGCAAAGAGTTGAAAAACTACAAACTTCAGATTTCCCACTTCCTGGTTGGATTTTTCTCAGGTTTTCGCCTGTTATACTCATAGACATCATTCAAACAGTTTTAGAAACTTCAGAGTGTTTTCTATCCAATACTACTAATAATATGTATATATTAGCATCTGGGACAGAGTAGCAGGCAGTTTACTCTGGGCACCTTATTCATCCATGCTACTCAATACTGCCCCCCTTTCACCAAGAAGTTAAGTTTGCCGATGACACAACAGTGGTAGGCCTGATCACCATCAACGAGGAGACAGCCTATATGGAGGAGGTCAGAGACCTGGCCATATGGTGCCAGGACAACAACCTCTCCCTCAAGGTGATCAAGACAAAAGAGATGATTGTGGACTACAGGAAAAAGAGGACAGAGCATGCCCCCATTCTCATCGACAGGGCTGCATTGGAGCAGGTTGAGAGCTTCAAGTTCCTTGGTGTCCACATCACCAAAAAGCTAACTTGGTCCATGCACACCAAGACAGTTGTGAAGAGGGCACAACAAAACCTATTCCCCCTCAGGATACTGAAAAGATTTGGCATGGGTCCTCATATCCTCAAAAGGTTCTAAAGCTGCGCCATCAAGAGCATTCTAACTGGTTGCATAACTGCCTGGTATGGCAACTGCTCGGCCTCCGACCGCAAGGCACTACAGAAGGTAGTGCGTACAGCCCAGTACATCACTGGGGCCAAGCTTCCTGCCATCCAGGAACTTTATACCAGGCGGTGTCTGAGGAAGGCCCTCTGACACCATCAGAGGAAGGCACTTGTCAAAGACTCCAGCCACAACAGTCATAGACTGTTCTCTCTGCTACCGCACGGCAAGCGGTACCGAAGCGCCAAGTCTAGGTCCAAGAGGCTTCTAAACAGCTTCTACCCCCAAGCCATAAGACTTCTGAACACCTAATCAAATGGCTACTCAGACTATTTGCATTGCCACCCCCCCCCCTTTTTTTTGTTTTTTACACCGCTGCTACTCTCTGTTATCATCTATGGATAGTCACTTTAATAACTCTACCTACATGTACATATTACTTCAGCTAACCGGTTGCCCCCGCACATTGACTCGGTAGCCAAAATCTTTATACTCTCTTTGGATAATTCATTCCAATCATTTAAAAGTTAACAGCAGGTATTCTGCATGTAAGTTTAAGTATTTTGATATAATCTCACTGTTATTTTACTTGTTACTTGTATTTTTTGTTCTTATCCGTATTTTTTAAACTGCATTGTTGGTTAGGGCTCGTAAGTAAGCATTTCATTTTAAGGTCTACACCTGTTGTATTCAGCACATGTGGTTTGATTTGACTATTCAGGTTGGGGGAATGATGAATGGAGCAAAGTACAGAGAGATCCTTGATGAAAACCTGTTCCAGAGTGCTCAGGACTGACCCTAAGCACACAGCCAAGACAACGTAGGAGTGGCTTCGGGATAAGTCTCTGAATGTCCTTGAGTGATCCAGCCAGAGCCTGGACTTGAACCCGATCAAACATCTCTGGAAAGACCTGAAAATAGCTGTGCAGCGACGCTCCCCATCCAACCTGGCAGAGCTTGAGATGATCCGCAAAGAAGAATGGGAGAAACTTCCAAAACCGGTGTGCCAAGCTTGTAGCGTCATACCCAAGAAGACTCAAGGCTTTAATCGCTGCTAAAGGGGATTCAACAAAGTACCTTGTAAAGGGTCTGAATGCTTATGTAAATGTGTTTTTTTTTAAATACATTTGCACAAATATCATAAACCTGTTTTTGCTTTGTCATTATGGGGTATTGTGTGTAGATTGACAAGGGACAAAAACGACTTAATCCATTTTAGAATAAGGCTGTAACGTAACAAAATGTGGGTAAAGTCAAGGGGTCTGAATACTTTCCGAATCCACTACATACAACCAGAGCAGGTGGTACAGGAAAGTCATTTTGATTTAGTCAGGTATTTACTATGCTTGATAAGGCAACCCTTGTTTATCCACAAGGGTTAAGAATCTGGTTAAGTGGCACAAGAACCCTTTTTAAAATATATGTTTTATTTACTTTAACGTATTCTAGCAAATGACAGCATTGCCATAGATGTGCACATGTAGCATTTTGTGCTGATGCACATACTGTACAGCCTGTACAATGTTTTTCACACCATGACCTAAAGGTTGGCAGTGGTGTGTCTCAGGCTGTGAACTCTGTTTGCTGACATAAGGGATGTGTTCAGTCCAGATAACAGAATGTACAAGCAGTGGACAGCAGAGTTCCTACTATGAATTTCACAAGTGGTTTGTTTCAGTGTAAACATTGACATGCACAGCTCACAGAGGTGTGGCAGCATTTGGCTTTTCAAGATCATTCTGGTCTTTACTGTTTATTTTCAGGGTTTCAGTAGGTTTTAAGTCTCTTGTTTGCTTGTCTATATTCCAAACAGTTTTTACACTCTGCTTGGCCTTGGTGTGTAAATGGTGGTTTGGGCTATGTATTAACACAGATTAAGGTTTATGTTGTTGACTTTTTTTGCTGTGTTTGTTGACTGGGCATTTGTTCATTTCTAAAATGTTTGGGTTCAATCCGAATAAAGATGTCACAGGTTCATTAATATAAACATTTTACAAAACAAATAGAGTAGTTATTCACGATTCCTTCATCATGAACCCGTTTACATCCATTAGATCAGTTGTGTGAGCGCAAATAATACACTATCCTACTCCTTATTAACATGAAGTCCTTACAAAGACTCATCCTGTACTTGGATACAAATCTCTTCTGATGCTAATCATAGTGTTGAGTGTTTTCCCAGGGGCTTATGTCTGGCTGGCATCTAAAATCATCAAATCAAATACATTTTTTATATAGCCCTTCGTACATCAGCTGATATCTCAAAGTGCTGTACAGAAACCCAGCCTAAAACCCCAAACAGCAAGCAATGCAGGTGTAGAAGCACGGTGGCTAGGAAAAACTCCCTAGAAAGGCCAAAACCTAGGAAGAAACCTAGAGAGGAACCAGGCTATGTGGGGTGGCCAGTCCTCTTCTGGCTGTGCCGGGTGGAGATTATAACAAAACATGGTCAAGATGTTCAAATGTTCATAGATGACCAGCATGGTCGAATAATAATAAGGCAGAATAGTTGAAACTGGAGCAGCAGCACAGTCAGGTGGACTGGGGACAGCAAGGAGTCATCATGTCAGGTATTCCTGGGGCATGGTCCTAGGGCTCAGGTCCTCCGAGAGAGAGAAAGAAAGAGAGAATTAGAGAGAGCATATGTGGGATGGCCAGTCCTCTTCTGGCTGTGCCGGGTGGAGATTATAACAGAACATGGCCAAGATGTTTAAATGTTCATAAATGACCAGCATGGTCGAATAATAATAAGGCAGAACAGTTGAAACTGGAGCAGCAGCACAGCCAGGTGGACTGGGGACAGCAAGGAGTCATCATGTCAGGTAGTCCTGGGGCATGGTCCTAGGGCTCAGGTCCTCCGAGAGAGAGAAAGAGAGAAGGAGAGAATTAGAGAACGCACACTTAGATTCACACAGGACACCGAATAGGACAGGAGAAGTACTCCAGATATAACAAACTGACCCTAGCCCCCCGACACATAAACTACTGCAGCATAAATACTGGAGGCTGAGACAGGAGGGGTCAGGAGACACTGTGGCCCACTCCGAGGACACCCCCGGACAGGGCCAAACAGGAAGGATATAACCCCACCCACTTTGCCAAAGCACAGCCCCCACACCACTAGAGGGATATCTTCAACCACCAACTTACCATCCTGAGACAAGGCTGAGTATAGCCCACAAAGACCTCCGCCACGGCACAACCCAAGGGGGAGGGGGGGGGGGGGGGCGCCAACCCAGACAGGATGACCACATCAGTGACTCAACCCACTCAGGTGACGCACCCCCTCCAGGGACGGCATGAGAGAGCCCCAGTAAAGCCAGTGACCCTGCCCCTGTAATAGGGTTAGAGGCAGAGAATCCCAGTGGAAAGAGGGGAACCGGCCAGGCAGAGACAGCAAGGGCGGTTCGTTGCTCCAGAGCCTTTCCGTTCACCCTCCCACTCCTGGGCCAGACTACACTCAATCATATGACCCACTGAAGAGATGAGTCTTCAGTAGAGACTTAAAGGTTGAGACCGAGTTTCCGTCTCTGACATGGGTAGGCAGACCGTTCCATAAAAATGGAGCTCTATAGGAGAAAGCCCTGCCTCCAGCTGTTTGCTTAAAAATTCTAGGGACAATTAGGAGGCCTGCGTCTTGTGACCGTAGCGTACGTGTAGGTATGTACGGCAGGACCAAATCAGAGAGATAGGTAGGAGCAAGCCCATGTAATGCTTTGTAGGTTAGCAGTAAAACCTTGAAATCAGCCCTTGCTTTGACAGGAAGCCAGTGTAGAGAGGCTAGCACTGGAGTAATATGATCAAATTTTTTGGTTCTAGTCAGGATTCTAGCAGCCGTATTTAGCACTAACTGAAGTTTATTTAGTGCTTTATCCGGGTAGCCGGAAAGTAGAGCATTGCAGTAGTCTAACCTGGAAGTGACAAAAGCATGGATTAATTTTTCTGCATCATTTTTGGACAGAAAGTTTCTGATTTTTGCAATGTTACGTAGATGGAAAAAAAGCTGTCCTTGAAATGGTCTTGATATGTTCTTCAAAAGAGAGATCAGGGTCCAGAGTAACGCCGAGGTCCTTCACAGTTTTATTTGAGACGACTGTACAACCATTAAGATTAATTGTCAGATTCAACAGAAGATCTCTTTGTTTCTTGGGACCTAGAACAAGCATCTCTGTTTTGTCCGAGTTTAAAAGTAGAAAGTTTGCAGCCATCCACTTCCTTATGTCTGAAACACATTCTTCTAGCAAGGGCAATTTTGGGGCTTCACCATGTTTAATTGAAATGTACAGCTGTGTGTCATCCGCATAGCAGTGAAAGTTAACATTATGTTTTCGAATAACATCCCCAAGAGGTAAAATATATAGTGAAAACAATAGTGGTCCTAAAACGGAACCTTGAGGAACACCAAAATTTACAGTTGATTTGTCAGAGGACAAACCATTCACAGAGACAAACTGATATCTTTCCGACAGATAAGATCTAAACCAGGCCAGAACTTGTCCGTGTAGACCAATTTGGGTTTCCAATCTCTCCAAAAGAATGTGGTGATCGATGGTATCAAAAGCAGCACTAAGGTCTAGGAGCACGAGGACAGATGCAGAGCCTCGGTCCGATGCCATTAAAATGTCATTTACCACCTTCACAAGTGCCGTCTCAGTGCTATGATGGGGTCTAAAACCAGACTGAAGCATTTCGTATACATTGTTTGTCTTCAGGAAGGCAGTGAGTTGTTGCGCAACAGCCTTTTCTAAAATTTTTGAGAGGAATGGAAGATTCGATATAGACCGATAGTTTTTTATATTTTCTGGGTCAAGGTTTGGCTTTTTCAAGAGAGGCTTTATTACTGCCACTTTTAGTGAGTTTGGTACACATCCGGTGGATAGAGAGCCGTTTATTATGTTCAACATAGGAGGGCCAAGCACAGGAAGCAGCTCTTTCAGTAGTTTAGTTGGAATAGGGTCCAGTATGCAGCTTGAAGGTTTAGAGGCCATGATTATTTTCATCATTGTGTCAAGAGATATAGTACTAAAACACTTGAGCGTCTCTCTTGATCCTAGGTCCTGGCAGAGTTGTGCAGACTCAGGACAACTGAGCTTTGAAGGAATACGCAGATTTAAGGAGGAGTCCGTAATTTGCTTTCTAATAATCATAATCTTTTCCTCAAAGAAGTTCATGAATTTATCACTGCTAAAGTGAAAGTCATCCTCTCTTGGGGAATGCTGCTTTTTAGTTAGCTTTGCGACAGTATCAAAAAGGAATTTCGGATTGTTCTTATTTTCCTCAATTAAGTTAGAAAAATAGGATGATCGAGCAGCAGTAAGGGCTCTTCGGTACTGCACAGTACTGTCTTTCCAAGCTAGTCGGAAGACTTCCAGTTTGGTGTGGCGCCATTTCCGTTCCAATTTTCTGGAAGCTTGCTTCAGAGCTCGGGTATTTTCTGTGTACCAGGGAGCTAGTTTCTTATGAGAAATGTTTTTAGTTTTTAGGGGTGCAACTGCATCTAGGGTATTGCGCAAGGTTAAGTTGAGTTCCTCAGTTAGGTGGTTAACTGATTTTTGTCCTCTGGCGTCCTTGGGTAGACAGAGGGAATCTGGAAGGACATCAAGGAATCTTTGTGTTGTCTGTGAATTTATAGCACGACTTTTGATGATCCTTGGTTGGGGTCTGAGCAGATTATTTGTTGCAATTGCAAACGTAATAAAATGGTGGTCCGATAGTCCAGGATTATGAGGAAAAACATTAAGATCCACAACATTTATTCCATGGGACAAAACTAGGTCCAGCGTATGACTGTGACAGTGAGTGGGTCCAGAGACATGTTGGACAAAACCCACTGAGTCGATGATGGCTCCGAAAGCCTTTTGGAGTGGGTCTGTGGACTTTTCCATGTGAATATTAAAGTCACCAAAGATTAGAATATTATCTGCTATGACTGCAAGGTCTGATAGGAATTCAGGGAACTCAGTGAGGAACGCTGTATATGGCCCAGGAGGCCTGTAAACAGTAGCTATAAAAAGTGATTGAGTAGGCTGCATAGATTTCATGACTAGAAGCTCAAAAGACGAAAACGTCTTTTTTTTTGTAAATTGAAATTTGCTATCGTAAATGTTAGCAACACCTCCGCCTTTGCAGGATGCACGGGGGATATGGTCACTAGTGTAGCCAGGAGGTGAGGCCTCATTTAACACAGTAAATTCATCAGGCTTAAGCCATGTTTCAGTCTGTTGTACCATGTACTGTATTGTTAATGTAAATACTCCAGAATCCTTCAGGTCCCCAGTCGTGTCAATGTCACCTGACAGTGTGTCCTACTCCACAGAGGCTCCATGGAGAGCTGCCCCTCAGTGCCGAGGAGCTGGAGAACGTCTTTGACACCCTGGACTCTGACGGCAATGGATACCTCACCCTGGAGGAATTCTCCTTGGGCTTTAGTAGGTTGACTATGTTCCCTTCTCACTTTCTACTCTCCACTGTATGTTTTTGTGCTGTGATTGTTCAATTTTGATGTCAATCTTAGTGTCTTCTATTTCCACATAATAACATCAACAGTGCTAGTGCACCGTGCAGGCGGAGTATGGTAGCTCAGCGTAGGTGCAGGTAGAGGGAAAGAGTGGAGAGTGAGAGTAAAGGATATTATGAATCATCTCCTGGACTCTTGTTTCTCTAGGTGAGTTCCTGTTTGGCCGGAGGATCTCTGCAACAGAGGGGATGGCCAGCCCCATTGCCAAGGAACCCACTCAGGGCCCTCCAGACTCCCTGTACCAGACCCAGTGGGAGGAACGGTTGGTGGGCAGCGAGGACGAGGAGGAGAAGCACTTCTGCATGCTAATGGAGAGCTTGGGAGCCAGCAACGTCTTTGAGGAGTGAGTGTTTTTGTCTTATGCAATCCACCCCTCAACAATGCCCTCAAATGACCTATTTGTCTATTCCATTAGATTGGTCAGCTGTGCAAAACAAAAAGCACTGTAAGTTGCCACTCCTTAGTAGTGCGAGCCACTACTTGCTCTTTCAATCTACTTGCTTTGATATTTCTCTGGAAATTCTGAGCTTAACAACCAAGCATAGAACATAGATTAAATCCTGAAGTGTACTGTCTTCTTCCTCAAAAACATCAGACAAAGGAAAAGTTCATCAAAATTGATTTGGCTTGCTTAACCTTCGACAAATCATTACAGTCGACGACATTCATGTCTATTCCAGACATTGGTGACTGGGTGCTGGTACCAATGATTTTGGCTTTTTTAACTCCAGGCATTGGGAGGGAAAAGATAAAGCCAGGCCTCATATAACGCATGACTAAACTCACCTTTAGCAAACAAGTACAGCTCAATAAAGTTAAACAGTAGTAGTGGAGGATGTACATTTGATAAGGACTTCCTATTGACTGTGTAAACCTGGGTTAGAACCAGAGAGGAATGCTGACAATTTACATCAGATCGGTTTGTGCACCAACCTCTGGTGTGTCTTCCTGAAGTTGGCATGGCGTAGGAGTCTACTGTAAGGAGTCTTCCATGGCGGAGGATGATTGTTTTGTCTTTCCACACATTAACCTGCCTTTTGCAATACAATGTTCAATAGCAGTCGTTATCTGAACACTGACGTGAATACCTGGGCACAGACAAAGATGGCTTCAAACCGTCAAAATAGTTGTTTTCTTCTAACCGGAAAGGGGATTTTCAAGGCCAAGATCATCTTGCCCAAATGTACATATTAAACAAATATGTAAGCATGGTTTCAGGCAGCCCACAGCCACCCACTGTGGTCCACAGCCTGCCTGCCTACATTGTCCTAATTGTCCTAATTGTCCTAATTGTTCACATTGACCTTGTCTTAAAAGAAAATCTATTCATGGCTCTATTTCTATGTCCGTGTCTCCATACAATTCTACTTCAAGTATAATTCAATTTCTTTCCTCCATGAAGAACCTCAGTACAGTTCTTCTACAGAAATCTAACTGCAGTATACAGACTGTATTCCAGGTCTTGTCATTCAGGCTAATCTTTGTTCTGACCCGCTTCCCATCAGCCCTGGTGAGGTGCGTAGTCTTTGGGCCCAGCTGAGGAGGGACGAGCCGCACCTCCTGTCCAACTTTGAGGAGTTCCTGGCCAGAGTAATTTTACAGATCACAGGGGCCAACCAGGAGAGGATGGAGATGGAGAGCGCCCTTAAAAGGTTATTTTACCTTTATTTAACTAGGCAAGTCAGTTAAGAACAAATTCTTATTTTCAATGACGGCCTAGGAACAGTGGGTTAACTGCCTGTTCAGGGGCAGAACGACTCGGGGGTTTGAACTTGCAACCTTCCGGTTACTAGTCCAACGCTCTAACCACTAGGCTACCCTGCCTAGTGAAGCCTACTACTTCATTCATCAGATGTTGGTGCACATGTAGGATTTAGGCAATTAGCAGCCCACTGTTGCCTGGTCCCAGATCTGTTTGAGCTGTTTGGGCTGTCTTGCCAACTCCTATGGTCATTGGCAAGGCAGCACTAACAGACCTGGGACCAGGCTAGCTCTAAATGTTCCTTTACAGAAAACCTCATTGCCTGAGTAATGAAGGGCGAAGTAGCCTACTGCATGTACTTGCTATGTGTGCCAGTTAGACCTTTATGGCATGAGGGCATCTACAGAATGGTCATCCCCAGGTATGTATCTGTTTTTCCCTGTTTTTTTTCATTCTATTACTAAAAGCATAACTTTTTCTTTCAGATTTGTAGTCCTTAGTTAAGCCAGCTAAATTCCACACATTGAGTGTTAGTCCTGCCTTGGGAGGGTAGAAGTGTTAAAGTTTTACAGTGTGGGTGCAACAAACATTTACTTCAAGAGACACATTTACTCAACCTTCCAGTTCCAAAGCCATGTTAAGTGTTTGTGAATGTTCTCCCTAAACACCAACTTTCTTCAAATCGGGCAATATGTATGGCAATTTTACACAAGGAATACTACTCCACAATCTCTACCTACAGTACTTGTTTATTATGTCACTTTTCAACTGAGCACAGCTTTTGTACCACAGTGGTGCATTATCACACAGTTTCACATAGTTGAAAAGCATCCAGTTCGGTGGGCTGTTTCTGACAGAAATGAATGCAAATGTTGCATAAGAGAGAGAAAGTGTGGCTCACACTTTGCAGCTGTTTCAAAATGTATTGTCAATGTCTTTCTTGCTGTATTCTGAGCTGTAGACACGCAGGGATGTTTAATTAAAGCTGACCAGAGTAGTCAGGCCTGGAATGTTTCAGTAATTACAGTTATCCCTATTATCTTCAAATGTGAACTGCATGTAATGCTAGACTGATAATAAGTGTTATTTTTTCATGGTACTCCCTTGAAAATCTATTTGTTGCTGTGCCTGTTTGGAATGCATCACAATAGGTTACAAATACCTACTGTATGATTGAAATGGCAGACTGGAAGCTCATGTAAGATCTCAAGTATGGAATTGATGTGCTGCCTATGCATGTGATTCTATGCCTATGCATGTGATTCTATGCCTATGCATGTGATTCTATGCCTATGTATGTGATTCTATGCCTATGCATGTGATTCTATGCCTATGCATGTGATTCTATGCCTATGCATGTGATTCACCAAACTAACGGAATATGCTGTATTAGCATTAACAAGATGAAAATATTTCTAAATCCGAACAGAAAATCAGCAACACATGACGATGAGATCCATCGCTTATATGAAGAAATGGAACAGCAAATCAAAAAGGAGAAGGACAGGATCTTACTGCAGGTAAAGAGATCTCCCACTGAATACAACACACTTGTTAGTAACTTCAGTTTTCTGAGATCTCTCTCACACACTCTCTCTCAAGCTCTGTCTCACACTCTTTCTCACACTCACTCTCTCTTTCTCTCTCTCTCTCTTTCTCTCTCTATTTCTCTCTCACACACACTCTTTCTCTCACACTGACTCTCACTCTGTTTCACACTGACTCTCACTCTCCACTGCAGGACTCTGAGCACTTCTTGTCTAGGAGTCAGGATCTGGAGCATCAGCTGTCCAGTAAGGAAAGGGAGCTGGATCAGATCTTCCAGAAACAAAGGAGGGTGAGTCGGGACACCAATGATGAGAAATTGATCATCACTGGCATCACAGTAAAGGATAGCATTCTACTGTACAGAACATATCATTATTATTTATTTAAATCACATTTTCCTGAAAGTGTTTTGAACAATGTGAAATATCAACTCTGATTGATCTGGAATGAATTGTGACCAGCCTTATTAGTAGACTTGAAGCTCTAAGAGCTGTCCCTGAGTGTCTGCAGCTTACTCTCAAATGGAAATTAAATGATGATAATACGCAATGATGATAATACGCAACAATAACACTATCAAAAACAGAACTCCACGGAAGCTTTTAAAACGAATTAATCAAATGGAAAGGAGTCTTACCAGTGCATCTTAATTTGCTTTATAAAAGGAAACAAGGCCTTAATTTGTACTGTGCCCAAGTCACCAAAGCCTTCACTCAGATCTCCCTGGCACCATCCACATTCCTCTCTGCCAACCAGAAATTGAATGGCAGAACATTGACTGGATTGGGAATGTCCGTTGTAGATATTCTATTTCTATGGTGCCAACACTTCTCTGTAGAGCAGGCATACAGGCGCTGTGCTGGATAGCCTAATCAGTGTCGCTAGATAAAACATCTCTTATGTTGTTGTGTTGGATCCGTTGTGACACTTATATATTTAGAACAGTGATAGTAGTGTTTGTGGCTGCATTCAGACAATAGCCTTATCTGCGTGTCCTCACACAACCCCTGGCTTCAATGGATGCGTGTCAGACCAGACCAGTATGTGTTTAGAAGATATAATTTGTTTCATCCTTTGATTCATCAATGCTTGGTGTGTCATAGCAATCGCACATTGATCATACTCTACCAATCATAGACCCCAGACCATGATTGTTACTGCATAGTAGCATCTGGGATATCAATGAAATGAAAGTGTAGGTTATTGTAGTGCGTCTGCTTTAGGCTGTAGTGTTGTTTTGTGTGTTGTCACCTCTGCTTGTCTCCTCTCCCAGTGGGAGCATCAGTGCCGGGAGCTGCACAGCGAGCAACATGTGACCAAGGTGGAGAACGTGGCACTGAAGCAGACCAATGAGGAGCTGGCCCAGGAGCTGGAGCACACCAGTCAGGAGCTGAGCCTGGCCCAGGAGCAGCTGGTCCTCCTGCAGGAGCAGTCCTCACACCTGAACCAGGAGAGGGAGATGTAAGTATCTGGATGGCTGGCTGTGTCTTTGATCCTGTTTGGGTGCTTGTTTCTCATTGTGAGTCCACATCTTAGACCAGTGGTTCCCAACTCCGCTCCTTGAGTACCCCAAAAGCCACGTACAACCATACCTGAATCAACTCATTGAGGGCCTGCTAATTTGTTGAATCAGGTGTGCTTGTCCAGGGCTACAATAACAATGTGTACTGTTTGGGGTACTCAAGGACTGGAGTTGGGAACATCTGTCATAGGCGCTACTTGCGTTCAGTAGCGTCTATAAATCACATGATTATGAAGGCATAAATGTATAAAAGCCTCTATACCTACATGTATGTTTATGTAGTTCTGTCTGTGTGATGTACTTGTCTGTTAATGTTCTGTATTATATCATGTTTTATGTTCTGTTTGGACCCCAGGAAGAGTCGCAGCTGCTAGCTAATGGGGATCCTAATGAAATACTGATATTATAACATGAATATGTGTATTTGTTGTCCAACACAGGGAGATGTACCGGGTCACAGAGGGATTGCAGAGGGAGCGAGCGAGCCTGCTGAAACAACTTGACCTGCTGAGGTAAAAGTGGAGATGGAACACACACACACACACACACACTAGGAGAGAGGCAGTGGGTTACTGTATATCAGTTCAGAGCCACTACTCTCCAAATCAAGGAGCAATGATCATACTGTACAATACTGAAGGTTATGTTATATTCACTACAAACCAAGGCCATCAATCCAACAGACCGCAGGCAAACTCATCAAGCTGTTTTATACTAAATCATGAGGCACGAGAGGTGTGGTACATGGCCAATATACCACAGCTAAGGGCTGTTCTTAACCACGACGCAATGCAGAGTGCCTAGAAACAGCCCTTAGCAGTGGTAAATTAGTCATACAAATGTAATTAGAACAGTAAAACTAAATGTTTTGCCATACCTGTGGTATACAGTCTCGTATATCATGGCTTTCAGCCAATCAGCATTCAGTGCTCCAACCATCCAGTTTATAAGTGCTTAGAAAGTATGTATTTCTGTTGCAATGATCCCCTTCCTTGTTATATTATCTTCAGGGAAATGAACAAGCACTTACGAGATGAGCGAGACATGTGCTCTTATCAAGTAAGTATACACATGTGCAATGTATTTATTAATCATTCTCTTTTTGTGAAATCCCCTTCTATATATCTACAGTATCTGTCTGTCTCTATCAAGTTTGATAGATACTAACTTAAAAACATGATTCCTTGAAAAGCATGGAATCTAGAAAACATTTTCAATCAAATTGCAGATTAATTTGTTTTTGTTTTGTTGTTTTGCAGAAACTGAGGAATACTGTTAAAAATCCTGCTTGCAACCTGAGACCTGGATCAAATACTCTGAATCCCTTTGACAGAAAGGCCTTTAGGTATACTATTTGCTTAGAAAGGCTTTTAATACAAATTGAATGGATAGTGGCTGGTGCTGTTATGGAAGCCTCAATTGATACAAACGTTCAATTCACCTACAATACACTCTTGTTCAGTATGAATATGACTGTAGTTTGAATAGTTATTAATAGTGAATGATTCATATTTTCTAAGTAGGTGGCATTGCAAAAAGCCAAATAAAGCACATGAAACAGATTTCACATGTTGGACAGAAAGCTGCTCAATAGGGCTGCAGCTTAAGTTCTGTGTAGAACGTGTCTGTACAGTATTTACATTGTTCTTAATATATGTAAATGCCTGTAAGTCCATTCACATTCTACATCCATACCATTGTACTCCAAAAAAAGCATTTGAGCCAATTTCCCCATCAATTTCCATCTCATCCCTGTCTCTCCAGTGAGGATGAGGAGGTAGTGCTCCCCCAATCTAAGAGGAAGAGTCCAGGTGGAGTGAATGGCTACAGCCTGGAGGACGTGGTGGATTCCAGACCCCTCCACAGACCCCTCCAGAGGATCATCTCCATAGAGGAGGACCACCTACCCCAGCTCCTACAGGATAACTACCAGACTCAGCTCTGGGAGTGGCATGAGGAGGCCGAGGAGGAAGAGCACATAGAGCTACAGATGACCTCTATAAATCCTCCCAGTTCTCATCCAACGATGGAGCAGCAGCAGCCAGTTGACACCAGAGAGACAGAGATGCCTACATCCCCCAGGGGCCAGCCTGTCGGAAAGGAGACTATGGGGAATGTAAGCATGTAGGACCAGGGCTCAGATAGAGACACAACATCAGTGTTGGTATGAAATTATGTGGAGAGACATTGTGTTCCGTCTACTGAATAGACTAGAAGGATTCAGTTGGCTTGGCATAATTATCCTCCATTTGAAGTGAAAGAGATTGTTCAGCATTTTCACATTATGTTCCCTCCAGGGTTGTTTGTAGGTCACCAGGTTTTTGTTTGTTCTCCTGACCCCGTAAAGAGAGGTGTGGGGGAGGAGTGTAGGTGGATGTACAGCACAGTGTGTTCACAAAGCTCAGTTTTTCCAACAGACCAGACCTGAGAAAGGAACAAAACAGTCACAGGTGTTGGGTTTCTCACTTTGAGTGAGTT
Organism: Oncorhynchus clarkii lewisi; assembly: GCF_045791955.1. NCBI lineage: Eukaryota > Metazoa > Chordata > Actinopteri > Salmoniformes > Salmonidae > Oncorhynchus > Oncorhynchus clarkii. The sequence goes on along the minus strand of NC_092148.1, from coordinate 77,970,324 downwards.
GACCCCGCAGTGAACCTCACAAACAGGATTAGCTACTTGTATTAGTGTTTGTTGAAAGTGTTTCCATGATTTACTGTCGATTTTAGAAAATTACTATGTATTTCAAGAACTTTGTGCAACTTTGTTTTACTATAACAGAATAATATAATAGGATAATAGTTGTGGAGTTTCTTGGAATTAGGGGGCTAATTATGCAGTGTTCATAATATGTTCAAATATGCTGCTCAATGCTCAAATATTTGTTGCCATGTCGTCGTTTGTACTGTACTCTCTCCCAGTATATATTGAATTGGATACTTGCCATCTGAATTATCCTGGTAATTACTTGAGGAAAAGTAGACTTGAGTACATAGTGAGTTAGTGAGTTGGATGAAATGTATAATATGAAGTCTTAACACACACCTCCCTCTTTCACTCTGTGTTGTGTTTCCAGGAGGAGGGTGCAGCGTTGGCCCCAGACCGCCTGTTTAAGATCGTCCTGGTGGGCAACTCCAGTGTGGGGAAGACCTCTCTCCTCAGGCGGTTCTGTGATGACTGCTTTTACCCAGGCACCTCTGCCACCGTCGGTGAGTGGCCTTTCCAGGCTTCCTTTTCTACAGCAGAGCAGGGTTGTGTTCATTAGGCACCAACGGAACAAAACCAACTGAAACTGAACTACCTGGAATTGTTGTAGAAGAATCATTGTATTTTACGCTGAAAAATGTTTCGCTACGGTGTGCCCTAATGAACACGACTCAGAGCCGAGCCCAGTCCTGTGGCTGGTTGACCCCACCCTCCCTCTCACACTGGCTTTACTCACTAAGCACTTTAAGATGCTGATTGTTTAACACTGTGGAAAGCTGATTATGTTGTGTTGATCTTGCACTTATAGGCCACAGCCTAATAAGCAGAGAAACCATATTGTGGTGCTGTATATTGACTGACTTGACTTGGATTCTTCCGATTGACCTTTCTGTTGTACTGTAGGTTAATGTTGCACACCCAAAACGAGTTTGTTCTGTGTGTGACTGAGAGCATACTCAATTATGTCATGACTCACCATACCATTTTATATTGGTTTAATTCAATTAAGTTTTTTCTCTCATACAGTGCTGTGCAATCCCATCGTAAGTCAGTGCACTATTCTGTATACAGGAATCAAGCGCACTGTAAGTGTATTGGGGATCTTGTAGTTTTAAACGAGTAGAGCTGGGCAGACCAAACAGTGCCACATGAAACAGCTTGTGAAGACACATGTTCCTCTCCTGTCATTCTGCAGCCTGGTACAAACAGCTCCAGATTTCTTAATATCCTCTCTATTTAGGCCCTGCTTGGAAGCATTTGATTCTCAAAATAGTCATACGATTCTGAGAAGGTATTTTGGTTGTTGTTGAGAAAGTCAGATGGATTTTGAATTGTGTGGTCCCTTTAGAACAATATACAATATCCGATCAACTCCTGTTGACGCAATTGTGACGCAAGCATTGACAAAAAACATGTTGTTTCTCCGTTTCTATTTGAGCACTGGGGACAAATGTAGTCGATTGGAATCATCAATGGATAAGTAACATTTCAGAACTCAGAAGGACATTTCCATATAAAGTTCCACATGTTATCCTTTGAAGTTCCTTGTTTTATCCAGATTTAGCCCGGAAATCAATTGTTGGTTCCTTTCATCACGTTTGTATCTTATTACGTGCCAATCATTTCTTGTTTGCTTTTGAAAATGAATATGGATACAAAATTACAGGGACAAAATATTATTGTAAGGCAAAAAATAGTAAATGACAAAGTGACTTAAATCAGATGAATGATATCTTGTCCGTCCTGCATCATCAACAGGCATAGACTACAGTGTGAAGACGATACGGGTGGACAACAGCCAGGTGGCGCTGCAGATGTGGGATACAGCAGGACAGGAGAGGTGGGAACTCTACTGGGTGGATTTACACATGTTCAACCTTTTGCCTCAGCAGCTTTTATTTTGCTACAAGCAGTTAGGCTGTATGGCGCACCACTGCTACTATGGTTAAATGTCAGTATTTCAATAATGAGACAAATGTTTTAAAAGGTCAAAAAGTCAAGGTCAAAAAGTTCTGGGACACTGTGAAGTCCATGGAGAACAAGAGCACCTCCTCCCAGCTGCCCACTGCACTGAGGCTAGGTAACACGGTCACCACCGATAAATCCATGATTATCGAAAACTTCAACAAGCATTTCTCAACGGCTGGCCATGCCTTCCGCCTGGCTACTCCAACCTCGGCCAACAGCTCCGCCCCCCCTGCAGCTACTCGCCCAAGCCTCTCCAGGTTCTCCTCTACCCAAATCCAGATAGCAGATGTTCTGAAAGAGCTGCAAAACCTGGATCCGTACAAATCAGCTGGGCTTGACAATCTGGACCCTCTATTTCTGAAACTATCCGCCGCCATTGTCGCAACCCCTATTACCAGCCTGTTCAACCTCTCTTTCATATCGTCTGAGATCCCCAAGGATTGGAAAGCTGCCGCAGTCATCCCCCTCTTCAAAGGGGGAGACATCCTGGACCCAAACTGTTACAGACCTATATCCATCCTGCCCTGCCTATCTAAGGTCTTCGAAAGCCAAGTCAACAAACAGGTCACTGACCATCTCGAATCCCACCGTACCTTCTCCGCTGTGCAATCTGGTTTCCGAGCCGGTCACGGGTGCACCTCAGCCACGCTCAAGGTACTAAACGATATCATAACCGCCATCGATAAAAGACAGTACTGTGCAGCCGTCTTCATCGACCTTGCCAGGCTTTCGACTCTGTCAATCACCATATTCTTATCGGCAGACTCAGTAGCCTCGGTTTTTCTGATGACTGCCGTGCCTGGTTCACCAACTACTTTGCAGACAGAGTTCAGTGTGTCAAATCGGAGGGCATGCTGTCCGGTCCTCTGGCAGTCTCTATGGGGGTGCCACAGGGTTCAATTCTCGGGCTGACTCTTTTCTCTGTATATATCAATGATGTTGCTCTTGCTGCGGGCGATTCCCTGATCCACCTCTACGCAGACGACACCATTCTATATACTTCCGGCCCGTCCTTGGACACTGTGCTATCTAACCTCCAAACGAGCTTCAATGCCATACAACACTCCTTCCGTGGCCTCCAACTGCTCTTAAACGCTAGTAAAACCAAATGCATGCTTTTCAACCGTTCGCTGCCTGCACCCGCACGCCTGACTAGCATCACCACCCTGGATGGTTCCGACCTTGAATATGTGGACATCTATAAGTACCTAGGTGTCTGGCTAGACTGTAAACTCTCCTTCCAGACTCATATCAAACATCTCCAATCGAAAATCAAATCTAGAGTCGGCTTTCTATTCCGCAACAAAGCCTCCTTCACTCACGCCGCCAAACTTACCCTAGTAAAACTGACTATCCTACCGATCCTCGACTTCGGCGATGTCATCTACAAAATAGCTTCCAACACTCTACTCAGCAAACTGGATGCAGTTTATCACAGTGCCATTCGTTTTGTCACTAAAGCACCTTATACCACTCACCACTGCGACCTGTATGCTCTAGTCGGCTGGCCCTCGCTACATATTCGTCGCCAGACCCACTGGCTCCAGGTCATCTACAAGTCCATGCTAGGTAAAGCTCCGCCTTATCTCAGTTCACTGGTCACGATGGCAACACCTACCCGTAGCACGCGCTCCAGCAGGTGTATCTCACTGATCATCCCTAAAGCCAACACCTCATTTGGCCGCCTTTCGTTCCAGTTCTCTGCTGCCTGTGACTGGAACGATTTGCAAAAATCGCTGAAGTTGGAGACTTTTATCTCTCTCACCAGCTTCAAACATCTTCTATCTGAGCAGCTAACCGATCGCTGCAGCTGTACATAGTCTATCGGTAAATAGCCCACCCATTTTTACCTACCTCATCCCCATACTGTTTTTATTTATTTACTTTTCTGCTCTTTTGCACACCAATATCTCTACCTGTACATGACCATCTGATCATTTATCACTCCTGTGTTAATCTGCAAAATTGTAATTATTAGCCTACCTCCTCATGCCTTTTGCACACAATGTATATAGACTCTCTTTTTTTCTACTGTGTTATTGACTCGTTAATTGTTTACTCCATGTGTAACTCTGTGTTGTCTGTTCACACTGCTATGCTTTATCTTGGCCAGGTCGCAGTTGCAAATGAGAACTTGTTCTCAACTAGCCTACCTGGTTAAATAATGGTGAAATAAAAAAATGTAATGTGTGCATGTGGATAAAATACAAATGGGGGAATTCTCAGTCTTACAATGACTCCCTTCTCCACCACTTCAGGAGAGGACTGTCAGAATGGTCCTGCAATAGATAGCAGTCATTTTACAGGCTCCTGAACAATTCTACTATTTAGTGGGTTTTTTGCGCTGATCATAACTTTTTTTGTACATAATGTTTCTGCCATCGTTTCCTATGATCGAAAAGGGCTTCTGGACACCAGAACAGCGATCAATAACCTTGATTTACATGTAGATTTCTACTTCAACAAGTCGTAGGCACTGGACATACTGCTCATCCCAGACCAGACCCTAATCCCAGAGAAAAGAGAGGCTGGCATGTGGGCACCCTGACAAAACTACATTGGCGAGTACATAAACCGCCTCTACACTCAATAGAGAACAAACTGGACGAGCTCTGTTCAAGACTATCCTATCAACGGGACCTGAAGAACTGTAATATCTTATGTTTCTCAGAGTTGTGGCTGAACAAGGTCATGGATAATAAACATTGAGTGTACAAAACATTAGGAACACCCCCTTTTGCCCTCAGAACAGCCTCAATTTGTTGGGGCATGGACTCTACAAGGTGTCGAATGCGTTCCACATGGATGCTGCCTACAGTGCCTTGCGAAAGTATTCGGCCCCCTTGAACTTTGCGACCTTTTGCCACATTTCAGGCTTCAAACATAAAGATATAAAACTGTATTTTTTTGTGAAGAATCAACAACAAGTGGGACACAATCATGAAGTGGAACGACATTTATTGGATATTTCAAACTTTTAACAAATCAAAAACTGAAAAATTGGCTATGTCTCTATCAGTTTTGCACATCGAGAGACTGAATTTTTTTCCCATTCCTCCTTGCAAAACAGCTCGAGCTCAGTGAGGTTGGATGGAGAGCATTTGTGAACAGCAGTTTTCAGTTCTTTCCACAGATTCTCGATTGGATTCAGGTCTGGACTTTGACTTGGCCATTCTAACACCTGGATATGTTTATTTTTGAACCATTCCATTGTAGATTTTGCTTTATGTTTTGGATCATTGTCTTGTTGGAAGACAAATCTCCGTCCCAGTCTCAGGTCTTTTGCAGACTCCATCAGGTTTTCTTCCAGAATGGTCCTGTATTTGGCTCCATACATCTTCCCATCAATTTTAACTATATTCCCTGTCCCTGCTGAAGAAAAGCAGGCCCAAACCATGATGCTGCCACCACCATGTTTGACAGTGGGGATGGTGTGTTCAGGGTGATGAGCTGTGTTGCTTTTACGCCAAACATAACGTTTTGCATTGTTGCCAAAAAGTTACATTTTGGTTTCATCTGACCAGAGCACCTTCTTCCACATGTTTGGTGTGTCTCCCAGGTGGCTTGTGGCAAACTTTAAACAACACTTTTTATGGATATCTTTAAGAAATGGCTTTCTTCTTGCACTCTTCCATAAAGGCCAGATTTGTGCAATATACGACTGATTGTTGTCCTATGGACAGAGTCTCCCACCTCAGCTGTAGAAATCTGCAGTTCATCCAGAGTGATCATGGGCCTCTTGGCTGCATCTCTGATCAGTCTTCTCCTTGTATGAGCTGAAAGTTTAGAGGGACGGCCAGGTCTTGGTAGATTTGCAGTGGTCTGATACTCCTTCCATTTCAATATTATCGCTTGCACAGTGCTCCTTGGGATGTTTAAAGCTTGGGAAATCTTTTTGTATCCAAATCTGGCTTTAAACTTCTTCACAACAGTATCTCGGACCTGCCTGGTGTGTTCCTTGTTCTTCATGATGCTCTCTGCGCTTTTAACGGACCTCTGAGACTATCACAGTGCAGGTGCATTTATACGGAGACTTGATTACACACAGGTGGATTGTATTTATTTAGGTCAACATTGGATCATTCAGAGATCCTCACTGAACTTCTGGAGAGAGTTTGCTGCACTGAAAGTAAAGGGGCTGAATAATTTTGCACGCCCAATTTTTCAGTTTTTGATTTGTTAAAAAAGTTTGAAATATCCAATAAATGTCGTTCCACTTCATGATTGTGTCCCACTTGTTGTTGATTCTTCACAAAAAAATACAGTTTTATATCTTTATGTTTGAAGCCTGAAATGTGGCAAAAGGTCGCAAAGTTCAAGGGAGCCGAATACTTTCGCAAGGCACTGTATGTTGACTCCAATGCTTCCCACAGTTGGCTGGATGTCCTTTGGGTGGGGGACCATTCTTGATACACACAGGAAACTGTAGAGGGTGAAAAACCCAGTAACATTGCAATTCTTGACACACTCAAACCGGTGTGCCTGGCACCTACTACAATACCCAGTTCAAAGGCACTTAAATCTTTTGTCTTGCCTGTTCATCCTCTGAATGGCACACCTACACAATCCATGTCGCAAAGCTTAAAAATCCTACCCTTCATCTACACTAATTGAAGTGGATTTAAACAGTGACATCAATAAGGGATCGTAGCTTTCACCTGGTCAGTCATGGAAAGAGAAGGTGTTCCTAATGTTTTGTACACCCAGTGTACATCTAGCTGGTTTTTCCATGCATCGGCAGGACAGAACAGCAGCATCAGGTAATCTCAAGAGGGGAGGTGTCTCTTTGTTAACAACAGCTGGTGTGCCATCTCGAGGTTCTGCTCGCCTGAGTTAGAATACCTAATGATAAGCTATATATAGACCATACTATTTACCAAGATAGTTTTAATCTATATTTTTCATAGCAGTCTTTTTAGAATCACAAACCGATGCTGGCACTAAGACTGCACTCAATGAGCTGTATATGGGCCATAAGCAAACAGAAAAATGCTCATCCAGAAGCGGCGCTCCTAGTGGCCTGTGATTTTAATGCAGGTAAACTGAAATCCGTCCAACCTAATTTCTACCAGCATGTCACCTGTGCAACGAGAGGTGAAAAAAAACTATAGATCATCTTTACTCCACACACAGAAACGCATATACATCTCTCCCTCACCATAACTCTATCCTCCTGATTCATGCTTACAAGCAAAAACTGAAATGAAGTACCAGTGACGTGCTCAATACAGAAGTGGTCCAATGAAGTAGATGCTAAGACACAGGACTGTTTCGCTAACACAGAGTGGAATATGTTCCGCCATTCATCCAACGGCATTGAGGATTGTACCACATCAGACACCGGCTTCATTAATATGTGCATTAACGACATTGACAAACCATCAAACAGGCAAAACGTCAATACAGGACTAAGATCAAATCTTGCTACATCAGCGCTGACGCTCGTCGGATGTGGCAGGGCTGGCAAACTATCATGGATTACAAAGGGAAACCCAGCTACGAGCTGCCCAGTGACGCAAGCCTACCAGATGAGCTGAATGTCTTCTATGCTCACTTCGAGGCAAGCAACACTGATCCATGCATGAGAGCACCAGCCATTCCAGATGACTGTGTGATCACGCTCTCCGTAGCCGATGTGAGTAAGACCTTTAAACAGGTTAACATTCACTAGGCCGCAGGGCCAGATGGATTACTCAGAGTATGCTCTGAGCAGCTGGCAAGTGTGTTCACTGACACTTTCAACATCTCCCTGACTCAGTCTGTAATACCTACATGTTTCAAGCAGACCACCATAGTCCCTGTGCCCCAGAACACCAAAGTAACCTGTCTAAATGACTTATGCACCGTGGCATTCACATCTGTAGCCATGAAATGATGTGAAAGGCTGGTCATGGCTCACATCAACACCATCATCTTGACACCCTGGACCCACTCCAATTCGCATACCGCCCTAACAAATCCTCTGATGACGAAGTCTCAATTGCACTCCACACTGCCCTATCCCATCTGGACAAGTGGAATACCTATGTAAGAATGCATTCCATTGAATACAGCTCAGCCTTCAACACCATAGTACCCTCCAAGCTCATCATGAAGCTCAGGGCCCTGGTTCTTAACTCTGCCCTGTGCACTGGGTTCTGGACTTCCTGACAGACCAACCCTAGGTGGTGAGGTTAGGCAACAACACATCCGCCATGCAGACCCTCAACACGTGCTTAGTCCCCTCCTGTACTCCCTGTTCACCCACAACTGTGTGGCCGCGCACAACTCCAACACCATCATTAAGTTTGCAGACGACACAACGGTGGTAGGCCTGATCACCGATGACGAAGAGACAGCCTATAGGGAGGAGGTCAGAGACCTGGCAGTGTGGTGCCATGACAACAACCTGTCCCTCAACTTCAGCAAGACAAAGGAACTAATCGTGGACTACAGGAAACGGAGGGCCGAGCACACACGCATTCAAATCGATGGGGCTGTAGTGGAGTGGGTTAAGATCTTCATGTTCCTTGGTGTCCATTAAGGATCTCTTCTGGTCCACACACACCAACACAGTCGTGAAGAGGGCACAACAATGCCTCTTCCCCCTTGGGAGGCTGAAAAGATTTGGCATGGGCCCTCAGCTGCACCATTGAGAGCATCTTGATTGGCTGCATCACTGCTTGGAATGGCAACTGCTTGACATCTGACCACAAGGCATTACAGAGGGTAGTGCATACTGACCAGTACATCACTGGGCTGAGCTCCCTGCCTAATGATCAATTAGCTTTTTAAAAGGATCAACTTGGATTAGCTAACGCAACGTGCCATTGGAACACAGGAGTGATGGTTGCTGATAATGGGCCCCTGTACCCCTATGTAGATATTCCATGAAAAAAATCAGCCGTTTTCAGCTACAATAGTCATTTACAACATTAACAATGTCTACACTGTATTTCTGATCAGTTCAATGTTATTTTAATGGACCAAAAATTTGCTTTTCTTTCAAAAACAAGTACATTTCTAAGTGACCCCAAACTTTTGAACGGTAGTTTACATATCTACCTAAATTACCTCGTACCGCTGCACATAGACTCGATATTGGTACTGGGGCGTCAGATAACCTAGCGGTTAAGAACGTTGGGCCAGTAACCGAAAGGTCGCTTGTTCGAATCCCTTAGCCGACTAGGTGAAAAATCTGTCTGTGTCCTTATTGCTCCTGTAAGTCACTCTGGATAAGAGTGTCTGCTAAATGACTACAATACCCTTGTACCTCGTGTATATAGCTAAGTTATCGTTACTCTTTGTGTATTTACTTTTATTTCTCTATTTTCTTTCTGTCTGCATTGTTGGGAAGGGCCCGTTAGTAAGAATTTCACTCTTAGTCTACACCTGTTGTTTAAGAAGCATATGACGAATACTATTTGATTTGATTTCAGGTATCGCAGCATCACCAAGCAGTTCTTCCGCAGGGCTGACGGTGTGGTAGTCATATATGACATTACTGCTGAGCAGAGTTTTACCGCGGTGAGGCAGTGGCTGACCAGTGTACAGGTAGGAAGTGCCCAAACACTTTACTGCTCACCTCTGACATACAGTGGCAAGAAAAAGTATGTGAACCCTTTGGAATTACCTGGATTTCTGCATAAATTGGTCATCAAATTTGATCGGATCTTCATCTAAGTCACAACAATAGACAAACATAGTGTGCTTAAACAAATAACACACAAATTGTATTTTTCTTGTCTATATTGAAAACAGCATTTAAACAGTGTAGGTGTCACGACTTCCGCCAAAGTCGGCTCCTCTCCTTGTTCGGGCGGCGTTCAGCATTCGACTTCACCGGCTTTCCAGCCATCGCTGCTCCATTCTTCAATTATCTATTGGTTTTGTCTTGTTCCATTCACACCTGGTTTGCATTCCCCAATCACACTACATGTATTTATTCCTCTGTTCCCCCTCATGTCTTTGTGTCTAATTATTTTGTGTTATGTTGTACGCACTAGGCTAAGCGTTTGTTCTTTTCCGTGTGTTTTCGCGAAGCTTATTTTGTATTGCTATACATTTATGTTGTGTGACATTTGTGTGCGCTATACACTTTGCCTTGTTGGCTGGAGGAGGTTTTTGACGCAGCCGCGTCCGTCTGTATATCTCTACTGCCGTAATAAAGTGTACGTCTATTCACAATTCTCTGCTCTCCTGCACCTGACTTCACCACAACTACGCACACGCCTGACAGAAAGTTGGAAAAAGTATGTGAACCCCTAGGCTAATGACTTCTCCAAAAGATAATTGGAGTCAGGAGTCAGCTAACCTGGAGTCCAATCAATGAGACGAGATTGGAGATGTTGGTTAGAGCTGCCTTGCCCTATAAAAAACACTCACAACATTTGAGTTTGATATTCACAAGAACCATTGCCTAATGTGAACCATGCCTCGAACAAAAAATCTCACAAGACCTAAGATGAACAATTGTTGACTTGCATATAGCTGGAAAGGGTTACAAAAGTATCTCTAAAAGCCTTGATGTTCATCAGTCCACAGTAAGACAAATTGTCTATCAATGGAGAAAGTTCAGCACTGTTACTACTCTCCCTAGGAGTGGCCGTCCTGCAAAGATGACTGCAAGAGCACAGCGCAGAATGTTCAATGAGGTTAATAAGAATCCTAGAGTGTCAGCTAAAGACTTATAGGAATCTCTGGAACATGCTAACATCTCTGTTGACGAGGCTACGATACGTAAAACACTAAACAAGAATGGTGTTCATGGGAGGACACCACAGAAGAAGCCACTGTTGTCCAAAACATTGCTGCACGTCTGAAGTTTGCAAAAGTGCACCTGTATGTTCCACAGCGCTACCGACAAAATATTCTGTGGACAGAGGACACTACAGTTGAGTTGTTTGGAAGGAATACACAACACTATGTGTGGAGGAAAAAAGGCACAGCACACCAACATCAAAACCTCATGTAAAGTATGGTGGAGGGAGCATCATGGTTTGGGGCTGCCTCAGCAAGACAGCTTGCTATCATCGACGGAAAAATTAATTCCGAAGTTTATCATTTTGCAGGAGAATGTTAGGCTCTGTCCACCAATTGAAGCTCAACAGAAATTGGTTCTGCAACAGGACAACGACCCAAACCACACAAATAAATCAACAACAGAATGGCTTCAACAGAAGAAAATACGCATTCTGGAGTGGCCCAGTCAGAGTCCTGACCTCAACCCGAATGAGATGCTGTGGCATGACCTCAAGAGAGCAGTTCACACCAGACATCCCAAGAATATTGCTGAACTGAAACAGTTTTGTAAAGAGAAATGGTTCAAAATTCCTCCTGACCGTTGTGCAGGTCTGATCTGCAACTACAGAAAACAGTTGGTTGAGGTTATTGCTGCCAAAGGAGGGTCAACCAGTTATTAAATCCAAGGGTTCACATACTTTTCCCACCCTGCACTGTGAATGTTTACACGGTGTGTTCGATAAAGACATGAAAACGTATAATGGTGTGTTATTAGTTTAAGCAGACTGTGTTTGCCTATTGTTGTGACCTAGATGAAGATTGATGAAGAATTTTATGACCAATTAATGCAGAAATCCAGGTATTTCCAAAGGGTTCACATACTTTTTCTTGCCACTGTAGCTCATAGAAATGTAGATCGCACTGAGGGCCTCCTCCTGCTCAATGGCACATTCACTGTATGCCTACATAACATTGATATACAATACCAGATCAAATGCGCCACTTATTGTAGTTCATACTGGATATCTGTAGAGGCACGATACATGTATCGTTCAATATCGTTACGCATTCGGTGACACAGTTCAGAGTACATCATGTCCACTATACTGATAAAGCCAGCTTTGTCATGTACTACCTGAGAGAGAGAGAGAGATCTAGCCCTAATGTAATGCCTCTGTGTCCATCATCTCTGTCTCTCTTCACAGGAGGGGGCTGGCGAGGACATTCCCATCATGCTGCTGGGGAACAAAATGGACAAGGGGAGTGAGCGGAAGGTTCAGACGAGAATGGGCGAAAAATTAGCCAAGGTCTGTCTATCAGCCATTCCCTGGGCGTTGGTAATGGTCCAGTCTTCAACCCACAGGCTTCACAGTGCCCACAGATCTTCTCACTGAATAAGTAAAAGCAAAACATGTAGGCTTTTTAACAAGACGTATGTGGTCTTATTAATATGGCCCAGGATTTCTTTTCTACTTTTTTCTACTTCTTTCATATATGTTTTCTTTTTCCTTTCTTTGGGTATGTAGTTTCTATGGTGATAGATAATTGCTAAGTGCCTCAGATCAGTCAAGAGCTGCTCTTCTTTTTTATTTTGCTCCTATGGCCATTAGTCCAGACGATGTTCACCTTAATGCTACTAAAGAGGCCTGGGTAGGAGATGGCTGTGTGGGAGAGGAGACTGATAGACCTACTACAGCCGCTTCCAATCACAGCGCTGTTCTGTACATCCCATTGACTTCATGTTTGTCATCTGGTAAAGACTTATCAAATCTTCTTTGCAGGACTGCCAGTTGATTTTCTACGAGTGCAGTGCTTGCTCTGGACAAAACGTGGTAGACTCAATGGTAAATTTGGCAAGGTGAGTTGAGTAAAGATTTTTAACAGGACATAATTCCTACTTATTCCACATTACTATTGTCTTAACACTATTTGTCATTTTAATTTAGGCCATTAATTAACAAGGCTATATATGACGGGAAAACAAACTTAATACTGTCAGGCCAAAAATGTAATAACTGTCTGCTTGGACATAGTCCAAACTGGGCTTTATGCGGTCTGCAGTGACTCACGTTAAGCCAAATGTGTCACGGCAAGATTAAGAAAACAATGGCCAATCTTATCATTCCTAAATACACACTTTAGACACGTAGTACATCAATTTATCCTAGAACTTCAATAATAGGATCAGAATCTTATATTGTGTGCAATTTCTTCTCTAGTCAAGTCACTGTAATAGAGGTTGAGTTCTCACTCTCAATAATAAACAATTAACCTAAAGTATATGTGTGACTGGCGCATTTCTGAGTGAAATCTCTTCTGCTGTGTCTTCTAGAATTCTGAAAGAGCAGGAGGACAGAGAGAAAGAGAAGACGATCCATCTGGTAAACAGCCCTTCACAGAATAAGAGGTCCTGCTGCTAGCAACTTAATGGCTATTAGTTACTGTCTTCACAACACCATAGTGTACTCACATGTACCTGTTCAGATGTTCACTGTACATTTTAACCTCCGGTCCTTAGGAACTCAAGGATCTATAGCACAATGCAGTTGAAGTCGGAAGTTTACATACATCGTAGCCAAATACATTTAAACTCAGTTTTTCACAATCCCTGACATTTAATCCTAGTAAAAATTCCCTGTCTTAGGTCAGTTAGGATCACCACTTTATTTTAAGAATTTGAAATGTCAGAATAATAGTAGATTGAATGATTTATTTCAGCTTTTATTTCTTTCATCACATTCCCAGTGGGTCAGAAGTTTACATTACACTCAATTAGTATTTGGTAGCATTGCCTTTACATTTTTTAACTTGGGTCAAACATTTCGGGTAGCCTTCCACAAGCTTCCCACAATAAGTTGGGTGAATTTTGGCCCATTCCTCCTGACAGAGCTGGTGTAACTGAGTCAGGTGTGTAGGCCTCCTTGCTCGCACACGCTTTTTCAGTTCTGCCCACAAATGTTCTATGGGATTGAGGTCAGGGCTTTGTGATGGCCACTCCAATACCTTGACTTTGTTGTCCTTAAGCCATTTTGCCACAACTTTGGAAGTATGCTTGGGGTCATTGTCCATTTGGAAGACCCATTTGTGACCAAGCTTTAGCTTCCTGACTGATGTCTTGAGATGTTGCCTCAATATTTCCACATAATATTCCTGACACATGATGCCATCTATTTTGTGAAGTGCACCAGTCCCTCTTGCAGCAAAGCACCCCCACAACATGATGCTGCCACCCCCGTGCTTCATGGTTGAGATGGTGTTCTTCGGCTTGCAAGCCTCCCCCTTTTTCCTCCAAACATAACGATGGCCAAACAATTCTATTTTTGTTTCATCAGACCAGAGGACATTTCTCTAAAAAGTATGATCTTTGTCCCCATGTGCAGTTACAAATCGTAGTCTGGCTTTTTTATGGCGGTTTTGGAGCAGTGGCTTCTTTCTTGCAGAGCGGCCTTTCAAGTTATTTCGATATAGGACTCGTTTTATTGTGGTTATAGATACTTTTATACCTGTTTCCTCCAGCATCTTCACAAGGTCCTTTGCTGTTGTTCTGGGATTGATTTGCACTTTTCGCACCAAAGTACATTCATCTCTAGGAGACAGAATGTGTCTCCTTTCTGATGGGTATGATGGCTGCGTGGTCCCATGGTGTTTATACTGGCGTACCATTGTTTGTACAGATGAACGTGGTACCTTCAGGCATTTGGAAATTGTGGAGGTCTACAATTTCTTTTGAGGACTTGGCTGATTTCTTTTGATTTTCACATGATGACAAGCAGAGGCACTGAGTTTGAAGGTAGGCCTTGAAATACATCCACAGGTACACCTCCAATTGACTCAAATGGTGTCAATTAGCCTATCAGAAGCTTCTAAAGCCATGACATCATTTTCTGGAATTATCCAAGTTGTTTAATGGCACAGTCAATGTAGTGTATTTAAACTTTTGACCCACTGGAATTGTGATACAGTGAATTATAAGTGAAATAATCTGTAAACAATTGTTTGAAAAATTACTTGTGTCATGCACAAAGTAGATGTCCTAACCGATTTGCCAAAACGATAGTTTGTTAACAAGAAATTTGTGGAGTGGTTGAAAAACTAGTTTTAATGACTCCAACCGAAGTCTATGTAAACTTCCTACTTCAATTGTACCTCTTTCGATCTGTCTCTCTCTCTAACTCTCTACCCATGCAGTGTGTACACCTTTTTTCATGAGTCTGTGGCTTTTAAAACAGCTCTCTTTCAGATGTTATCTTAGCACTTCACCCCACAAAAAGAGCCAGACTATGGGCTGACACTACCATTGGTGAATAGAATTAAATAAAAAAAGAGAGTATTGTACTATTAAAATATCATATAGATGTATTTTCCTAATAATTACAATGTATTTTTTAACTAAAATGTATTTTCAACCAGCTAAGCCAAAACCAACAGTTATATCCTGTATAAAAATGAAACGGTTAAAGTAAACCTTTGTTTATGGCTGGGTTAGGTTTTGGACAATTTGTGAAATGGGGATTTTGTTCAGAACTAATTGAACATTTCCAACAGTAAAGAAGAGTTAATATTATTTGTCAGATTGACTCTATTTATCTCAGATCAATTTGGTTACTAGATTAGCCTCTCTTAAACGTAATAAGGTTTACTGTTGTATGTGGGGATGATTGTCCAGAAGTCAACTATGTGTATAGAAATGCCTTTGCAATGACAGTGGACGGTAGTAGAGCTCTGCCATACTGTACCTCTATCAAAGCGTTTGCATGCAAACTGTCACCACTATTTGGCTTTTTTATGTCATTTTATGTCATTTTTATGTAATGTAAAGTGTTATTTCTATGAAGGAGTTGTCTATTGAACTACAGTTGTTTGCTCAATCTTGCCAATTGATATGCCTTTTCCATAACCAGATCTCTTAGTGTTTTTGTGGATGTGCCAAAACATCTCATAATTCCATAAAAGTTGATATAGCACCAAGTATTCTTGAACAAATTCTTGTGCTCCAGCTGGGAATTTGTTGTAAATATAACATATTGTAATGTACACCATCACTGCACTCGTACAGTATAGTCATTTAGCTTCCAATCGATACCTATGAGACAATGGAGGTGTCGTTAGAACGTGTATATTCTGGGATGTTGAGGAACACTGACAAATCGTCCTTTGGGGTCCTCCGGTGTAGAGTATCTCGTGTATTTGACAGTGTGCTATGGCCACTCTAAACTAACCAACCCGGTTGCATTTGTGCCACGTTACTGTGCCTGTGTTCTTGCACAATAATGTGAAACTGTAAATATGAACAATGTTATGGCTTCTCTGAATAATAAATGGATATTGTATATTTCAGGGATCTTGTGTGAACTTGAATTACAGATGCCACCTAGTGGACAATGTTAGTCTTTAGCTTAACTTTTATTTAACTCTTACACGACAGTTGGTCAAATGAACAGTACAATGCTTGAATAGCACTATTTTTAAACTCTATAGAAAATGGAATTGCCATACAAAATGAACATAGCACAATTTCAGTAGCTGACTTGAATTAAATAGTGTTAACCACATTTTAGTACTTAGGCAGGTTACCAGGTGTAAATATTTAAATGAATGCCATGAGTGGTAAACAGGAATAACACTTATCAAGTGTTATATCTGCTGAAGGGTAAAGTTAGTTAGCTTAAATCACTGACTTGCTATTGCACACAATTTACTTAGTGGATACTATTTCAGTTAGATTTTCTTCACATTATTCTGCTTTTTTATTATATTTCACACGCTGTGCTATACATACACACATTGATACTGGATCAAAAGCAAAACAGGTAAGAAAGACATACTATCTGCTCACAAGAGACAGCTCTGTCAACATGAAACTACCGGTCCCTGCCCTTCTAGATCAAAACGTACAATCTGTTCCGTAAAGAGTCTGCATGAGCCAAATGTCACTCACTCTTTAACTAGCCACTAGTCTATTCATACATGGCATGTCACACTACGTCTTCTGAACAGTCATAAGTGTTGTGCTGATGAGCTTCATTGAGAGGCATGGAAGAGCGAGGGGACTGGAAGTGAGTCTGTATCTTGGCTGCAGATAGAACGTCTTTGGTGAGGAAGGATGGTGTAACAGTACTACACAACTGTGAGGGGAGGTCACACAGTTGGACTGGAGGACACCTCCAGTTGTTGCCTTGGCGATGACCTTAAGAGTTAGTAAGAGCACAGGTGAAGGGAAGGAGCTGCCGCCTGAGAGTCCAACTCCAGCGCTGAGCAGAGGCTGGAATGAACTGTCTGCTACTGATCTAAGGACAGGACAACTGCTGACAGTTGCTAGGCCAGGCTCTGAGGACAAGCCAGTCACTGACCCGAGATCAGCAGAGCCAGGGAAAGCATGGTAACTACAGTGCCCTCAAGTTGAGAGAAGTTCAGTGAGCAGCAGCTACCGAAGTGAGGCCCCACCCACTGAATGCTTCGGCACATTCGCCACTTCTTGGTATGGCTTCAGTGTGTACACAGAATTTAAGAGACAATGGTTATTGTTGAAGATCAGTGTCTGCCCAGTGGGGTAGGCCTTGTAATCAGGAGCTTTTGCAGGCATCTAGAGACAAGAGCCGCAGACAATGCTGATTACAACGCCGACATCACAGCTCTAACAGAAACCACAGACCACACTTTGGAGTGCAAGCTGCGCAAATGTATGAGCGCTCATACTGTTATATTGCACACTCCCAAAAAGCTACATTACATGACCTGATTGCAAACACACACTCTCATTCACATCGTTACACATACATTATGCAGCACTGAATTTTTCTTGGCCGATACATTTAATTACTGCACTACCAGATATGGTGAAGATTATTTGCAAACATGCAAAATTGGGTAATTTAAAAGTATATTTGAAGATAGAAGATACTGGCCTAGGATGTAGAATATTAAAAAGTATCATTATATGCAATATATATGCAAAGTACAGTAACTGCAGTAATTGATCATAATGGGCTCCAAACACTGAAGCTCACAGAAAATATTTTCTCCAAAAAGGGGGGAAAATTAAGACATTTTAAAAAGTGCTAACTAATCCTGTGGCCTGATTATTTTGGAAGAACAATTAACAAAATCAAGATAACATACAATATAGATAAATAATAAATAACATTCATTATGACTAGAACATTCTTAAATTCACAAGGTGTTACATTCAAAGTTGTCCTCTGAACAGTTGGCCTAACAGTTAAGACTTGCCTAGCTAAATAAAAAGATTCAATTAAAAAAATGCAAATGAAAAAAGTGCCGGTGAGAGGTGTGCATGTTGATATTGCTTGGAGTGCCACCCCTGTACTCTTTTCTCATCGTCACCTGATTCCTCTGATCTGGCCCATCCCACCATTTCTCTCCATCTATCCTCTCTCATCCCTCTATCTCCTCTTTGATTCCTGCCTCCCACCATCTCGTCCCTCCATCCCAACCTCTCGCATTCTTCCATCCCACTCTCTCATCTCCCTCCACCCCATTCTCTCTCCTCAGTGTCTGTTGTTAAGGGGGGTGCCTCTGCCTCCCTCTGTGGGGCTGCAGGCAGCACTGCACACCGGTTCTCCCTGTTGGACACCTAGCTAACGCATCTTGTAGTCGTGGGAGATGGCTGCCTCACATAACTGTCCTTTGAAATCTAACTCAAAGGTAAAATCCAAGTCCCGCTGCAAGACAGAGAGACAGAGAGAAAGAGAGAGAGAGAAAGAGAGAAAGAGAGAGAGAGAGAGAGAGAGAGAGAGAGAAAGAGAGAGAAAAAGAGAGAAAGAGAGAGAGAGAGAAAGAGACCAAGAGAGAATTCACCAGGGGGGGAAGAGAGAAATCAGAGTGAGTGTTAAATCAAACGTTTCTTATTTCAGGCCTGTCACCTGAACATGGGCTTGACAGAGTTCTCACACAGGCCATTTCTACAGATGAGGAAAGAGGGTGGATTCCAGGACTCTGTATCATCTCCTGTTTGGTCTGGGAATGATCAGTGTTTTCTCTTCTTTGACCTTTATCGCAAACATGATTAAAACAAGCTGTCTACGGTGGAGAAGTAGCAGTGGAATGGAGTTTCTTTCTAGCTACATAATGTTAGAATAAATGCTTTATCTGCCTGAAATGACTTTATTAGACTTTGTGACTTTATTTTGATAGACAAGTACAGATATTATATATATGACCTGTACCCATCCCTGTGGGGTAGACAAGTACATATATTATATATATGACCTGTACCCATCCCTGTGGGGTAGACAAGTACAGATATTATATATATGACCTGTACCTATCCCTGTGGGGTAGACACGTACAGATATTATATATATGACCTGTACCTATCCCTGTGGGGTAGACAAGTACATATATTATATACAGTGCCTTGCGAAACTATTCGGCCCCCTTGAACTTTGCGACCTTTTGTCACATTTCAGGCTTCAAACATAAAGATATAAAACTGTATTTTTTTTAATCAACAACAAGTGGGACACAATCATGAAGTGGAACGACATTTATTGGATATTTCAAACTTTTTTAACAAATCAGAAACTGAAAAATTGGGCGTGCAAAATTATTCAGCCCCCTTAAGTTAATACTTTGTAGCGCCACCTTTTGCTGCGATTACAGCTGTAAGTCGCTTGGGGTATGTCTCTATCAGTTTTGCACATCGAGAGACTGAAATTTTTTCCCATTCCTCCTTGCAAAACAGCTCGAGCTCAGTGAGGTTGGATGGAGAGCATTTGTGAACAGCAGTTTTCAGTTCTTTCCACAGATTCTCGATTGGATTCAGGTCTGGACTTTGACTTGGCCATTCTAACACCTGGATATGTTTATTTTTTAACAATTCCATTGTAGATTTTGCTTTATGTTTTGGATCATTGTCTTGTTGGAAGACAAATCTCCGTCCCAGTCTCAGGTCTTGTGCAGACTCCATCAGGTTTTCTTCCAGAATGGTCCTGTATTTGGCTCCATCCATCTTCCCATCAATTTTAACCATCTTCCCTGTCCCTGCTGAAGAAAAGCAGGCCCAAACCATGATGCTGCCACCACCATGTTTGACAGTGGGGATGGTGTGTTCAGGGTGATGAGCTGTGTTGCTTTTACGCCAAACATAACGTTTTGCATTGTTGCCAAAAAGTTCAATTTTAGTTTCATCTGACCAGAGCACCTTCTTCCACATGTTTGGTGTGTCTCCCAGGTGGCTTGTGGCAAACTTTAAACAACACTTTTTATGGATATCTTTAAGAAATGGTGTTACGGATACAGGTATCCTGTGTCTGTGTGTATCCTGTGTGTGTTTCTTTTCTCTCCTTCTCCCCTCACAGGTGAAAATCATTACTCCCCAATCAGTCAACAATCAACCCATCAATCAGAAGACACACCTCCTCCTGTTTCCTACCCTATCACAGTTCCTTCCCCATGGTTTAAAAACCCCATCATTTGTTTGTTCAAGAGCTCAATCTCTTTGTAATGCCATGTTGGTAGATAGCTGTTCTTTGTAGATTTCAGGGTAGCTCAATCTTTGTAAATGCCATGTTTGTAGATCTCGGTTCTTCACTCGCTCTCTGTGTATTAATTAACCTCTCTTTTGTTTGAGCACCTCCATAGCACTTTGTCATCACCTGTGAGTATTGTTTTGGTTATGGTGTTTGTTTGTTGCTGGTGGGAAAAGGGGAAACCAAGACAAGTCGCCCATGGGCATACACTACCCGTAGGTAAACTTTGTTAAACACACTAGTTAGAACTGGGTGGACCACCCACTGTATTTTTGGTTAGTTAGTTAGCTGTTGTTAAAATAGGCTAGTCTAGCTTAGGGGTGTTTTTGCATATTTGTTTCTTTCCTTGGGTCCAGCTCAGCCCCTTTTCCTGCTCCCCCCCATTACCGTGTGTTTTACAATAAACCCTGAGTTTGACGGTATTATTTCAGTTGTCCTGGTTATTACGTTCACACTTTTACTTTGTCACAATTATAATTTACATGAGTTATGTTACGCGTCTCACTACCATCCCCCCTAGACTGTCGGGCCAAAAGGGATTCGTAACATAAGTGGAGCCTCGTCCGGGATCTGTCTTTACTGACACCCATGCCGCTCATGTAGATTGTTGTAGTGGTATAGTTCAGTGTTGAGCGTCATAGCTGAAGTAGCATTAGTGTTTGCTATTTTCGTTGGCTCTTGTGAAGTAGTGTAAGATGGCTACTTTTGATTTGAAGTCCTTTTTGGATAACCCTTCGTGGGAGGTTTTTGACAAATGTCGTAGAGTTGATTTAGTGACCTTGGCTGACCATTATTCAGTATCGTTTACGCAGAGTTTAGTTAAGGCGGAGGTTAAACAGCTAGTATTAAATGTATTGTTGGAAGAGCAGGTGCTTGTGTTACCGCTGCCTGAGCATACTAACCCTGTAGGGGATGTAACTGCTCCTATAAGCCCATTGGTATCTGATAATGAGGGCGAGGCTAAAACACCAGCCACATTGTCCCATTTTGATCCACTCTCCCCACTGTCAAACGGTGATGCCAGAAGGGATGTCCATTTAGCACAGTTACAACTAGAGGTGGAAGAGAGAGCCCAAATTAGGCGAGAGACTCTCCAGTTGGAGATGTGTAAAATTGAGGCAGAAAGAGAACAGCGGCATTTAGATTTGGAGATGTGTAAAATTGAGGCAGAAAAAGAACGAGAACGAGAACAGAGGCAGATGACGTTTAAAATGCGCCAGATGGAACTGGAGGCAGAGACAGCAAGGCTAGCCTTCGTTCCTACTGTGCCTGTTAGTGAGTCGTCCTCACCTGCTGTGTCCTCAAACACGTTTGACATTAGTAGGCAGATTGCCTTAGTACCTTTGTTCAGAGAGTCGGAGGTTGACTCCTATTTTTGTGTATTTGAGCGTATAGCCGTAGCATTGAAATGGCCTGAAGAGGTATGGTGTCTATTACTTCAGTGTAAATTAACTGGTAAAGCCCAAGAGGTTTTGTCAGCGCTACCTCTGGAGGACAGTTTGAATTATGAAGTGGTCAAAGCTACTGTTCTTCGTGCCTATGAGCTTGTGCCTGAGGCATACCGACAGAGATTTAGGTCTCATAGAAAGTCTTCTAGTAAGACTTATGTGGAATTTGCTAGAGACAAGGGAAATCTGTTTGATAAATGGCATGCTGCTAGTAAGGTAACTGATTTCAACTCTCTCCGGGAGTTAATCTTGTTGGAAGAGTTTAAAAATTGCTTACCCGAACGCATTGTAGTTTACCTAAACGAACAGAAAGTATCCTCCCTGGCAGAAGCGTCTGTGTTGGCAGACGAGTTTGTGTTGACGCACAAGAGTGTGTTTTCGGCTCAAACTGAGAGTAGAACCACTGAGTTTCCTACCTTTAGCCCTAGTCGACCAGCAGTAGTCTATCAAGCACGGCAGAAGAATGAGCGTTCCTGTTTCTATTGTCATAAAGTGGGACATATGATTAATGATTGCTTCCTGCTTAAATGCAAACAAGGGATGCCTCTTCGTGCCAAGCCACCAACAGGTGTTGCTCTAATTCGTACGGTTGTGAGGTCTGCAACAAAACAGGTGCCTCAGAGTAACTGTAGTTTGAAAGACCCAGTCCCCGACCGTAGTTATGAACCATTCATTTTCGAGGGGTTTGTGTCCCTAACGAATGACGAAGCGTCTCAGCGTCCGGTTAAAATCCTTAGAGATACTGGTGCGGCGCAGTCGTTTATATTGTCTGATGTGTTGCCCTTATCTGACGATACATACTGTGGTTCCAGTGTGTTAGTGCAGGGTATTGAAATGGGTTTTGTCCCAGTGCCATTGCACTTTGTGAAAGTACACTGAGTTAATCAGTGGAATATTCAGAGTGGGGGTACGTCCTAAGTTGCCAGTGAAAGGTGTGACCTTTATAATGGGTAACGATATTGCCGGAGGAAAGGTAGTACCCGTATTGGAAGTATTGGATAAAAGTGACCACTCTCTCTCGAATGAGTTGGCACAGAGTTATCCACATGTGTTCCCCGCTTGTGCTGTCACTCGTGCTCAGGCACTACAAGAGGGTGACGTGATAGATTTGTCGAACACTGTTCTGTTCAAAGAGGATGATCAAGAGGATGGATTGTGTGATACCTCTGAGAAGTTGATCATCTCTGACAAACAGCCCAGGAAAGAATTAAAGAACGTTGAACTTATTGCTGATGCAATACAGTTACCAGTCACTCGTGAGCAGCTGATTGCTAACCAAAAGGTTGACAACAAGCTTGCTAAATGTTTTTCTAGTGTTGTCTCGTTAGAAGAGGTGAAGAAGAAGAATGTGGCTTACTTCATTGATGGTAATCTCCTCATGCGTAAATGGAAATCCCATGTTGACGCGGGTGGAGATTGGAATGCTGTTTACCAAATAGTGATTCCTACAGCCTTTCGACAAAATGTATTATCCCTTGCTCATGATCACCAGTGGTCTGGTCATTTAGGAATTACAAAGACGTATGATCGGATCCTTCAACATTTTTTTTGGCCGGGTTTAAAACAAGATGTGGCTCAGTTCTGTCGGACATGCCACACCTGTCAGATAACAGGAAAACCAAATCAGGTTATTCCTCCCGCTCCTCTGTGTCCCATACCTGTCATAGGTGAACCATTTGAGCATGTGGTGGTTGATTGTGTCGGACCGTTACCGAAGACAAAATCGGGTAACCAGTTTTTGTTAACGATAATGTGTATGGCTACAAGATACCCCGAGGCTATTCCTCTGAGAAGGATTACAGCTCCGATAGTGAGTAAAGCCTTAATAAAATTCTTCACGACATTCAGGTTACCTAAGGTGGTACAAAGCGATCAAGGTACCAATTTCCTATCCAAGCTCTTCAAGCAGGTGTTGAAATCCTTATCAATTACGCACCGTGTATCAAGCGCCTATCACCCAGAGTCTCAGGGTGCGCTTGAAAGATGGCATCAGACACTGAAGTCTATGCTACGTAAATATTGTTTGGAATCTGAGAAAGATTGGGATGAGGGAGTTCCTCTAGTTTTGTTTGCTGCTCGTGAAACTGTGCAGGAGTCCCTAGGTTTCAGCCCGGCTGAACTAGTGTTTGGTCACACAGTGAGAGGACCAATGAAAGTCCTTAAAGAACAGTTCTTGTCCCAAGAGTTGTGTACCAGAGATGAGAATGTGTTGGACTATGTTATTCGCTTTCGTGAGCGCCTACACCAAGCTTGTGCTCTTGCAAAGGAAGCTCTGTCTTCCTCACAGAGGAGCATGAAAAGACACTATGATAAAGAGGCTGTTTCTCGTCCACTACAGCCAGGTGACCAAGTACTGGTGTTATTACCTGTTCCAGGATCTTCACTGTCAGCTCGTTTCTCTGGTCCTTATTTAATTGAAAAGAAAATAAGTGAAACTGACTATGTGCTTCAAACTCCTGATAGAAAACGCCAATCTCGTGTGTGTCACATTAACATGTTGAAAGCATACCACACCCGACCCATCACACAGTTAGATAGTTCAAAAACAGAGGAAGGTACTGCTGTCTCCTCTGCTACTACTGCGATGATAGTGGACTGTCATATTGATGATGTTGATGGCTTGGAGTTGCGCAATACTCAGCAGCAGTGTGTTAGATTGCCCAACTCAGAAATGCTGCTGTCTATCCAGTCAGGTCTGGTTCATTTAACGGATGGACAGGCTAATGATATTGTGAGGCTACTACACAGTTTTCCATGTCTCTTTAATGACGTTCCTACTCGCACAAATGTGTTGGAACATGACATTAATGTTGGAAATGCTACACCTATCAAGCAACACCCATATCGTATCAACGCTTCCAAGAGGAAGATAATGAGGGATGAGGTGAGATATTTGTTGGAGAATGACCTGGCTAAGCCAAGTTCAAGCCCTTGGAGTTCTCCTTGCATTCTGGTTCCTAAACCTGATGGTACGTCCAGGTTATGTACGGATTATCGAAAGGTAAATTCTGTCACAATGCCAGATTCGTTCCCGTTACCCAGACTGGACGACTGTATCGACACTATTGGTGCTGCTAAGTATGTAACCAAGTTGGACCTCTTAAAAGGTTACTGGCAGGTTCCGTTAACTTCACGTGCTTCTGAGATTTCTGCCTTTGTGACCCCAGACAACTTCCTTCAGTACTCAGTCATGGCTTTTGGGATGCGAAATGCACCAGCCACTTTCCAACGACTGGTTAACTCTGTATTAGCTGGCGTTCCTAATTGTAGTGCATACCTTGATGACCTAGTGATTTATTTGTCTGAGTGGTCAGATCATGTTGACTTGCTAAGGGTAGTATGTGAACGGTTGGCAGCTGCTTCTCTAACCCTGAACTTGGCAAAGTGCGAGTTTGGGAAGGCTACTGTTACCTATCTCGGTAAAGAGGTTGGCCATGGACAGGTGCGCCCTGTTGATGCCAAGGTCTTGGCTATAACTGCATTCCCTGCACCTACCACTAGACGAGAGCTACGCCGCTTTTTAGGGATGGTTGGCTACTACCGTAGCTTCTGCAAAAATTTCTCTGCGGTAGTTGCTCCATTGACTGATTTGCTCAGTCCGGCAAGACCATTTGTGTGGTCCCCTGATTGTAAGAGAGCTTTTGAATCAGCGAAAGCACTCTTATGTAGTACCCCTGTACTTGCTGCTCCGGATTTTGAACAACCGTTCAAGCTTGAGGTAGATGCTAGTGCCAGAGGTGCTGGTGCTGTTCTACTGCAGCAGGACAAGAGTGGAGTGGATCATCCTGTTTGTTATTTTTCCCGTAAATTTAATAAATGTCAAACAAACTATGCGACAATAGAACAAGAAGCTCTTGCTTTGTTGTTGGCTCTGCAATACTTCGAAGTATACATTGGTTCCAGTGCCCTACCAGTGATTGTGTATACTGACCATAACCCTTTAGTTTTTCTCCACCGAATGTACAACCAGAACCAGCGCCTTATGCGTTGGGCGCTGATTGTACAAAATTATCATTTGGAGATCCGCCACAAAAAGGGTTCAGATAATGTGTTGGCAGATGCTTTGTCTCGTGTGTAAAAATGATTTTTGTATGTTTTGGCAAGGTTGACGTTGTTGTTGTAAGTATTAATTGTAATACTGTGGTCGCAATCCCTAGGGTTGCTCTTTTAAGGGTGGGAGTGTTACGGATACAGGTATCCTGTGTCTGTGTGTATCCTGTGTGTGTTTCTTTTCTCTCCTTCTCCCCTCACAGGTGAAAATCATTACTCCCCAATCAGTCAACAATCAACCCATCAATCAGAAGACACACCTCCTCCTGTTTCCTACCCTATCACAGTTCCTTCCCCATGGTTTAAAAACCCCATCATTTGTTTGTTCAAGAGCTCAATCTCTTTGTAATGCCATGTTGGTAGATAGCTGTTTGTAGATTTCAGGGTAGCTCAATCTTTGTAAATGCCATGTTTGTAGATCTCGGTTCTTCACTCGCTCTCTGTGTATTAATTAACCTCTCTT
Source organism: Oncorhynchus clarkii lewisi (assembly GCF_045791955.1). NCBI lineage: Eukaryota > Metazoa > Chordata > Actinopteri > Salmoniformes > Salmonidae > Oncorhynchus > Oncorhynchus clarkii. The sequence continues at coordinate 77,944,120 of NC_092148.1, read as the reverse complement.
TTGTTTGAGCACCTCCATAGCACTTTGTCATCACCTGTGAGTATTGTTTTGGTTATGGTGTTTGTTTGTTGCTGGTGGGAAAAGGGGAAACCAAGACAAGTCGCCCATGGGCATACACTACCCGTAGGTAAACTTTGTTAAACACACTAGTTAGAACTGGGTGGACCACCCACTGTATTTTTGGTTAGTTAGTTAGCTGTTGTTGAAATAGGCTAGTCTAGCTTAGGGGTGTTTTTGCATATTTGTTTCTTTCCTTGGGTCCAGCTCAGCCCCTTTTCCTGCTCCCCCCCCCCATTACCGTGTGTTTTACAATAAACCCTGAGTTTGACGGTATTATTTCAGTTGTTCTGGTTATTACGTTCACACTTTTACTTTGTCACAATTATAATTTACATGAGTTATGTTACGCGTCTCACTACCATCCCCCCTAGACTGTCGGGCCAAAAGGGATTCGTAACAAATGGCTTTCTTCTTGCCACTCTTCCATAAAGGCCAGATTTGTGCAATATACAACTGATTGTTGTCCTATGGACAGAGTCTCCCACCTCAGCTGTAGATCTCTGCAGTTCATCCAGAGTGATCATGGGCCTCTTGGCTGCATCTCTGATCAGTCTTCTCCTTGTATGAGCTGAAAGTTTAGAGGGACGGCCAGGTCTTGGTAGATTTGCAGTGGTCTGATACTCCTTCTATTTCAATATTATCGCTTGCACAGTGCTCCTTGGGATGTTAAAAGCTTGGGAAATATTTTTGTATCCAAATCCAGCTTTAAACTTCTTCACAACAGTATCTCGGACCTGCCTGGTGTGTTCCTTGTTCTTCATGATGCTCTCTGCGCTTTTAACGGACCTCTGAGACTATCACAGTGCAGGTGCATTTATACGGAGACTTGATTACACACAGGTGGATTGTATTTATCATCATTAGTCATTTAGGTCAACATTGGATCATTCAGAGATCCTCACTGAACTTCTGGAGAGAGTTTGCTGCACTGAAAGTCAAGGGGCTGAATAATTTTGCACGCCCAATTTTTCAGTTTTTGATTTGTTAAAGTTTGGAATATCCAATAAATGTCGTTCCACTTCATGATTGTGTCCCACTTGTTGTTGATTCTTCACAAAAAAATACAGTTTTAAATCTTTATGTTTGAAGCCTGAAATGTGGCAAAAGGTCGCAAAGTTCAAGGGGGCCGAATACTTTCGCAAGGCACTGTATATGACCTGTACCTATCCCTGTGGGGCCTGGCTAGGGGCTAGGGCCTTTAAAAAACATTTTTGGGGACCAGAACAAACCTGGTACCTAGATGGGGGGGTGGGGGTTCCCGGACACAGATTTAGCCTAGTCCTGGACTACAAAGCACTTTCAATGGATATTCTAGACTGTGTCCCAGAAATTACCCTTATAAGGTTAACTTCTAAATTGATGACATTTTACTGGTCATAGATTCCAGATACTCACTATGTTCCTGTCGTTGGGCTTCATGTTGATGCTGCCAATGATCTCTTCCCCTCTCCTCACAGTCAGGTAGTCCTCCAGGTAGAACACTGTCTGTTTCCAGTGTGTGTACGGAGCATCAGGGGCTGTAGGAAGACAGACAGGCAGTTAAGGCCAAATCCTAACTTCAGGTCAGTGTGCTTAAAAGGTCCAATGCAACCGTTTTTATCTTAATATCAAATAATTTCTGCATAATTGTTTTCAATTACAATGGTCAAAAATAAATAAATAGCTTATTAGCAAAAAGCCATTTTTCAAGCAATAATTTTGCTAGGACTGTCTGGGAGTGGTCTGAGACAAGGACCTAATGGGAGGGATATGTACCCCGAAAAGAAGCTGCTATTGGCAGAGAGGTTTAAAGTTATCTTTGTTATTGGTCTATTAACTTATACCTGGTGATGTAGCCAGGCAGGGCAAAACTCCACCCTTGCTAAACGAGCTGAAATTCCAGGTGCTATTTTCAAACAGCTCTTACACTAAAAGGGAATTTCATAATTTTCACAATTTCACAGTATTATTCCAACCTCATAGTGTGGAGATATACAGTATATAAAACAAAGGAAAATCATGTTTTTGACTGCACTGCCCCTTATACTCGTATTTTCACGTAAATTATGCATAATTGTCAACTGAAGAGTTCATTTTAGAATTCGGCCCTTGGAGTGGACATGACCCCCAGACCATTTACCCTTAAAACCAAAACAATCATGAGCCAAAGTTTTGACCCCTATATGAACTGTAACTCAGTAAAATCTTTGGAATTGAAATTCATTATTTGTACATTTCCCAGTTAATAGAATGAATGCACTTAGTGTCAAAAATGGACTGCAGGATTTGTTTAAATGCATTTCAACTTGTATTGCTGAATTTCCAGGACAGCTAGGCTCTCTGAACAGGGACATGATACGTCTGAAAGCCTGAGGGAATTGAACCCTGATCACTAATCATCATGCTATTTAGTAACACCACAGATGTGTAATGCTAAAATGCTGGTTGAGGATATAAATATAATTGGTGTAATAAACAAATAAGAGGAACTGACTGGGCTGACCTCCCCACCGACATTCGTCTTTATTCATCTTTATCCTCCCATTACCTCGCCACTCATCATGCATTCCGCTACCTGAATTGTGTGTGTATATGTGTGTGGCAGCTTATCTCCAGCTGCACACTGATGATAGCCGACATCACCGCCCCAAACAAAAGTGTGCGCTCCCTTGTGAATGCGCTGTTAAACGATTGCTGGACCAAGCCAAAGGTCAATACACCTTTAATCAAATTTCAGCCGGCTGTCCCTGGGTATCTTTGCACCTTTAAAAATGTATGCTATTTGATGGCTCATGGAAAAAACAGAGTTTCTGATCAGCATGGTTGCTGCATAAACACACACACACACACACAGAGTATGAAAGCTGTGTGGGAACAAACAGAATAGGTAAATCTATAGTTGTGAAGAGGTTATGACAACAGCTTTTCCTCCTCAGGAGACTCTTCCTCCCCAGATCCTCGAAAGGTCCCCAGATTCTAGTGCGTACGGCCCAGTACATCACTGGGGAAAAGCTTCCTGACATCCAGGACCTATATACTAGGCGGTGTCAGAGGAAGGCCCAAAAAATTGTCAAAGACTACAGCTACCCAAGTCATAGACTGTTCTCTCTGCTGTTGCATGGCAAGTGGTACCAGAGCACCAAGTCTAGAACCAAAAGGCTCCTTAACAGCTTCTACCCCCAAACCAAAAGACTGCTGAACAACTAATCAAATGGGCACCCAGACTATTTACTTTGACCCCCTCCACCCTTTGTTTTTACACTGCTGCTACTCGCTGTTTATTATCTATGCGTAGTCACTTTACAAATGACCTCGACTAACCTGTACCCCTGCACATTGACTTGGTACCGGTACCCCCTGTATATAGCCTTGTTATTGTAATCTTAAATATCTTGTAACACATGCATACATATTTGTTTTTAACTTTCGTTTATTTAGTACATATTTTCTTAACTCTATTTATTGAACTGCATTGTTGGTTAAGGGCTTGTAAGTAAGCATTTAACGGTAAGGTTGTATTCGGCGCATGTGACATAACATTTGATTCGATTTGTTTTGCTAATTCAATGGGTGAGTTGTTATTGTCCAGCAGCAGATAACTTGAACTTTTTCTACCTCAACTCAGCATGTCTGAGTGTCTCTGTGTGCTCCATACACTATATACCTGTCCTCCAGGAGAACATAGGAAATCAATGGCATTAGAGGACTTAGGCCTCTATGTGTGCATTTAGATGCGTATCAGGGGTGCAGCGAGGGTAGCAAGATTTAGCGTTGGCTAAGGTGATTTAGTCTGATGGACTGGCTCAAATCAATACAAAGAGGTGGAAGAGCTGTATGATTGGAGGTCAAAATTAAGACATGGTCCACTTTGCAGAGTGACAACACATGGTCATCTTGCCACTGCCTCTGCAAAATGTACGCCACAGAAAGTCACAGTGCAAAGTCTCCTATGTGCGTCACAAATTCAAATGAAGGCAAACAAATAAAGATATTATGCGGTATCACATCACAAAATGTATAACATCACACCACCACTAGAGGTCGCTCACTGACTGATCCAAATGAACTCAGCTCATCGCTCTACGTTCTGTGGACATGCAAATCAACTGGGGCCTCAACCTGGGGCCTCTTCTAATTTTAGACTTGATACACTACATGACCCAAAGTATGTGGACACCTGCTAGTCAAACATCTCATTCCAAAATCACGGGCATTAATATGGAGTTGGTCCCGCCTTTACTGCTATAACAGCCTCCACTCTTCTGGGAAGGCTTTCCACTAGATGTTGGAACATTGTGATTTCATTCAGCCACAAGCGCATTAGTGAGGTTGGGCACTGATGTTGGGCGATTAGGCTTGGCTCGCAGTCGGCATTCCAATTCATCCCAGGTGTTCGATGGGGTTGAGGTCAGGGTTCTGTGCAGGCCAGTCAAGTTCTTCCACATCGATCTCGACAAACTATTTCTGTATGGACCTCGCTTTGTGCACGGGGCATTGTCATGCTGGAACAGGAAAGGGCCTTCCCCAAACTGTTGGAAGCTCAGAAAAAGTTGGAAGCTCAGAATCATCTAGAATGTAATTGTATGCTGTAGCATTAAGATTCCCCTTCACTGGAACTAAGGGGCCTAGTCCGAACCACCATAAAGGTCTAGATAGAGAGTTACAACACATTTTTACACTTGAAGGGTTGTAAAACTCCCTGCGCTGGCTGGCTATACAAGAGTAATACAAACAAACACATGCAAGCACTCTTTTACACAGGCGATGCATCGATATTACCAGACCATTATTCCTCCTCTACCAAACTTTACAGTTGGCACTATGCATTGGGGCAGGTAGCGTTCTCCTGGCATCCGGCAAACCCAGATTAGTTCATCGGACTGCCAGATGGTGAAGCGTGACTCATCACTCCAGAGAACAAGTTTCCCCTGCTCCACAGTCAAATAGCGGGGAGCTTTACATCCATCCAGCCGACGCTTGGCATTGCCCATGGTGATCTTAGGCTTGTGTGCGGCTGCTTGGCCATGGAAACCCATTTCATGAAGCTTCGAACAAACAGTGCTTGTGCTGACGTTGCTTCCAGTGCTGACGTTGCTTGGGAGCGCTGTGCACTTTAACACTTGGCAGTCCTGTTCTGTGAGCTTGTGTGGCCACCACTTCGCAGCTAAGCCATTGTTGCTCCTAGATGCTTCCACTTCACAATAATTGACTATGGCAGCTTTAGCGGGGCCAAAATTTGATGAACCAACTTGTTGGAAAGGTGGCATCCAATGACGGTGCCACATTGAAAAAGACAGATCTTCAGTAAGGCCATTCTACTGCCAATGTTTGTTTATGGAGATTGCATCGCTGTGTGCTCAATTGTATACCTCTGTCAGCAACAGGTGTGGCTGAAATAGCCAAATCCACTAATTTGAAGGGGTGTCCACTTACTTTTATATAAATATATATAGTGTATCAGCGTTTGCTGTTGTAGTCTAGGCCTTTCTGGCTTATCAAAGAGCTCATTAGAGGGATGGAATGGAACCCATAGGGAGGATGGATGGTGGGCAGGGAGCAGGAACTCTAGCTAACCTATCAGGGAGCAGCAGGACTCTCCTAGCCTGTAATCTGCTGCTGCCGCCAATTAAAAGGATAAAATCCTAGGTCTGCAGAAGTTGTTCTGATAACGACACTGTGAACTGAAGAGCTGCTAGTACTACGGTACAAAGAGTGCTAATGAGCCTTCCTTTATTGCTCAAACTTTCTTATCATCCAGTTTATTGTCGTCGTCCCCCAACAATTGCCTGTTGCCAACCCCTGACCTACACATTCCTCTTATTAATCACATGTCAATCTTACATCTACAATTAGGCTACACCTGTGTAAGCCTGTGTGAATATCAATAACAGAGAAAGAGAGGCAGAGAACAGGAAGAGAGAGAGTTGAAAATGTACCGGTGGAGAAGCCAGTCTTCTTGTGACACTTGGTGAACTCGATGTTAAAGTAGGTGACAAGGGCGTGGATGTAGTCGTTCCTCTGGATCTGAAGGCAGAAGGCTGAGGTGAAGGACAAGTCCTCAGTCTTCACTGTATAGATGTCCACCTCCTGTTGAAGAGGGACAACAACCACACTTCCCTGTTACATCTACAGCTAGCAGTGTTAATGCTAATCACATACATACTCCATAGTGATTGGGGTTCTATTCACACCATTCACTGCCAGCACAGTGGTTTCTCCATTGTGTATGTACATGTAGGCCTAACTCTTCCTCTGTTGCCTTTCAAGTCTTGTACGGAGCAGGTCCACGTGCATGTCTTATATGTGAGTCATATGATCTATGTGGCGGTGCCCCTGGGCATTGTGTCCTGTATTATCCCTGAGCCTCTTGTTCTGTCTGTCAGAGCTGAAGCCTCTGCTCTCTGCTACTCTGCTCCAACCTCTCCCTTTGGGTTCAAGGGCCACAGAGCTGAAACCAAACCCCACCTCACCCCAGAGGGACCAGCCCAGAAACCCCCACTAAAGGTGGATAAATGAGGAGAAGATGGGGTCATTTGGCTGGAGAACCAAGGCAATAACTATTGTTAGGCTTCTATTGTGCTCACATGCTGCTCCTTTATAGACCTCCTACAGTATGATTCATATCCCATATTTTAAAAGGGTATCTACTGCCTCGTGATTCTGCAGTGGGAGAGGAGAGCATATGGTTGTGAAACACAGCTTTCTGCTCCGGTGAGGCCCACATTTCATCTTTCACTCAAATGTCAGCACACCAGCGGTTCCCAAATCACGTTAGCGTTTGATTACAGAGAAATCAGGAGCGTCCTCCCATCTGAATCTGTTGCTGCTAGGTAAGCAGACAGATGGTTTAGAGCTCAGATAATGTGTTGTTATGCAGTCCCCTATAATGTATTCACCGCGGGGGGCAACTGGCTCTGTTTCCAAAGTGACACATTTGCAGTGGAAAAATACAATTTTTATGTATCGGGCGATCAGCAGTTAAAACAGCATAATTCAAGTCAACGTCCCCAGCTATCTTTCTCAAACAACTCCCAGCTTTCGTAAGAGTAACAACTGTTTACTTTGGCTATGCGCCACAAACTCCTTAAAGCCATATTTCATAGTGCAGGACGACAATTCCTCTTCGGCGCCCTCTCACTCACAGTAAAGGAAACATTTTGAACACGAGGAACTTGTTTGATCCCTTTAACATCCTAAGCTCCTTTGCGCACTGTCTGTGTACAATATTAATTACAGGACTCATTCTATAATCCATTCAGAGACATGCAACACCTTGTCAGTGGCTTGTCATTTTCTGGGTTGTCAGGTTTAATCTTGCCAGGCGTGAGTGCAAAGAAGGTGCCAGTATAAAAATCTGGAAGATAAAACACTGATTTTTCAAAAGATTATTTCCCTGCTTGTTATTTTTACAGACAAAAGGCTTTAGAAAGAAACAACATAAACACATGCACTTAGAAATGGCAATCCAATCAATAATCTAGGTGAACAATCCAATCAATAATCTAGGTGAACAATCCAATCAATAATCTAGGTGAACAAGAATCAATAATCTAGGTAAACAAGACAATCAATAATCTAGGTAAACAAGACAATCAGACAATCAGCAGTCTAGACATGGGAATTAACATGGCACAATCTGTAGCTAGTAGTGAAGGCCACAGAAAGCATGGCCAGAAGGCTGGAATTGGAGGATCACATTAGGGTGAAATATTGTCCATTTACAGCTGAAGACATACGCCACTAGATTGTGATATGTGGATGATTTACAGTCTCTTTACTGTAACGTATGGTCTCTTTCCTGATTCTGAATTAGGTTAAACAGTTTAAAAAGTATTGATTCCTACAGTGTGTTTTCAACAATGCTACAATGTTACGTTGAGGCACGTGGATGAGAAGTACACACCTCAGCAGTCCAAAACCTGAAGCTTGGCAGCTATGTTCACCATTCGAATGAACAGATCAAGATATCGTCTGGTGGCCTGTTATACTAATAACAGTAACACCGGGTTATGTAAATCCTACACTGCATTAGCCTAGAGTTTTTTGTTTACTTTATTATTTCAACTATTTAAAAAAACAAGCACACAACATTTGAAAAAGCCATAGGTGCAGTTGAGTAAAATCATGGAGGATAACACAATAAAGGGATTGTGGTCCTCTTGAGACACGGATGAACACAGTATGGCAGCGAGATAATAAAACAGAAAAACAAAGATCTATCTCATCATTGCAGTTACATCGTAGGGTACAATGAAACGGGCACAGAAGACAAACAGTTTAAAAGGGTGTCGTTTTTATGGGCAGAGACAACGCTGACGCAATGCTTTGTGATTCAACAGTGGGCTTTCGAACTGCTGGTTTTCCACAAATACAAAAACAAATTAACTACACACACATACAGCAGAGACATGCAATAGTTCTACACACATCCACACACACACGTGAAATGAAGACAAAGCGGACCTTGATCAGGAAGGAGTTGGTGACCATCTGTTTGGGGTCAACTATGTCCACCAGGGGCTCCTTCATGGCCACGTTACGGATGCAGGTCATGTCAAAGCCATACACGTTCTCCCACCCTGTGGATGCACAGCGCATTATGGAACACCTTTGTGGAAGGGCAATTAAATAAATCAGTCTTAGAGAGGGAGGAATACATAGTGTGTGTCCAAAATGGCACCATACTCCCTATGTAGATGACCAAGGCACAAGATACCTGGTTAAAAGTAGTGGACTAAATAGGGAATTGGGGGCCACTTCAGACGCAGTGTCGGCTAACCATCACTGTAGTGCAGTGCACCGCAGTAAACAGAGAGATTGCCTAATCTCTCCTCAGGCTAACTCATAATGTATTAAGCATGGCTACAGTACTTAAGATAGTGTTTAAGATGAAGAAAAAAATAAATAAAATGGAGCCCTCTTACACTGTTGTGATGCGAAAATCCTGGCGAAATGCATAGCACATAGAATAAAAAAGGTTTTACCAGATATTGTTCACCCTGATCAGACTGGTTTTTCACAAGGACGATATATTGGAGACAATATACGACAATTACTTGAAACAATTGAACACTATGAAACGTCAAAGATACCAGGCCTGGTCTTCAGAGCAGATTTTGAAAAGGTGTTTGATAAAGTACAACTAGAATGTTGTAAAAATAAAAAAGTAACCTGGGTGTTTTTTCACACAAACACTCGTCCTGTCCTGCTCAGGTTCCACACATTGAGCTGTAAAACTAAACAGACGTCTATATATATATATATATATTTATATATAAATGCCTGGACTACTTTAATTTCAGTGAATATCTTATACAATAAGTAAATGATATGTACAGCAATGCCAGGTGTAAAATAGTAAATAACGGTTACTTCTCAGAAAGTATTGAGCTGTTAAGAGGAGCAAAACAAGGCTGTCTGTTGTCTCCATATCTATTTATGGGCATTGAAATGTTAGCTATTAAAATTAGATCCAACAAGAACATCAAGGGGTTAGAATCCAGGGGATAAAAACAAAAATGTTAATGTATTGCAATGAATAAAGTATTTTATTGAGTCCGCAATCTGGATCCCTACACAGTCTCAATGAAGATCTTGATCACTTTTCTAGCCTCTCTCGATTAAAACCGAATTATGAAAAGTGTACCATATTATGTATTGTAGTTTACCAATAAAATTGGTGGATGGTGAAGTAGACATACTTGGTATTCATATCTCAGATAAGATGCTGCAACCATGGAGAGGTATGTACAGTGCATTCGGAAAGTATTCAGACCCCTTTTTGGACTTCTAAAATTAATTAAATACAGTTTTTTCCCTCAATCTACACACAATACCCCATAATGACAAAGCACAGTTTTTTTGCAAATGTATTAAATTTAAAAAACTGAAATATCACATTTCCGTAAGTATTCAGACCCTTTACTCAGTGCATAGTCGAAGTACCTTTGGCAGTGATGACAGCCCCGAGTGTTCTTGGGTATGACGCTACAAGCTTGGCACACCTGTATTTGGGGAGTTTCTCCCATTTTTCTCTGCAGGTCCTCTCGAGCTCTGTCAGGTTGGATGGGGAGCGTCGCTGCACAGCTATTTTCAGGTCTCTCAAGGGGTGTTCAATCGGGTTCAAGTCCGAGCTCTGGCTGGGTCACTCAAGAACATTCAGAGACTTGTCCCGAAGCCACACCAGCCGTGTCTTAGCTGTGTGCTTAGGGGCTTTGTCCTGTTGGAAGGTGAACCTTTAACCCAGTCAGGTCCTGAGCGCTCTGGAGCAGGTCTTCAACGAGGATCGCTCTGTACTTTGCTCCTTTCACCTTTCCCTCGATCCCGACTAGTCTTTGCCACTTAAAAACATTCCCACAGCGTGATGCTGCCACCGCCATACTTCACCGTAGGGATGGCGCCAGGTTTCCTCCAGATGTGACGCTTGGCATTCAGGCCAAAGAGTTCAATCTTGGTTTCATCAGACCAGAGAATCTTGTTCCTCATGGTCCTTATGTGCCTTTTGGCAAATTCTAAGCAGGCAGTCAGCCTTTTACTGAGGAGTGGCTTCCGTCTGGCCACTCTACCATAAAGGCCTGATTGGTGGAGTGCTGCAGAGATGGGAGAACCTTCCAGAAGGACAACCATCTCCACAGAGGAACTCTAGAGCTCTGTCAGAGTGACCATCGGGTTCTTGGTCACCTTCCTGGCCAAATCCCTTCTCCCCCCGTTTGCTCAGTTTGGCTGGGCAGCCAGCCCTAGCAAGAGTCTTGGCGGTTCCAAACTTCTTCCATTTAAGAATGATGGAGGCCACTATGTTCTTGGGGACCTTCAATGCTGCAGAAATGTTTTGGTACCCTTCCCCAGATCGGTGCCTCGAGATAATCCTGTCTCAGTCTCATAGCAGAGGGTCTGAATACTTATGTAAATGTGAAATTTCAGTTTTTTATATTTAATACATAAACCTGTTTTGCTTTGTCATTATGGAGTATTGTGTGTAGATTGAGAGAAAATAACTATTTAATCCATTTTAGAATAAGGCTGTAATGTAACAAAACGTGGGAAAAGTCACCAGGTCAGAATACTTTCCAAATGCACTGTACATGTCTATTTATGGAAAAAAATCACATGGTCCTATCACAGTTTACTTACTGATGGTGTTGCCTACTCCAGACGACTCGTTTTTAGCCAAAAATATTTCACTTTATTTGGAATGCTAAGCCAGACAAAATTAAACGTGCCTATTTATATAATGAATATGAGTTTGGGAGGCTAAAATTGTTAAATATTAAAGCATTAAATCTATCACTAAAAGCTTCACTCATACATAAGTTATACTAAAACCTGAACTGGTTCTCCAGTAAATTATTAAGGCAAAAGTTGGAACAAAGAATGAGCTTTTATTACCACTTCTCATTTCCGAAAAATTGAAAATTAAACTTTGTTAAAAGTCACCCTTTCTTAAACAAGCCATACAAAGCTGGTTACAATTTCAATTTTATCCTCCAGAAAAGAAAGAACAAATATTACAACAATTATGGTTAAACTCAAATATAGTGATTGATAAAAAAAACTATGGGAAAAAAGTGTTTAAATTCTATTATATTTATTAATGATACTATGAATAGAAATGGTGCAGCTATCAAAAATAAATGGGAATGTCTGCTCAATCCAAATTTACAACCAACTGATTGCATCATTACCGCAAAAATGAGAACTTGTTTGTCTGCCATATATTAAAGATACGAATTGGCTGAAAAGGAGTGGCATGGACAAATATACCAGTTTCATTTGAGGATTTTATTATTATTATTTTTTTACAGCTGCGCAAAATAAATGGGCAGAGATGTTCGATGTACCGATTCCATTGCATATGAACTGATACAAAAAAAACAATTCTTGATTCAACACTTCACATTTTTCCATGTGGTTTATTATACCAACAGAATGCTATATATATGGGGCATACAACAACCTCAGCTCTGTATATTTTGAGGGTGGTTTAGGGTGATAGGTGGGATGGGCTAAGAGTTGCTGAGGGGTGAGATTAAGAGCTTATGTTTGGTCATGTGTTATTATTGTATGTGATTGCTGTATATAAAAGTACCATGTATGTCAAATGTGTAAATCAACTGTATATATAAAGTGTGATATGTAAAATGTATGTATATGTAGCATAACAGATGAAAAAACTAAATAAGATATTTGTGTAATCCGAAGAGGGGGCGTGGTGGATGGGTTAATAAAAAATAAATAATTATAATATATTTTTTTAAAGAGTGTGTAAACATCTTTATGTGTCCCTTTGAAGTGGAAACACTTAAGCGTGACAGGAGGAGGAGGGAATAATGAGCAAGTCGCACCTCAGCTGTGCATTATCAGGCCCTAAAACTGAAGTAATCCTGGGTATTATTCTAGAACATGCAAGAACACAGATTGAAACAGGGAGTGACTATCTGACTTTATCCAATAAGAAATGCTAATTTCGTTTTTCCGTTTCAAAATGCTTTGCTATGATATGCCATAATGAATACCACCCTGTTCTCATGATGGCAGAACATTATTTTAGCACACTAAGTGATCAGGTATGTCATCCTTTCCCAAAAGACATCTGTCTGTTGGAACCAGACTGGGCCAAATATGGACACTGTCCCCCACTCGTCCTCTACCTCCTATCTCTGCTTTCACTAAAACCTCTCACTGCACAAGGCTGAGAAAGCGGAACAGCACTGGCTGGACTTCTCCTCAGTGCTCGCTCAGTCATGTGGTCTGGGTTTCTGTAAGCCTAAGGAACTCGCTGTCTCAGAGTATTGTGTTGGTTTGGAATTCCCTATTGGTGGTGTACGTATGTGTGTGTAGGTATGTGGAATGGGTGTGTGTGGTGGTATGAGGCATTGTTCTGCTTCATGTCCTCTGTTTGACTGTCATGGCTCTGGTCTCTGTGCTGAGATGAACAATTCCACCAAATCCACCAGGAGAGCTTTGTGTGGGCTAGCACTGAGATGGAGAGGCTTGTTGACTTGAATATTGTATCGATCATCACTTATGCCTTTGAAAAGTTCAAATGTATGACCAACACTAATGTGTGTGCCTGCCGTGTGTGTGTGTGCCTGCCGTATGTGTGTGTGTGTCTGCGTACAGTATATTGTGTATGTTTAAGTGTGTCTCTTTGGTGCGTGTGCTGCTGTGGTTGTTCTACATTCACGGTTGATTAGCAAAGCAGAAATATAAGCCAGGTAAGACCCACCACGGGAATAGAGAGCGAGTCAGGGGCACAGGGCCAAGTAAACATACACACTCACAGTGGATTTTGAAGTCCTTGTACTGCCTGTCCTCGATGGCCACCACATACAATGCAGCACGGTCTGGAAACATCAGACCGCCGGGTTTCTGTTTAAAATTTGGGGAGAAAAAAAGTACCTGCAATCAATCCTGCATAGAAGGACATCTCATTTCTCAGCTGTGCTGCATGTGAGAAGAAGCAAACACCAGGCCAGGTTATGTTTTTTATCCCTGGGTAAGTCAGTGAGGCTAGAGCACTCGTCATGCTGCTAGCATGTCTGGTCAGTGCATGTGCACACACACACACACACACACACACCTCAAACACACACCTACCAGCCACTTGTCCCTTGCAAAGATTACGGTATTGAGCATAGACTCGTAGAAGAGACAGTAGCCCATCCACTCTGAGATGATGATGTCAACCTTCTCTACTGGCAGCTCCACTTCCTCCACCTTGCCCCTGAAGATGGTGATAACTGCAAAACATATCATTACACACCATTAACATGGAGCAAATCACATTAGGTACAGTGGGGCAAAAAAGTATTTAGTCAGCCACCAATTGTGAAAATACTTATTTTCAACCAGAATTTGCAAATAAATTCATAAAAAATCCTACAATGTGATTTTCTGGATTTTTTTCCCTCATTTTGTCTGTCATAGTTGAAGTGTACCTATGATGAAAATTACAGGCCTCTCATCTTTTTAAGTGGGAGAACTTGCACAATTGGTGGCTGAATAAATACTTTTTTGCCCCACTGTATCTGTGAAGACAACATGGGAGCATTGGAGTAAAGAACTTAAGAAAAAATACTTTAAAGTACTACTACTTAAGTAGACTTTACTTTTACTTCACTACATTCCTAATAAAAATAATGTACTTTTTACTCCATACATTTTCCCTGACACCCAAAAGTACTCGTTACATTTTGAATGCTTAGCAGTACAGGAAAATGGTCCAATTCACACACTTATCAAGAGAAAATCCCTGGTCATCTCTACTGCGTCTGATCTGGCAGACTCACTAAATGCAAATGCTTCATTTGTAAATGATGTCTGAGTGTTTGACTGTGCCCCTGGCTATCCATAAACAAGAAAATCGTCTGGTTTGCTTAATATAAGGAAATTGAAATAAGTATATTTAACAATTACATTTACTTTTGATACTTTTAGACTTTTACTCAAGTAGTATTTTACTGGGTGACTTTCATTTTCTATTAAGGTATCTTTTCTTTTACTCAACTATGACATTTGCTTACCACTTAATATTATCACTTAAGCTCTGCTTCTAATAACACAATCTGCAAATGATGCTAGCCTTGAACCATGACAAGAATTGTGAAGAAGTGTTTTTCTGTAATAGTGTAATTCTGTCGTACATAAAGTGCATTCAGAAAGTATTGAGAACACTTAACTTTTTCAGTTACAGCCTAATTCTAAAATGGCTTCAATAAAAAAATAAAAACTCAGCAATCTACACACAATACCCCATTATGACAAAGCAAAAACTGTTTTTTAGACATTTTTGCAAATTTATTAAAACAATACATGTAAAAAAAAAAAAAAGGTATTTACATAAGTATTCAGACCCTTTGCTATGAGACTCGAAATTGAGCTCAGGTGCATCCTATTTCCATTGATCATCCTTGAGATGTTTCAGCAACTTGGAGTCCATCTGTGGAAAATTCAATTGATTCGACATGATTTGGAGGCACACCTCTATCTATATAAGGTCCCACAGTTGACAGTGCATATCAGAGCAAAAACCAAGCCATGGGGTTGAAGGAATTGTCTGTAGAGCTCCGACAAAGAATTGTGTCGAGGCACAGATCTAGGGAAGGGTAGCAAAAAATGGCTGCAGCATTGAAGGTCCCCAAGAACACAGTGGCATTAATGACAGCTTTGCACACTCTTGGCATTCTCTCAACCAGCTTCACGAGGTAGTCACCTGGAATGCATTTCAATTAACAGGTGTGCCTTGTTAAAAGTACATTTGTGTAATTTCTTTCCTTCTTAATGCGTTTGAGCCAATCAGTTGAGTTGTGACAAGGTAGGGGGGTATACAGAAGATAACCCTATTTGGTAAATACCAAGTCCATATTAATGGCAAGAACAGCACAAATAAGCAAAGAGAAACGACAGTCCATCATTACTTTAAGACATGAAGGTCAGTCAATATGGAACATTTCAAGAACTTTGAAAGTTTCTTCAAGTGCAGTCATAAAAACCATCAAGCACTATGATGAAACTGGCTCTCATGAGGACCACAACAGGAATGGAAGACCCAGAGTTACCTCTGCTGGAGAGGACAAGTTCATTAGAGTTACCAGCCTCAGAAATTGCATCCCAAATAAATGCTTCACAGAGTTGAAGTAAAAGGCACATCAACATCAACTGCTCAGATGAGACTGTGTGAATCAGGCCTTCATGGTTAAATTGCTGCAAAGAAACCACTACTAAAGGACACCAATCATAATAAGAGACTTGCTTGGGCCAAGAAACATGAGCAATGGACATTAGACCAGTGGAAATTTGTCCTTTGGTCTGATGAGTCCAAATGTAGATTTTTGGTTCCATCCGCCGTCTTTGTGAGATGCTGTGTGGGTGAACGGATGATCTCTGCATGTGTATTTCCCACCGTAAAGCATGAAGTAGGAAGTTATGGTGTGGGGATGCTTTGCTGGTGACACTGTCTGTGATTTATTTAGAATTCAAGGCACACTTAACCAGCATGGCTACCACAGCATTTTGCAGTGATACGCCATCCCATCTGGTTTGGGCTTAATGAAACTATCATTTGTTTTTCAACAGGACAATGACCCAACACACCTCCAGGATGTGTAAGGGCTATTTTACCAAGGTGAGTGATGGAGTGTTGCATCAGATGACCTGGCCTCCACAATCACCTGACCTCAATCAAATTGAGATGGTTTGGGATGAGTCGGACCGCAGAATGAAGGAAAAGCAGCCAACATGTGCTCAGCATATTTGGGAACTCCATCAAGACTGTTGGAAAAGCATTCCAGGTGAAGCTGGTTGAGAGAATGCCAAGAGTGTGCAAATTTTATTTTTTTTTACCTTTATTTAACCAGGCAAGTCAGTTAAGAACAAATTCTTATTTTCAATGACGGCCTGGGAACAGTGGGTTAACTGCCTGTTCAGGGGCAGAACGACAGATTTGTACCTTGTCAGCTCGGGGGTTTGAACTCGCAACCTTCCGGTTACTAGTCCAACGCTCTAACCACTAGGCTACCCTGCCGCCCCAAGAGTGTGCAAATATGTTCATCGACAGGACAGGGTAGCTATGTTTGGTAAGATGAGGGACAGGGTAGCTACATCTGGTAAGATGAGGGACAGGGTGTGTGTCTATTTGTCAATAACTGCTGGTGCGCAATGTCTAATATTAAAGAAGTCTCGAGGTATTGCTCGCCTGAGATAGTGTGATCTACAGCGTATCATGAGGGATTCTATCTACCAAGAGAGTTCTCATCTATATTATTCATAGCCGTCTATTTACCACAAAAAAACGATTCTGGCACTAAAACCGCACTCAACGAGCTAGATAAGGCCATAAGCAAACAAGAAAATGTACATCTAGAAGCTGCGCTCCTAGTGGCCGGGGACTTAAATGCAGGCAAACCTAAATCCATTTTTACCTCATGTGCAACCAGAGGAAGAAAAAAAAAAAAAAAAAAAAAAAAAAAAAAAACTCTAGACCACCTTTACTCCACACACAGATACAAAGCTCTCCCTCTCCCTCCATTTGGTATATCTGATCATAATTATATCCTCCTGATTCCTGCTTATAAACAAAAACTAAAGCAGGAAGTACCAGTGACTTGCTCAATGGTCCAATGAATCAAATGCTAAGCTACAGGACTGTTTTGCTAGCACAGACTGGAATGCGTTCTGGGATTCATCCAATGGCATTGAGGAGTACACCACCTCAGTCACCGGCTTCATCAATAAGTGCATCGACGACGTTGTCCCCACAGTGACTGTACTTACATATCCCAAACAGAAGCCATTGATTACGGGCAACATCCGCACCGAGCTAAAGGCTAGAGCTGCCGCTATCAAGGAGCGGGACACTAATCCGGACGCTTATAAGAAATCCTGCTATGCCCTCAGACGAACCATCAAACAGGCAAAGTGTCAATACAGGACTAGGATTGAATCCTACTACACCGGCTATTACGGACTACAAAGAGAGAACCAGCAGCGAGGTGCACAGTGACTCGAGCTTACACATTTCTTTAGTAAAATACTGCCATTGTCTTCGAGGCAGAGGACATGTTTGTGTAGCCCATGTATCTGATGCTGTCTGGACCAAAAGATGTCCTCCTACTATTTTTTGGGCCAGACAGCATCAGATACACAGGCTACATATAGTAAGACAGAGAGGGCCGTTTCACTCGCTCGGATGCTTTCTCCAATGAGATGTTTCAGCCACTTGTGAATTGAAGGAAAGTTGGAGGAGGTGCACAGTGCACTGTTATTTTGGATAAATGTTCAAAGGTAACCTACTTTTTGAACTGATTTGTTTGACAAATCACTAAATCCACCCCCTGCAAAAGGCCCTGTGCCTTGTGTGACTCCCCTTTACACAGCGACAAACCCGTGTTGCTCCGAATGTATCGCACCAGTTGACAAACAACAAAATCTCCATCTGGCTATCTTCACGTTTACCCTAGATCATCTGTAGAGTAAGTGCACTTACAAATGACACAAAGACAAATATGTTAGCTCTGATCAAACCAATGAGTTTCAGGCTCTGCTGAAGGCGTCTTATGCTGAAACGCAAGCCTGTCTGTTTGGTCCCATGAATAAAAACAAAGATCCTTTCGTTTTTTCTGGGAGAGTCACCTGTTGAAGTGTCCTAGGCTAAGGAAAACGTTTTTGGATAATCAAGTTCCTCACTTGAGCGACTGATTCCCCTTCTGTTCAAGCTAGGCTGAAGTGCTTTTGGGTAACGCAATAATGACAAGGAGTACAGTGTAATTTGGAGGCGAAAGAAACGCACACCTATTTAGGCGAGGTGCTGGCTAGCGGTGTAGTACACTTGAAAATGTAAAGGAGAACCGCACACTCTAGGAGCTCAGATGCAATAATTTAATAACCAACATTCGACAGATGATTGGTTATTAAATTATTGCATCTGAGCTCCTAGAGTGTGCGGCTCTCCTTTCTTTTTCAAGGAGTAGAGTGCATCATGGAAAATTAGGTGACCTTGGCTACAGCACACATTTCTATTCACTTTACACAACATGTTGTTTCTGACATTCAGATCAAATCAGATTTACCCTTTAATGATGACTGAATAGTGGGCTCAAAGTACTGTTGTAGCCACAAAAACGTATCTCTTCTTGAGATTAAAGTTGAACAAATGTAAAGTCCTTTTCCAGTCAGTATGCGCTTTGTCTACACATACAGTGCATTCGGAAAGTATTCAGACCCCTCACATTTTGTTACGTTGCAGCCTTATTCTAATATGGATTAAATCAGGGGGGGTTTCAAACTATAGCCCATAATGGCAAAGCAGAAACAGGTTTTTATAAATATAAAATAGGTTTTTAATATATGAATATAAAAAACTTAAATATGGCATTTACATAAGTAATCAGACCCTTAACTCCGTACCTTGTTGAAGCATCTTTGGCAGCGATTAAAGCTTTGAGTCTTCTTGGGTATGACGCTACAAGCTTGGCAGACCTGTATTTGGGGAGTTTCTCCCATTCTTCTTTGCAGATCCTCTCAAGCTCTGTCAGGTTGGATGGGGAGCGTCGCTGCACAGCTATTTTCAGGTCTCTCCAGAGATGTTTGATCAGGTTCAAGTCCAGGCTCTTGCTGGGCCATTCAAGGACATTCAGAGACCGTCCCGAAGCCACTCCTGCGTTCTTGTGGCTGTTTGCTTAGAGTTGTTGTCCTGTTGGAAGGTGATTCTTTGGTCCTGACAGGTTTTCATTGCTCAGTTCACGTCACGGTTCCCTCAATCCCGACTAGTCCCTGCCACTGAAAAACATCCCGACACCAAGATGCTGCCACCACCATGCTTCACCGTAGGGACGATGCCAGGTTTCCTCCAGACATCTCACTTGGCATTCAGGCCAAAGAGTTCAATCTTGGTTTCATCAGACCAGAGAATCTTGTTTCTCATGGTCTGAGAGTCCTTTAGGTGCCTTTTAGCAAATCCCAAGTGTGCTGTGCCTTTACTGAAGAGTGGTTTCCATCTGGCCACACAACAATAAAAGCCTGAGTGGTCGAGTGCTGCAGAGATGGTTGTCCTTCTGGAAAGTTCTCCTATCTCCACAGAAGAACTCTGGAGCTCTGTAAGAGTGTTCACCTCCCTGACCAAGACCCTTCTCCCCCAATTGCTCAGTTTGGCCAGGCGGCCAGCTCTAGGAAGAGTCTTGGTGGTTCCAAACTTCTTCCATTTAAGAATGATGGAGGCCACTGTGTTCTTGTTGCATACATTTTTTGTACCCTTCCCCAGATATGTGCCTCAACAAAATCCTGTCTCAGAGCTCTACGGACAATTCCTTCGACCTCAAGGCTTGGTTTTTGCTCTGACATGCACCATCAACTGTGGGACCTTATATAGACGGGTGCGTACCTTTCCAAATCATGTTCAATCAATTGAATTTACCACAGGTGGACTCCAATCAAGTTGTAGAAACATCTGAAGGATGATCAATGGAAACAGGATGCAACGGAGCTCAATTTCGAGTCTCATAGCAATAGGTCTGAATACTTTTGTAAATAAGGTTTCTGTTATTTTTATAAAAAATAACTGTTTTAGCTTTGTCATTATGGGGTGTTGTGTGTAGACTGACGAGGACAATCTTTAATTTAATACATTTTAGAATAAGGCTGTAACATAATAAAATGTGGAAAATGCAAGGGGTCTGAATACTTTCCGAATGCACTGTATGTTTTCTAAGTGGTGGCTATCCCTATACAGAGCCACACAGCCAGTCCATAATGTTCTCATATAAATCAGCTCACCTGGAGGCTAAAGAAAATAAGTGGAATCTCACTCCGGCTGAGATGAGTTGGCGACAATCACGTTTCTTCTCCTACCTGGAGTTATTGAATACAGTTTCTCAGAGAACAGAAGTCTTTGTCAGCATGAAAATGAACGCTCCCAGGCTTGGTACCAGTTACCACTCTGTCATTGGCTTTCCAAAAGCTTCCCTAAACACACTGGAAGTTGCAAATGAGCTGGTCCACACAATTACTCCATCCATATTTAACAGGCAGGGCTTTGGAAAGATTGATTTTGCAGATGCTACTTTTTGTCTATGCTATTATTTTGTTAGAGCTTAAATCGCAACTTGGCTGTTAGCTGAGTAAACATTTTGCATGAATATGTGGTTAATCCCCTATTAAATATCACTGTACAAATTGTGAAATTGATCCCCAAGAAGTAAACTCACTTGTTTTCTACAGAGAAGTGAGAATATAGTTACTTTCGCATTATGTTTTAAATTAGCCATATTTCCTCTCACACACAGATGGACAACTTCCCACGATCTTGGTGAATCCTCCCCTTTTAGACAATGACAGTCACGGTCACATCTTTGTTGTACTGCATCTCAGAGGAGAAAAGTAAATAGGCACAGTGAATAAGAAAGACCTTCAGCTCTTACCACTGTCCAGGTGGTTAGACTTGATGATTTTCTCAGAGTATTCCGATATACTGGAACATTCAATCTGGGGAAAAAACAAAACAAACATCACTTCAAACATTTTGACACCGATATCACTGATCACCAAAGAAAACTAATTAACTGAAAAATACTTCAGAATGGCACTATTGTGCGTCAGATGTGTGGATGACAAATCAAATCAACAATGGTGGAATATGCTGCTCTCTAACTCCGTCCAACAGATGAGTTCTGAGAAAGTAGTTGGCACCGGAAGTCCAGGACTTGAAGAAACGGTTTGTGATGGTAAATAGACAGCTACGAAAACTATAGATGAAAACTCCCTTGGTAATCAAATCAAATCAAATGTATTTATATAGCCCTTCGTACAACAGCTGATATCTCAAAGTGCTGTACAGAAACCCAGCCTAAAACCCCAAACAGCAAGCAATGCAGGTGTAGAAGCACGGTGGCTAGGAAAAACTCCCTAGAAATGCCAAAACCTAGGAAGAAACCTAGAGAGGAACCAGGCTATGTGGGGTGGCCAGTCCTCTTCTGGCTGTGCCGGGTGGAGATTATAACAGAACATGGCCAATATGTTCAAATGTTCATAAATGACCAGCATGGTCAAATAATAATAAGGCAGAACAGTTGAAACTGGAGCAGCAGCACAGTCAGGTGGACTGGGGACAGCAAGGAGTCATCATGTCAGGTAGTCCTGGGGCATGGTCCTAGGGCTCAGGTCCTCCGAGAGAGAGAAAGAAAGAGAGAAGGAGAGAATTAGAGAACGCACACTTAGATTCACACAGGACACCGAATAGGACAGGAGAAGTACTCCAGATATAACAAACTGACCCTAGCCCCCCCGACACATAAACTACTGCAGCATAAATACTGGAGGCTGAGACAGGAGGGGTCAGGAGACACTGTGGCCCCATCCGAGGACACCCCCGGACAGGGCCAAACAGGAAGGATATAACCACACCCACTTTGCCAAAGCACAGCCCCCACACCACTAGAGGGATATCTTCAACCACCAACTTACCATCCTGAGACAAGGCTGAGTATAGCCCACAAAGACCTCCTCCACGGCACAACCCAAGGGGGGGGGGGCGCCAACCCAGACAGGATGACCACATCAGTGAATCAACCCACTCAGGTGACGCACCCCCTCCAGGGACGGCATGAGAGAGCCCCAGTAAGCCAGTGACTCAGCCCCTGTAATAGGGTTAGAGGCAGAGAATCCCAGTGGAAAGAGGGGAACCGGCCAGGCAGAGACAGCAAGGGCGGTTCGTTGCTCCAGAGCCTTTCCGTTCACCTTCCCACTCCTGGGCCAGACTACACTCAATCATATGACCCACTGAAGAGATGAGTCTGTGGTAAGTATGGTCTGCAGCTTACAACGGGGTATTCTAACAAAGGTCAGCAAAAACTTGAGACTTCCTTCATATTATTGATCGCACACCAGCTGTTGTTAAATAGACACACCCCTCCTCCCTTCGTCTTACCAGTCTGCAGTCCGGTCTTGATGATAGATAGCAAAATCAGCGAGATGTACAGTTGAAGTCGGAAGAACACATAGGTTGGAGTCATTAAAACTTGTTTTTCAACCACTCCACAAATTTCTTGTTAACAAACTATAGTTTTGGCAAGTTGGTTAGGACATCTACTTTGTGCATGACACAAGTAATTTTTCCAACAATTGTTTACAGACAGATTATTTCACTTATAATTCACTGTATCACAAGGCCTACCTTCAAACTCAGTGCCTCTTTGCTTGACATCATGGGAAAATCAAAAGAAATCAGCCAACACCTCGTTCCTCTGTACAAACAATAGTACGCAAGTATAAACACCATGGGACCACGCAGCCGTCATACCACTCAGGAAGGAGACGCATTCTGTCTCCTAGAGATTAATGTACTTTGGTGCGAAAAGTGCAAATCAATCCCAGAACAGCAGCAAAATACCTTGTGAAGATACTAGAGGAAACAGGTACAAAAGGATCTATATCCACAGCAAAACGAGTCCTATATCGACATAACCTGAAAGGCCGCTCAGCAAGGGAGAAGACTACGGTTTGCAACTGCACATGGGGACAAAGATCGTACTTTTTGGAGAAAAGTCCTCTGGTCTGATGAAACAAAAATAGAACTGTTTGGCCATAATGACCATCGTTATGTTTGGAGGAAAAAGGGGGAGGCTTGCAAGCCGAAGAACACCATTACAACCGAGAAGCACGGGGGTGGAAAAATCATGTTGTGGAGTGTTTTGCTGCAGAAGGGACTGGTGCACTTCACAAAATAGATGGCATCATGAGGAAGGAAAATTATGTAGATATATTGAAGCAACATCTCATGACATCAGTCAGGAAGTTAAATCTTGGTCACAAATGGGTCTTCCAAATGGACAATGACCCCAAGCATACAAAGTTGTGGCAAAATGGCTTAAGGACAACAAAGTCAAGGTATTGGAGTGGCCATCACAAAGCACTGACCTCAATCCCATAGAAATTTTGTGGGCCGAACTGAAAAAGCGTGTGCGAGCAAGGAGGCCTACAAACCTGACTCAGTTACACACACTAACCCTTTGACACGTTGCTGCTACTGTCTATTATCTATCCTGTTGCCTAGTCACTTTACCCCTACCTATATGTACACTGAACAACATGTAAAGTGTTGGTCCCATGTTTCATGAGCTGAAATAAAAGATCCCAGAAATGTTCCATCAGCACAAAAAGCTTATTTCTCTCACATTTTGTGCACAAATTTGTTTACATCCCTGTTAGTGAGCATTTCTCCTTTGCCAAGATAATCCATCCACCTGACAGGTGTGATATTTCAAGAAGCTGATTAAATAGCATGATCATTACACAGGTGCACCTTGTGCTGAGGACAAAAGGCCACTCTAAAATATGCAGTTGTCACACAACACAATGCAACAGATGTTTCAAGTTGAGGGAGCGTGCAATTGGCATGCTGACTGCAGAAATAACCACCAGAGCTAGTGTCAGAAAATGTCATGTTCATTTCTCTACCATAAGCCGCCTGTTGGCATGTTGTTGAGCGGTTTGCTGATGTCAACATTGTAAGCAGAGTGCCACATGGTGGCGGTGGGGTTATGGAATGGACAGGCATAAGCTACGGACAGGACAACGAACACAATTGCATTTTAATCAATGGCAATTTGAACGCACAGAGATACCGTGACAAGATCCTGGAGGCTTGTCGTGCCATTCATCTGCCGCCATCACCTCAAGTTTCAGCATGAAAATGGACGGCCCCATGTCGCACAGCCATTGAAGAGGACTAGGACAAGAACGCACTGTATGTGACCAACAGATGCATATCTGTATTCCCAGTCATGTGAAATCCATAGATTAATTTCCTTACAAATGAACTGTAACTCAGTAAAATCTTTGAAATTGTTGCATGTTGCGTTTAGTTTTGTTGAGTATACATCATTACCTCAATTACCTAGTACCATTGCACATCGACATTACAAGTACTTCCTGTATATAGCCATGTTATTTTTACTCATTATTATTCGTTATTCACTGTATTGGTTCCTTGTGTCACTATTACAATTTAATTTAGTATCTTTACCTTTAACTCTGCATTGTTGGAAAAGGATCCATAAGCAAGCATTTCACTGGTAGTCTACACCTGTTGTTTACAAAGCATGACAAATAAAATTTGATTTAAAGTCTTCTTCAGTAGAGTTGTAGAAACAAATAATATAACAGTCTGTCCTTTCCTGTCAGAGCTGTGTTCTTCAGGTAATGTACAATTTTATTTAACCAGGCAAGTCAGTTAAGAACAAATTCTTATTTACAATGATGGCCTACACCGGCCAAACCTGGACGACACTGGGCCAATTGTGCACTGCCCTATAGGACTCCCAATCACAGCCGGTTGTGATACAGCCTGGATTTGAACCAGGATGTCTGTAGAGACACATCTAGCACTGAGATGCAGTGCCTTAGACTGCAGCGCCACTCAGGAACCCAAGTTCAGCAGGACCTGAAGAACCTCTCGCACACTTGCCTTTTCTATATATCTATTCTCTTTCTCTCTCCCTTTCACACAAACACAGAGTACAGCGAGTTAGGTGTCTGAATAAAATGTCATATTTTCACACTTTGCTCTCTGCCTGTATAAAAAAGCATCTCTCCCCCTGTCAGTGGTACTCTGCCTCCCTGTCTGGCTTTCACCATGGCCACACTGTAGGGGGCTGAGGCCCATAGTCTGGAACCCCACCAGGAGAGCCCAACAGCTCCCTATACACGTTTTTCTACAATGAAAGCACTCATCCATCAACTGTGGAGACTTCCATTGAAAGCCTTCACATTAATAAAGCAGGCCCCGGGACACAGTCATACTGATCAATATTGAACTTTAAAAGTGTCAGGATTCTGAAGGTATCGATTTTTCCTCCATGTATGCTCCACAGCCTACTATGGATGTGTATGTCTGAGGTGTACAAGGGGAATCATGCGCTACACCACCCATGTGATCTCAATCTGTAATGAACTCTGGAACAGGGCAACAGGGTGGAGCTGGCTAATGCTTGGGCCCTTTGTAAAGCCAGGGTAGAGGGACCCAGCTGAGGCCTGCCCGCTCCGTGCCTCGCTGTTCTGGGGCTGTCACCTGGGGGATGCCTGGCCCTCTACACCCCAGTGCCCATGGTCATCTGCCAGCCTGCCACCACATCTGTTCCCCAAGGCCTGACCTGCTGTATAACGGCATGTGGAGGAGAGTATGCCATTGATTTGTGTAGCCTGTGTGTGTGTGTGTGTGTGGGCACTGATTTCTCCACTTGCCCAAGACGGGGTCATATATCTACTTTCAGTGCCATTCCTGAGTGGGCACTCTCTCCCACAGAGATCTATATGCCCCTCACATCTCTCAGCTCTCACTGGGGCCAGGAGGCATTACTACCTATCACCCACAGGCAGTCACACAGCTCCTCCTACCTGGAGATAGTCTCCCATAGTCACACAGCTACCTCTTAGGAATAACTTCTACTAGGTAGGCTTTACGGCAGGCAAACATCTGCATAAGGACTGTTAAACTATTTAGTGTGAAGGACTTACAGTAGCATAGATGTCATCACTGTTGTAGTTGGGTGTGCTTTTCCTGTTAATTAAACTCCTAGACTGTGGCTTATCAGTTCAGCAATGGTGATACAGGATTTTACTCCAATTGTGTGATTTAGAGAGTCTACCACTGCTTAGGAATGATCCTCCATTTTGATACTGGGATGTCAGGTTTGATGTTCTGTATGAAAGGTCTTTGATCTGTTTTTTATAATAACATTAGATGTTCCTTTTCTCTCTGAAAGACCGTCTCTCTGACAGGGTGGTGTTCTGTATGGAAGAGTTCAGAGTTGGCCTCGAGCCCAGATCTGTTCTCTGGGGTTTGTCTCTCTGGTGGAGTCTAAGTGATGGATCTGATAACGGCATGGCCCCAGAGCTCACAGTGAGAGCATAATAAAACCAAAGACGGGAAACTGCATATAGGTTGCAGTAGAATATAGATGGGAAATCAAAACCAATAGAACAGGAAAATAGAATGACGGATGGAACGATATAGTTGCAACTTGCAGGCAGTGAGAAGTTAGTGTTGCACAGCCTCGGTACTGGCAGAACATTTGTCCAAATTCACACACACACACAAAGACAGTCTGGGGAGAGCGAGCAGATTGTCAGGCTAGGTTTCACAGCATTTCCTGATGCTGTCGGTCGCAATGGTTCTGACTGATAGCATTCTAGTTTGAGACCGGACAGGGCGCATGGAGGGAGAAAGCTTTTCTTACCCCATACACGTGCTTGGCTCCCGCCTTGGCTGCAAACATGGACAGGATACCAGTCCCACTGCCCACATCAAGGACGATCTTGTCTTTAAAAGCGTGCTTGTTGTGGTACATGGAGTTTCTGTAGGTCAGCGTCCTCACTTCGTCCTTCAGCATCTCCTGCTCAGTGAAAAATGATTGATGTCAGGGTGGGAGATGTCCAAATCTAGATTAGTGTAGTATGGATAAAAATCATAATTTCACAGTCTATGTAGATATTAATCTGCAGTAATCCTACCCTTCCATTTCAGACACACTGGTACACAGTGAAAAACAATGCGTTACTGCATATCCCTCTTAAGTAATTTCAGCCATTCTCTCTCTGACAGAAACATTTACAGAGCAGAAATGATTAAAACCCATCTGACTTACATTCTAAAAATGTCACAGAATAAACCTCATCTCACAGGTCTAACTTGAAAGATGCTCTGCACCCTTCTGACATCTTCCCCCCTTACTCTCTGAAACACAGTACATCTCTGGGGACGAGATGCACTACTGTGATATGTTCTAAAGTGGGCCAGTCTATTGTGACACAAACTTTACATAGTCATGTAAAGACACAGTAGGTAAGAAGTGGGCCTGTATTTACATGGTATCGCAAAGTAGGAATAATAATCATCATAATCATAATATAGAGTAGGAAGGCTCATCTAAACTCAAGCACCCCCCCCCCCCCCCCCCCCCCGTCTAATCTTTTGCTGATCATAGATCAGCACTACCACTTTGAGATGCTTGATACATTACATACAGCCACAGGGCAGCCCTACCTCATGGATGCCAAAGTGGGCGTAGGAGTCAAAGTAGTAGTCCCTGGAGGTCATCTCCTCAGGGTTGAGGAACTTGGCCATCTTCCCCCGGCCAGGGCAGCTGGGCAGGGAGGCAGCGTGGGGCGTATGGGGCGGCTGTGGGACATGGTGGATGGAGGGCACAGGCTTGGGCAGCGAGGTTGGCTGCACGCGCTGAGACTGGATGATGCGGATTGGCTGTGGCTGCTGCTAAGGGTTGGAGAGAAAGGTAATACACAATAAAGACTTCATGATGTGGGGGCAGATAAGTCAAGTCTTCCATAGAGAAACAGTGGGTGAAGGGCATACTGAATGATGATAAAACTCAAAAACCCAATGCATTGACTCTGGAGAACATAACACTATTTGCATTCACCTCACAATCTGCGGAAAGCTTAGATCGTGCAGACATTTATATTATTTGCTATTTTCATCTCTCAGCTGCCATTAGCTTTCCCATGGTGCCCCAGAGGTGAGTTCACAGAGCCTATTCTCCTAGACAACGATAACAGTATTGACCAGAGAGAGGTCTGTACGAAAAAGTACGGAAATGTATGCTCTCACTACTTACTGTAAGTCACTCTGGGTGAGAGCGTCTGCTAAATGACTAAAATGTAAATGTTACATTTCTGTCTGTATATCTGTCTGTCTGAGGAAAGCAGAAGATACATAATTCTACACAGGTGTGCCTGTAAAACTCTGATAGTCACCTGCAATGAATGCTGGGAGAGCAGAGAAAAGCCTGTCTGATCAGCCCGTAGCTCAGCAGGAGAAAAATGATCCAAAATGATCCCTTCTGGACATATTATCAGAGGACAGAGGGGGGAAAAAATCTAATGTGAGCATTCAACTCAATCCATTTGTTCTATTCCTCGGTGCACATACATCTTAAGATTTAGACTTCACTCTCATGGCTGTCAGTGATATTGATCTGGTCTTGTTAAAAACAATAAGTGCTTCTCCTCTGTCTTGTGCTTTCAGCAGCCAATCTGACTGTGCAGCTTTGTCTTTGTCCTTGTTTTCTTTCGTAATGGGGATGGTCTAGCAGCAGGGGACTGAGCGGTCATCTATATGGGTACTGCAGTAATCTTTTTTTCACCACAATTTTTTATTCCTCAACTTTTACTCTCAAGCAGAAAATAGTACAATTGCCATGTCAAGCATGTAAAGAAAACCAGCCTTTAGCCGCTGCCAGTGAATTGCCAAGCTGAGATCCACTGGTATTATCTATTTACTGATGTTCCATCGGGAAATGACACACAATGAGTGCAATTCACGTCATGTGAAATATGACAGCGCATCCCAAAACAGCAGGGAATATTTTACTCAGGAACATCCACACAAATAGAAGAAAACTCCACTACTTTCTATCTGCTAAAGTTCAGTGAGTTGTATTGTCCTGCAATGGACCTCAGACTCTCTGAATGAATGTTAATTGGAGACATTAATTAAATAAATGCTGAGATCCTTCCCTAAATCTGTTAAGTTGCTGTGCTCAACATCAGATGCCTGAGGAGAATGTTCCAGGGTGTATAGAATGACAGAGAAAAAGGTAATTCCACTAAGCACAGACACTCAGAATGCAAGAGCGGAATGATGGGTCCTTTGTGTGCAAGGGGAACGTGCAATCTGATGTTTTTTAACCCTCAAGTGACCTCTTCAGTCCTTGGTGTTTGGAGAACAACCACAGTAGACAAATAAATCAGAATTCTGTACAGTACAAATGAAAAACAAGCTGAAACAGAAATAGGTGCATGGCAGATTATGCTGCTCTTCATCAGAATAGACATGACAAACTCCCCATAAATTAATGACTGATATTGACCATGGTTCACTAAGAGCAATTCGTGCATGAAGGCATCATTGCTCTCAGGGCTAGTCTACCGCATTTGGGGCCACGGGGCACTAGCTTCTAACACATTTTGTGGGAAGAATTTGCAGTTTTATAATGCTATTCTACACATTCTGTCATGAGACTGACAGCAAATATTGCAGTTTTAAAGCTAAATTCCTGCAATTCTACACTTTCTGCCATGGGTCAGAGAGAAAATTGTGCTGTTTTATAGCTCATCTCAAGCTATTGTTTACATTTTGCCATGAGGCTGAGGGAAAATGTTACAGTTTTAAAGATAATTTCCTCCTATTTTGCCATGAAGTACAGATCATTTTAAAGTGTTAAAGCCCATTTACTGCAATTGTACACATTTTGCTATCACATGCTATCTGTGGGGTCGGGGGTCCCGGGTCCCGGGTCCCGGTTCGCGTGCCCTGTGTGCCCGTTCTGTATTCTGGCCCTGGTCAGGGGAGTCTATCACTTTCAGAAGTCAAGAAAACCACTGTGGATCTGGGCTCCTGCCACCACGGCACTCAAACACTTCACATCCAACTAGGCTCATTCCATTACTTCAGGGGAGGGCTACACTGCCCTCAGATAATGGTCTTAGTCCGCTTACTACACTCTACCTTAGTAATGAGAATCGACAGGATGAGGGGTTTGACAATGTTTTTCCCCTGTATTATCCGAGTCTGAAAGAACTTTGTGGATGAATAATTTACAGAAGACCTTTTGAAAAACAGAGTGCCAGTCTGCCTCTTATATGTAAGTGTATGTGCCAACATGTCAGCAGAGAGAAGTAGTTTTTGAATAATTGGAAGCAGCAGCATCCAATGCTATCTGGGATTCTTGGGACATCCCTACGGTTGAACATTTTTGGGAAACTTTCTGTGGAAATCAACAGGAATATATGGGAATTAACGGGAACATATGGGAATTAACGAAAATATATGCAAATTAAGATTAATACCATTTAAATGTAGATGTTTTTCGCATTGGATATACAGTGCATTGCGAAAGTATTCGGCCCCCTTGACCTTTTGCCACATTTCAGGCTTCAAACATAAAGATATAAAACTGTATTTTTTTGTGAAGAATCAACAACAAGTGGGACACAATCATGAAGTGGAACGACATTTATTGGATATTTCTACTTTTTTAACAAATCAAAAACTGAAAAATTGGTCGTGCAAAATTATTCAGCCCCTTTACTTTCAGTGCAGCAAACTCTCTCCAGAAGTTCAGTGAGGATCTCTGAATGATCCAATGTTGACCTAAATGACTAATGATGATAAATACAATCCACCTGTGTGTAATCAAGTCTCTGTATAAATGCACCTGCACTGTGATAGTCTCAGAGGTCCGTTAAAAGCGCAGAGAGCATCATGAAGAACAAGGAACACACCAGGCAGGGCCGAGATACTGTTGTGAAGAAGTTTAAAGCCGGATTTGGATACAAAAAGATTTCCCAACCTTTAAACATCCCAAGGAGCACTGTGCAAGCGATAATATTAAAATGGAAGGAGTATCAGACCACTGCAAATCTACCAAGACCTGGCCGTCCCTCTAAACTTTCAGCTCATACAAGGAGAAGACTGATCAGAGATGCAGCCAAGAGGCCCATGATCACTCTGGATGAACTGCAGAGATCTACAGCTGAGGTGGGAGACTCTGTCCATAGGACAACAATCAGTCGTATATTGCACAAATCTGGCCTTTATGGAAGAGTGGCAAGAAGAAAGCCATTTCTTAAAGATATCCATAAAAAGTGTTGTTTAAAGTTTGCCACAAGCCACCTGGGAGACACACCAAACATGTGGAAGAAGGTGCTCTGGTCAGATTAAACCAAAATTGAACTTTTTGGCAACAATGCAAGACGTTATGTTTGGCGTAAAAGCAACACAGCTCATCACCCTGAACACACCATCCCCACTGTCAAACATGGTGGTGGCAGCATCATGTTTTGGGCCTGCTTTTCTTCAGCAGGGACAGGGAAGATGGTTAAAATTGATGGGAAGATGGATGGAGCCAAATACAGGACCATTCTGGAAGAAAACCTGATGGAGTCTGCAAAAGACCTGAGACTGGGACGGAGATTTGTCTTCCATCAAGACAATGATCCAAAACATAAAGCAAAATCTACAATGGAATGGTTCAAAAATAAACATATCCAGGTGTTAGAATGGCCAAGTCAAAGTCCAGACCTGAATCCAATCGAGAATCTGTGGAAAGAACTGAAAACTGCTGTTCACAAATGCTCTCCATCCAACCTCACTGAGCTCGAGCTGTTTTGCAAAGAGGAATGGGAAAAAATGTCAGTCTCTCGATGTGCAAAACTGATAGAGACATACCCCAAGCGACTTACAGCTGTAATCGCAGCAAAAGGTGGCGCTACAAAGTATTAAATTAAGGGGCTGAATAATTTTGCACGCCCAATTTTTCAGTTTTTGATTTGTTAAAAAAGTTTGAAATATCCAATAAATGTCGTGTCCCACTTGTTGTTGATTCTTCACAAACAAATACAGTTTTATATCTTTATGTTTGAAGCCTGAAATGTGGCAAAAGGTCGCAAATTTCAAGGGGGCCGAATACTTTCGCAATGCACTGTATTTACCATATTATATGGAGACAGAAACATAAACCTTTGACCTTATCATAAGTATGACAATTGCAAATGATTAAATAAAAAAATAAAATGTTACTTACGAATTGAACTTTAATTAAATGAGTCTTCACATGGGATGATTTCACTGAACAACAAAAGAAAGAATATTGAATGATCCCCAATGATCCATCGCATCTCCCAAAAACATTTTCTACATACATCAGTAAAATCATAGTCTAGAAACTAAAGCTTTCGTTGTCTTCCTCTCAGGCTCCCATGTCTTCTCCCTGGACCTCCTCAACGTCCACCTCTTGAACATCAGACTCTGAGGCCTATTCTTCACTGTCACTTTCCAACCTTATTGAGGATGGCTTGTTGTCAGGCTCAAAAAGCCTCAAATTTGCTCAGATGGCCACCAATTTTTCAACCCTTGTATTGGTCAGCCTGTTGCGTGCCTTGATGTGTGTGTCCCCAAACAAGGACCAGTTGCGCTCTGAGGCGGCTGATGTTGGTGGGATTTGGAGGATGGAGGCAACAGGGGAAAGAGCCTCAGATCCACAAAGTTCCTTCCACCAGGTGGCTGATGAGATATGTTGCTTGGAAGTGTACTTCGCCAGACTGCCAAGAACCTTGCCCTCATCCAGGCCAAGGTGGCGAGACACAGTAGTGATAACACCACAGGCCTTGTTGATCTCTGCACCACACAGGATGCTCTTGCCTGTATACTTGGGGTTCACCATGTACGCTGCGGCGTGTATGGGCTTCAGGCAGAAGTCTTCTGGCTTTTTTATGTATTTCAGAACTGCAGTTTCCTCTGCTTGGAGCAACAGTGAAGTGGGCAGGGCAGTACGGATTTCTTCTCTTACATCTACAAGCAGAGTCTGACCATCAGACAGGATGGCATTGTCTCCCTCAATCCGTGCAATGGCTACTGCCATAGGTTTCAGGAGTTTCAGACTGCTTACCACTCTTTCCCAAAATACATCATCCAGGAGGATCCTCTTGATGGGGCAGTCCATATCGGCAGACTGTGATACGGTCATTTCTTGGAGAGACTCCTTCCCCTCCAGGAGACTGTCAAACATGATAACACCACCCCAACGGGTGTTGGACAGCTTCAATGTGATGCTCTTATTCTTCTCTCTTTGCTTGGTGCTGCTGTAACTTGATGAACCTTCACATACCTAACCATTCCTTGGCTCTCGTAGAGTGTATCCATTGTTTTCAGTGCCATGATGTCCTTGAGGAGCAGATTCAATGCATGAGCAGCACAGTCATATGGGTGTGATGTGAGGGTAGACCAAGCAGCCTTCATGTTCGCAACATTGTCTGTCACCAGTGCAAATACCTTCTGTGGTCCAAGGTCATTGATGACTTCCTTCAGCTCATCTGCAATGTAGAGACCAGCGTGTCTGTTGTCCCTTGTGTCTGTGCTCTTGTAGAATACTGGTTGAGGGGTGGAGATTATGTAGTTAATTATTCCTTGGCCATGAACATTCGACCACCCATCAGAGATGATTGCAATACAGTCTGCTTTCTCTATTATTTGCTTGACCTTCACTTGAACTCTGCTGACCTCCGCATCCAGCAAATTAGTAGATAAAGCATGTCTGGTTGGAGGGGTGTATGCTAGGCGAAGAACATTCAGAAATCTCTTCCAATACACATTGCCTGTGAGCATCAGAGGTGAACCAGAATACACAGCTCGAGCAAGACATTCATCAGCATTTCTCTGACTACGTTCCACGATTGAGTCAAAAAACTTCTGATTCCAGGAGGACCATGAGCTGTTGCTATCAATAAGGTGTCTGATTAATCATTTTCACCTTGAGTAGAAGTAGAGGGACTTTTGTCAGAGGTTGCTTGTTGTGAGCGCTGAGGGAACTTCATGCACTTGGCCAAATGATTCTGCATCTTTGTTGCATTCTTCACAAATGATTTGGCACAGTATTTGCAAATGTACAATGCTTTCCATCTACATTAGTTGCAGTGAAATGTCTCCACACATCAGGTTGTGCCCATGGCATTTTCCTATAAAGATTAGAAAAAAATGAGTAAAAAAATAAATACAATTCCATGTACAGATAAATAGTTAAGCAGTCAGATTAAACAACTCCTTTGTAAGATACATGTTTTAAAATGAAACATGTATGGAAACAGGTGAATTAACACTCCTCAGTTAGCAGACTCAAGCAAGCTAAAACCCACATTGTAGCAAAAAAACTAACTAGCAGAACTTCCTAACAAGTTAGAAATGATTTAAACACACTTTGCTGTAGGCTACTACTTACTAGTTAACAAAAAAAATCATGCATGTCACATAAAATATATTCACCCCATCCAGTATTGTAATCAAAACTTACCAGAAAGCATGTAGTCCTTGGCTCAGACAGTTTAGTAGTGTGGGCTCAATAGCATCTCATTAGTGTGCAAGATCTTGAGAATCAGCTGTACATGTGATGGAAGAGTGCAATGCACATGTGATGGAAGAATGCACTGTGCACGCAGAGGGTTGCAATTCCATTGAATTGGGGATAGTTTAACAAAAATATGCCACAAGACCTAGAATTGTCTTGTGTATCCCACAAAAAAAGGTTCACTGTTATAAGCTAACTTTTTTGATGAATTTAAGCAAAATTCCCTAAATTCCCGGGCTTAACTTCCATGGAAAATGTCCAGAAAATGTTCAACCCTTTGTTAACTCTTGATATCCCTAAATATCCCTAAACCCTGCCCCAGTAGTGGAAAAGTACCTAATTGTCATACTTGAGTAAAAGTAAAGATTCCTTAATAGAAAATGACTCAAGTAAAAGTCACCCAGTAAAATACTACTCGAGTAAAAGTCTAAAAGTATTTGGTTTGAAAAAAGTAAATGTAATTGATAAAATATACTTAAGTATCAAAAGTAAAAGTATAAATGCTCTAAAGTTCCTTATATTAAGCTAATATTTTTAATTCAGAGATAGCTAGGGGCACACTCCAACACTCAGAAATAATTTACAAACGAAGCATTTTGCATTTTGTGAGTCCGTCAGATCACAGGCAGTAATCCGGGATGACCAGGGATGTTCTCTTGATTAGTGAGTGAATTTGACAATTTTCCTGTCCTGCTAAGCATTAAAAATGTAAGGAGTACTTCTGGGTGTCAGGGAAAATGTATGGAGTAAAAAGCACATTTTATTTAGGAATGTAGTGAAGTAAAAGTAGTCAAAAATATAAATAGTTAAGTACAAATACCACAAAAAACGACTTAAGTAGTACTTTAAAGTTTTTTTACACCACTGCCCTTAACCATTTTAAATTTCAACTTCATGGGGGCTAGGATGTTCCTGAATAGCATGGACCCTGCTCATACTTCTAAAGTGAAACTGATTTCTAGGCTGTCATATTATGCTGAGCAGATTATTTTATGCTATGCATACAAATATGAGTTATGGACTTCCCAATACCCTATCCAACATTTAATAGAAATATATGCATTTTCCAAACACACTCAGCTAGCTACTGGTGATAAACACACATTACTGATTAAACTAAGGGACCTCTCACTCGTCTGAACGGGATTTTGGCCAGTCAGATTCCTGCTCAAATCTGTTTAAACACTCGCCTAACAATCTAACAACAAACTAAAAACATATGTTGGATATAACACTCGTTTTTAGTCGACAATTCGGCGCATGGTCCAGCAATGCAGCTACAGGACAAGGGAAGACGCACGAGCTCAAATCTTCGCGCCCTAAATCACATCGCTCTGAATCTTTACCTGTGACGGAGTGCGACATTTCTCAGAATAAGAGACAAACAAATAGTTGGTGGCAGACACACGAGTAGGCTATCATTATGATAGCTAGGCTACCATGAAACAGGGTGTCACAAAACTCAATGTATGCTCAGAGAACAATTTGAAGTCACTATTTTATGCTTTGATTAAAAGTATATGCCATGAGTGGAGCGTGCCACCGTCACCGAAGGGCATTTGGTGCACAAGAGTGGACCCGATGAGTACTAGAAAATACATCTCAGAGGTACCAGCCTACTCTGGATGGGTTTTGCATCCTCGAAATGATAATCAAACCTGACAGCTCATTGCACTAGCCTATTCATCACTCATATATTTAGTGTAGCCTACATTAATTTATCGTAACTTGCACACCTACCTCAGTGCTCTCGGACTCCGCCATTTTTCTCCTGAGGAGCATACAGCGGGAGGAGTGTTTCATTCCCATAAGAGCCACAGAGATGGTGTCTCGATATGGATAAAAATAGGATGAAATTGCATATATTTAAGGATTTAGTCGGAGTTCTGTTTGTCAAAAATGTTCCACATCATGACATTTTACAAAATGGCTCTTACAATTCAAAGATGAAAAGAGTACATAAAGTCCCACAAGAATAGCAACCCGTTTTAGCAGATAAACGTGTTCTGGAATCCAGAGTGCAAAAGTTACCTATCTCACATGTGCTTTCTAGGAGAGCATAAAGCAACCACTCTTCACTTTGCAACCTTTGGGCAAAAGGAATCCATTAAACGGCATTCCATATTCTCCAGCGGTGTACGCTGCTCCAGAGCAGGTGCGACGCACACTAGCAGAAATGTTCCCATCACATTTATGAACACAATTGGTTTCTAAAAATATAATCCAACGTCCCTATTGCTGTGATGTCTTGATCAGGCCTCATAGATGTTCATGTCAGCTCATTTTCCACGAAACTATTGCAAGCATTGCCTATTGCCTATTTAACTAAGCCTATTAATAGCGCAGTAACTTGTCCTCTAATGAGCCCATTTCAGCGCAGGCAGCTCCAAAACGTAGAAGAGCTCACGCTTTGCTTGATCTAATTGCCACTTTGTCGAATTGCAAAGCAGCTTATTATATAAAGTTCAACTTTACTCTGGTTGAATGCGATGATAAGGCAGGAAGCAAGTCTTGATGCTTGGAAGACATGGCACCACCACCTCACCGTGCGCGTGTGACATCAGTCCATTCTGCTTGATTGTCCACCTATTCCTATATTCAGTGAGACGATATAGGAATAGGGGTCTAGTCAGTGAATTTATGCTGCTCCAAAGCCGCGGGAAGAGAACCCCCTGAAAAATTTGAATATCTATATTTTTTTATAAAATATATTTACAAAAATATTAATACATTTTTCTTAAATCACAAAAGTAGTGCAGTGGTTCTTTAATATTCCTGTATTAGCAGAAAAAATATTTGTAAATATTTTCAAATTGCCATCGATAAAATGCAATTGTGTTCGTTGTCCTTAGTTTATGCCTGCCCATACCATAATCCCACTGCCACATTGGGCATTCTGTTCACAACATTGACATAAGCAAACTGCTCGCCCACATGACACCATATACACTGTCTGCCATCTGCCCAGTACAGTTGAAACCGGGATTCATCCATGAAGAGCACACTTCTCCAGCGTGCCAGTGGCCATCAAAGGTAAGCATTTGTCAACTGAAGTCGGTGACTACGCCGACTGCAGTCAGGTCAAGACCCTGAAGATAATGACAAGCACGCAGATGAGCTTCCCTGAGAAGGTTTCTGACACTTTGTGCAGAAATTCTTTGGTTGTCCAATCCCACAGTTTTATTAGCTGTCCGGGTGGCTGGTCTCAGACAATCCCGCAGGTGAAGAAGCCGACTGTGAAGGTCCTGGACTGGCGAGGTTACACGTGGTCTGCGGTTGTGAGGCCAGTTAGACGTACTGCCAAATTCTCTAAAAGAACATTGGTAGAAAAATGAACATTCAATTCTCTGGCAACAGCTCTGGTGGACATTCCTGCAGTCAGCATTCCAATTGCATGCTCCCTCAAAACTTGAGACATATGTGGCATTGTGTTGTGTTGACAAAACGGCACATTTTAGTGTCCTTTTAATGTCCCCAGCACAAGGTGCACCTGTGTAATGATCATGCTGTTTAATCAGCTTCTTGATATGCCACATGTATGGATTATCTTGACAAAGGAGAAATCCTCACTAACAGAGATGTTAACAAATTTGTGCACTATATTTGAGAGAAATAAGCTTTTTGTGGGTTTGGAACATTTTTTATTTCAGCTCATGAATCATGGGACCAACACTTTACACATTGAGTTAATATTTTTGTTCAATGTAAATACAAGGTACTGTTGTTGGGCTAAGTAAGGGATGACATAGAGCTTGCCATCTAATTTTATTTAGCTACCGGTACTTATCTATTCTATTTCTTTGCATGTAGCCTATATATTGTTGTGCTGCTGAGTGCAATTTGACTGAGTGAAAGCTGTGTTTATCATCAGGCAATACCTACTTCCTCTGCCACCCACACCACTCATTGCATTATTCACGGCAGAGGGCAAGCACTCACCAGACACACTGCTCAGCAGCTCCAGTGAAGCCCATGCTATACAGTACATCCCATCCACTCTCCACAGCCCCTGCACATCATGCATGGAGCTGAGAAATTGCGTACCAAAGCCTGCACAAACACCATGACTCCCAGATACTGTAAACAACGCATACACGCATGCAAAAAAACACACACACACGCATGCAAGCACACATGCACAAGCACATACACACACACTTGAGGCCCTTGACAAATGTTTGGCTATGGAACAGATTGGAGGGGACAGATTGTGTTTGAATGGTGACCAGCCCTTTGGCTTAAGTCTTAGAATTATCACTTTAAGTGTTATTGCTCCTCAGATCAGATGTTATGCAGTGTCTTGTCTCGATCTGTCTCTTTATTTCTGTCTGAACATAGTGCTTAGCAGAGGACGGGCAGTCTCATTGTGTCAGCTATCAGCTATCACTGTTCTCCCCATAAGAGTCTCTGTTAAAAGTGATGCACTGAAATTGCTTCAATTTCCTCTTCAGCTTTCTGCTGATCTATATACCGCCTTTTCATCAGCAAACGACTGCTACCGAAAATGTCCTATCATCTCTTGTCTAACAATAGAGCAACGTAACAAGGAATGACAATAGCAAAATACAATGAGTTACAACGATTAGCCTCTTTTTAACTGATGCTGCTCAGAGCTATCAATTGACTGCTGTTATCTCTCAGTTACCTCTCTCTGCATGATGTTCTGATTGGAGGAGTTTTCCCTCCCATTTAACAGGTGAACTTTTTAACTGGTCTGGTAGAATTTAGAGCACCTCCACATAAAATGCCCTATAGATATTTCCAAAATATTCAAAATGTGCATTTTAGTCCCAGAACATTGCTCTCTCACAGGAGGGAGTGGGAATACAAGTATAGAGAGTACAGCAGGATGATATTTCTGTCGGTGGTTTGAATAATGTGAGCAGTGCATCTCACCTCTCCAAGAACTAATATAGATCCTATTACATTCTAATTCCTTATTATATGCAAGAACTGATATGTGTTGAGAATTCTGATTCATTCGGGGACAAAATGGCTTCAGTGCATCACCATGTTGCAGTAGTAGGTGGTGGATAAGGTGAAAATGTAATGCTTCTCACAATGTCATGCTCACTAACATCTTGTGCAAAGCTCAATGCTCGCAATCAACAATTATTATTTTCAGAATGATCTAGACAAAACCAGTTGGTGTACAATCATTGATTGCCCCTTACATACCTTGTGTATGCAAACAGGTAGGTGCATGCCTACAGTATAGCATGACATCTATGGACTTTGAGTGAACAAATATTGAAAAGAGGATGAAAATATAATCCTCCCCCTCTCAGAACTTGCTCTTTTTCTTTTTTTCTCTCCCACTCTTTCTCTCTCTCTGTCGCTCTTTACCTGCTCCTGTCTTCCCCTGTTTGGCTGGCTTTGTCTACTCTGTTTGAACAGAGGGAATTGTGAGCGAGTTCATTCCAGCACCCCGCAGAGAGAGAACTGAGCTCAGTGAACTAACTTACACAGTACTTCTTTGGTCTGGCTTCAAGGCTATACATTTTTTATGTCTGATACGTAATCTAATTTGTAGTTTGCTTGATAAGTTATTTTGATAAAATGCTCTGATCTTAACAAGGAGTTGATCATAGAGTTTGTGTATAGTTCGATTTGTAACTTTTTCACACATGCTTTACAGTTGTCTCAGTCTGCAGGGATTTGAGGTGAATATGCCATAGCATAGATATCCCACACCCAATGCACTTTCTTCTATCAACACTGAACAAAAATATAAACGCAATATGCAACAATTTCAAAGATTTTACTGAGTTACATATAAGGAAATCAGTCAACTGAAATCAATTCATTAGGCCCTAATCTATGGGTTTCAAATGACTGGAAATACAGATGTGTGGGTCACAGATACCTTTAAAAAAGGGGTGTGGATCAGAAAACCAGTCAGTATCTGGTGTGATCACTATTTACCTCATGCAGCGTGAAACATCCCGTCGCGTAGAGTTGATCAGGCTGTTGATTGTGACCTGTGGAATGTTGTCCCACTCCTCTTAAATGGCTGTGCGAAGTTGCTGGATATTTGCGGGAACTGGAACACGCTGTCATACACGTCGATCCAAAGCCTCCCTAACATGCTCAATGGGTGACATGTCTGGTGAGTATGCAGGCCATGGAAGAACTGGGACATTTTCAGGTTCCAGGAATTGTGTACAGATCCTTGCAACATGGGGCTATGCATTATCATGCTGAAACATGAGGAGAAGGCAGCGGATGAATGGCACAACAATGGACCCCACGATCTCGTCACGGTATCTCTGGGCATTCAAATTGCCATCGATAAAATGCAATTGTGTTTGTTTTACATAGCTAATGCCTGCCCATACCATAACCCCACCACCACCATGGGGCACTCTATTCACAATGTTGACATCGCAAACCACTCACCCACACAGCGCCATACACGCTGTCTGCCTTCTGCCCGGTACAGTTGAAACTGGGATTCATCTGTGAAGAGCACACTTCTCCAGTATGCCATTGGCCATCGATGGTGAGCATTTGCCCACTGAAGTCGGTTATGACGCCGAACTGCAGTCAGGTCAAGACCCTGGTGAGGACGATGAGTACGTGGATGAGCTTACCTGAGACGGTTTGTGCAGAAATTCTTTGGTTGTGCAAACCCACAGTTTCATCAGCTGTCCGGGATACGCACACAAAGCTTATTTCTCTCAAATTTTGTGAGCAAATTTGTTAACATTCCTGAGGAGTATTTCTGTCTGTAATAAAGCCCTTTTGTGGGGAAAAACTAATTCTTATTGGCTGAGCCTGGCACCCCAGTGGGTGGGCCCATGCCCTCCCTGCCCAACCATGGCTGCACCCCTGCTCAGTCATGTGAAATCCATAGCTTAGGGCCTAACTTATTTATTTAAATCGACTGATTTCCTTATATGAACTGTAACCCAGTAAAATCTTAGAAATTGTTGCATGTTACGCTTATATTTTTTGCACTACATTTACATTACTATTTAGCCATTCAGCAGACGTTCTCATTCAGAGCGACCCACAGCTATTGCATTCATCTTAAAGTAGCCAGGCGAGACAACCACATATTACAGTTGTACCCCATCCACGTATCACATACATCATACAATACATAATGCATAAACATTTCTTTGTCTATCTTCATAGTCTCCATCGTTGTCACGGCCGTTAAAAGAAGAGGACCAAGGTGCAGCGTGTTGAGCGTACATATTATTTTATTTCAAAAAGACGCCGAACAAAACAACAAACACTACAAAACAAACCGTGAAGCTAAAGGCTATGCGCCATAAACAAAGTCACGATAGACAGATAGATAGCTGTCCCTGATTGAGAACCCTACCCGGCCAAAACAGAAATACAAATAATAGAATATAGAATACCCACCCCACCTCACACCCTGACCAAACCAAAATAGAGACATAAACAGCATCTCTAAGGTCAGGGCGTGACAGTACCCCCCTCCAAAGGTGCGGACTCCGGCCACAAAACCTAAACCTATAGGGGAGGGTCTGGGTGGGCATCTATCCGCGGTGGCGGCTCAGGTGCGGGACGCTGACCCCGCTCCACCACTGGCTCACCCCACTTTGGTGGCACCTCTGGTGCAGGGACCATTGTCGCCAACCCCGGACTGGGGACCCTCATCGCCGACCCCGGACTGGGGACCCTCGTCGCCGGCCCCGGACTGGGCACCCTCGTTGCGGGCCCCGGACTGGGCACCCTCGTTGCGGGCCCCGGACTGGGCACCCTCGCTGCGGGCCCCGGACTGGGCACCCTCGCTGCGGAACCCCGGACTGGGCACCCTCGCTGCGGGCCCTGGACTGGAGGCCGTCGTTGGAGGCTTCGTGCCATGAATCCTCACTGGAGGCTTCGTGCCATGAATCCTCACTGGAGGCTTCGTGCCATGAATCCTCACTGGAGGCTTCGTGCCATGAATCCTCACTGGAGGCTTCGTGCCATGGATCATCACTGGAGACTTCTTGCCATGGATCACCACTGGAGGCTTCGTGCCATGGATCACCACTGGAGGCTTCGTGCCATGAATCATCACTGGAGGCTTCTTGCCATGGATCATCACTGGAGGCTTCTTGCCATGGATCATCACTGGAGGCTTCGTGCCATGGATCATCAATGGAGGCTTCGTGCCATGGATCATCACTTGATGCTTCGGACCATGGATCATCACTGGAGGCTTCGGACCATGGATCATCACTGGAGGCTTCTTGCCATGGATCACTGGAGTAGAGGGACACACAGGAGGCCTGGCTCTGGGAGCAGGCACAGGACTCACCAGGCTGGGGAGACATACAGGAGGCTTAGTTCTTGGCAGAGGCACTGGAAACACAGGGCCGTGGAGGTGCACT
Organism: Oncorhynchus clarkii lewisi; assembly: GCF_045791955.1. Classification (NCBI taxonomy): domain Eukaryota; kingdom Metazoa; phylum Chordata; class Actinopteri; order Salmoniformes; family Salmonidae; genus Oncorhynchus; species Oncorhynchus clarkii. The sequence continues at coordinate 77,901,321 of NC_092148.1, read as the reverse complement.
GGTGGCCTCGAGCACAGAGCTGGCACAACCCGTTCTGACTGGATGCCCACTTCCACCCGGCAAATGCGGGACGCTGGCACAGAGCACACCATCCTGTGAATGCTCACTCGAGACACTGTGCGCATCACCCCATAGCACGGTGCTTGACCAGTCACATGCTCGCCACGGTAAGCACGGGGAGTTGGCTCAGGTCTGAATTCTGACTCTGCCACACTCCCCATGCCCCCCCCCCAAAAAAACATTTGGGGAGTGGCCTCCCGGTCTTTAGTGCCAGCCGTGACCCCTGTGTAAACCTGGGCCCTCTTTCTCGCTGCCTCCAACTTCCTCTCTGCTTCCAGCTGCTCCCACAGCAGGCGATCCTTTCCCGCCAGGATCTCCTCCCATGTACAGGATCCTTTGCCATTTAGGATGTCCTCCCATGTCCAGTCCTCCTGAACACGCTGCTCCTACTTACCACGCTGCTTGGTCCGTTTGTGGTGGGAGGTTCTGTCACGGCCGTTAAAAGAAGAGGACCAAGGTGCAGCGTGATGAGCGTACATATTATTTTATTTTGAAAAGACGCCGAACAAAACAATAAACACTACAAAACAAACCGTCAAACTAAAGGCTATGCACCATAAACAAAGTCAACTTCCCACAAAGACAGGTGGAAAAGGGCTCCCTAAGTATGGTTCTCAATCAGAGACAACGATAGACAGCTGTGGAGGCTTCTTGCCATGGATCATCACTGGAGGCTTCTTGCCATGGATCATCACTGGAGGCTTCGTGCCATGGATCATCAATGGAGGCTTCGTGCCATGGATCATCACTTGATGCTTCGGACCATGGATCATCACTGGAGGCTTCGGACCATGGATCATCACTGGAGGCTTCTTGCCATGGATCACTGGAGTAGAGGGACACACAGGAGGCCTGGCTCTGGGAGCAGGCACAGGACTCACCAGGCTGGGGAGACATACAGGAGGCTTAGTTCTTGGCAGAGGCACTGGAAACACAGGGCCGTGGAGGTGCACTGGTGGCCTCGAGCACAGAGCTGGCACAACCCGTTCTGACTGGATGCCCACTTCCACCCGGCAAATGCGGGACGCTGGCACAGAGCACACCATCCTGTGAATGCTCACTCGAGACACTGTGCGCATCACCCCATAGCACGGTGCTTGACCAGTCACATGCTCGCCACGGTAAGCACGGGGAGTTGGCTCAGGTCTGAATTCTGACTCTGCCACACTCCCCATGCCCCCCCCCCCCCCCCAAAAAAAACATTTGGGGAGTGGCCTCCCGGTCTTTAGTGCCAGCCGTGACCCCTGTGTAAACCTGGGCCCTCTTTCTCGCTGCCTCCAACTTCCTCTCTGCTTCCAGCTGCTCCCACAGCAGGCGATCCTTTCCCGCCAGGATCTCCTCCCATGTACAGGATCCTTTGCCATTTAGGATGTCCTCCCATGTCCAGTCCTCCTGAACACGCTGCTCCTACTTACCACGCTGCTTGGTCCGTTTGTGGTGGGAGGTTCTGTCACGGCCGTTAAAAGAAGAGGACCAAGGTGCAGCGTGGTGAGCGTACATATTATTTTATTTTGAAAAGACGCCGAACAAAACAATAAACACTACAAAACAAACCGTCAAACTAAAGGCTATGCACCATAAACAAAGTCAACTTCCCACAAAGACAGGTGGAAAAGGGCTCCCTAAGTATGGTTCTCAATCAGAGACAACGATAGACAGCTGTCCCTGATTGAGAACCATACCCGGCCAAAACATAGAAATACAAATATGCCAGCGTATTTGCCAGCCTGTGTGCCAACTGCTTGAACAGACAGTTCGGTGCCTTCAACACCTCACACAAAGACCAATAATGATGTAGTCAATCTCTCCTCAACTTTGAGACAGGAGTGATTGACATGCATGTCATTGACATTCGCCCTCTGTGTACATACGTGCTGCTCTGTTTTGGACCAACTGCAATTTGTCTATGTCCTTCTTTGCTGTACCTGATCACACAACTGGACAGAAGTCCAGGTGTGACAAAACTAAGGCCTGTAGGACCTGTCTGGTTGACTGAGATATCAAGAAAGCAGAGAAACGCCTTATCATTGACAGACCTCTTCCCATTTTAGTAACCATTGAGTCTATATGTTTTGACCATGATAGGTTGCTGACTAGGTCGACAACCAGCAGTTTAGTCTCCTCAACTTGCTCAGTAGCCACATTATTCAATAATAGATCCAGATGAGGTTTAGGGTTTAGCGAGCGATTTGTCCCAAAAATTATGCTTTTAGTTTGAGAAATTTAGCACCAGCCTATTGCTGGCTACCCATTCTAAAACTGACTGGAGCTCTATGTTAAGGGTGTCAGTTATTTATTTTACTGTTGCAGCCAACGTGTATACTGTTGAGTTATGTACATGAACACACAGCCTTTATTCAAGGTCAGTGGAAGGTTATTAGTAAACATAGAAAACAATATTTGTCCAAGCCGGCTTCCCTGAGGTACACCACACTTGTGTTTGCATTAGAGAAGCTTCCATTAAAGAAAACTCTCTGTGTTCTATTGGATAGGTAACGGTCCATCCATGATAAGGTAGAGGATGTTAATTCATAACACCATTTTTTTAAGCAATATGTTGACTGATAGAAGAAAGTACTCGGCTTCTATTTCATAGACATAGATTTGTGCGGTTTGTACCTAGCACCCTTCTTTCTAAGTTGCATCATCTACCCATTCGCCATTCAGCATACTGCACAAAGCTACCCTCTCTCCTATCTGAATTCCAACAACTTCCTGCCACACGTAGCTAAGCGTATTTTTTTCTCCCAAGAGAGGTTAACTGAAATCACGGCCCTTTTCTGCTACCGGAGTATGCCAGCCTAGCCCCTCTGTCAGCAGGCAAAACAGAGCTCAGTAGTAGCCAGATTAGCGTAATATAACAGGATAATGAGCAATGTATTAGCTTATGCTTTATTCTCCCACTCACTCACTCACTCACTCACTCACTCACCACACACATATATACATACACACTCTGCTGGCAAACAGATACAGTAGGCGTTGCCATCTGGTAGCAAGCAACTGTTGGCATGGAACATACAATGACTTCACTTGTGACTTTCTCACTCACTCCTGCGATAGGTTTGTGTTCCCCTTGTTATTCTACACATCAATCAGGAGGCATTCATTTACAATTGACAGAATATAGTGGTCATCAACCGGAAAGAGAAACAGCTGGCTTATTCTTTTCATGATTCATTTGTTGAGACACATGGGCATCGAAACTGGTTCGAATTATAGCCAGCAACTGCCTGGAAAGGAAGGGTACAATTTTCGGGAAAGCTGAGGTTCTGGATAGGGAAGCTATCCTGACCTGTCAATGGAATTAAGCAGTTATAATGGAGTGCAGTGGAGAAAATAGGTCTTTGATGTTGGTTCCATCTGATCTGGATAGTGTACGACTGTTTAATGTTAAATAGCATTTCCATTTACTGATGTCTGTGGGCGCTCTTAGGGTTGGCCTGAGTTAGTAATGCCAAAATTAAGTAGAGGGAAGGGAAAAAGCTGCATTGCTCATTTTGTCAGACTGAAGCGAACAGTGTTCTGATAATACTGTACAGTGTAAATCCCAATGAAAGATTTAACCTTCATACAGTAATAATAAGCCTTTTGTGTGTTTGTCAGCCATCTCAGGTGTGAAATTACACCAAAGATGGTGGATAATTGAAGATAATTCATCCAGGCTGTTTACCATTTTATTTTTTTTACATTTCCTGTCTACTTAAGGGGGTGGCTCTCCCATAGACACCAATGTGATAGCAGCTGGGTCTGGTCTACTTAGTTCATTGACTTCGATTGAAACAAAACAAATTAGGGAGTGGGATGTCTCACTTCCTCTTCCGTCTCCGATTGCACCTTTTCACCTATGATATGCCAACATTAGCTACACCATGGTGTCATGTCATTGTGGTTAGGCTTGGCTTACTCCGTTGCCCCAAAATATATATACTGTTTTGTATTAGAACAGTCTTGTAGTAAAGTGATATGGTTATGTCTTTTATTGTGACATTATGTTATCTCCAGTTAAAATCCTAGACTTTCTATGAAACAATATAACCATAACCCCAGATGAGGAGACCTACATACAAAAAAAGCCTGCAGACTCCCCTTCATGGAGCACCTGCCAGCACGACATTTTACATTTCTGTCATTTAGCAGATGCTCTTATCCAGAGTAACTTAGCAAGTGCATACATTTTCATACTGGTGCCCAATGGGAATTGAACCCACAACCCTGGCATTGCAAGTGCCATGCTCTACCAACTGACCCATACGGAACTAAACTAGCCAAACTAGCCTCCAAGCCCTCTGCGGTACCTCCTGATAACTTTCCTCATAGACACCCTATTGGCCTAACTTGTCTATTATACAGGTCAGGGTTGCTAACTAGGACAATATTGTGGCGAGTACATAGAGAATGATAGAATGATAGCCTCTTGTGGCCAAAAGACTGTTTTAGCATGGGCAGTGCCCTTGAGGGCTTCCAACCATGCTTCCTCCATTTTAAAGTAGTCAACTGGGTGGGGATTCCTATGGGTTGTAGCCATATGGTTCTGCCCATGCTGTCACAGATGCTATAATGGTAGAGATATAAGATGAGTCCTCTATCTACCAAAAGTTTAGTTTACGATGCTCACACAAGGTTTTGGGACTTTCTGGTTTTATCCGTGTGGTGATTTGTTGTTGTTGAATGGAGCGATGTGTTCTTCAGTGAGTCTGTAGCAAACTAAGACTGGATTAAGCTGTCATTCAGTCCCACTGGAAGACAGCTGAGGAGATGATTGACAAATCAAAGTGATTGTCTGGAAATCTCATTAGGCTCATTGTGTGTTGTGGATACATGGACGTTTTTAATTACGAGTCTGTTTTTAGCTGCAATGGTTGCCCACAGGCATGGACTAGCTTTGGCGTCCGTCCAATATCTGTAATTAGAGCTAATGATAAAGGGTGTGTGTTTTGCCATTGAAATTAGTCAACGTGATGTTTGCTTTCACAGCAACGGATGTTGTCCTTGCCTTAAAAACCCTTGTCATTGCATACTATGAAAATACTTTGGGTTTTATCTCCTGTTGATGTAAAGATAGTCTGGTTTCTCTGGGAACACTAATTGAAAAGGCTAATTAATAGTATCCTCCTAAGCTCACAGAATGAGGCCCATATGTGTGGAGTGAGGCTGTCGTTGCTGATATAAATAACACGCTCCGAAAGAATGGCCAGACCATCCATAGCACAATCTAATCAAATCAAATTTGATTGGTCGCATATACAGTTGAAGTTGGAAGTTTACATACACCTTAGCCAAATACATTTAAACTCAGTTTTTCACAATTCCTGACATTTAATCCTAGTAAAAAGGCCCTGTCTTGGGTCAGTTTATTTTAAAAACGTGAAATGTCAGAATAGTAGTAGAGAGAATGATTTATTTCAGCCTTTATTTATTTCATCACATTCCCAGTGGGTCAGAAGTTTACTTCCTCATGATGCCATCTATATTGTGAAGTGCACCAGTCCTTCTTGCAGCAAAGCACCCCACAAGATGATGCTGACACCCCCATGATTCACGGGTGGGATGGTGTTCTTCGGCTTGCAAGCCTCCCCCTTATTCCTCCAAACATATCGATGGTCAATATGGCCAAACAGTTCTATTTTTGTTTCATCAGACCAGAGGACATTTCTCCCAAAAGTTCGATCTTTATCCCCCATGTGCAATTGCAAACTGTAGTCTGTTTTTTTTATTGCGGTTTGTAGCAGTGGCTTCTTCCTTGCTGAGCGGCCTTTCAGGTTATGTCGATATAGGACTCGTTTTACTGTGGATATAGATACTTTTGTACCTGTTTCCTCCAGCATCTTCACAAGGCTTTTTGCTGTTGTTCTGGGATTTATTTGCACTTTTCGCACCAAAGTATGTTCATCTCTAGAAGACAAAACGCGTCTCCTTCCTGAGCGGTATGACAGCTGCGTGGTCCCATGGTGTTTATACATGCGTACTATTGTTAATACAGATGAACGTGGTACCTTCATGCGTTTGGAAATTGCTCCCAATGATGAACCAGACTTATGGAGGTCCACAATTAATTTTCTGAGGTCTTGGCTGATTTCTTTTGATTTTCACATGATGTCAAGCAAAGAGGCACTGAGTTTGAAGGTAGGCCTTGAAATACATCCACAGGTACACCTTCAATTGACTCAAATGATGTCAATTAGCCTATCAAAAGCTTCTAAGTCATGACGTAATTTTCTGGAATTTTCCAAGCTGTTTAAAGGCAAAGTCAACTTAGTGTATGTAAACTTCTGACCCACTGGAATTGTGATACAGTGAATTATAAGTGAAATAATCTGTCTGTAAACAATTGTTGGAAAAATGACTTGTTTCATGCACAAAGTAGCTGTCCTAACCGACTTGCCAAAACTATAGTTTGTTAACAAGAAATTTGTGGAGTGGTTGAAAATCAAGTTTTAATGACTCCAACTTCAACTGTACATATTTTGCAGATATTATCACGGGTGTGGTGAAAAGCTTATGTTCCTAGCTCGAACAGCGCAGTAATACTTAACAAAACAAAACTATACACTCAAACCCCCAAAATAAAAAAAGGAGTTAATTAAGAAATATAGAAATATTTATACAAGCAATATCAGAGTCTGCAGTATAAATATACACTGAACAAAAATATAAAATCAACATGCAACAATTTCAAAGATTAGAGTAGAGTTGAGCTACATTTCATATAAGAAAATCAGTCAATAGAAATAAATTCATTAGGCGCTAATCTATGGACTTCATATGACTGGGAATCAGTGGCGGTAGGTGCTGTTTAAGATGAGGGATATATATGTTTTTTCATGAACATGGCCTTATTTCTATTACAGCATATTTGATGACTGTCATTCATATTCCATTCACCCAGCTCAATGTAGCATATCGATAGGTTTAGGCTACTACATGATACTCCAATTTTCCCTGTACCCATCATGAGGTTGCTACAACCTAGGTAATGAATTGAAGTTTACAATGTAGGTGCACAGGTGAAGACAATTTTGAGTAATCAAGGTGACAGACAGTCATACTTGCAATACCGCATTGCACTCTCTTGCCTGCATCTAGCTGATCTAGGGTGTAATTACTAGTCCAACAGTTGCAAACGAGAGTTTCTATGGGACAAATTCAGTTATGTTTATCCCCATTTCGTTCCGTTTGCTTCCGTTTAAAAAATGTTTTAACAGAATCAGCGCAATGAATACACCACTGATCACATGCGAACACAATTCACTTTCATAGCAGCCACATACAAACAGCTCATTGAATATATAATTATTTCTTGCATCTATCTACATGCTCTCCTACTCTCACCCTTTCCCTTCGCTTGTGGACTTCAGTGCCCAACACATCAGCTGACTGTGACTAGGTGAAAAAACCTTTCTAAACCAAACCTTCATTCATATCATAGCCACTAACCGCTACACACAGCCTACATCGTTGTCAAGTCAGAGTCAATATAGCTACAATAACTAATGCATTATTAAACCTGCTACAATCATGCAGTACAGTGTACAGTCAGTCAGCAGCAAGCAGTTTAGCAGTTTCACCGACGGGCCCCGTGGCAATAAATTCATAAAACCAAAAGCTTACCTTGACTTAGAAGAGTTCCAGTGTTGGATAGCCCAAGCCAGCTAGCTAACATAGCATCCCTCTGTTTGAGCCGGGTGTTTGAGTAGGCTAAACTACAGTAACTTGCAAAAGTATTTGGCCCCCTTGAACTTTGCGACCTTTTGCCACATTTCAGGCTTCAAACATAAAGATATAAAACTGTACTTTTTTGTGAAGAATCAACAACAAGTGGGACACAATCATGAAGTGGAACGACATTTATTGGATATTTCAAACTTTTTTAACAAATCAAAAACTGAAAAATTGAGCGTGCAAAATTATTCAGCCCCCTTAAGTTAATACTTTGTAGCGCCACCTTTTGCTGCGATTAAAGCTGTAAGTCGCTTGGGGTATGTCTCTATCAGTTTTGCACATCGAGAGACTGAAATGTTTTCCCATTCCTCCTTGCAAAACAGCTCGAGCTCAGTGAGGTTGGATGGAGAGCATTTGTGAACAGCAGTTTTCAGTTCTTTCCACAGATTCTCGATTGGATTCAGGTCTGGACTTTGACTTGGCCATTCCAACACCTGGATATGTTTATTTTTGAACCATTCCATTGTAGATTTTGCTTTATGTTTTGGATCATTGTCTTGTTGGAAGACAAATCTCCGTCCCAGTCTCAGGTCTTTTGCAGACTCCATCAGGTTTTCTTCCAGAATGGTCCTGTATTTGGCTCCATCCATCTTCCCATCAATTTTAACCATCTTCCCTGTCCCTGCTGAAGAAAAGCAGGCCCAAACCATGATGCTGCCACCACCATGTTTGACAGTGGGGATGGTGTGTTCAGGGTGATGAGCTGTGTTGCTTTTACGCCAAACATAACGTTTTGCATTGTTGCCAAAAAGTTCAATTTTAGTTTCATCTGACCAGAGCACCTTCTTCCACATGTTTGGTGTGTCTCCCAGGTGGCTTGTGGCAAACTTTATACAACACTTTTTATGGATATCTTTAAGAAATGGCTTTCTTCTTGCCACTCTTCCATAAAGGCCAGATTTGTGCAATATACGACTGATTGTTGTCCTATGGACAGAGTCTCCCACCTCAGCTGTAGATCTCTGCAGTTCATCCAGAGTGATCATGGGCCTCTTGGCTGCATCTCTCATCAGTCTTCTCCTTGTATGAGCTGAAAGTTTAGAGGGACGGCCAGGTCTTGGTAGATTTGCAGTGGTCTGACACTCCTTCCATTTCAATATTATCGCTTGCACAGTGCTCCTTGGGATGTTTAAAGGTTGGGAAATCTTTTTGTATCCAAATCCGGCTTTAAACTTCTTCACAACAGTATCTCGGACCTGCCTGGTGTGTTCCTTGTTCTTCATGATTCTCTCTGCGCTTTTAACGGACCTCTGAGACTATCACAGTGCAGGTGCATTTATACGGAGACTTGATTACACACAGGTGGATTGTATTTATCATCATTAGTCATTTAGGTCAACATTGGATCATTCAGAGATCCTCACTGAACTTCTGGAGAGAGTTTGCTGCACTGAAAGTAAAGGGGCTGAATAATTTTGCACGCCCAATTTTTCAGTTTTTGATTTGTTAAAAAAGTTTGAAATATCCAATAAATGTCGTTCCACTTCATGATTGTGTCCCACTTGTTGTTGATTCTTCACAAAAAAATACAGTTTTATATCTTTATGTTTGAAGCCTGAAATGTGGCCAAAGGTCTCAAAGTTCAAGGGGGCCGAATACTTTCGCAAGGCACTGTAGCTGGCTGCATTCAGTGCTAGCTAAGTAAGTGAAAAAATATATACTACGAAATATAGATAGCTCTCTCTCTCCTTCTCTTGTGTCTCCTTAATTTTGGAAGAAAAACTGTTGACACCCTATTTTATGCAGTGCGGTGCTAGCTAGCTGTAGTTTATGGTTTCAGTGCTAGATTCATTTTCTGATTCGTTGATTGGGTGGATAACATGTCAGTTCATGCTGCAAGAGCTCTGATTGGTTGGAGGAAGTCCTCCCGATGTTGTCATAATAACTGTTTCAGTCTATGGAAGGGGAAGAGAACCATGAGCCTCCTAGATTTTTGTATTGAAGTCAATGTACCCAGAGGAGGACAGAAGCTAGCTGTCTTCCGGCTTACACCATGGTGCTACACTATAGAGTGCTGTTAAGGCTACTGTAGACCTTCATTGCAAAACAGTGTGTTTTAATCAATTATTTGGTGACGTGTGAATATATTTAGTATAGTTTTACTATACATTTTTTAAATTAAATTCACTGAGGAAGATGGTCCTCCACTGCTGGGAATACAAATATGCATATGTTGGTCACAGATACCTTAGAAAAAAAGGTAGGGGCGTGGATCAGAAAGCCAGTCAGTATCTGGTGTGACCACCATTTGCTTCATGTAGCATGAAACATCTCCTTCTCAGAGTTGATCAGGCTGTTGATTGTGGCCTATGGAATGTTGTTCAACTCCTCTTCTATGGCTCTGTGAAGTTGATGGATATTGGCGGGAACTGGAACAAGCAGTCGTACACGTCAATCCAGAGCTTTCCAAACATGCTCAGTGGGTGACAAGTCTAATGAGTATGCAGGTGATAGAACTGGGACATTTTCAGCTTCCAGGAATTATGTACAGATCCTTGCAACATGGGGCCGGGAATTATCATGCTGAAACATGAGGTGATGGCGGCGGATGAATGGCATGACAATGGGCCCTCAGGATCTCGTCACAGTATATCTGCATTCAAATATCTTTGTGTATTAAAAAATGCAATTATATTCATTGTCCGTAGCTTATACCTACCCATACCATAACCCCACCACCATCATGGGGCACTCTGTTCACAACGTTGACATCAGCAAACAGCCATACACACTGTTTGCCATCTGCCCGGTAGAGTTGAAACCAGGATTCATCCGTGAAGAGCACACTTCTCCCGCTGGCCATCGAAAAATAAAATTTGCCCGGTTACGATGCCGAAATGCAGACCCTGGTGAAAACAACGAGCACGCAGATGAGGTTTCTTGAGATGGTTTCTGACAGTTTGTGCAGAAATTCTTCTGTTGTGCAAACCCTGGACTCAGAGGTACCAACAAGTGAAGAAGCCGGATGTGGAGGTCCTGGGCTGACGTGGTTATGAGGCCAGTTGGACGTACTGCCAAATTCTCGAAAACGACGTTGTAGGTGACTTATGGTAGAGAAATTAATATTCATTTCATTTGGCAACAGCTCTGGTGGACAGTCCTGCATCAGCATGCCAATTGCACACTCCCTCAAAACTTGAGACACCTCTGGCATTCTTGTCACGTTGGTATAAAGGGATTGGGAGACAGGCACAGGAATGTGTAATAGGTGTTTTTATTTACCCAAATTATTTTGGGCCATGTAAACAAACAGGTATACAAAACACAGGGTTGAAACTCAAACAAAAGAGTGAGGAGTACCTCGAATAAATACACAAGCTCACAATGCACTGGCAGCGAGACGACACCAGACTCGAGGACGATCACAGGAATACAGTGCGGGTCGATCAGGACCCGATGTAGCGGCCGAAGTTGCGTCGTCACCGGACGGGCCAGTTGCCACTGCTGAAGTGGCGGCAGCGTTGGACGGACCAGTTGCGTCAGACGGACCAGTTGTGGCGGCGTCAGACGGGCCAGTTGTAGCTACTGAAGTTGCGTCACTGGACGGATCGGTTGTGGCGGCATCGGACGGGCCAGTTGCAGCTACTGAAGTTGCGTCGTCAGACGGTCTAGTTGTGGCAACGTCGGACGGGCCAGTTGCAGCTACTGAAGTTGCGTCGTCGGACGGTCTAGTTGTGGCAACGTTGGACGGGCCAGTTGCAGCGTCGTCGGACGCGCCATTCCCACTGTCTCTCTTAGGGGTCAATTATTCTGTCACGTTGGTATAATGGGATCGAGAGATAGGTGCAGGAAAGCGTAATAGTTTTTTTTATTGACCCAAATTACAGCGTGCCATATAAAACAAAAGAAACACGTATACAAAACACAGGGTTGAGACCCAAACAAAAGAGCGAGGAGTACCTTGAATAAATACACAAGCACACAATGACTGGATTTGGGAGAAGGAGAAATGGGGAAGGCTTGGGCGAGTTGCTGTGGGGGGTGCAGTGCTGTTGACCGGGGTAGGGGTAGCCAGGTGGAAAGCATGGCCAGCCGTAGAAAAATACTCATTGAAATTGTCAATTATAGTGGATTTATCAGTGGTGACAGTGTTTCCTATCTTCAGTGCAGTGGGCAGCTGGGAGGAGGTGTTCCTATTCTCCATGGACTTTACAGTGTCCCACAACTTTGTGTTGCAGGAAGCAAATTTCTGCTTGAAAAAGCTAGCCTTGGCTTTTCTAACTGCCTGTGTATAATGGTTTCTAGCTTCCCTGAAAAGCTGCATATCACGGGGGCTGTTCGACGCTAATGCAGAACGCCATAGGATGTTTTTGTGTTGGTTAAGGGCAGTCAGGTCTGGGGAGAACCAAGGGCTATATCTGTTCCTGGTTCTACATTTCTTGAATGGGGCATGCTTATTTAAGATGGTTAGGAAGGCATTTAAAAAAAATAACCAGGCATCCTCTACTGACGGGATGAGATCAATATCCTTCCAGGATACCCCGGCCAGGTCGATTAGAAAGGCCTGCTCGTTGAAGTGTTTCAGGGAGCGTTTGACAGTGATGAGTGGAGGTCGTTTGACCGCTGACCCATTACTGATGCAGGCAATGAGGCAGTGATCGCTGAGATCTTGTTTAAAGACAGCAGAGGTGTATTTAGAGGGCAAGTTGGTTAGGATGATATCTATGAGGGTGCCCATGTTTACGGCTTTGGGGTGGTACCTGGTAGGTTCATTGATAATTTGTGTGAGATTGAGGGCATCAAGCTTAGATTGTAGGATGGCTGGGGTGTTAAGCATGTTCCAGTTTAGGTCGCCTAACAGCACGAGCTCTGAAGATAGATTGGGGGGCAATCAGTTCACATATGGTGTCCAGAGCACAGCTGGGGGCAGAGTGTGGTCTATAGCAGGCAGCAACGGTGAGAGACTTGTTTTTAGAGAGGTGGATTTTTAAAAGTAGAAGTTCAAATTGTTTGGGTACAGACCTGGATAGTAGGACAGAACTCTGCAGGCTATCTTTGCAGTAGATTGCAACACCGCCCCCTTTGGCAGTTCTATCTTGTCTGAAAATGTTGTAGTTTGGGATTTAAATTTCAGAATTTTTGAGCCAGGATTCAGACACAGCTAGAACATCCGGGTTGGCAGAGTGTGCTAAAGCAGTGAATAAAACAAACTTAGGGAGGAGGCTTCTAATGTCAACATGCATGAAACCAAGGCTATTACGGTTACAGAAGTCTTTCAAAAGAGATCGCCTGGGGAATAGGAGTGGAGCTAGGCACTGCAGGGCCTGGATTCACCTCTACATCGCCAGAGGAAAAGAGGAGGAGTAGGATAAGGGTACGGCTAAAAGCAATGGGAATTGGTCGTCGAGAACGCCTGAGCAACAGTACCGGAGGGATCCGTGACAATTGTGTTGTGTGACAGAACTACACATTTAGAATGGCCCTTTATTGTCTCCAGTACAAGGTACACTTGCGTAATAATCATGCTGTTTAATCAGTTTATTGATATGCCACGCATGCCTGGTGGATGGAAAAGGAGAAAATAGAAAATTGAGGATGGATTAACAACATTGTAGTTACTCCACAATACTAACCTAATTACAGGGTAGAAAGAAAGAAGACTGCACAGAATAAAAATATTCCAAAACATGCATCCTGTTTGCAAAAAGGCACTAAAGTAATACTGACAAAGCTCTTAGAGATTTACACAGAAAGACACACCGCTGTAATTGCTGCCAAAGGTGATGCTAACATGTATTGACTCAGGGGTGTGAATACTTATGTAAATGAGATATTTCTGTATTTCATTTTCAATAAATTTGCTTAATGTTTTCACTTTGTTATTATGGGGTATTGTGTGTAGATGGGTGAAGAGGAAAATTAAATTAATCAATTTTGAGTTCAGGCTGTAACACAAAATGTGTAATAAGTCAAGGGGTACGGATACTTTCTGAAGGCACTGTACGTAGGGCAGCAGTCTCTAAGGTGCAGGGTTGAATACTGGGTGGAAGCCGGCTAGTAACAATGAATATGTTTACATGTACAGTAAAAATTCGATACTGATTATGGCAGTAGGCAGATTAAGCAATAGTCACGTAAACACCTTACTCTTCTTATCTTAAACGGTTCAAAATCAAAGTAAGCATATGCCAATTAAAACACCTGGTTTTCGGGGGAATCTTTCAAATGATTAGGACATGTAAACACCTTAAACGGCATTCCAGCGGTGTATTTGATCATGTGCTAGCACCAGCCGAGTGAGCCTCCCTCTTTAGGGTGAGTGAAGTGAGCGAGCTGACCACATCACCCTCTGGAGAGCCCTGTGATTGCAGACAGTGCAGTTGCCTTAGAAGGCGGTGATATAGCCTGACAAGATGCTCTCAATGGTGCACCAGTAAAAGTTTGTGAAGGCCCTAGGGGCCAAGATGAATTTCTTCTGCCTCCTGAGGTTGAAGAGGTGCCTTTGTGCCTTCTTCACCACTCTGTCTGTGTAGATGGACCATTTCAGTTTGTCAGTGATGTGCACGCAGAGGAACTTGCAGCTTTTCATCCTTTCCCTGTCGATGTGGATGGGGGCGTACTCCCTCTGCTGTCTCCTGAAGTCCACGATCAGCTCCATCTGTAATTTTCATGGCACCACTTCGCCAGGGCCCTCACCTCCTCCCTGTAGGCTGTCTCAGTGTTGTTGGTAATCAGGCCGACCACTGCTGTGTTGTCTGATAACTTGATGATTGAGTTGGAGAAGTGAGTGGCCACACGGTAATGGGTGAACAGGATCAATGTAACAGAGATGTTGTTGCCTACCTTCACCGCCTAGGGTCAGTCAGGAAGTCCAGGACCCAGTTGCACAGGGCAGGGTGGACATCTTGAAGCAAGTGAGGACACAGACTGGGATAGGAATAAATTTAATATGTCCGTAAACACTCCAGCCAACTGGTCTGCACATGCTCTGAGGACGCGACAAGGGATGCCGTCTGGGCCACCAGCCTTGTGAGGGTTATCACGCTTAAATGTCTTACTCGCTTACTTGCTGCTGGTAATTCCCTGATCCACCTCTACGCAGACGACACCATTCTGTATACTTCTGGCCCTTCTTTGGACACTGTGTTAACTAACCTCCAGACAAGCTTCAATGCCATACAACTCTCCTTCCGTGGCCTACAACTGCTCTTAAATGCAAGTAAAACTAAATGCATGCTCTTCAACCGATCGCTGCCCGCACCTGCCCACCCATCCAGCATCACTACTCTGGTTGGTTCTGACTTAGAATGTGTGGGCAATTACAAATACCTAGGTGTCTGGTATGCCTGTAAAGCATCTCCAATCCTAAATTAAATCTAGAATCGGCTTCCTATTTTGCAACAAAGCATCCTTCACTCATGCTGCCAAACAAACCCTCGTAAAACTGACCATCTTACTGATCCTCGACTTCGGCGATGTCATTCACAAAATAGCCTCCAACACTCTACTCAACAAATTGGATGCAGTCTATCACAGTGCCATCCATTTTGTCACCAAAGTCCCATATACGACCCACCACTGCGACCTGTACACTCTCGTTGACTGGCCCTCACTTCATACTTGTCGCCAAACCCACTGGCTCCAGGTCATCTACAAGTCTCTGCTAGGTAAAGCCCTTCCTTATCTTAGCTCACTGGTCACCTATAGCACCCGTACCTGCTCCAGCAGGTATATCTCACTGGTCACCCCCAAAGCCAATTCTTCCTTTGGCCACCTTTCCTTCCAGTCTGGAACAAACTGAATACATCTCTGAAGCTGGAACACTCATATCCCCCTCACTAGCTTTAAGAACCAGCTGTCAGAGCAGCTCACAGATCACTGCACCTGTACATAGCCTATCTGTAAATAGCCCATCCAACTTCCTCATCCCCATACTGTATTTATTTATTTTTTGCTCCTTTGCACCTCAGTATCTCTACTTGCACATTAATCTTCTGCACATCCACCATTCCAGTGTTTAATTGCTATATTGCAATTACTTCGCCACCATGGCCTATTATTGCCTTACCTCCATTATCCTACCTCATTTGCACATACTGCATATAGACTTTTTCTACTGTATTATTGACTGTATGTTTGTTTATTCCATGTGTAACTCTGTGTTGTCGTATGTGTCGAACTGTTTTGCTTTATCTTGGCCAGGTCGAACTTGTTCTCAACTAGCCTACCTGGTTAAATAAAAGGTGAAATATATATAGATATTTTTAAACACTCACACCGGCTGAGGAGAACGAGAGCTCACAGTCCTCGTGAGCGGCGGTGGCCCGCGTCGTCGGCACTGTGCTTTCCCTGAAGCAGGCAAAGAAGGTTATCTTGTCCGGGAGCAAATCAGCCCATGGCTGAATCTAGTTGCCTACCCCTGCCATATAGTCATGGAAACACTTGCACACATACATTCACAGAAACACACGTGGATGTGCACACACACACATACAGAGCTGCAGTCAGCCAACGGCCACTTTTTACAAGGGCTACGCTGCCTGAGTTAAGTTGCCTGTCAGCTAAAGCACCAATGACACACATACTAATTGTTTATCCTACAGGAATCAGGAATGACTGTGCACCCCAGAATAGACACATACACTTCCTAAACCAAACCTGATTTCCTGCTGTGATTGACGGGCGTGTTCATCACTGGTGCTCCTGTCACACTGCCTCCATGCTGACTGGGGGTGTTGGGGAGAGGCTAACACTTTATTTGGATAGTTCACCTGTAGATGCTTTACAGATTACTGTATATACAGACTATCAGTAACATTTCAGCTGACAATCTACTAACCCTAACCCTAGCTCTAACCCTAACCTTAACCCCTTATCCTAACCCTTATTCTAAACCTAACCCTAACTGTAACCTTAGCAAGCAGTTGCTTATCAACAGATAGTTTGTTGATAGCCAAATAAAGTGTGAGCAGGGAGAGTCCAGGTAGCCCACTGTGCTCAGGTTAATAAGGGCTTCTATGCTTTTAGATTAGGATAAACGGTAAACCAGGGTTGGGTGAAATTGCACACAACCAAGCCACTATGTTTCCCCCTTGCTGGATACTGCAGAGCTGGTTGTGGTTTAAGTTCAGCTAAGGATGGAGGATGAGGTTACAGCCCTGCAGTGGGAAGAGGCAGGTGTTGGCTGGAGTCCTAACAGTGATCGGGTCTGGTTGTGGCAGTGCATGTGACATTGGGAGGGAGGATTCTGGGATTATGTTCTCTGACAGGCTGTTATTAAGGGTGAGGTGGTGGGGAGAATCTACAGATGCTGTTCTGGAATCTCTACTGACATTCCATCAACGGCGTCACATAGGTTCTGTCTTATCCAGTCAGAACTATGATGATCAACAATCACTGTAGGAGAGTTCCCACTGCGCACAGACCTCGATTCAACGTCTATTCCACATTGGTTCAACGTAATTCAGTAGAAATTCCGTAGAAACAATGTTTATTCAGCCAGTGTGTGCCCAGTGGGTTATTTACAATAATGTCCTCCATAATGTCCTCCTTCGTAATGTAAAATCACTACTGGTGTAATTACTTATATTCAATCGGATGATTATGTTATATGGATCAGGCTATACATGTGCCACAGGGGAGAGAGAGAAGGTTAAAGTCAGTGCTTCCAGTGTAATTCTTCAGCACTCCCTCTCTCCCTATCCATATTTCATGACCCAGATGCATGCATGGAAATGGGATGCTGTAGTTGAACAAACCTGGGCATAAACCCATTGGCTCCTTTAATGCTACAGTTTACAGAGGAGCTGAGCTGAGTTGTATTAATAATACAGATATGTCCATAGGGACACACACACAGGAGGGGAGCAAGCCACACTCTTTGAAAAATGAGTTCCAAAAGGGTTCTTCAGCTGTCCCCATAGAATAATCGTTATTTTGGTTCCAGGCAGAACCCTTTTTTCTACCATGTAGAACTATTTTGGGTTCCATGTAAAACCTTCTGTGTAAAGGGTTCTTCATGGAACTCAACAGGGTTCTATCTGGAACTAAAAGGTGCTACATGGAATCAAAACGTTTTTTTTAAAGGTTTCTCCTATGGGGACAACCAAAGAACCCTTTTAGTTTCTAGACAGCACCTGTGTGGTATTTGATCATTTTTATACAGTCTGACTGACTTATATTCGACAGTCACCCCTCAGAACCATTCTCTTGCTTAGTTGAAGGCTGAACTTTACCCGAGTGCGTTGGTATACTTATCATTTTTATTTTAACCTTTTCATTATTTTGTTTGAGTCCCATTGCCAGGCCCATCATTTTGGCTGAAGCCCACAATCACACACTAACAGTACAATTATAGTTTCTGGGGTGCAGTGAGGTTCAGTTCCTCTGAATCGGGATGCCGAGTAGCACCCCACAGGGCATTTTCCTTAAACGTACAGTACCAGTCAAAAGTTTGGACACACCTGCTCATTCAGTGTTCATTAAGTATAACCAGGAATGCATTTCAATTAACAGGTGTGCCTTGTTAAAGTTAATTTGTGGAACTTCTTTCCTTCTTAATGCGTTTGAGCCAATCAGTTGTGCTGTGACAAGGTAGGAGGGTAGACAGAAGATTGCCATATTAGTCCATATTATGAACAGCTAAAATAAGCAACTAGAAATGACAGTCCATCATTACTTTAAGACATGAAGGTCAGTCAATCCAGAAAAGTTAAAGAACTTTGAAAGTTTCCTCAAGTTCAGTCGCAAAAACCATGAAGTGCTATGATGAAACAGGCTCTCATGTGGACCGCTAAGGGAAAGGAAGACCAAGAATTACCTCTGCTGCAGAGGATAAGTTAATTAGAGTTAACACCCTCAGAAACTGCAACCCAAATAAATGCTTCACACAGTTCAAGTAAGAGACACATCTCAACATCAACTGTTCAGAGACTGCGTGAATCGTGCATTCGTGGTTGAATTGCTGCAAAGAAATCACTACTAAAGGAAACCAATAAGAGAGCGCTCATTCTAAGAAAACAGAGCTACACCCACTGAAAATGTCAATAGTGTCAACAGTGCTATCTTATCGTAGGCTGCATCAATCCCAAAGATGCACAGATCAAATTCCTATTGTTTAGATGGTCGTACAGAGTATTTACACCACACAATCAGGTGTCAGTCATTCCATGGAGATATGCGTATATGCTGTTTTTTGTTATTTACATTCAATTCGTGTCCAATTAAGATCTCAAGATAAGAGTTCCTAACTAATCAGTGACCTTGATTGATCAATAAAGTACAAGGGAGGCATGAAAATCTGTAGACACTCTGCCCTCCATGGAATGAGTTTGACACCTGTGATTTACACCATTCAAACGGCTGAGAAATATGACAAATTGGAAAAGTGACACTGCCTTTTCCCTGTCTGCCTGCACCATCCATGTAATCACTTCAACCAGGGATTAAGAAATATCATAGAATACATTTGAGACTGACACTTTGATTGTATGTGTCAAAGTCTGGGTTGTTCCATTTGTCTCTAATAACCAACACTGAAACGTGTGAGGGTTAGTTTTTGATTGAAATTTCCATTCGGGATGTTTGGCCAGATAGGGTATTATAATTTGTATTCTAAATGTGAACATTGTCTTCATAGCAGTATGATTTCTATTCAGCATATTTGACCACTCTGAACAATCCCATCTAATGTAGAGATGTTAAAACAGCCCTTAAACGAGTGAAATTAAAACACAATAATTTCTTACTCTCTATAACTGTGCAGCTGTATCTCACCACGGTGCGAGGGATGAAATTGATTTGTCACCGAGCTGCCTCAGTCACATCTGTTTGTTTTTTGTGCTCTATCGTCTCTGAACTCCATCTCATTAACAGGAGATTAAAGTGTATTAGATGGATAAGCCACTGTGCACATTTTATGCTTTTCTAATTGTTTGGCTAAGTGAAGTATCACAGGGTAATAATGTGCAGGTAGAGATACTGGTGTGCAAAAGAGCAGAAAATTAAAGAAATAAAAACAGTATGGGGATGAGGTAGGTCAATTGGGTGGGCTATTTACCGATGGACTATGTACAGCTGCAGCGATCGGTTAGCTGCTCAGATAGAAGATGTTTAAAGTTGGTGAGGGAGATAAAAGTCTCCAACTTCAACGATTTTTGCAATTCGTTCCAGTCACAGGCAGCAGAGAACTGGAAGGAAAGGCGGCCAAATGAGGTGTTGGCTCTAGGGATGATCAGTGAGATACACCTGCTGGAGCGCGTGCTACGATGGTGTTGCCATCGTGACCAGTGAACTGAGATAAGGCAGAGCTTTACCTAGCATGGACTTGTAGATGACCTGGAGCCAGTGGGTCTGGCGACGAATATGTAGCGAGGGCCAGCCGACTAGAGCATACAGGTCGCAGTGGTGAGTGGTATAAGGTGCTTTAGTAACAAAACGGAGGGCACTGTGATAAACTGCATCCAGTTTGCTTAGTATGGTAATGGAAGCTATTTTGTAGATGACATCGCCGAAGTCGAGGATCGGTAGGATAGTCAGTTTTACTAGGGTAAGTTTGGCGGCGTGAGTGAAGGAGGCTTTGTTGCGAAATAGAAAGCCGATTCTAGATTTGATTTTGGATTGGAGATGTTTGATATGAGTCTGGAAGGAGAGATTACAGTCTAACCAGACACCTAGGTATTTGTAATTGTCCACTTATTCTAAGTCAGAACCGTCCAGAGTAGTGATGCTGGACGGGTAGGCAGGTGCGGGCAGCGATCAGTTGAAGAGCATGCATTTAGTTTGACTTGCATTTAAGAGCAGTTGGAGGCAACAGAAGGAGAGATGTTTGGCATTGAAGCTTGTCTGGAGGTTAGTTAACACAGTGTCCAAAGAAGGGCCAGAAGTATACAAAATGGTTTCGTCTGCGTAGAGGTGGATCAGAGAATCACCAGCAGCAAGAGCGACATCATTGATGTTTACAGAGAAAAGAGTTGGCCCTAGAATTGAACCCTGTAGCACCCCCCTAGAGACTGCCAGAGATCCGGACAACAGGCTCTCCGATTTGACACACATAACTCTATCTGAGAAGTAGTTGGTGAACCAGGCGAGGCAGTCGTTTGAGTTGAGTCTGCCGATAAGAATGTGGTGATTGACAGAGTCGAAAGCCTTGGCCAGTTTGATGAATACGGCTGCACAGTATTGTTTTTTATCGATGGTGGTTATGATATTGTTTAGGACCTTGAGCATGGCTGAGGTGCACCGATGACCAGCTCGGAAACCAGATTGCATAGCGGAGAAGGTACGGTGGGAATCGAAATGGTTGGTGATCTGTTTGTTAACTTGGCTTTCGAAGACCTTAGAAAGGCAGGGTAGAATAGATATTGGTCTATAACAGTTTGGGTCTGGAGTGTCTCCCCCTTTGAAGAGGGGGCAGTTTTCCAATCTTTGGGGATCTCAGATGATATGAAGGAGAGGTTGAACAGGCTTGTAATAGGGGTTGCAACAATGACGGCGGATAATTTAACAAAGAGAGGGTCCAGGTTGTCTAGCCCAGCTGATTTGTAGGGGTCCAGATTTTGCAATTCTTTCAGAACATCAGCTATCTGAATTTGGGTGAAGGAGAAATGGGGGAGGTTTGGGCAAGTTTCTGTGGGGGGTGCAGGGCTGTTGACCGGGGTAGGGGTAGCCAGGTGGAAAGCATAGCCAGCCTTAGAAAAATGCTTATGTATTGTGACATGGACTTTACGTGAAAACTACATTGGATTTTAAAAAGTAATCAAACTATTGTTTTGAGGGTAACATTTCAATCACAGGATTATGTCATTCTGGTAACCAGTCTTCAACACAGACAGAACTTGTATACAATATGTTGAATCTGTACCTTTGAAACGGTATCAGATTGTTAGGCATCACCTCCTACTAGAAAGTTGCCCTATCTACAGCTATCCCTTCAGGCTAGTCTCACATCCAGGGTTTTTGCCCTGCCTAGCTTTAATATTTGTCTGTTACTCATTGTTTGGTTGTCAACGCAGCCAAATATCAACTTTTGAAGAAGATGTATGTTCTGCTTGGATATCTCTCGCTGGGCCACTTAGTCTGGCTTTAGTTACAGTTTTCACATCTCAAATTCAACCAAAAAGTTTTTTTAAAGACTAAATCAAATCAAACTTTAAATGCACTTTAAATTCAGTGTGATTTGATATAATCCTATTCTTTAATTTAGATTTTTAAACAATAGCTGTTGATAATGTATGATTGATAAATAAATACATACATTTAATTAACTACATTAATTTAATTAACTTACCTTTAGGAATTACTTCGATAGCAACAGTGAATCTATTAAGTGGAGATTTCTCTCCAAGTGGTGCAGCGGTCTATGGCACTGCAGCTCAGTGCAAGAGGTGCCACTGCAGTCCCTGGTTCAAATTTGGCTGTGATTGGGAGTCCCATAGGGCTGTGCACAATTGGCCCAGCATTGTCTGGGTTTGGCCGGGGTAGGCTGTCATTGTAAATAAGAAATTGTTCGTAACTGACTTGCCTAGTTAAATGAAGGTTACATAGCACATTGGTAATAGTCAGACACATTTTGAGGTTACTGAAACAGTACATGTATTTTCCATTGGAATTTAGTTGTGCTTTTAGATGGTTCAAAGCATAGTGATAACACATTGGGAATTCAACACACTTTTGGCTGTCTTTCTGAATGGGTGAAAATAGGTTGGAATCTCATTGATCAACGTATCTACCAAATATTAGCCAAATCAAATCAAAGTTCATTGGTCGCATGCACAGTTTAGCAGATGTTATAGCGGGTGCAGCTAAATGCTTACATTACTAGCTTCTAACAGTGAAGTAAAATGTCAAACAAGTACTGTAAATAATGTAGAAAAAATAAATCAAGAACATCGGGACGAATCCAATCAACCACCCAAATAGCACTGTAACAGTAATCAAAATGTGATCTATACATATGTACACCGGGAGAATTTAGACAAGATATACTAAGAATGATATGCACAGCAGTATACAGTATATATTAATGTGAACTATGCCATGAATCCAGTATATAAATAAATACGTGGTGTGTATAAACAGTGTAACTAAAACAAAGTACAGTAGTAGAAATATTAGAATGTCGGGAATACAGTATTTCAACCTGGACTAGTATATGTAAATCTGGGACTCTCCAATTGGTGTGATATGTTACGTTTCATGTGAATGCTCATCATCCATTTTCTATATTATGTTATTTGTATGATATGTTATGAATTGCAATTTGTACAATATGTTAAAATTTTGCTAAACATATGATACAATATGTTAAGAATTACTATTTGTTGTGGCTAATGTTAGGGGTTAAGGTGAGAAATTAGGTTAAAGGGTTCATGTTAGGGTTAAGGTTAGGGGAAGGGTTAGTTAACATGCTAAGTAGTTGCAAAGTAGCTAAAAAGTAGTAAGTAGTTGCAAAGTTGCCAAAATGCTAAAGTTGTCTATGATGGGATTTAAACACACAACCTTTGGGTTGCTAGACACTCACATTATATGCTCACCCATCCACCCCAACCAAACATCCTACTTCCTTTTTTGTCTTAAGTAACATTCTGTCTTATGTAAACATACCAAACATAACATATACTACAAGAATACAAGAATACAAGAATATAAATGCAACATGTAAAGTGTTGGTCCCATGTTTCATGAGCTGAAAAAATAATAATAATAATTATCTAAAATGTTGTGCACAAATTTCTTTACATCCCTGTTAGTGAGCATTTCTCCTTTGCCAAGATAATCCATCCACTTGACAGGTGTGGCATGCTAAGAAGCTGATTAAACAGTATGATCATTACACAGGTGCACCTTGTGCTGGGGACAATAGAAGGCAACTCTAAAATGTGCAGTTTTGAGGGTTGTGCAAACTGTGTTTGGACAAACTGCCAGAAACCGTCTCAGGAAAGCTCATCTGTGTGTTCGTCATCCTCACCAGGGTCTCGACCTGAATGCAGTTCGGTGTCGTAACCGACTTCAGTGTGCAAACGCTCACCTTCAATGCTCTACACAGATTAATCCCGATTTCAACAACTGTATCGGGCAGATGTGGGTAGGCGGTTTGCTGATCAACATTGTGAATAGAGTGCCACATGATGGCAGTGGGGTTATGGTATGGGCAGGCATAAGCTATGGACAACGAACACAATTTCATTTTATCGATGGCAATTTGAATACATTGAGGTACTTGGCGAGATCCTGAGGCTCATTGTCGTGTCATTCACCCGCTATCACCTCATGTTTCAGCATGATAATGCACGGCCCCATGTCACAAGGATCTGTACACAATTCCTGGACGCTGAAAATGTTCCAATTCTTCCATGTTTGGGATGCTCTGGATTGACGTGTACGACAGTTTATTCCAGTTCCCCAGTGTTGTGGGTTTGTGTATTAAGTATGTGTGTATTTCAGGAAATGGCTTCCTGGATTCCCTCAAGCAGCTGATTGGTCGGCCCCATTGCAGATTGGAGCTCTGATCCCGCCCACTCGTTAGGGGATACAGCTGTCGGCAATTACCGTCTCCTGCGGCAGCTTGAAAAGCCAGTGTTCCTTTGTTAGAAGAGAAAGCTTCTAGGATGTCCTGTGTTGTTTGTTGCTCCGAGACAGTTTTGTTGAAAGTATTTTGTAGCTGCTACTTCTGAGGTATGTGTGTGCCAATAGGGCTGTGTTTTTGATTATTGAAATTGTTCACTTTAAGTTTGTATTATTCTGTTTAATTTGTTCCCAGGGGGGGAAGGTACCTTGGGTGTACTTAGGCAAGAGGCCTGCGGGCATACATATACCCACCCGTATGTACTGTCTATGCACTGCTTCTGTCATCCTTACCCGCACCTACAATCACATACCTCTTTCACTCCACGGGGAGTTGAATGTAGCAGGGTGTTGCGTTCCCTCCAAGAGGCGCGTGTAACATCCATCAACATTGTCCTACTCCTCTTCAATGGCTGTGCAACAGGCCACCATCAACAGCCTGATCAACTCTGCAAAGGAGATGTGTCACGCTGCATGAGGTAAACGGTGGTCACACCAGGCACTGACTGGTTTTCTGATCCACGCCCCTACTTTTTTGAAGGTATCTGTGACCAACTGTAGACGATAGCCGAGTAAACAATGTGTGACTGAGGTCCTTAGTGATCTTCTTGGCCTTTCTTTGATACAGAGTGCTGTAAATGTCCTGGAGGGCGGGCAGCGTGTCATGATGCCTTGGGCTGACCATACCACCCTCTGGAGAGGCATGTGGTTGAGGGTAGTGCAGTTGCTACTGTATGTTGAAATAATGTGGTATGACTGCATTAAGTTCTGTTCTTTCTCGTAATCTTTCAATGCGGCATGAAGCAACTGTTTAAACAGTCCTTGTAATGATGTACTTATGACTTTCCCTCTGTGAGAAAGTTGACTGATATGCGGGACAAGGTGGATCTGAAGTAAAGTCCTAGAGTAAGTTCTGGAGATCCAATCCCAAATGTCATGTTAGGTCTATAGTGGGTTCTCTAAGAAGGGAAACCTAAACATGTCTTATGGTAACTACGTTGAGTACTGTGGTTGTAATGATACTGAATGAATGATTGCAACACTCATGAATGGTTCCCTATGAATGCCTTTTGTATAGCGCTTTCAAGTACAGTGCTACTGATAATAGTGGAATGAATTCAGACCGGTTGGGAGGTGACCTCAAAGAGGATGCCACTGAGAATGCCACTGTCAGAACCCATATTTTGCTGAGAGCCATATGCCACCAATGACTCCCAGCCCACTATTAGGGAAACATTGGTTTAGAGGGCTTTGTTTTTTTGAAGTAGTGGCATCATCAAGAAGGATGGTTGCACTTTCCATTGGTATAAACCCTCCTAAAAAACCAAACCACACAGTGAAACTCAAATCACATGTTCATCAGAGCTTGACCGGGTTTCAGACATTGCCTATGTTTAATATAACTCACTCTGGAGTCGTGTAACATTTAAAGTGATTTAAAACTGGCCAAGCAAGCCTTCATGTTCTTTTCAAGGTTAAATGCATCATCACAAATTTAGACAGTCAGAATGCCATCAGTATTGTTCATGCATAGCTTTGACCACTAATTTCAAAGTTATTCTGACTCCAGTTTAGCAGAAAGTCACATTGAAGTCATAATGACATGCTTGATTGTAATTTGGCCTATACCAGTGTGTAATTATCACCTTGTCATTAGAAAGAAAATCTCCAGGTCGAGGTGTTGCTATGCAGGGATGAAAATCCTAGAAAACTGAACATTTCTACTCAGACACCTTTAGAGGCTGCATGAATGCTTAAATCTTCATTCATTTTGTGTGACCCATTGCTTTCTGTTACATTCTCACATGTCGGCAGAACATTACAATTTGAGACTGCCTGAAAAATGGAGACCAATGTTTTACCATTTGCCAAGTTCTCATCAGGGCGATTGTATTTTTTGTGTGACGTGATTAATTCTCATGTTGCAGAGCACTAACTGGTGGGGTTCAGAGTAAGAATGTGGTGAGGATGAAGACAGGCATCTATAGCAGACCTTGGTTCAAATACTACTTTAAATTATTTCAAATACTATATATTTTCTAATTGAGCTTGTCTATTGCAAATAGTATTTGAACCCAGGTCTGAGCCATACACAGGAGACTGTCATGCCCTGATCTGTTTCACTTGACCTTGTGTCTCCATCCCCTCCAGGCATCGCTTATTTTCCACGGTGTATTTATCCCTGTGTTTCCTGTCTCTCTGTGCCAGTTCGTCTTGTTTGTCCAAGTCAACCAGTGTGGTTTTCCCCCGTGCTCCTGCTTTTTCCTATTCTCTTTTGCTAGTCCTCCCGGTTTTGACCCTTGCCTGTTTCTGGACTTGAGCCTGCCTGCCACACTGTACCTCCTACTGTACCTCCTGGACTCTGAACTGGTTTTGACATTTTGCCTGTCCACGACCATTCTCTTGCCTACCCTTTTGGAATATAATAAATATCAAAAGACTCAAACCATCTGCCTCCCGTGTCTGCATCTGGGTCTGGCCTTGTGCCCTTACAGAGACTTTACATTCGGATGCTCTCCGTATATAAACCCTGAAGGATTGTCCAGTTTGACGAGTTGAATGATACAACAAGTTGAGTAGGAAGGTTACTTGGTAATGTCCTGTGAACTAGGCAGTAAACATGAGGGGTTTGAGGTTCTGTCTAAGACCTATTCCAGGTATGGAAAGTAAAACAGTCTCTGTACAAAAGTCTGGCTTGTCTGCATAACTTCACGCTGTAATTTACTGTTACAGTGAATACACTGAAATATAGATGGGTCTAGGATGGCAAACTTAATTCCTTTCAATAATATAAGTACCTTCATCAAAGCACTAGAGCTTGCATCTAAATGTTTCAGAAAGAAATGCCTTTGAAAGGAATTACACTAAGTTTCAAGCTTAATGTGTGCTTCAACATTCTGTTCCCCGTTCTTTCCTTTGATCGCCTATTCAAGGCATTACCTCGCAAAAAGATAATGAATTGAATGAAGCAGACATGGTCAGAATACAGTACAGCTATGCCAGTAATACTGTGTTTCTCTCAGACAGCACCATCACCCCACCAACCTTTGATTGTGATTCAGTGACTTTCTGATCAAGGGCCATTAGGGTCACAATTCAGAAGGTTACAGACCAACAATCAGCTGCAGTGGCTGAAGCAGCATGAAGGCCACCTGGCCTCCAATGGCTAAAAATAAACCCTTCTGATGGATAACACTTCCCCTCCTTTTGACATTTTAGGGCTTCCTGGTCCCACTTGGAAAAGTGATGTGCTTTGCTCGCTACTTAGAGGGTAATATGACGACAATGTTGGGCATTAGCTGTGAGTACAGAGCAGCCCCTCAGCGTCAGTGTACAGCTTTTTACTTGCACACTTTTTAAACAAGTTTTCTACTGTAGCTTCATCAAAGGCAGGTCAATGTCACTAAACTTTTTGAGGATGA
This sequence comes from Oncorhynchus clarkii lewisi, assembly GCF_045791955.1. Lineage (NCBI taxonomy): Eukaryota > Metazoa > Chordata > Actinopteri > Salmoniformes > Salmonidae > Oncorhynchus > Oncorhynchus clarkii. The sequence goes on along the minus strand of NC_092148.1, from coordinate 77,873,614 downwards.
AGTCTGTCTGTGCTCGGCAACTTTCTGTAGATTTATTGAGAACAGTTTGTGTGTACCTGTAGCCAATATTCTCCTCCAGGGTTAGAATAGGGGTCATTAAGCGACCATTGTTATTCAAAGCAACTTCCAAAACTTTCAACTTCAATATATAGGTGATGACTTTTGAAGTCTTCTCACAGTGACGCACATAGTATATTTAGTAGGCGTTAACCCTAAGGGCTCAGGGCTGGGTTTCTACTAAGCTAACACATGGAATTGTTTTAAGATGGTCATACCAAGGATCATTTAGCGATTTAGAATTTTAGCACCCCTGTAGATATAAAATGTTTTTTTACGCTGCATTTGGCCTTACTGCTATTAGCCCATAGAAACACATTGAATAACAGATTTGTGCAAGGAAAAACAGTAAAAAAACAATCAAAAGAAAGGATGTTTTGAAACGTCTGTCCTATATCTGAGAGATAAGAAAGCGCAGGAATATATTTTTTTGGGGAAGTGGAAATGCACTATTTCACTTCCATAAATGTTTTGGCCCAGTATAGGGTTACCTTCAGATGAGTCCCGTGACACTTGTTGGGGTCATAGAGCAAATCCTGAGAGTCTCATCTTTCTATAGAGCGGTCATACAGTATTAGTGTGTAGCCCAAACCATTGGGACACTACGGACAGTTGGCACATCGGTGGTACCTACTTCAGACGAGTCCTGTGGAGGTCGTAGCGCTGTCAAATCAAAGGCACTCCTTCGATATAGTTTTTGACAAATTTAAATGTGTCAGTTTGTTGCTTTCACGAGGTTGGAGTAATAGCATGTTAAACTACTTAAGACATTGGCTTGACTCTAGGTTGGGCCTTTAGATTCAGAGAAAATTAACAACTAAGGAAACATTTTTCACTTACTTGATTGACTTTTCAAACCCTGGCCTGGTCTGCTTCGCAAGTGTTCCTAGAAGTCTCGCAATGTTGCACATCTGTGTTTAGAAACTCTGGCACCATCGTGTTTGTGAGAGTCACATTTTTCCATAGAGGTCTCATAAAGGTTTTCGACGGGCCACACTCCTCTTTTCATGGTTGTGGCTACAAAGCTGACACTTCCACAATTTTTTGCATACACATTTCAACAACATGATGGTTATCGTGGTTCCAAATGTTGAATAGGTAAAAAAAATCTCTGGGGTGAACCATTAGCCTAATTCAAAGTCAAGGGTACAAGACTGTGTACATACCTGAGTTTTGAAGCAAACAAAGTACTCATCCAATGCAAATGCAAATGACATGATTTGTAGGCGAACACGCTTGCGTATCATGTGACTTGTATCAGCTCGGGGACTGGACAATACAGACTGCAAGGCTCATGGTTAGTGTTGTTTTTGGGGCTGTTTGCACCAGAAGCTGACAGTAAAAACATGACTTCTCAATGCAGAGGTTGAAACATTCATAACTGATGGGCATTACATCAACATACGAATTGTCTTGCAACCTCTGGAGAAAATAGAACATCTGCGTTGCAGACTACTATCGCTAATATTTTATATTACAATGGGTGATTGCATTCAGAATTCACTTCCTAGAACCGCTTGTCGGTGCCTTATTAGTTGGTAACCCAAACCGTTAAGACGCTACAGACATTTTTGTAAGAAGAACAATTTTTGGGATGTCCCCTGATCTGACAAACAGTGCTGTAGCTCTGTCACCTTCCACCACAGATGCGGAAGGCCGACATCGGCGGATGTGGTGGATTGAGACAGTTCATGCAGTCTAGCTTAAACAAACAGATTTTGATGGGGATTTCCGGGGGGATGCGGACGTTGACTTTAACCCCTAACATCCATGTACTGCAGTAGTAAACACATCTTAGGCACATTCTTGTGGTTCTATTCTCCTATTTGGAAAATATATGACCTGTAAAACACGACATATCTTGTGTTGAATTGTTTATACAACACCCACTTTCCGGCGTCGACAGATGGCCGCCTCGCTTCACGTTCCTAGGAAACTATGCAGTATTTAGTTTTTTTAAATGTGTTATTTCTTACATTGTTACCACAGGTAATCTTAGTTTTTTTTTACATACAGTCGGGAGGAACTATTGGATATAAGAGCAACGTCACCTCACCAACATTACAACCAGGAATACGACTTTCCCGAGGTGGATCCTCTGTTTTGCCCACCACCCAGGACAATGGATCGGATCCCAGCCGGCGACCCAAAACAACGACGCCGTAGAAGGGGCAGACTTCTGGTCAGGCTCCGTAGACGGGCACATCGTGCACCGCTCCCGAGCATGCTACTCGCCAATGTCCAGTCTCTTGACAACAACGTAGACGAAATCCGTGCAAGGGTATCCTTCCAGAGAGACATCAGAGACTGTAACTTTCTTTGTTTTGCGGATATATGGCTCACTCGAGACACTATCGGAGTCGGTACAGCCAGCTGGTTTCTTCACACATGGCGCCGACAGAAACAAGCATATTTCTGGTAAGAAGAAGGGTGGGGGTGTATGCCTTATGATTAACGAGACGTGCTGTGATCATAACAACATACAGGAACTCAAGTCCCTCTGTTCACCTGACTTAGAATTCCTCACAATCAAATGCCGATCGCATTATCTACCTAGAGAATTCTCTTCGATTATAATCACAGCCGCATATATCCCCCCCTCTCACAAGAGTATAACAAAATAAAAAACAGCAAATAAAAAACATTGACAGGTCAGGGAATCAGTCTCAAGATCATTCATCAGTGATTTAAAAATACCAATCGGGACAAGTTCTTCCAGTTTAAAAGTATTTTGTAAGGCGTTCCAAGACGATGGCACAGAGTACATAAAAGCCCTTTTACCAAATTCAGTTCGGACATTTGGAACAGTTAGCAGGATAAAGTCTAGCGAACAAAGAGAGTACTCACCACATTTCTGAACAATAAAAATGCACAAATAAAAAGGTAGTAAACCCAAAATGGCTATGTAAATAAAGTATACCAGTGACTGAGCCTACGAGTGACTAGAGAAGGCCAGCCAACCCTGGTATACAAAGTGCAGTGCTGCATAAGCATTTTGCAGTTTAAAAAAATATCTCAGTGCCATGGTGAAGGGTGTCAATTCATCTCAAACACTGAGCGGAAGCATTCATATATAAAATATCCCCATGGTCTAGTAAAGGCATAAATGTAGCTGATTACTAGCCTCCTGGCTTCAAAAGAAAAACGGGCCTTATTCCTAAATTAAAATCCCAATTTCAGCTTCAATTTTTTTGTAAATTGTTGAATATGCAATTTAAAAGAGGCCGTCATCAATTAAAACTCCAAGATATTTATATGAGGTTACAACCTCAATCTCCTTGCCCTGACATGTAGTAATAGGTGAAAGGTTCAGAGGTCTATTTCTTGCATTAGAAAACACCATTAGTTTAGTTTTGTCAGTATTGAGGATAAGCTTCAATTGACACAAGGTATGTTGAACAGTATAAAAGCAGTTTGCAAGTTCTTACAAGCTTTTGTAAGAGACGAGGGACAACAGTAAATAACAGTATCATCAGCATAAAAATGAAGTTGCACATTTTGGACATTTTTGTCTAAATCATTTATATAAATAGTGAATAAGAGAGGACCAAGTACAGAGCCTTGGGGCACACCATTAAAGACAGACAATTTAACAGACATAAGCCCATCAAATTGAGTGCACTGAGTTCTATCAGACAGATAATTAGCAAACCATGCAACTGCATGCTCTGAAAGACCTACACTCGACAATCTCTGCCTTAGTGTTGCATGATCAACTGTATCAAAAGCCTTAGAGAGATCAATCAATAAAGTGAGACACTGTGCTGTTTTTTTGGGCTTCAGTGTTTTAATTTAAAACCTTCATGGCTGCTGTAATTTTGCTATTCTTCTTCCTGAAGCCCTGATTTGGTACATTGATAAAATATAGTTAGTAAATAAAAACTATTTTAGCTGTTCACTCACAAGGGTTACAAGTATTTTCACCAGGGGTGACAGCTTTGAGATTGGCCTTTAATTATTTAAAAGAGTTGGATCTCCCCCTTTTAAAAGTGGTAGGACAAGTGCTGATTTCCAGATTTTCGGAATCTCATTACATTCCTGGGTTAGATTGAACAGAGATGTAAGTGGTTCAGCTATGAAATCAGCTGCCAGATCAGGACCTGCAGGCTTTCTCTGATCTAAGGATTTCACGGCTTTATGTACCATCTGCACTGAGAATGGCAAAAAGCAAAAAGTTTGACCAGCTCTCACTGGTTCATCCACACAGGGTTGTACAGAGACAGAGGACACTGAATCAAACAGCCTACCAGATGATACAAAGTGCTCATTGAAACAACTCAGCATTTCAGTTTTGTCATATACAGCAACAGAGTCCTTCAAAACACATGACGGTAATTCATTAACATTACAGTTACCAGACATAGACTTAATAGCCTTCCAAAACTTTCTAGGGTCATTCAGGTTATCAGTGGTAACAGACATAAAATATTCAGACTTGGCCTTCCTGAGAAGAAAAGAACACTTGTTTCGTAACTGCCTAAAAATAAGCCAATCAGTATCAGAACATGATTTCCTTGCTTTAGCCCAGGCTATATTACGGTCGTGAATAATACAAGACAGCTCAGAAGAAAACCATGGATTATCCCGCCCTTTAACCCTGAACCTGTGGAATGGGGCATGTTTGTTTACAATTTGGGAAAAACCATCATGAAAGAATTTCCAGGCAGTTTCCACATCAGGGATAAGCTCAATCTGTTCCAGTCAAAATAAAACAAATCATGAAAGAAAGCTTGCTCATTAAAACACTTCAAATTTCTCTTACGAATAAAACGTGGGTTTGTCTTAGGAACCTTAGTATTTCTAACAGCACAATGGTCACTTAAATCATTACAAAAAACACCAACCACAGAATATTTATGTGGAACATTTGTCAATATCAAATCAATCAGGGTAGATTTATCTGGGCATTTAAGATTTGGGTGAGTTAATCAACTGGGTAAGATTCATAGAATTACAAAACATTTTTAAATCATCAGACACATCTGCTAAACATGTATGTGACAAATAAAATCTGATTTGATTTGGCGATGCCACCATGACAACCCTCTGACAAGCTGGGCCTATTTAACAGTCACTCCCTAATGTTGTATTGGCTTAAGCCACTGAAGTACTAGCCATTAAGAAGTAGTAACCTCAAGTTGATCTGTCAAACTGAAATTTCCTATCTCGCTCTATTTAATCAAGTGTATTTTTATGAAATAACTTCTATATGCGGCAGCAAAATGTTAACATTTCTTCATTCATTTCACAGCTGAATACAGGCTAAAGCGATTGTACTGACTGCAAAACAGGCAGGAAAATGGTATAATGTGTTGCAGAAAACCATCCACAGAGTCTAGTGCAGGGCTCTCCAGCCCTGTTCCTGGAGAGCTACCCTCCTGTAGGTTTTCACTCTAACCCTGTTCCTGGAGAGATACCCTCCTGTAGGGTTTCACTCTAACCCTGTTCCTAGAGAGCTACCCTCCTGTAGGGTTTCACTCTAACCCTGTTCCTAGAGAGCTACCCTCCTGTAGGGTTTCACTCTAACCCTGTTCCTGGAGAGCTACCCTCCTGTAGGGTTTCACTCTAACCCTGTTCCTGGAGAGCTACCCTCCTGTAAGGTTTCGCTCCAAACCCAGTTGTAACTAACCCTGGTTCAGTTTATCAACCAGCTGATTGTTAGAAACAGGTGTGCTAGATTAGGGTTGGAGTGAAAACCTACTGTCAAATCACATTTATTTATATAGCCCTTCATACATCAGCTGAAATCTCAAAGTGCTGTACAGAAACCCAGCCTAAAACCCCAAACAGCAAGCAATGCAGGTGTAGAAGCACGGTGGCTAGGAAAAACTCCCTAGAAAGGCCAAAAACTAGGAAGAAACCTAGAGAGGTGGGGTGGCCAGTCCTCTTCTGGCTGTGCCGGGTGGAGATTATAACAGAACATGGCCAAGATGTTCAAATGTTCATAAATGACCAGCATGGTCGAATAATAATAAGGCAGCAGCACGGCCAGGTGGACTGGGGACAGCAAGGAGTCATCATGTCAGGAAGTCCTGAGGCATGGTCCTAGGGCTCAGGTCCTCCGAAAGAGAGAAAAAGAGAATTAGAGAGAGCACACTTAAATTCACACAGGACACCGAATAGGACAGGAGAAGTACTCCAGATATAACAAACTGACCCTAGCCCCCCAACACAAACTACTGCATCATAAATACTGGAGGCTGAGACAGGAGGGGTCAGGAGACACTGTGGCCCCATCCGAGGACACCCCCGGACAGGGCCAAACAGGAAGGATATAACCCCACCCACTTTGCCAAAGCACAGCCCCCACACCACTAGAGGGATATCTTCAACCACCAACTTACCATCCTGAGACAAGGCTGAGTATAGCCCACAAAGATCTCCGCCACAGCACAACCCAGGGGGGGGGGGGGGGGCGCCAACCCAGACAGGATGACCACATCAGTGAATCAACCCACTCAGGGGACGCACCCTCTCCTGGGACTGTATGACAAATCAACTGTAAATTTCGGTGTTCCTCAAGGTTCCGTTTTAGGACCACTATTGTTTTCACTATATATTTTACCTCTTGGGGATGTCATTCGAAAACATAATGTTAACTTTCACTGCTATGCGGATGACACACAGCTGTACATTTCAATGAAACATGGTGAAGCCCCAAAATTGCCCTCGCTAGAAGCATGTGTTTCAGACATAAGGAAGTGGATGGCTGCAAACTTTCTACTTTTAAACTCGGACAAAACAGAGATGCTTGTTCTAGGTCCCAAGAAACAAAGAGATCTTCTGTTGAATCTGACAATTAATCTTAATGGTTGTACAGTCGTCTCAAATAAAACTGTGAAGGACCTCGGCGTTACTCTGGACCCTGATCTCTCTTTTGAAGAACATATCAAGACCATTTCAAGGACCGCTTTTTTCCATCTACGTAAGATTTCAAAAATCAGAAACTTTCTGTCCAAAAATGATGCAGAAAAATTAATCCATGCTTTTGTCACTTCTAGGTTAGACTACTGCAATGCTCTACTTTCCGGCTACCCGGATAAAGCACTAAATAAACTTCAGTTAGTGCTAAATACGGCTGCTAGAATCCTGACTAGAACCAAAAGAATTGTTCATATTACTCCAGTGCTAGCCTCCCTACACTGGCTTCCTGTCAAAGCAAGGGCTGATTTCAAGATTTTACTACTAACCTACAAAGCATTACATGGGCTTGCTCCTACCTATCTCTGATTTGGTCCTGCCGTACATACCTACACGTACACTACGGTCACAAGACGCAGGCCTCCTAATTGTCCTTAGAATTTCTAAGCAAACAGCTGGAGGCAGGGCTTTCTCCTATAGAGCTCCCTTTTTATGGAACGGTCTGCCTACCCATGTCAGAGACGCAAACTCGGTCTCAACCTTTAAATCCTTACTGAAGACTCATCTCTTCAGTGGGTCATATGATTGAGTGTAGTCTGGCCCAGGAGTGGGAAGGTGAACGGAAAGGCTCTGGAGCAACGAACCGCCCTTGCTGTCTCTGCCTGGCCGGTTCCCCTCTTTCCACTGGGATTCTCTGCCTCTAACCCTATTACAGGGGCTGAGTCACTGGCTTACTGGGGCTCTCTCATGTTAGCTCTCCAGGAACTGGGTTGGGAGCCCTGGTCTAGTGGAACTGTCTTATCTGTTGAAAGAAATCTTATTTGAGTCCCCTAAATCAGTTTTTGTGTTCACTGAGTTTTGATAATTTGCAGAGGCCGACATTGGCGCTGGCCCTTATCTGTTCGGGTGCATACAGTCATTACTCATTTAGCAGTGTTCTGATTGGGCCTGAGAATAGGACACCAGTATGCCTCAATGTGGCATCCCACCTGTTCATCTGTGTTTGGCTGTGTGTGTCCATGTTTGTGTGTGCACATGCTCCTGTGTGTGTGTTGTTTGTGTGTCTGTGTGTGTGTGGAGGCCAGGTACGCAGTCTTTCATCCTCTCCCCACACGTGATTTATCTCCCTTTTTCGCATTGCATTGAAATGAGCCATTTGTCTCTGGACACAAGTGTGACAGTCTTCCTGAATAAAATATGACTCGGCCTGGAATATGAATTATAGCCCTAAATATACTTTCTATGCTAGAAGAGTGAAATAGCTTGTTTCTGTATGCACATGGTTCATTTTTGTGCTGTTATTTTTATTTTCTGCTGTTGGCATATCCAATGTCAATCCAGTAATCTCTATAATCTCACAGCTGGTTAGACCAGTTTAATAAATGCACCATAGTACACACATTTTTAGTTATGTCTGTATTGTTTTTTAGTTGTATTGTTTGTATATCACTATGTTAAATTTGTGTGACTGTCCTTGTGTTGTGTTTTGTTACTTGTCATGTTTTGTGTTTTTGTGGACCCCAGGAAGAGTAGCTGCTTCTGCAAAAGCTAATGGGGATTCAAATAAACAAATAAGTACAATACAGGGATGAGTGATAATGTCTTCTCCAGATCACACCACTGCCTGCCTGACAGTGACAGTGATGAGGAAGCTACAAAGCTGCTCGTCTGCCAGTGCATCCTTACCCAGTGACAGTCGGTTATGCCTGGGGATTTTCTTTGAAGTGTTGTGTCAGTAGCAGTCTGGATTCTTTTGATTTCCATATTGGAAGGTTTCCGGAGGCTCCTGTGTCATACCACCCAGGCTGTCTGTCACTCCCTGAGCTACAGTACCACTCTTTTTTCTGGTCTGCTCTGCCCCTCCACCCCTGTTCTCTCTGCTCCACTCCTTCTGAAGACGACTGGGTAGGACTTATGGATCGGTATCGTCTGAAATGTTTCGGTACTGGTTCCCGCTTATTCAAGTCAATAACACATTTTTTGTTGCTGTTGCAGTTTTTATTTATTGGATAATCATTGTCAAGCTTTTAAAAACGAATCCAAACTGCATCATTTTACAGGTCATAATTTCTGTGCACTTTCTCTGTGCACTTTCTGTACAACTGTTGAGTCATACACAGTACTTGCTTGTGAATTCTTTATTTTTTTCGACAACCAAGATTAGGCTACATTTATCGTACAGGAATGACCTGTTGGAAGTGATAATTGGCACAGAAATGTTCAACGCGTTTTGGTCTGGGTAGGTACAGAAGAAATATGGTCGGTACCATTAGGAACCGAATTAGGAGACCTAGTAGGACTTGGGCTCAACCTCAACCCACACTGAAGTCTAGACCAGACCAGATTAAAGGCAGGGCTAGAGCCCACCCTGCTGGAGTCTTATTACAGACTGCAGTAATGATGGGAACTGTCACGTTCTGACCTTAATTCCTATATTATGTCTTTGTGTTAGTTTGGTCAGGGTGTGAGTTGGGGTGGGTAGTCTGTTCTTTTTTCTATGTTGTATTTCTGTGTTTGGCCTGGTATGGTTCTCAATCAGAGGCAGCTGTCAATCGTAGTCTCTGATTGAGAATCATACTTAGGTAGCCTTTTCCCACCTGTGTTTTGTGGGTGATTATTTTCTGTTTAGTGTTTTTTCACGTTGTTGTTTTGTTCAGTGTTCAGTTGTTTTTATTAAAATAATGAACACTTACCACGCTGTACCTTGGTCCTCCTCTCTTTCTCCAGACGACAACCGTTACAGGAACTCTGTGACTGTAAAGGACTCACAGAGACTCATAGGCTCTCAGTCCATCACTGTCCTATGGAAGTTCAAATGTTGATGTGTGTACAACTCTGTCTGACTGCGTGGTAGGAGGGAGTGCCTTGAGTGCTTCAGAAGGAAGCCGATACTCTCTCCTCAACCTTTGTGTAATGTATGTAATGTAATTAAAAGCTTAATGTTACCTTCAAGGTTGTAACTTGGTACAGGTTGATGAGGTAAAATGAAACGATCAATCAAACATTGATATCCTCAGAGCAGACATACTAATGCCCCCTCTGTCAATGCACAATGAATACCTGTAGGCCTATGGCTGTTAGGCCACACAATTGGGTTACAGCTGTTATCCTCAACTTCTATGAAGCATATATCGATATTTCCCCTCTTAGAAGGATTAGATCTCGTACAGTGTAAAACAAAATGGGGCGTCTCACTGTGTCTGACAAAGCTTGTGATGAGCTCATTGGGTTGAGTTGATTCATCTTCCACTAGGTTCATTAAAGCTGTGCCATGCTGCTCTCCGTCATAGCTCAGCCTGCCAGGTGACGCTAGGCAGGCAGGGAGCCAGGTGGCAACAGGGGCTCTGGTGGCATCTATAAGCTGCCATGTTGTCTCGATGAAAGCATGTAATTTGACCAGAATTCTCTTACTCCCTTCTGCTGAGAATGTTCTGGTTTGAAGATGCTCCTGCGGTTCAGGAGACAGGCAGAATTTGTGAGCAGGGATGCTGGTTCATGTACAGCAGTACCCCATTTGTTCACAAGACCTACAGTAAGTACTCTGTCACATGCAGCATGAAGGCCGGGTACATTAGTTAGGGGAGACATGGCACCATATAACATTAACATACAACTACCGTAATGAAACAGCCAATGTAAAAAAGGTGTACTGTACCACTTGAATCAAGCTGTTTTTTCTTTGCACAGTTTGTTGTTTAAGCCTACTCAATATCCACCACCACTTTTGTCACCGGTGTAATTATACAGCATCGCAGATAGCCCCAGGACGGATCACAGAGAGAGAGAGAAGCATCCAACACAGGAAATTAAAACAGCTCATAAACAAGCAGAGAGACATCATTTGTACTGGTTCCAATTAGAGGCCAGTGATGTGTACCACTTATAAACCCACTTGCAGCGAATCCCGTGCCTCCCCTTGGACATATCACCCTTCAGTTTGTTTACCCATAAACTTTTAGAAATCAAACCCTATTGCTCTCAATAGAGAGTATGGCTGTGGATGCGAAACACTGTGGTTTATGTTCATCCCACCCAATCTCAAACAAAGCAGAGGTTTAGTTTTACATGGAAACGTGAGCCTGCATGGACCTCAAAATGACAAACATGGGATCTGTCATTTGTCTTCTGATATATACAGCAGCTTGTCTCACTGGAGGGGTGACACAGTGTGAATGGGACTACAGGTCTCCACCACCAGGATTAGTAGTCCATTCACTGTCCCAGACAGAATAGTCTGAATAAACACAGAAAGAGGGAGACAGAGGCAGTGGAACTGGAAACATCATAGGACACATTTAATTGCAATGTGTTTTCACTTGACTATTGGGTGGCGGCGAGGGGAATGGGAGTGAGTTGATGATGGGGTTGGGGTTGAGGAGTAGCTAAGGATTTGGAGGAGAATTAAATGGGCTTCAGTGAGTGTGTCCACATGTGTGTGTCGCTCTGGAGGACTAGTCTCAGCCTCCATCTGCCTCTAAATCTCTCTCTCTCTACCCCACTGGGAATAATGAGGAACTGTTCACTCTATAAGTAAAGCTTGCTTTCTATTGTGAATTACAAAATTGAGAGGTTACATTTTCCATTCTAAAAGAAAATAATGATGTTACCTGTTCTGGTAAAGTAGATAATTTCATCACATTTTGCAAAACAGATCATCATAGTTTTACCTTGATGCTAGGCAGGACAAGATTTCCCACATTGTTGTGCTTCCTTCATTGTTCCTAAAGGAAAGGCTGAGAGAAATATTACCACTCTAGTCTATTCATCTCACTGCCCAAACTGGGAGACTTGACCCTGTCATCCTCCCCCAGTAGCAGGGTGTGAAGCAGTCCTACTCCAGTCCCGCTCTTTGCCCACAGCTCCATCTATCTACCACCGGTAGGCTGCTGCCTACAGACATGTCTATCCAGTTCCTGCTGCCTATAGACATGACCCTAGAGCTGTTTCCACAGGCAATATGTCATATATCTTCAGTCAATTCAAATGAGAAATGTCTACCTAGCAATCACCTTTATCAAGTTTTCGGTCTTCCCCTCCCACACAGCTGACTCACAGGTCGCATGCAGCCACTACACCACACTTAACGAGACTTCATTCTCATAAGTGGGATCAACCATTCCCCACCCATCATGCACCCACATTAAAACCCTTGGTGTGATTGGGTGTAAAACCAGTAAAACTCATGGCTACAATACAGGGTGGAATAAACAAGATGTTAACAGCCTTCCTTATCAACAAGAGAGGTAGATGAATACTGACAAGGTAGTATGTTTTGACAGGGTGAAATAGGTATAGTGGAATAACCTGTCAAACATTCTTATTGGAAAACATAAGAAAATAAACTGCTTTGCACTTTGTCATCTCTGCTTGGGGGGGGGGTAAAAAAAAAAAGTATTGTGCTGGGGGGTGAGAACATAAAAGTCCTTCCCAGCAATGATCAGTAGAGACTAGGGGTGATTTGAGATTACTGTTTGCGTTTTGAGATCATCAGAGCAGTGGTTCATTCATGGTATCAGGGATGCTGCTAGTTTGTGGACCACTACATTGTGGTCAGTGGACCAAACCGCAGCCTTGTTGAGTGCTCTGATTGAAACCGAGCCCCTTTAATGTGAACTGCCTTTTTCCATCTCCCTAATCCCGGCTGTCTGGCATGGAGATGCACATTTCTGTGGTAAAAACAATGAGAGATGGTAGCAGGCAATTCCTCAGCCTGATTCCAGTATGGATAAGATCAAAGACAACGTACGTCAGAGATCTGTGGCCAGTGTGGGACCCTTTCCATAGTTTTGCACCAACCACAGTATGTAGGCACGGACCCCTGCCACCAACCAATCAGATTGACTAGAGGAAGGGCACGTGGAGAAATTTAGGGCAGGGCCCCTGTCGGCAGACTGAAAACCTCTTTCTACCGTGGACAGGAAACAAGGCTTTGTCTGACCCGTAAAAGCCTGTGTGATAGATGTGGGGAGGCATTAAACCAAAGTTGATCCCAGTGTGAATTCCCGCTGACCTCTCCCTAGCTGCCAGGCTGTGTTTCGAGTGCTTTAAAAGGACCCTTTTAAAGGATTGTTTCACCAGACTGGAGCGGAGGAGGACCCCAACATTAAAATGATGGGGAGAAAGCTGCATTATATCAAGGCACAAGGCGAAACCCAGATGCAGACACAGGAGGCAGATGGTCGGAGTCTTAATTTGTATTAATCCAAAGGGGTAGGCAAGAGAATGGTTATGGACAGACAAAAAGGTCAAAACCAGATCAGAGTTCAATAGAGCAGGCAGAATGATCAGGCAGGCAGGAAAGTAGTCCAGAGTCAGGCAGTGGTCAGAACCGGGAGGACTATAAAAAGAGAATAGAAAAGGAGTACGGGAAAAACACTCTGGTTGACTTGACTAAACATACAAGATGAACTGGCACAGAGAGACAGGAAACACAGGGATAAATACACTTGGGAAAATAAGAAACACCTGGAGGGGGTGGAGACAATCACAGGAACAGGTGAAACAGATCAGGGCGTGACACATTATTCACTAGAGTTTTTGCATTGTTTTGCTAATGGCTTGACAGTCAAACTCAGTCACTGGACCACACACCAAACTCAGTCACTGGACCACACAGATCCAACATGGCTGCCTCGTGGTGCAGATGGTCCGATGAGGGCTCTCAGAAAAGCATTAGGAGCTGCAAGATTAACGGACCACCAGTGTGAATAATGAGCCAGCCTGTGCCAAGGTATACAGAGCTCTATATTCAAACACCATCCGTTCTGCCTTTCATAAATACTGGACGATCAGCATTCATTGACTTTTCCACTGCTGACATCATTAAATGGGGTAATCAACAGTGGATTATAGTATGGTACGGCAGGGAGAAACTACCGGCGTGGAATACAGTTAGATGGTGTCTATTTAGGCTGGAGGGTTATGAGGCTGAGACCTCCCAACTGGAGACATGGGCAAGAATAGAGTTTCACTGAGTGTTAATTGACACGGGCCTATTGGAGTTAGATTAACTAAATTACTCCTTCTCTACCACCTCTTCCATCTACTTCATTCATTCACCTCTACATCTACTTCCATCTATATCTACTCCCTCCACATATACAGTGCCTTGCGAAAGTATTCGGCCCCCTTGAACTTTGCGACCTTTTGCCACATTTCAGGCTTCAAACATAAAGATATAAAACTGTATTTTTTTTGTGAAGAATCAACAACAAGTGGGACACAATCATGAAGTGGAACGACATTTATTGGATATTTCAAACTTTTTTAACAAATCAAAAACTGAAAAATTGTGCGTGCAAAATTATTCAGCCCCTTTACTTTCAGTGCAGCAAACTCTCTCCAGAAGTTCAGTGAGGATCTCTGAATGATCCAATGTTGACCTAAATGACTAATGATGATAAATACAATCCACCTGTGTGTAATCAAGTCTCCGTATAAATGCACCTGCACTGTGATAGTCTCAGAGGTCCGTTAAAAGCGCAGAGAGCATCATGAAGAACAAGGAACACACCAGGCAGGTCCGAGATACTGTTGTGAAGAAGTTTAAAGCCGGATTTGGATACAAAAATATTTCCCAAGCTTTAAACATCCCAAGGAGCACTGTGCAAGCGATAATATTGAAATGGAAGGAGTATCAGACCACTGCAAATCTACCAAGACCAGGCCGTCCCTCTAAACTTTCAGCTCATACAAGGAGAAGACTGATCAGAGATGCAGCCAAGAGGCCCATGATCACTCTGGATGAACTGCAGAGATCTACAGCTGAGGTGGGAGACTCTGTCCATAGGACAACAATCAGTTGTATATTGCACACATCTGGCCTTTATGGAAGAGTGGCAAGAAGAAAGCCATTTCTTAAAGATATCCATAAAAAGTGTCGCTTAAAGTTTGCCACAAGCAACCTGGGAGAAACACCAAACATGTGGAAGAAGGTGCTCTGTTCAGATGAAACCAAAATTGAACTTTTTGGCAACAATGCAAAACGTTATGTTTGGCGTAAAAGCAACACAGCTCATCACCCTGAACACACCATGCCCACTGTCAAACATGGTGGTGGCAGCATCATGGTTTGGGCCTGCTTTTCTTCAGCAGGGACAGGGAAGATGGTTAAAATTGATGGGAAGATGGATGGAGCCAAATACAGGACCATTCTAGAAGAGAACCTGATGGAGTCTGCAAAAGAACTGAGACTGGGACGGAGATTTGTCTTCCAACAAGACAATGATCCAAAACATAAAGCAAAATCTACAATGGAATGGTTAAAAAATAAACATATCCAGGTGTTAGAATGGCCAAGTCAAAGTCCAGACCTGAATCCAATTGAGAATCTGTGGAAAGAACTGAAAACTGCTGTTCACAAATGCTCTCCATCCAACGTCAAGGAGGGATGGGAAAAAATGTCAGTCTCTCGATGTGCAAAACTGATAGAGACATACCCCAAGCGACTTACAGCTGTAATCGCAGCAAAAGGTGGCGCTACAAAGTATTAACTTAAGGGGGCTGAATAATTTTGCACGCCCAATTTTTCAGTTTTTGATTTGTTAA
Organism: Oncorhynchus clarkii lewisi; assembly: GCF_045791955.1. NCBI lineage: Eukaryota > Metazoa > Chordata > Actinopteri > Salmoniformes > Salmonidae > Oncorhynchus > Oncorhynchus clarkii. Next base: position 77,858,149 of record NC_092148.1, on the reverse strand, counting down.
AAAAGTTTGAAATATCCAATAAATGTCGTTCCACTTCATGATTGTGTCCCACTTGTTGTTGATTCTTCACAAAAAAATACAGTTTTATATCTTTACATTTGAAGCCTGAAATGTGGCAAAAGGTCGCAAAGTTCAAGGGGGCCCAATACTTTCGCAAGGCACTGTATGTACAAATAGGTAGAGAAAGGAGAATGAGGAGAATTATGGAACACCGGTTCAAATGAACGTAACACTACTGGATCTTTTTGTTTGAACAAATAATGCATCACATTCAAATCAAATCAAAGTTTATTTGTCCCATGTGCCGAATACAACAGGTGTAGACCTTACAGCGAAATGCTTACTTACAAGCCCTAACCAACAGTGCAATTTTTAAGTAAAAAATAGATATTAGGTAAACAATAGATAAGTAAAGACATACCTTTTTTTTAAAAAGTCGAATGACAGTGAAAACAACAGTAGCGAGGCTATATACAGGTGGTACCAGTACAGAGTCAATGTGCGGGGGCACTGGTTAGTCGGGCTAATTGAGGTAATATGTACATGTAGGTATAGTTAAAGTGACTATGCATAGATGATAAACAGAGAGTAGCAGCAGCATAAAACAGGGGTTGGTGGTGGGGGGAGGGGTGTTGAGATGCCTTTTGGTCCTAGACTTGGCGCTCCGGTACCGCTTGCCATGCAGTAGCAGAGAGAACAGTCTGTGACTGGAGTGGCTGGGGTCTTTGACAATTTTTAGGGCCTTTCTCTGCACCGCCTGGTGTAGAGGTCCTGGAATGCAGGCAGTAATGTACTGGGCCATACGCACTACCCTCTGTAGTGCCTTGCGGTTGGTTGGAGGCCAAGCAATTTCCGTACCCGGCAGTAATGCAACCAGTCAGGCAGGATGCTCTCGATGGTGTAGCTGTAGAACCTTTTGAGGATCTGAGGACCCATGCCAAATATTTTCAGTCTCCTGAGGGGGAATAGGTTTTGTCGTGCCCTCTTCACGACTGTCTTGGTGTGTTTGGACCATTCTAGTTTGTTGGTGATGTGGACACCAAGGAATTTGAAGCTCTCAGCCTGCTCCATTACAGCCTGTCGAGGAGAATGGGGGAGTGCTCGGTCCTCTTTTTCCTGTAGTCCACAATCATCTCCTTTGTCAAGATTACGTTGAGGGGTAGGTTGTTAATCTGGCACCACCTGGCCAGGTCTCTGACCTCCTCCCTATAGGCTGTCTCGTTGTTGTCTGTGATCAGGCCTACCACTGCTGTGTCATCTGAAAACTTAATGATGGTGTAGGAGTCGTGCCTGGCCATGCAATCGTGGGTGAACAGGGAGTACAGGAGGGGACTGAGCATGCACCCCTGAGGGGGTCCAGTGTTGAGGATCAGTGTGGCAGATGTGTTGCTACCTACCCTCACCACCTGGGGGTGGCCCGTCAGGAAGTCCAAGATCCAGTTGCAGAGGTGTTTAGAGTGTTTAGTCCCAGGATCCTTAGTTTAGTGATGAGCTTTGACGGCACTATGGTGTTGAATGCTGAGCTGTAGTCAATGAATAGCATTCTCACGTAGGTGTTTGTTTTGTCCAGGTGGGGAAGAGCAGTGTGGAGTGCAATAGAGATTGCATCATCTGTGGATCTGTTGGGGCAGAATGCAAATTGGAGTGGGTCTAGGGTTTCTGGGATAATGGTGTCAATGTGAGCCATTACCAGCCTTTTTAAGCACTTCATGTCTACGGACGTGAGTGCTACGGGTCTGTAGTCTTTTTGGCAGGTTACCTTAGTGTTCTTTGGCACAGGGACTATGGTGGACTGCTTGAAGCATGTTGGTATTACAGACTCAATCAGGGACATGTTGAAAATGTCAGTAAAGACAACTGCCAGTTAGTCAGCATATGTCCAGAGCACACGTCCTGGTAATCCGTCTGGCCCCGCAGCCTTGTGAATGTTGACCTGTTTAAAGGTCTTACTCACGTCGGCTACGGAGAGCGTGATCACACAATCGTCCGGACCAGCTGATGCTCTCATGCATGCCTCAGTGTTGCTTGCCTCGAAGCGAGCATAGTAGTGATTTAACTCGTCTGGTAGGCTCGTGTCACTGGGAAATTCGCTGCTGTGCTTCCTTTTCTAGTCTGTAATAGTTTGAGGGCCCTGCCACATCCAACGAGAGTTGGAGCCGGTGTAGTACGATTCAACCTTTGTCCTGTATTGGCGTTTTGCCTGTTTGATGGTTTGTCGGAGGGCATAGAAGGATTTCTTATAAGCTTCCGGGTTAGAGTCCCTCACCTTGAAAGAGGCAGCTCTACCCTTTAGCTCAGTGCAAATGTTGCATGCATTCCATGGCTTCTGGTTGGGGTATGTACATAGTCACTGTGTGGACAACATTCAAGTGAATACCAGTGTATAAGGAATAACTTTTAGAATTAGTTTCTCCAAGAGGCCCATCTGTTGTGTACCAAAGAGCTGTGAAGAGAGAAATAATCTGAGACGGAGAGAGAGATAGAAAGAGAGTTGTGGAATCTTGAGACAGACAGGTTCATGAGCAGGTTTATGGGTATAAACAGCACACTCAAGAAGCTTGATGATGGTGCTAATCACCAAACACTTTGGCACACTCTCAAACCGTCATCTGGGGAGAGCGTTGATGATGATGGTGTGCATATTTCACACCCTTCGCCTTCCCATGCAGAGCAGCAAACAGATTGAGAGCTCACCTTATATTCACAGTCATTACCTCCCCTTCCCATGGAGTTATAATGAGAGAGATTCATTAGCTAGCATTTCGAATAAGAAGTGGGGATAGTGGAATATATTATAGGTTTCTACACAGTCCTAACAAATATCTGCAAGGCATCTAACCAGCCCAGTGAAATGTAGAATATTTTCATCATGATATGATAATACCTATGTTAAGCTTTTATTATTTGAATCAGCTGTGTAGTGCTAGGACAAAAACCAAAGGAAACGCATAAAAGGCTCTCCTTAGCCACTCCTTTTCGCAAATTTGACCATAACTCTATCCTCTTGATTTCTGCTTAGAAATAAAAACTCAAACAGGAAGTACCAGGAAGTACCAGTGCGCTCAATACGGAAGTAGTCCGATGAAGCGGATGCTAGGCTACAGGACTGCTTCGCTAGCACAGGCTCTTCCAATAACATTAAGGAGTTTACCATATCAGTCAACGGCTTCATTAAAAAGTGTATCGACGACGTTGTACCAACAGTGACCTTACACACACATCCCAAACAAACGCCATGGATTACAGGTAACATCCGCACTTAGCTAAAGTCTAGAGCTGACGCTTTCGAAGAGTGGGACACTACTCCGGACACTTTTGAGAAATCCCGCTACCACCTCCGACGAGCCCTCAAACAGGCAAAGCGTCAATGCAGGAATAAGATCAAATTCTACTACGCTGGCTCTGATGCTGGTTGGATATGGCAGGGCTTTCAAACTATCACGGATTACAAAGAGAGACCCAGCCGCGAGCTGCCCAGTGACGCGAGCCTACCAGATGAGCTAAATGCCTTCTATGCTCACTTCGAGGCAAGAAACCATGCATGAGAGCACCAGCAGTTCCGGACGACTGTGATCTCACTCTCCGTAGCCGATGAGTAAATGTGTGAGTAAGACCTTTAAACAGATTTACATTAAAACGGATTGCCAGGACTCGTACTCAGAGCATGCGCTGACCAGCTGGCGGGTGGCTTCACTGACATTTTCAGCCTCTTCCTGACCCAGTCTGTAATACGTACATATTTCTAGCAGACCACCAAATAAAATGTTATTGGTCACATACACATATTTAGCAGATGCTATTGTGGGTGGAGCGAAATGATTGTCCCTGTGCCCAAGAACGGCAAGGTAACCTGTCAAAATGATTATTGCCCCATAGAACATGAAATGCTTTGAAAGGCTGGTCATGGCTCACATCAACATCATCATCCTAGACCCCCTGGTACCCAGTCCAAATTGCATATCGCCCCAACAGATCCACAGATTAAGCTATCTTTATTGCACTCCACACTGCCCTCTCCCACCTGGACAAGGGGAACACCTACACTATACAGTATATACAAAAGTATGTGGACAGCCCTTCAAATTTGTGGATTTGGCTATTTCAGCCACACTTGTTGCTGACAGGTGTTATAAAATCGGGCACACTACCATGCAATCTCCATAGACAAACATTAGCATGGCCTTATGAAGAGCTCAGTGACAGTCAACGTGGCACCATCATAGGATGCCACCTTTCCGACAATTCAGTTCGTCAAATTTCTGCCATCCTAGAGCTGCCCCGGTCAACTGTAAGTGCTGTTATTTTGAAGTGGAAACGTCTAGGAGCAACAACGGCTCAGCCGCAAAGTGATTGGGAGTCCCATAGGAGAGCGCGCAATTGGCCCAGCGTCGTCCGGGTTTGACCGGAGTAAGCCGTCATTGTAAATGAGAATTTGTTCTTAACCTTACTTGCCTAGTTAAATAAAGGTTAAACAAAAAAAAAATACAAATATTAGAGAACAAGGGGCAGAAAAAAGGTAAGTCAAAGCAGGCAAAGAGTCGCAATCCAAATCAGAGTCAGGCAGGTACAGGACGCTAGGCAATCAGTAGGTCAAGGCAGGCAAAGAGTTGTAATCAATATCAGATTCAGGCAGGTACAGGATGGGGAAAAAAGACTAGGGAAAAACAAAAACTAGAGCACAGGGAACACACTGGTAAGACATGGCGGGACAAGACGAACTGGCAACAGACAGAGAACACAGGTACAGTTGTAGTCGGAAGTTTACATATACCTTAGCCAAATATATTTAAACTCAGTTTTTCACAATTCCTGACATTTAATCGTAGTAAGAAATCCCTGTTTTAGGTCAGTTAGGATCACCACTTTATTTTAAGAATGTGAAATGTCAGAATAATATTAGATTGAATGATTTATTTCAGCTTTTATTTCTTTCATCACATTCCCAGTGGGTCAGAAGTTTACATACACTCGATTAGTATTTGGAAGCATTGCCTTTAAATTGTTTAACTTGGGTCAAACGTTTCGGGTAGCCTTCCACAAGCTTCCCACAATAAGTTGGGTGAATATTGGCCCATTCCTCCTGACAGTAACTGAGTCAGGTTTGTAGGCCTCCTTGCTCACACACGCTTTTTCAGTTCTGCCCACAAATGTTCTATGGGATTGAGGTCAGGGCTTTGTGATGGCCACTCCAATACCTTGACTTTGTTGTCCTTAAGCCATTTTGCCACAACATTGGAAGTATGCTTGGGGTCATTGTCCATTTGGAAGACACATTTGTGACCAAGCTTTAACTTCCTGACTGATGTCATGAGATGTTGCTTCAATATATCCACATAATTTTCTTGCCTCATGAAGCCATCTATTTTGTGAAGTGCACCAGTCCCTCCTACAGCAAAGAACCCCCACAACATGATGCTGCCACCCCCATGCTTCACGGTTTGCATGGTGTTCTTCGGCTTGCAAGCGTCACCTTTTTTCCAACAAGCATAATGATGGTCATTATGGCCAAACAATTCTATTTTTGTTTCATCAGACCAGAGGACATTTCTCCAAAAAGTACAATCTTTGTCCCGATGTGCAGTTGCAAACCGTAGTATGGATTTTTTAAAGGTGGTTTTGGAGCAGTGGCTTCTTCCTTGCTGAGCGGCCTTTCAGGTTATGTCGATTTAGGACTCGTTTTACTGTGGATATGGATACTTTTTTAAAAACCTGTTTCCTCCAGCATCTTCACAAGGTCCTTTGCTGCTGTTCTGGGATTGATTTGCACTTTTTGCACCAATGTACGTTCTTCTCTAGGAAACAGAACGCGTCTCCTTCCTGAGCGCCATGTAGGCTGCGTGGTCCCATTGTGTTTATACTTGCGTCATATTGTTTGTACAGATGAACGTGATAGGATGAACCAGACTTGTGGAGGTCTACAATTTTTTTCTGAGGTCTTGGCTGATTTTTTTTGATTGTCCCATAATGTCAAGCAAAGAGGCACTGCGTTTGAAGGTAGGCCTTGAAATACATCCACAGGTACACCTCCAATTGACTCAAATGATGCCAATTAGCCTATCAGAAGCTTCTAAGGCCATGACATCATTTTCTGGAATTCTCCAAGCAGTTTATAGGCAGAGTCAACTTAGTGTATGTAAACCTCTGACCCACTGGAATTGTGATACAGTGAATTATAAGTGAAATAATCTGTCTGTAAACAATTGTTGGAAAAATGACTTGTGTCATGCACAAAGTAGATGTCCGAACCGACTTTCCAAAACTATAGTTTGTTGACAAGAAATTTGTGGAGTGGTTGAAAACGAGTTTTAATGACTCCAACCTAAGTGTATGTAAACTTTCATCTTCTATTGTACCATTCACACTAAGGCAGGGTTCTGCCAACATCATAGTAAGGCCAAAAAAGGTGCATTTCCCTACGAAGCAGTGTGGGTCCTGGGCGCGTCCAGCTCCACACTGAAGTGGAACTCATATAGTGAGTATAAGACCGTTAGATGGAATGCTATGACACTCTGTAGTTAGTTTTGTGAAGAAATAACATGATTCCTTCACTGAAACATGTCCTTTCTATTCCTATATGAGGAAAATTATATAAATGTACAATAACAGTGACATTTATTGTCACAGGGCTGCTTTTGTTTTACTATGTTGATTTTCAAAGAAACTGCAATATCCTCACTGTTTAAAAAGTTATATTACTGTAAATAGCATCTTCAAAATATGCCTGTAATGAAACCTTGAAATGATTTTATAATTTGAGTTTGAGATGCCACGAATGATTGTAGTAATTAAATCTAACACAATTTTGCTTTGGAACAAAGTCTCCAACTTTATTTTTAAAGAGTTTTAAGGTAGAGTCCCAGTTACATTAACAGAGAGACCACAGTTGGTTAGGTTACACAACCCCATCCATATTGCTTTTGTCCCCTGATGGCATGGCCATAAGAATCTGAAGAATTGATAAGAGCTAATCCAGGGTTGTCGATGTGGCCACAGTTAAGGTGCTCTAGGACTCTAACCCCTGGTGGTCTGAGCATCCCTGTCTGCTGGAATCACACCCTGATCTGTTCCCAGACATCAATTAGCGATAAATCAGGGAGTGGCATATCCATCATGTTGAGATTCTGCTGTGGTGCTTCTGGTGGTGCTGCCTGACTATTCTATCCCTGTAAACATCCTAAGGGTGCAGTGCTGGGCTTGGTTTCCCAAAAGCATTGGAACACTTAGATCATCTTTCAACCATTTAGTTTCAACAGAATTAAGATGATCTTAGTGCTACGATGATTTTGGGAAACCCAACCCTGGCTATTAGCCCAGGGCACTATGAGGAGTGTCTGCTGGCTCCTCACTCCAACATCATGCAGTATTAATAGCAGTCTGAGCTCCCTAGGGCCCCATGCATAAGTGACTACTGAAGGCTGCAATGCCAAGCATCCTCCCTGGCTGGCCTCTCTTCCCCCTAATCTATTCCTGGCTCTCCCTGGCTCCTGGAGCATTCACACACATGGACACAAACTCTGATGACATGTGAGTCTAGAGTTTGTAAAATGGGATCATTTGGAACAGAATGTGTCAGTATGCAAACTGAGAGCTGGCATCCTATTGTTTGTGACAGTGAGTGTTGTAAATAACATTGAGGAGGTGTGACTAGGTTAATGCATTCTGGTCATGCTCATGTTACGACCATGGTTGTAGGGTGGAAAGTAGGGTGAATACAGAGGGTACGGGGTAACACAAGACGGACAGCAGTGGAACTGAGGACTCTAGAGATGGGAAAAGGACCAATGAAACGGGGGGACAGTTTGCGGGCCTGTAGAAAGTCATATCCTCTGCCCTATGCGATAACAGGGAGCTGGAGTCCAGCGGCTATCCGCTTGCTGACGAAACCTGGATTTGGTCTTGAGAAGAGCCGCCTGAGCTCTTCTCCAGGTACGAACATCTGGGCCAAGGGTATGTTGACTTCCTGCTCTTGTTCTGGTAAGAGGGGAGGCTGATACCCCATTCAGAACTCAGAAGGGGAGAGTCCCGTGGCAGAACAGGGAAGGGTGTTCCGGGCATACTCCACCCAAACCAGTTGCTGGCTCTAGGTAGTGGGGTTGGTTGAGACCAGGCTTGTTAGGGTGGTTTCCAGGTCCTGGCTAGCTCACTTCGACTGGCTGTTGGATTGGCGATGGAATCTGGAGGATTGGCTGGCCGACGACTCAATAAGAGAGTGCAGAACACCTTCCAGAACTGAGATGAGATCTGAGGAACCCGGTCGGAGACAATGTCCACCGGGAATCCAAGAATCCAGAAAACATGCTGCACCATGAGCTGGGCCGTCGAGCTGGGTAGTTTGGGGAGAAGGATGAAATGGGCGGCCTTGGAGAACCAATCCACTATCGTCAGAATGACGATGTTGCCATCAGACGGAGGTAGCCCAGTGACAAAGTCCAGAGAGATATGGGACCAGGGACGCTCTTGCTGCGGGTGATTCCCTGATCCACCTCTACGCAGACGACACCATTCTGTATACAGCTGGCCCTTCTTTGGACACTGTGTTAACTAACCTCCAAATGAGCTTCAATGCCATACAAGACTCCTTCCGTGGCATACAAATGCTCTTAAATGCTAGTAAAACCAAATGCATGCTTTTCAAACGTTCGCTGCCCACACCCACCCGCCCGACTAGCATCACTACCCTGGACGGTTCTGACCTAGAATATGTGGACAACTACAAATACCTAGGTGTCTGGCTAGACTGTAAACTCTCCTTCCAGGCTCATATTAAACATCTCCAACTCAAAATCAAATCTAGAATAGGCTTTCTATTTCGCCAAACTTACCCTAGTAAAACTGACTATCCTACCGATCCTCGACTATGGCGATGTCATCTACAAAATAGCTTCCAACACTCTACTCAGAAAGACTGCATCCAGTTATCACAGTGTCATCCGTTTTGTTGCCAAAGCCTCTTATACCACCAACCCCTGCGACCTGTATGCTCTAATCGGCTGGCCCTCGCTACATATTCGTTGCCAGTGTAAGGGGTGCGAACTGGCGGCAGAGAAGTCAGATGCAGGAGAGAAATAACTGTGTTTCCAACGGCACAGTTTATTAACAAAACCCACCGGAAAACAGAATAATAAAATAAATGGGTCCATAACCCAACGCACACCAGGACAGACATGCACAAGCACTACAACCTACAACAAACAATCACTGACAAGGACATAAGGGGGAACAGAGGGTTAAATACACAACATGTAATTGATGGGATTGGAACCAGGTGTGATGGAAGACAAGACAAAACCAAAGGAAAATGAAAAGAGGATCAGCGATGGCTAGAAGGTCTGTGACTTCGACCGCCGAACACCGCCCGAACAAGGAGAGGGTCCAACTTAGGCGGAAGTCGTGACAGCCAGACCCACTGGCTGCAGGTCATCTATAAGTCTATGCTAGGTAAAGCTCCGCCTTATCTCAGCTCACTAGTCACGATAACAACACCCGTAGCACGCGCTCCAGCAGGTACATCTCACTGGTCATCCCCAAATCCAACTCCTCCTTTGGCCGCCTTTCCTTCCAGTTCTCTGCTGCCAGTGACTGGAACGAATTGCAAAAATCGCTGAAGCTGGAAACTTATATTTCCCTCACTAATTTTAAACATCAGCTATCTGAGCAGCTAACCGATCGCTGCAGCTGTACATAGTCCATCTGTAAATAGCCCACCCAATCTACCTACCTCATCCCCGTATTGTTTTTAAGTACTTTTCTTCTCTTTTGCACACCAGTATCTGTACTTGCACATCATCATCTGCTCATTTATCACTCCAGTGTTAATCTGCTAAAACGTAATTTACTTTGCCACTATGGCCTATTTATTGCCTACCTCCTCACGCCATTTGCACACAATGTATATAGACTTTATTTTTTTCTATTGTGTTATTGACTGTATGCTTGTTTATTCCATGTGTAACTCTGTTGTTGTTTGTGTGGCACTGCTTTGCTTTATCTTGGCCAGGTCGCAGTTGTAAATGAGACCTTGTTTTCAACTAGCTTACCTGGTTAAATAAAGGTGAAATAAAAAAATAAAAAATAAAAAATATATATATATTGTGTGCTATATCTTGGAAAATAATGATGTTTGTTTCCAACAAAAGGGGTGTTTTGCTGTTCATTGACTACAGCGCAGCATTCAACACCATAGTGCCCTCAAAGCTCATCAATAAGCAAAGGACCCTGGGACTAAACACCTCCCTCTGCAACTGGATCCTGGACTTCCTGACGGACCGCCCCCAGATGGTGAGGGTAGGTAGCAACACATCTGCCACGCTACCATCCAAAACACAGGAGCCCCTCAGGGGTGCCTGCTCAGTCCCCTCCTGTACTCCCTGTTCACTCATGACTGCATGGTCAAGCATGACTCCAACACCATTAAGTTTGCATATGACACAACAGTGGTTGGCCTGGTCACCGACAACGATGAGACAGCCTATAGGGAGGAGGTCAGAGACCTGGCCATGTGGTGCCAGGACAACAAGCAGGTTGATTGCTTCAAGTTCTTTGGTGTCCACATCACCAACAAACTAACATGGTCCAAGCAGACCAAAACAGTCTTGAAGAGGGCACGACAAAACCTATTCCCCCTCAGGATACTGAAAAGATTTGGCAAGGGTCCTCAGATCCTCAAAAGGTTCTACAGCTGCACCATCAAGAGCATCACTGCCTGGTATGGCAACTGCTCGGCCTCCAACCGCAAGGTAGTGCGTACGGCCGAGTACATCAAGCTTCCTGCCATCCAGGACCTCTATACCAGGCGGTGTCAGAGGAAGACCGTAAAAATTGTCAAAGACTCCAGCCACCCTTGTCATAGACTGTTCTCTCTACTACCACATGGCAAGCGGTACCGGAGCGCCAAGTCTAGGTCCAAGAGGCTTCTAAATAGCTTCTACCCCCAAGCCATAAGACTCCTGAACATCTAATCAAATGGCTATCCAGACTATTTGCATTTCCCCCCCCCCCCTTTACACTGCTGCTACTCTCTGTTATCATCTATGCATATTTACTTTAATAACTCTACCTGCATGCACATATTACCTAAACTAACCGTTGAACCCGCACATTGACTCTATACCAGTACCCCACCTGTATATAGTCTTGCTATTGTTATTTTACTGCTGCTCTTTAATTACTTGTTACTTGTTACGTATTTCTTATTCTGGGTTGGCAGGGTAGCCTAGTGGTTAGAGCATTGGACTAGTAACCAGAAGGTTGCAAGTTCAAACCCCGGAGCTTACATGGTACAAATCTGTCGTTCTGCCCCTGTTCCTAGGCCATCCTTGAAAATAAGAATTTGTTCTTAACTGACTTGCCTAGTTAAATAAAGGTAAAAATCTATAAACATTCTTACTTGTATTTTTTTTTTAAACTGCATTGTTGGTTAGGGGCTCGTAAGTAAGCATTTCACTGTAAGGTCTAAACCTGTTGTATTCGGCGCATGTGACTAATGCAATTTGATTTGATTTGATAATGAAAACATGCAGTGGAGCTGGCTTCAAGCTGGTTGCCCTCTGTTCCAACCTCTACAATCTGTGTTAATGTACAGTTGAAGTTGGAAGTTTGCATACACCTTAGCCAAATACATTTAAACTTAGTTTTTCACAATTCCTGACATTTAATCCTAGTACGAAATCCCTGTTTTAGGTCAGTTAGGGTCGCCAGTTTATTTTAAGATTGTGAAATGCCAGAATAATGGTAGATTGAATGATTTATTTCAACTTTTATTTCTTTCATCACATTCCCAGTGGGTCCGAAGTTTACATATACTCAATTAGTATTTGGTAGCATTGCCTTTAAATTGTTTAACTTGGGTCAAACGTTTCGGGTAGCCTTCCACAAGCTTCCCACAATAAGTTGGGTGAATTATGGCCCATTCCTCCTGACAGAGCTGATGTAACTGAGTCAGGTTTGTAGGCCTCTTTGCTCGCACATGCTTTTTCAGTTCTGCCTACAAATTTTCTATGGGATTGTGGTCAGGGCTGTGTGATGGCCACTCCAATACCTTGACTTTGATGTCCTTAAGCCATTTTGCCACAACTTTGCTTGGGGCCATTGTCCGTTTGGAAGACCCATTTGCGACCAAGCTTTAACTTCCTGACTGTCTTGAGATGTTGCTTCAATATATCCACATATTTTTCCGTCCTCATGATGCCATCTATTTTGTGAAGTGCACCAGTCCCTCCTGCAGCAAAGCACCCCTACAACATGATGCTGCCACCCTCGTACATCACAGTTGGGATGGTGTTCTTCAGCGTGCAAGCCTCCCACTTTTCCTCCAAACATAACGATGGTCATTATGGCCAAACAGTTCTATTTTTGTTTCATCAGACCAGAGGACATTTCTTCAAAAAGTACAATCTTTGTCTCCATGTGTAGTTGCAAACCGTAGTCTGGCTTTTTTATGGCGGTTTGTGAGCAGTGGCTTGTTCCTTGCTGAGGGGCCTTTCAGGTATTGTCGATAGAGGACTCATTTTACTGTGGATATAGATACTTTTGTACCTGTTTCCTCTAGCATCTTCACAGGGTCCTTTGCTGTTGTTCTGGGATTTATTTCCACTTTTTGCACCAATGTACATTCATCTCTAGACAGAACGCGTCTCCTTCCTGATCGGTATTACGGCTGCGTGGTCCCAGGGTGTTTATACTTGCGTCTACAATTTTCTTCTGAGGTCTTGGCTGATTTATTTTGATTTTACAATGATGTCAAGCAAAGAGGCACTGAGTTTGAAGGTAGGCCTTGAAATACATCCACAGGTACACCTCCAATTGACTTCTCTGGATTTTTCCAAGCTGTTTAAACGCACAGTCAACTTAGTGCATGTAAACTTCTGGCCCACTGAAGCTTTTGACTTCAACTGTATGTGTCTTTTGGAGAAGTTGTGATAAAACCGAAGTTGACCTTGTGTACAAGTGGACAATGAAGACATTTCTTCTTCTTCTAATGGCTTTGTAATTTATTTACTGTATGCTATGTCTCATCAGCCCACAAAAGAGAGTCTGTGGGCCTTGTATGTGAACCCATGTGGTGTGAAGCCTAATGTAGCAGGACTGTGTGCTGAGATCTCCTGGGGAGCTGTGGACACTCTGGGGAGGGATTAAGCTCAATTCTTCCACGCAACCTTGAGGACGGAGGCTTGTATGTGACACTGATTTGAGGACACTCTGGTTCAGCAATGCAGCCACTCACTTCCCATAAGACTTCATACAAGACATTTGTAGAAATTAATTGTTTTTCTTGGCTGTGTGAAAGGATAGGGTTTTCACGGAGAACACAGGCCCTGCCTCCTAACAGACCCTGCCTCCTGCTTGCCCCGTATTGCCCTACTCCTTCTCCTGTAATACTTGTTATATCTGACCGGCAGTATATTACTACAACATCTCTGCCTGCCTTTGTTACATGCATTTATAATCAATCATGCCTTGATTTAGATGTCACTGGACTGTATTATTTCACTGATATAAACCCCCATGCTGTTAAGGCGAAAGGAGAAATATGCATGTAAATGGTCATAAAGACTGTTTGCTAAAGATAAACTGATTTTTAAAAACGTGTTAATGCAACCCAAAATATGTGTGTACACTGATGCTTATAACAGCTATCTTTTCTTTGGATAACAATTGGCTTCATTGTTGTTACTGGTTAATGTATTAGTGCTGTGATGATGAATTGGCTTCATTGTTGTTACTGGTTAATGTATTAGTGCTGTGATGATGAATTGGCTTCATTGTTGTTACTGGTTAATGTATTAGTGCTGTGATGATGAATTGGCTTCATTGTTGTTACTGGTTAATGTATTAGTGCTGTGATGATGAATTGGCTTCAGAAGACACCACTTCTCTGTAAATGTTTAACAAAAGGCACGTAAAGAGGACCTGCTCCTTGGTAGAAAGTCTATTCTCCCTGTGCGATCCTGAGGACGGCTGCGAGGCAGCGACGACGGCAACCTGGCAACCTGGCCTAGCAATGTTTGAACATTGAAGTTGATGTATGCCACTGACCTTGAAGTCTGTTCCTTGGCGAGGAGAAAATATTACTATCTAGTTTGGAACTTTTAAGCTGTGTCCTGCTTTTGCTCAGCAGAGGGTGTTGTGAAGTAGAACACCACGCTGGTAAGGTATTGAGAACCATTTAAGTTGCTAAGCAGGGAGACTGTTCCAAAGCTAGTGTTACTACCACGATGATATAAGACAGGCTGGCAGGAATTAGGAGATTTAACTTCACCTTCGACCGTAGCAAGGTCAGAAATAGCATGCCAGTGGCACTTTTTACAAGCTCCCACTTAAAATACCAGGTGACAGGAAACTAACATTATTGCAAGTTTGACTCCCTCTGCCTGTTTCCTAGCAGCACAGACCAGTGATCAACATTCAGGAATCTCCTAGGAAATTAAAAACTAATTATTTGACAGGATTGTGTTTGAGAGACACCATATTTCTTCCCATGGTCTCTTCTGGGACAAATGGCTAGTAACATATGATGGTGCCCGATTAACTGAAGCAGAGAGAGCGATGGAGAGACAGAGGGAGAGTTAAGCGAGAGAGAAGAGACAACCAGTGGCTGAAACAAGGAGAGAGACAGGGAGACTGTGAGCGATGAGAAAGACTTACAGCCCTACTGGGTTCTGGTCTTGACAGATGGCAGGTTTTAGTGTCCAGAGGTGCTAGGCCAGGTTGCCGTCGTCGCTGCCTCCCAGCCGTCCTCAGGGTCGCACAGGGAGAATAGACTTTCTACATAAAGGAGCAGGTCCTCTTTACGTGCCTTTTGTTAAACATTTACAGAGAAGTGGCGTCTTCTTTGATCCCACAAGTCATTAGTGTCTATGATTGATTTCATCTGTGCTCCTCTTTTCTCATCCAATGCCAAAGCGTGTAACGATGGGGTGATATAAAGAGATACTGTTATACACCAAAACTAGGGCTCAATTTACATTATAGGACGTACAACTACAGCACTAAAGATTCAAGACATTAAACTATCCTCATATACAGCATGCTAAGCCTTCCCAGTCTACACTAATTTCCTTTCACTATCCCAAAATGAGCTTTTTATTTGTTGTGCTGTCAAGGGCAAACCGGGACTAAAACACTAAGCTAACCATCTGGTTCTCGTTGTCTAACAGTGGGAAGCCAAGGGAAGACCACAGAACATGAGCAAGACGAGACCATGATGAGGTCTTCTCAGCAGAAACATCAGGTCAGGGCACCCTTTTGCCATCATCAGCCTTCATCTTGCTAATGCAACTCCTTTGTGGGTGAATGGATGTGTTTGTTAGCACTGAGCAGCAAATCATTCTCATCCGTCACTGTCCTAGTGCTTAAATTTTTTTTAATGAGGACTCCAATAAGCAGAATGGTCCCTTTCAAGTTTCTGGAAGGGGCTAACGTACTCGGTCGGGTCGCCCAGCAGTACATTTTAATATTATAAAAAAAAACTGTAGTTGGACATAACCCATGTGATTTACTTCTGTTTCCTGTCATGAAAAGGACAATTTGGGACACAAAGGAAAACCACAAAGAAACATGGAGAAACATGGCTCAGCACCCATGATCTTGTACAATGTTTGAACAGCGTTGGTGTCAAGTCAACCCTGCATGGTGTCAAGTCGTACATTTTGGATCACACACAGAGAGAACACGCTTCTTCTTAAACACCAGTGACGTGTCACACCATGCAGGGTTCAAAGCTCATTGGAAGACGTTTCAGGGTATAAAGTTAAACCTTCCCCAGCGGAACACACTGTTCACTCTGTTACTGTCTTAAACACTGGTTAAAACAGAACGAACATTGTGCTCAATGATGGTAACTGTCTGAGGCCTTCTGGCGGAATTTTCTCTGTTCTGTACCCTAATGAAGTCCTGTATGTTGTTCACTTCACATTCTGTCTGATACATGGTGGTCCTCACAAAGCCAGGTTCATTGAGCAACAGCAATTGTCTGACCAGCCAAGAGCAAGCAATGCAAAGTGAAACTAGAAGTGGAGGTGACAGATGTTGTTAGATTGCTCTTCAAATGGTTTGGCCTATCGACCCTGTTGGAGCTTTTTGAAGGTATTCTGCTTCACCGGGTTAGAGAGGGCACACCTGCTGTTTCCCTTTGTGAATGGAGGAAATTCCTCAATGGTCAAGCCTATCAAATATCCCTCATGTGCAGAGTTAAATTAACTGTATTACAAAGCATGCTACTCAAACAGCCGTAGCTGTGATCGCTAACTGTTGGTACGGTGTGAGAGTCATTAGGTATGCTACCATGCATTAAACATTTATTGTTGCTAAGTTGACGTATGATAACCCAGTATGCTGTGTCCTTCTGAAATGGAATACATTATTTTCAGCTGTACTGACGTTGTTGATCTAATGTAGACATCATTACTTGATCATTCACTAGAAGTCCAACAACAGAGAACATTTTGGTTAAACATGAGGCATGTGGATGAAGTCTCTGTCATAGCCATATTCTGTACCAATAGGTACAGTACATACACATGACCCTGTTTGTCCCACTGACAAACTGCACAGTATAAAGCCCCTATAAAACGGTAATCAAATTTATATTTTCGTAATGTAACCGAAAGATCCAATCAGTCACCCCAAAAAACGAAAGCCCTGTAAATGGCTGTTTATTTTTGCTGTCCATGCCTGCCCCATGTGGTTCCAATGAGATCCAATTAATTTCCACAAAAATCAGATGGGGTTATCTTTTGTAATACTCCTTGTCATTTTCACCCCCTTTATCTCCCCAATTTCGTGATTACAATCTTGTCTCATCACTGCAACTCCACAACAGGTTCAGGAGAAGCGAAGGTCGAGTCATGTGTCCTCCAAAACATGACCCTCCAAGCTACACTTCTTAACACTCGCTGCTTAACCCGGAAGCCAGCTATACCAATGTGTCAGAGGAAACAACATTCCACTGACGACCAAAGTCAGCCTGCAGGCACCCGGCCCGCCACAAGGAGTCGCTAGAGCATGATGAACCAAGTAAAGCCTCCCCCAGCCAAACCCTCCCCTAACCCGGGCGACGCTGGGTCAATTGTGCACCGCCATATGGGACTCCTGGGACTCCACGATCGAACCCCAAGCTGTAGTGACACCACAACACAGCGATGCAGTGCCTTAGACCGTTGCGCCACTCAGGAGGCCCAAGATAAAGTTAATTTTGGTGCTTTTTCGGGCTAACTTTGTAATCTTAGGCACTTCTGATAGTGGATTTACAGTTCTTACTGTCATTTGACAGATCTACTCCTATAGAACTAATTGACAGGGTATGGAGCCAGGATTGGCTTGTGTATCTTTTACACAGGGACATTAATAGGGCTAAAGGGCTAACCTTACAGGGATAAATCATTCCCATATGACCTAATGTCCATGCCATGGTGTGCAACCAGGGTTGGTTGCATAGAGCTGTCTTGCATCATCATTATTGGGTATCAAACCCCTTCAGTTCACACATGGATCCGCTTACAGGTCACTTCAGCACTCTGGCGAGAAATGCTTTGCTTTAGGTTTTTACAAGCAACTATAATGTTGATATGAAATCACATCCTATGATTCCTTGACCGTTTTCAGAGTGGATGTAGGCCATAATAAAGTGAAGCCGGTAGCGACAGTGAGAGACAACACTATAATAATTGTGTCTCTCAGAGCGGAGACACTGTGTAATATATAGATGTTTGTATTGTTAGAATGTTTGCTGATGGTTTCCACATGGCCCTAAGCACAGGGAGAGAGAGAGAGACTTATGGGGGGTGGTCGGGAGAAGCGGATCCGTCCCTCTCCCTGGTTTGAATTTGTTTCTGTCACAAGCAGATGGGTGGTGAGCGGCTTCATTAATCCTACTCCTCTAGGATTAGACAATTAGTCGCCTTAATTTAAGTTTAAAGACTTTAATGAGTAAAATGCTTTTTTATTCTCCCCCTCTAACAGTTGAAGCAGTTTACGTATGCTGTCCCCAGACTTCACTTAAAGTAATGGCTCTGTCATGTGGGATTGGCACGTTCGACAGCTTGATCACTTTCACATTGACCATGAGAGTGTGTAAAACTGTGGCTGTGTTGTATTTCACTGCTGTAAGATCTAATCATCAACAATAACAGACATGTGGTTGTCAAAGCATACAGGTAATATATGGGAATCCACAGAAATGCATATATTGAGTGCATATTAACGCAAGCTATAATTTGAGGCTTTATGCAACTGTCATTTGTATGGTCTTGTGTCTGAGGGGAATTTATCTTCTGGCAAATCGAAGGATCAGCTTCTAATCTAGGCCCTGTAAAACTACAATTCAAAAAAGACTCAAATGGATGGTGTAATGATATAAACGTTAAAGAGGAATCCTCATCCCCATAAACAAATGACTGTATTTGTCTACTTAGGCCACATAAAGGGAAACACCTAAAAACCTATTGTGTATGCGGAGGTATTTGTAAGAGAGAGAGAGGTGGTAGGCAGAATGGAGAGAAGTTAATAGGCAAAGGGAAAAGACCAAACCCCTATCCTAGCCTGCAGACTGGTGTTAATATGAGAAAAGAGTCTGTATGTCTCAGCCAGCCTGCTGCTAGTTCTACTGTATTAGCATGGGGCTCCCTGGAATCTCATTCTGCTTAGATGTGCAGCACAAGATGATGTTGATGGCTGTGGATTTGTCTCGCTTGAATGCAGATATCAGACAAGGATTTTATAATCAAAGATGACAACAATGACAAAAATATAACAAAATACATTATACTGTAATGCAATGGTATGGACATTAGGTCATATGGGAATGATTTATCCCTGTAAGGTTAGCCCTTAATCCCTATTAATGTCCCTGTGTAAAAGATACACAAGCCAATCCTGGCTCCATACCCTGCATGTGACAGTCATATGATGCAAGTTGTGCTATGCTGTAAAATCCTCCCACATGTTTCTCGTTTGACCAGCTGTTTTCAGCAACAGGTATTGATGATTTGGTTGTCATATTGGCAGATTTGCTAGCAACAAATTAATTGGCTTATATCCTAGTGTTTGATTTGCAATGTGATCTCCTTCACTGTAAGGAACAGTGTGAGTGTCATGACGAGAAATAAACATTTCTATGCCAGGCGGAATTGTCTATCATCAGCTCATTGTTATGGATGTATCTAAATGTTACTAGAAAACATCTTAAAGACGGAATCTGCAATAGCGGAAACAGCGCCACTGTCTGCCCCAGCACCTGTATTATTGTTTTTATTTTGTGGACGAAACAAGCCAAGCCTAACATACACTTCCAAGTATCTTTCCATTGTACCACCACTGAAGCTGAACTAAGCTGTAAGTGATATGATTGACATCCATAAGCTTATCCAGATGATTGATTTTGTTGTCGCTATAATTGGCACCTATAGTAGTAGAGCCAGGTAAGAAACAAATGGGTTTTCTAGAGAGGGGAAAGGGTGTAGCTGTCACTGACGTAGCACAGTTTCTCTGGTCCCCTGGAGTTTGGCCTCCCCCCTCTGAAAAATGAGTCAGCCACTCACAAAGTATAGACTACCAATAGTTGTCCACGTTTTTGAAATTGTCACATCTACGTGGTGCTAGTGCTTGAAGTAGCCTATAGCTTTGCTTTAATGGATACATGTTTATTGTTATTTGGTAAACATTTTCTCATGTTAAGCCTACGGTGTCGCAATGCTGCTAGTTAGAATGCTGGATGGTGGCATTAATGTATTTTCTTGTTCAGTAATTAAAGTGGGAAATTCAAACATTGCAGATTGTAAAATGAATTTCCGATGCAACAGCATACTAATTCGTAACCAATAGATTTGTTTTGAATATAC
The DNA here is from genome assembly GCF_045791955.1 of Oncorhynchus clarkii lewisi. Taxonomy (NCBI): domain Eukaryota; kingdom Metazoa; phylum Chordata; class Actinopteri; order Salmoniformes; family Salmonidae; genus Oncorhynchus; species Oncorhynchus clarkii. The sequence continues at coordinate 77,838,314 of NC_092148.1, read as the reverse complement.
AACTGTGATGTAGGCCTGTAGGCTTGGATGGCAACTTTGTCCTGCATAAAACAAATCTATTAATGCCAAATAATACAATCCATCGTCAAAACAATAGTTTACTAGGGATTGTTTCATTATGGAGACAATGCAGTCTGGCCTACTAGCCTATCTATAGCTATGAACTGTATTTATCTGGTAGTCTATTTATATTACACATTAGAACACAGAGTGGTCACAGAAGGGGGGTTGCTCTCATGAGCGCCGCTGGGTCTCTCGCAGTCATCAGCTTGGTTTTCTGGGAGAGGAGAAGGGGGCCTGGCACTCTCACTAGTGGAACTGTCACTATTCTCAAGGGGAGGAAGAAGTGGAGGAGCGAGGCCATTATCATTCCCGGGGCCGGGTCTCTGTCGGGACTGGAAGGCTGCTAGTGCTAGCTGCTGCATGAGGACAAGGTGATAGCTTTGCTGATGTGCTAACTTGGCATGAGCTTGATCAGATAAAGTTTTTTGCAGTGCTTTTGTGCACCACTTGGTCTTGACTTTTGTTTATCCATCTTGAACAACACACTCACTCTCCATTTGAGTCCGACTTGATTCACCAAACCTTTTGGAACTTAATAGCCAATTAGTTGAAGAGACCGAGGCAGGCTGCCGCTGACGCCTCTGAGAAATTGGCTAATTAGATGCATGATAAGTTATTTATTTAAAAAAAGAACATTTAGACATACAGTAGGTGTGGGATGAAGGGTGCATGGGCCCACAGAGCTGGACCTCCCTGCCTTGCGGGGGCTGCAGAGGTTTCTGTTACAACTTTGGTGCAAGTTATTTACTAGAGCAACAATATTTCAGCATCAAGCTGTCTTCATTAGGGTTTATTTGTTGAGTAGTGATGCCATCCACTTCAGCTTCCAACTCACTTTAATATTTATCTTCATGTCAGGGGCTCAAGCACGTCAGAAATTGATTGAGTGATATAACAGTGACAGCTTGAGTTGTAGCACTTTGGCTTAGTTCTACTATAAACCAGCCTTGTATCTTTTTTTGTTGGATTGTGAGGGGATAATGTTTTTATGAGGGATCGCTCTGCACCCCTAAGTTGACCCAGAGAGACCCTGCTGGATATACAGTAGGTTACTCAAGTTTTTGAGTTTTCTCCTAAAACAGAGACAGAGAGAACGTTTATCTATGATCTTTATATGTATCCAGCTGGAATCTGCCCTGTGTCCAGAAGCACAAACATTGTTTTTCAGTTGATCTCATTGAACTACCTCATCGTTTGGCAAAGCTATGTCTTTCCCTCTTTTCTTTTAGCAGTAATTAGAATTTAGCTTATGTGAGTAAATGTCTTTGTTGGATGTTTTGTACTGTATTCGTGTGTTTACCTTTGCCATAGAGAGTTTCGTTAAAATTACAAAATTGTTTTCAGCAAGCAAGTAGCTTTTCAAGTACAAAAATATTTTCAAATTATATATATCAAATATATTATTCATTTGAAACAAGGAGGACCTTTTCTGTCAGTTCTGTCATGTGTTTAAAAGTAGGTAAAGCAAGAGGCCATCTTGACTTTATTCATATCAATGTAAAGTACGCTTGAGGAACCCTAACACATCCACCCAAGACTCTAACTCAAGACACTACTAGTATGTATGAATAATATACAGACCAGACTTTAGGAGTGGACTACAGGCTTGAAGACTGGCAGGTGTTTCGCAGGCCGAAACATAGAAATCCCCAAATCATAGAAAATCAAACAGACTGCCCACCCAACTCACGCCCTGACCACACTAAATAAATACAAAACAAAGGAAATAAAGGTCAGAACGTGACAGTACCCCCCCCCCCCCCCCCCCCAAAGGTGCGGACTCCGGCCGCAAAACCTTAACCTATAGGGGAGGGTCTGGGTGGGCGTCTGTCCACGGTGGCGGCTCTGGCGCGGGACGTGGACCCCACTTCACCATCGTCTTAGTCCGCCTCATTGTCCGCCTCCGTGGCTTCCTAACCATGGCAACCTTTCTCAATGGACAGAGGGGCAGCTCGGGACAGAGGGGCAGCTCGGGACAGAGGGGCGGCAGCTCGGGACAGAGGGGCGGCAGCTCGGGACAGAGGGGCGGCAGCTCGGGACAGAGGGGCGGAAGCTCGGGACAGAGGGGCGGAAGCTCGGGACAGAGGGGTGGAAGCTCTGGCGCCTCTGGGCTGAGGGGCTCTGGCGCCTCAGGCTGAGGGGCTCTGGCGCCTCAGACTCCGGCAGCGCCAGACAGGCAGGAGACTCCGGCAGCGCCGGACAGGCGGGAGACTCCGGCAGCGCCGGACAGGCGGGAGACTCCGGCAGCGCCGGACAGGCGGGAGACTCCGGCAGCGCCGGACAGGCGGGAGACTCCGGCAGCGCCGGACAGGCGGGAGACTCTGGCAGCGCTGGACAGACAGGACCACCTGTAGGGAGGAGACAGTGAAACAGCCTGGTGCGTGGGGCTGCCGCAGGACCCACCAGGCTGGGGAGACCTGCAGGAGGCCTGGTGTTAGGAGGAGGCACCTGAAGGACCGGGCTGTGGGGGAGCACTGGAGCTCTGGTGCACAGCCTTGGCACCACTTCCCCAGGCTGGACAACTACTCTAGCCCGGACCCTCCAGAGTGCAGGCACAGGTTGAACCGGGCTGTGGGTAAGCACGGGAGATCTAGTGCTTACTACGCGCACCTCTCCCTTAGGCTCCACTCCCACATTTGCCCGGCACGAGAGGAGCGCAGGCAGAGGACGCACTGCACCCACCCAGCGCCCCGGAGACACAGCACGCAGAGCCGGCGCAGGATACCCTGGACCAAAACTGCGTACCGGCAACCAGACCCGCTGAGCAGGCACCATACGCCCTGGCTCGATGCCCGCACTCGCATGACACTCTCGGGGGGCTGCTCTATAGCGCACCGGGCTATGGACACGTACTGGCGACACCGTGCGCTTAACCGCATAACACGGTGCCTGACCAGTAACGCGCTGCTTATAATAAGCACGAGGAGTGAGCTCAGGTCTGCTACCTGGCTTAGCTCCACACCTCATGTGCCCCCCCCAAAAAACAATTGGGGGGCTGTCTCTCGTACCTGTCGCACTGCCGTGCTGCCTCCTCATATCGCCGCCGCTCAGCTTTCGCTGCCTCCAGCTCTGCTTTGGGGCGGCGATATTCCCCAGCCTGTGCCCAGGGTCCCTCTCCGTTCAGTATCTCCTCCCATGTCCAGGAGTCCTGTGATGCTGGCCGCTGTTGTTGCTGATGCTGCTGCTGTCGTCGCTGTCTTTTACCACGCCGCTTGGTCCTTGGTTGGTGGGTGATTCTGTCACGGTCGTCCTCCTCTTCATCTGAAGAGGAGAGGCGAGATGGATCGGAGGACCAAAATGCGGCGTGGTATGTGCTCATCATGAATTTTAATAAAGAAAACACTGAACACTGAAACACTAAACACAAAAACAATAAACGAAATAACAACCGTGAAGCTAATGCGAACTGTGCTGAAACAAGCAATCAACATAGACAATCACCCACAAACAAACAGTGCAACCCAGGCTACCTAAGTATGATTCTCAATCAGAGACAACTAATGACACCTGCCTCTGATTGAGAACCATACTAGGCCGAAACATAGAAATCCCCAAATCATAGAAAATCAAACATAGACTGCCCACCCAACTCACGCCCTGACCATACTGAATAAATACAAAACAAAGGAAATAAAGGTCAGAACGTGACAGCAGGGCTATAAATTGTTCAAGATCTGCTGCGCCATTGGGTAAAACAAGAGATACAGTGTCTCCACAAATTTCAAACTGTAAGACATCACGAGGTCTGGCAAAATCTGTTGCCCTCTCTAAAAGTTTGCTCAGAGTATCCAAGATCATCACATAAAAAACTGCATTATCAAGATTCTGATTCAGCCATGTGAAATGAAGAAACTGTCAAATCTCTGTATTGTTGAATTTATTTCGGTACACAACCCGAACACTTCTATCAAGACCATCACCACTGATTTATAATACAACTTTCCAATTCCTCAAAAACATTGTATTGTTGCTCAGACTCCTCGGACATGGGAGTTAAAGGAGGTGTGTGTGTGTGGTCTGGTGTTGAAGATCTTGTGCTCTCATTCATTTGAAACGACTTACGGAGGTGGTCCCTGCACAGGGACAGCTCAGCGGAAATTTCAGAGCGCCACCTATAGTACTCGAGTATAGTACTCAATAAATCTCAAACTTTCATAAAAATACACATGCAAGGTACTGAATTAAAGCTACACTCATTGTGAATCTAGCCACCAAGTCAGATTTGTAAAATGCTTTTCGGCGAAAGCATGAGAAGCTATTATCTGATAGCATGCACCCCCCCAAAATCCCAGCACGACACGTAAACAACAGATTTTGCGGTAGCCGGCGCTACCCAAAACGCAGAAATAAAATATAAAACATTCATTACCTTGGACGAGCTTCTTTGTTGGCACTCCTATATGTCCCATAAACATCACAATTGGGTATTTTTCCCGATTAAATCCGTCATTGTATACCCAAAATGTAATTTGCTGAAGGCCAGTCTGATGCTGCGAAAAGCCCATTTACAAGACGCAACGTCACTTTTTAAAATTACAAAAGTCGCCTATAAACTTTTACAAATCACTTCAAACGACTTTTCTAAACCAACTTTAGGTATTAATAAACGTTAATGATGTATCAAATTGATCACGGGGCGATCTGTATTCGATAGCAGCAAGTCTGGAAATCATTGTCCATTTTTTCAGTTTCACAACATACTGTGGTGCGCCTCAAGAAAGGAGGGGTCTATTCGTGTTGTAACCAAGGATAAATGAGTCAGATATTGATAGCAATGGCGACATCGGTTGGAAGCTGTAGGCGTTTACAGGGGATTCGTCTTAAACAATACATTGAATGGCGGACTAATATTTTTTTTGTGTTTTTGGCAAACAGTTTTACCAGGGATTTTTACTCCTAAACACGTTCTGTTATAGCCACAGACCCGATTTAACCAGTTTTAGAGACTTCAGAGTGTTTTCTATACACACATACTTATCATATGCATATACTATATTTCTGGCATGAGTAGCAGGACTTTGAAATGTTGCGCGATTTTTTACAAAAAGCTGCGAAAATTCGCATCATCCATAACAGGTTTTAATTGAGGATATGAGTTCGGCCGGGATCTGTGATAACAGGTTAAGGTTAATTAAGGACGTGTGTTCTTGTGGTATTCTGGAAGGATCCATGTTACATATAGGTTTTTAGCGCTTGTTTCTGCATTTTTAATCAGATTGTTGTTTAACAAACGGGGGATTGTACTATGCTAGAAGGAAAGATCTTGACTGTCTTGCCGCTTGAGTAAAGCAATCATACATTTGTCTAGCTGGACCTCTCTGGATTTTAGAACCCTGCAAAAGGCTGTGAGAAACCTATATTGTTCTATTTCAGGATCTGTTGTTTCTACCTCAGAATTGGCTGTATCAAGATGGCTGGCTACTTCATACATCAGCAAATCGTCTAGCTCAGAATTGTCATTTAAGGCGTTGAAATTATCAGATTTCAATGTTTTACTCGGTATGTCCTGGGCGACGAATTCCTCCTCGAACACATCCTCTCAATGTGTTGGGCCTTCTGTGTCGGTATACGCCGGGCAGGAGTCTGAAATAAAAATATACATACCCTATTTTGTATTAAAACTTCTTATGGCTGGGGCGCAGTATTGAGTAGCTTGGATGAATAATGTGCCCAGAGTAAACTGCCTGCTACTCAGGCCCAGAAGCTAAGATATGCGTAGTATTAGTAGATTTGGATAGAAACCACTCTGAAGGTTCTAAAACTGTTTGAATGATGTCTGTGAGTATAACAGAACTCATATGGCAGGCAAAAACCTGAGAAAAAATCCAACCAGGAAGTGGGAAATCTGAGGCTTGTAGGTTTTCAAGTCTTTGCCTATCCAAGATAGTGTAAATTTGGTCCGATTGTACTTCCTAAGGCTTCCACTAGATCTCAACAGTCTTTAGAACCTTGTTTCAGGCTTCTATTGTGAAGGAGGAGTGAATAAGAGCTGTTTGAGTCAAGTGTCCGGCAGAATGCCATGAGCTAAATTATGCTGTTTTTCTGACCTAACATAATCGCATGGTATGCTTTCTTCGTAAAGCCTTTTTGAAATCGGACACAGTGGTGGGATTAACAACAAGTTTATCTTTAAAATGGTGTATAATACTTGTATGTTTGAGGAATTTTAATTATGGGATTTCTGTTTTTTGAATTTGGCGCCCTGCACTTTCACTGGCTGTTGTCATATCGATCCCGTTAACGGGATTTCAGCCGTAAGAAGCTAACCCCTTTATCTGTCAGAAAGGAATAGTAAAATTGTTTGTACTAATTATAGCATGTTTTAAAAGGTCTGTACTAAATATTTACAATTAAATTAAGGGTTTTAAAATTGTATCTCACCTTTAACGCCTGGAATATCATGCTCTCTCTCTCTCCCAGTGTGTCTCAGAAAAAAGTATTTCAGGAAAGACGTGCGTGTGTGTTTCAAAAACAATGTTTTTTTTCGGGGGTGTGTGTCTCTGCAGGGGTGTTTGAAACAAGGTTGGCACTATTGTGTCATTAGCACATAACCCTCTCAAATCAGAATTTATTTCCCCCAAATCCTATTTGATTGTTGCCTATTTGAGAATCAACTTTATTTTTTAATTTTTTTTAATCTGAGCTCTTCTTGCATCTGTAAGAATGTTACCTTTCAGAAAAGCTCAAAACAAATAAAAAGTCTGGCTGTTTGGTTTTTGGATTTACTGCTCTTACGTTTCATTATTTTACTTTTGATACTTAAGTACATCCACCACTGCTTAATATAAGGAATTGAATGTATAACATTTACTTTTTACTTTTACTCAAGTATGACAATTGAGTACTTTTTCCACCACTGCCATAGAGAGAGAACAATATTTTCCTTGAGACATTAGGTTCCATTTGAAAGCTGTCGACTTAGCCCTGTTTTATTCTGTTGTGATGCAGAGACAGACATCTATTGTAAGTCTAAGGGATAAACAGATGCATCGGGGCTTTCATGCCAGTTTAGGAATTAGAGTGACTTAACTCCCTCAGCCAAAGTAAACTCCAATAGAGATTGAAAGTAGACTCCTCTGAAATAAAGAGTTGGGTTACTTTGTCAGGATAACCATCTCGGCCTGACATCCCTCATTATGTTATTGGCTTTGCGCTTTTTTCTCTGAAAAACCTCTCACACCGTGTTGCACCTCATGCCAAAGCATACAATGTATACAGATTCCGCAAGCAAAGAACAAAACGTGTTTTTGCTCATTAATGTATGAGATCAGCCTATCAGGGTGTTCATATTACTGACCAATGTGGGCAGAGCATTCTCAAACACCACTATGTGTGGCCAGCCAACAACTGCTATAGATTACGATAAGGTTTGTACTGAGCTCTTGTGAACCTCCACATTTGGTAATTACTTTATAGCAAGCATTACATGCCATGAAACAGAATCACATGACAAATGTTCAGAAGAACAGCATCTATTGATCTATCATTCTCTTCTACGCCCAGAAGACTATTGATTTAGAGCTGAAGGGGAACTTTCAAAAGTTTTTTTGTTGTTGCCACGACTCGTCCAGTAAGTAGTCACAAAAAAATACAACAAAATAAAATTAAAACATAGAGAGGGGTTTGACCGGTTCTCTCTATGCTTACTTTTGCATAAAACATTACAGATTGACTTAAGATTTTCAGACTGGGATCTACTCTCTATTCTTAATTGACATAATGAGACTAATGACCAAGACTAATGGGTTTACACTGTAATAGTTAAGAAACCTAATCCACCGGTCAAAGCCCACTGCTAGCCTTAACCTACTTTCCTGATCTAACCAAAGTTCTTGGCAGGGTTTAAAACCAAAATCACCTTCCTCATAACCCTCAGTATAGTGTCACCTTTTCATTATAGTCACCTTTTGAGAAAGGATGGTTGCTCTGTTTCAGTTGGGAAGACACATCAGTCACTGGAGTAACTCCACAGAATGCCATACTGAGTAAGTTTCACATTTTTCATTCACATAAAATATATGAGTATCTTTGGCCTTTATTCAGTCCAGACCCTCTTATCGTGTGCCTCCTTTTGTGTGAGGGACTGCGCTGGGTTTTGTTTGAACTCTGCAATTACGATCATATTTTACCTTCACAGTATTTCCGCTCTGCTCATTACTTGCCAATAGAATATGGAATGTGATGAGATAAGAAATACTCTAATTTAGATTAGCAGGAGTACCATGTCAGCCAACAGCCAGGCTAGACAGTACACTTCATGGAAGAACACAATTGATTATTGACCAAAGGTAAAGTAGAAACCGATGGAAATCAGTGTTGCTTCCTTTGTTACAAGGCCATGTGTGTCGTCCTCCAGCGAAGCCTGGATCGTGAGGCTTGACAGTGAGACAAACCCGGCCTTAATAACAGTCTCTCAAGGGCAGAGGAAATATATGGTGTTTTACGTGCTTCTTGGGTACATCTAGGTAAATGATGTCATCCGCACAAGGATAAGATGATTGCATATTCTTGTTACATGTTCTGTTCTAGTGAGAAAGATAAGCAACAATGCGGTCAGTCTGTCAAAATTCATTCTGTAAATCTTTATAATGAAATGTGTCAGTCAACGGTGTGTCATTTCTCAGCAGTTTTCACCACCAGTGCCCTCCTATAGGAAGGGCTTGGACATGGGCTAAACTGTTGTTAGCTTTGATGTTACATTTCAGTTTTCATACTCCTTGCTCGCTTTAATCTTGTAATTACACACACCAAAAAGGGAAAACCATAATGATTTGGTTTATTGGGATGCATATTTGTAATTTGCATGGAAAAATACCATGCTGGGTGAAGACCTAGCTAGACAGTAACTAGCTAACACCACAAACACAGATCAAATGGGAAACATCTATGAATGGGGGAAACCTTATAAGTATCTTTGCTAACACCCTGCAGTCTTCTTTTGGCACCAGTAGACTAGCTAGATAGCTCTGTAAATGTGATGATGGTTACAAGGTGGTGTTTACATTTGGTAAGAGAATAAGACGTTACCATTGGTGACATTGCACCATTCCAATAAGCAAATCATATTTTCATGAATAGTATCTTCCTGAATTCACTTTGACACATACGAAGAAGCCAGTTATTTTCTGATCTAACTTTATCGATGTAACAGTAATTTTTCTTTGGTCAAAACAACAAACAAAGTTAAACCAATTGGACTGATAGAATCAACCATATTTCCCAATGGTATATTTTAGTAGTCATAGGCTAAAACCAGGGGGAACAGTACTTCTTCTTTATGATTCTTTATAGCTCTTCACATATTGCTTTCACATAGCTTTTAGGGACTAAAACCAAAACCAGGTAAAATAGAGGCCATCCAAAAAATCTGAATTAGAATTAATGAGTGATAAATATATATCCATTTATAGTTAGTCACAACAGTAAGATATTTACTGAAAGGTTTTACTGAGAGATACTCAGGTGCTCCATGACAGTGCCTCCACTGCCTCCACTGTTTGTGTTGGCATCAGGCTAAACCCAGCCATGCCAGTATCTATGGAGGCCAAGTGAGCCTCTTTTCCATCTCTTTCACTGTGAATGAGCTGCCAGGGAGATACAGGACAGACTCAAATGGAACCATGACGGCTTTGCTGCTCGTCCTCTCTAATGAATAATGAATTCTCCTCCCTCCATCCCCTGACTCTATAACGAATGCTTCGATAATCATACTTTATTTCTCTGCTGTGCGCTATTGATTAAACTTAATCAAAGTCGTAATTGTATACCTGCTACTTCAATTTATTATATGAAAATCCATTTTTGTTATATTATGTTGCCTTGCGGACACCACTGATGTATTTTAGCAATTATAAGGCTATTATGATAGTCTTGTCTGATCGACTCCATAATGACTTTCTGCTGAGAGATCATTCAGAGAGGCAGGGCTGGCTAAATCTGCCATGACGACAATGCAGAAACTGACCCCATAGCCACTGACTGGGCTGCTCCTGTGAGCCAGCCGAAATCTGGGTGTCTGATACTATAAGCTATTGCAGCAGAGCCTGTGAACACTGGCAGCTCGCTATCTAACAAGACCATCTGTAACAACGAGACACACAGTATATTGTCGTTTGGCTGTATAAGTACACTCATTATTGGCTGCATACACACTACTGTATGCTTACAGTCCATGATTAGTAGGGACCAGATGCCAAGGTACACCCCTGTCTGTGGTCCAGATGGCTGAGTTTGAGATGCTTCCTCCTTATCAGGCTGTGTCAAACAACTGGGTTTGATGATGTCACTCCTGAGGGATCCTGCAGCAGTGTGGTATCATAAAGACGCTCATGGATTTGGTACGATCCATCGATATGCAGCTGCCTGCCAGGGCTAGCCATAGCCTTTTGGGGAACCTAAGCAAGTCATTTGGTTGTGAGCCCCCCCATCTCTCGACCTTCGCAAAATGTTTGCAGTTTGAATATGAATTTCCTGCAATTCAATGCATTCTACCACGGGGTGAAGAAAAAATGTTGCAGTTTTAAAGGTAATTTCAAAAATGTAACAATTTTATTTTTACACTTTTATTTTATCTTTATTTAACTAGGCAAGTCAGTTCAGAACAAATTCTTGTTTTACAATGATGGCCTACACCGGCCAAACCCTCCCCTAACTCAGACAACGCTGGGCCAATTGTGCGCCGCCCTATGGGACTCCTGATCACAGCCGGTTGTGATACAGCCCGGGATCGAACCAGTATCTGTAGTGACCCTTCTAGCACTTTGATGCAGTGCCTTAGACCGCTGTGCACCATTTTGCCATGGTGCGGAGAAGAAAAAAAAAGGTGCAGTTTTTTCTACAATTGTACACATTTTGCCATGGCTGCTTGGAATGAATAGATCAATGACAATCCTGCCAAGATTACTACAAGGTTGAGGTAGCTGGCTAGCCTAACTTACCTAGCAAGCAAAACATTTTTTGCTTCCCTGGGCTAGTTGAGCTAAGATCTGTCGTTGACATAACTAGAGGAAAACAAAAAATGTGTGTGTATTCTACAATTCAAACTCTCAACTGTAAGTGGAGAGCCCTACTTAGTTCCTAAAAAAAAACACGGGGCCCCAAACAGTCAATTCTGCCTGCGACAAGATGGTGTGGTGATCTTCAAATCATATTGCTTGCAGTTTCAAGGCTGCCTTTTCAATATTTGGAGGATCATTGTGTTGATAGGCACTAGTCCTTGGCTCTTGGCAGCGCCTGAACTGTAATTGATCTGTTCATTCCTGATCCTTCCCAGTGTTTAGAGAAGCAAATTCATGAAGTTGGTTAGGGTATGACCACTGACCAACTGGGCCAGTCATCTGTGTTGAAAGTGTTCCAGTCACTACATGTAACGGCTTTCTTCCGTAGAAGGAGAGTCGGACCAAAATGCAGCGTGGCTATTGCGATCCATGTTTATTTAACAATGATGAAACATGAACTGTACAAAAACAATAAACGTAATGTGAAAACCGAACCAGCCTAAACTGGTGCAAACTAACACAGAGGACACTAAGGACAATCACCCACAAAACCCAACACCAAACAGGCTACCTAAATATGGTTCCCAATCAGAGACAATGACGAACACCTGCCTCTGATTGAGAACCATATCAGGCCAAACATAGAACTAGACAAACTAGACACGTAACATAGAATGCCCACTCAGATCACACCCTGACCAACCAAAACATAGAAACATACAAAGCAAACTATGGTCAGGGTGTGACACTACAATACCCATAAAACTGCATTGGTGCGATCCCTCTGTTTCTATAAATAAAACAACCCGGAAATAGCTGTGGTGTCTCTTTACTATTCATTTACACACTGTTATGACCAAGCATTGTTGGAAAACATCATTTACATGACTAAAGTAGAACATTACTCTGCCATTGAAGTTATTTGTATATGCTGTTTTAACCTCAGACTCATGTCACTGAGTTTGTTATGTCCTGTAATTTGCCTTATGTAAAATTGGCCCGTTTCGAGGCATTTGTGATACAAAAGGCAGAGATGTCATCGGTGTGTGAATGGTGAAGTATAAACAGGTACAATCTCTCACTCCTAATGAACCCCACAGTGGGAGACTCAGGTTCATGGCTGCCTGGCCATTGTCTAATGTCTACCTTACTCCCTGTATATGGGGTGATGGTTATAACACACACATGCACTTCTCACACACACGTGCACACGCACAACACACATACATTTACATTCTCTTTCTCTCTCACTTTCTTTACGACCTAATTATGGCACCAGTGGAATAACCACTGAGTCCCAGTTCCCATAGTAACTATAATGTGCAAGCTTTAACGCAGTAAAAGTCCCCTCAATGACCCACCCACCTTTTTATGGAAACTGCCAGACTGCTCTATGCAGTGTGTGACACAGATCAGATTTTACACATGGTTCCTTGTGTGTCTTGGTCAGGTATAAGTAAATGTTTTTACAGTGAAGGAGTCTTCCAGAGGATCCATGCAGAGCTCAGAACCACGGAGCTTCTCTTCTCCACAGGAAAAAACAACCCACAATCACAACTTATCATGAAATAGACAGAAAGTATATATTTTTTGTGTCCACCAAACCATTTTGTATTCAGTGCATTCCAATCACAGATGAAGGCAGTAGGTTACTTAAGACAGAAACAATAGGAGGGAGGTTAGGTGGGCGTTTAACGCGAAGGTCTAGCAACCCAAATTGCATGTTCAAATCACACAATGGACAACTTTAGCATTTTAGCTAATTAGCAAATACTTCCTACTTTTTAACTACGTAGCTAGCGTGTTAGCTAACCATAACCTTAACCTGTGTGCCTGTCACGAATTTAGCAAGTCATTTGTGTCTATTTCACAACAATCTGTGATAGCATGTTGGAAAATCCCAGCTGATAAAAGCCCATAACAGTCAAACACTGAGTGGTTGTGTTGAAGACTTTCACTCTGACTCTCCAACACTCAGTTCTTTATCAACATTTTAGACAATCATTTTTATGTTTTGTGTTGTTTCTTTCCATGATTCATTGAAACACACTGTTTTTAAAACAGAGCTTAACAAAGGGAAATGTGGCAGCGTCACATTAATTAGATTCATGTCCTTCCTAGTCGTGGCACAGGACTCCCCAGAGGGGCCTCCCTGATGTACCGAGGGACCCCATGAACACACACACTGCAATTACATAGTGGTAAAGGGCCACTCAGAACATCTAAACAAGCTGCTCTCAACAGTGCAATATCTCCAGCTAATGACACAAAGATGGAAGAAGTGAAGTTTGTTTATTTGAGAGACGGCTCTTGGTAAGACCATGAAATGTGTTTATTTGTTTTTAATCACCCTATGTGTTTACAATACCCCAGTGCTATTCCCTAGAAGTAATGGCTAAAATGTGCATCTATCCACTGTTTACTACGGCACACCTTCGATAGCCTAAACTTGTGACGGAAAATGTGTGTTGGTCATTTTTCTTTTTACTAACAAAAAACGTATAAGCATGTATAAATTATTTTTATATTCTCCAATAACAGGTTTAAATGCGGAGAATAAAACACTAGAACCGATCTGGCTTGCCACAATCACACCAAAGCATTGGCAGGGCTCATAACAGCAGGAGGCCACAATCACACCAAAGCATTGGCAGGGCTCATAACAGCAGGAGGCCACAATCACACCAAAGCATTGGCAGGGCTCATAACAGCAGGAGGCCACAATCACACCAAAGCATTGGCAGGGCACATAATAGCAGGAGGCCACAATCACACCAAAGCATTGGCAGGGCTCATAATAGCAGGAGGCCACAATCACACCAAAGCATTGGCAGGGCACATAATAGCAGGAGGCCACAATCACACCAAAGCATTGGCAGGGCACACAATAGTGAATAGATTTGAGGCTGCAGGAGATGACACTGACACATATAGTTGTGTGGCATCACCTTTGAAGTGGGACAGTGTATTGGATCATGTTAGTGGGGGCATGTGAGTTTCATTAAGAAGTCATGGATGTCTATGTTTCATGAATGAGGCTATAGTGTGGTAGCCATGGTTTTAAAGTTATAGCTTTCTGTCCCACAGAGTTACTCACCAGCTGGCTCATCCTTCACTCACAGGAAAGTCAGGGGAAAATGGCAGTCTGGAAAGAAATAGCTATTTTCTCTTATTCTCCTGGTTAATCATGTGATACTGCTCTCTGTGTTATGTGTCAATAACACAAGAGCTTATAAATATACTAAAAAGGACTATGGGCCACTGTAATAATGAGCAGAACAAATGGCTTCTCAAGGTCTCAGTCTGAGGCCTGGGAGAGTGCTGTGTTTGCAGGAGAGCTGTTACCTTGGCCGGGAATTGTGCTCCTTGTAATCTGTTGTCACTCAAAGTGGCCCAACATAGAAATATGCTGGATTTGTTTAATAGTGACTTACATCTTCCTGGGCTCTCAGGGGACAAGCCCATTGTTCTGAATGACAAGGAGCTATTACACTTCATTCAGCTTATGATCTGTTTGGTTTTGCCTGTTCTAATGACTCAGGTTCTCAATTTCACCTTAAGGGTGTAATAAGTGAGGTTTAAAGGGGACATTCTCTGATTTGAGTTGTGCAGCACCTCTTGTTTATTTTCCTCTCTCTCTCAATTCAATGGGCTTTATTGGCATGGGAAACATCTCTCTCTCTCTCTCTCTCTCTCTCTCTCTCTCTCTCTCTCTCTCTCTCTCTCTCTCTCTCTCTCTCTCTCTCTCTCTCTCTCTCTCTCTCTCTCTCTCTCTCTCTCTCTCTCTCTCTCTCTCTCTCTCTCTCATTTCAGTTTAAGGGGCTTTATTGGCACGATAAACATATGTTTACATTGCCAAAGCAAGTGAAATAGATAATAAACAAAAGTGAAATAAACAATATAAAATGAACAGAAAACATTACACTCACATAAGTTCCAAAAGAATAAAGACGTTTCCAATGTCATATTATGTCTATGTACAGTGTTTTAAAAATGGCGCCGGAAGAAATGGCAGCAGTTTTACGGGCACCCAACCAATTGTGCTATTATGTGGGGTTTTTTCATGTTATTTGTAACTTATTTTGTACATAATGTTTCTGCCAACCGTATCTTACAGCAGAAAATAACTTCTGGATGTCAGGACAGCAATCACTCACCTCGGATTAGACAAAGATTTTTTTCTTCAACAAGCAGGACGCAAGGGATATCCGTCTAGCACCCGACAAGGCCAACATCCCCGTTATTGGCAAGAGGAAGAGACGCAGGTACAGAGGACACAGAGTGGGGTTCCTTGTAAGGATCAGCAGACGGCGAGTGGGAAAGCTGCCGTTACCGTCAATATTACTCGCCAACGTGCAATCATTGGACAATGAATTAGACGAGGTAGGATCACGAATATCCTACCAACGGGACATCAAAACCTGTAATATCTTATGTTTCACAGAATCGTAGCTGAATGATGACATGGATATTCAGCTAGCGGGATATACGCTGCACTGGCAAGAGAGAACAGCACACTCCGGTAAGATGAGGGGGAGGTCTGTGCATATTTGTAAACAACAGCTGGTGCACGAAATCTAAGGAAGTCTCTATATTTTGCACACCTAATGTAGAGAATCTTATGATAAACTGCAGATCACACTATTTGCCAAGAGAGTTTTCAGCTATACTTTTCTGGGCTGTTTATTTACCACCACAGACGGATGCTGGCACTAGACCACACTCAGTCAGCTGTATAAGGAAATAAGCAAACAGGAAACAGCTCACCCAGAGGCGCCGCTCCTAGTGGCCGGAGACTTTAATGCAGGGAAACTTAAATCAGTTCTACCTAATTTCTATCAACATGTTAAATGTGCAACCAGAGGGAAAATAATTATTGATCACCTGTACTCCACACACAGAGACGCGTACAAAGCTCTCCCTCGCCCTCCATTTGGTAAACCTGACCACAATTCTATCCTCCTGATTCCTGCTTACAAGTAAAAATTAAAGCAGGAAGCACCAGTGACTCGATCTATAAAAAAGTGGTCAGATGAAGCAGATGCTAAACTACAGGACTGTTTTGCTATCACAGTCTGGAACATGTTCTGGGATTCTTCTGATGGCATTGAGGAATACACCACATCAGTCACTGGCTTTATCAATAAGTGCATCAAGGACGTTGTCCCCACAGTGACTGTATGTACATACCCCAACCAGAAGCCATGGATTACAGGCAACATTCGCAGTGAGCTAAAGGGTAGAGCTTAAGCTTTCAAGGTGCGGGACTCTAACCCAGAAGCTCATAAGAAATTTGGCTATGCCCTCCAACGAACCATCAAGCAGGCACAGCGTCAATATAGGAAAATAACCTCACACTCAACATCAACAAAACAAAGGAGATGATCGTGGACTTCAGGAAACAGCAGAGGGAGCACCCCCCTATCCACATCGATGGAACAGTAGTGGAGAGGGTAGTAAGTTTTAAGTTCCTCGGCGTACACATCACGGACAAACTGAATTGGTCCACCCACACAGACACCGTGTGGGTGGGTGTGAGGAGGCTGAATAAATATGCCTTGTCACCAAAAGCACTCAAACTTTTACAGATGCACAATCGAGAGCATCCTGTCGGGCTGTATCACCGCCTGGTACGGCAACTGTTCCGCCCACAACCGTAAGGCTCTTCATAGTGTAGTGAGGTCTGCGACACGCATCACCGGGGGCAAACTAGGACACCTAAACCACCCGATGTCACAGGAAGGCCATAAAGATCATCAAGGACAACAACCACCTGAGCCACTGCCTGTTCACCCCGCTATCATCCAGAAGGCAAGGTCAGTACAGGTGCATCAAAGCAGGGACCGAGAGACTGAAAAACAGCTTCTATCTCAAGGCCATCAGACTGTTAAACAGCCACCACTAACATTGAGTGGCTGCTGCCAATATACTGACTTAACTCCAGCCACTTTAACATTGGAAAATTGATGTAAAAATGTATCACTAGCCACTTTAAATAATGCCAATTATTATAATGTTTACATACCCTACATTACTCATCTCATATGTATATACTGTACTCTATACCATATACTGCATCTTGCCTATACCGTTCTGTACCATCACTCATTCATATATTTGTATGTACATATTCTTCATCCCTTTACACTTGTGTGTATAAGGTAGTTGTTGTGGAATTGTTAGGTAAGATTACTCGTTGGTTATTACTGCATTGTCGGAACTACAAGCACATGATTGGCCTGACTGAAACATGGCTTAAGCCTGATGAATTTACTGTGTTAAATGAGGCCTCACCTCCTGGTTACACTAGTGACCATATTCCCAGTGCATCCCGCAAAGGCGGAGGAGGTGTTACTAACATTTACGATAGCAAAATTCAATTTACAAAAAAAATGACGTTTTCGTCTTTTGAGCTTCTAGTCATGGAATCTATGCAGCCTACTCAATCACTTTTTATCGCTGCTGTTTACAGGCCTCCTGGGCCATATACAGCGTTCCTTACTGAGTTCCCAGAATTCCTATCGGACCTTGTAGCCATAGCAGATAATATTCTAATTTTTGGTGATTTTAATATTCACATGGAAAAGTCCACAGACCCACTCCAAAAGGCTTTTGGAGCCATCATCGACTCAGTGGGTTTTGTCCAACATGTTTCTGGACCTACTCACTGTCACAGTCTGGACCTAGTTTTGTCCCATGGAATAAATGTTGTGGATCTTAATGTTTTTCCTCATAATCCTTGACTATCGGACCACCATTTTATTACGTTTGCAATCGCAACAAATAATCTGCTCAGACCCCAACCAAGGAGCATCAAAAGCATCAGAAGGGCTATAAATTCTCAGACAACACAAAGATTCCTTGATGCCCTTCCAGACTCCCTCTGCCTACCCAAGGACGTCAGACGACAAAAATCAGTTAACCACCTAACTGAGGAACTCAATTTAACCTTGCGCAATACCCTAGATGCAGTTGCACCCCTAAAAACTAAAAACATTTATCAGAAGAAACTAGCTCCCTGGTATACAGAAAATACCCGAGCTCTGAAGCAAGCTTCCAGAAAATTGGAACGGAAATGGCGCCACACCAAACGGGAAGTCTTCCGACTAGCTTGGAAAGACAGTACCGTGCAGTATCAAAGAGCCCTCACTGCTGCTCGATCATCCTATTTTTCCAACTTAATTGAGGAAAATAAGAACAATCGGAAATTTGTTTTTGATACTGTCGCAAAGCTAACTAAAAAGCAGCATTCCCCAAGAGAGGATGGCTTTCACTTCAGCAGTAATAAATTCATGAACTTCTTTGAGGAAAATATCATGATCATTAGAAAGCAAATTACAGACTCCTCTTTAAATCTGCCTATTCCTCTAAAGCTCAGTTGTCCTGAGTCTGCACAACTCTGCCAGGACCTAGGATCAAGAGAGACGCTCAAGTGTTTTAGTACTATCTCTTGACACAATGATGAAAACAATCATGGCCTCTAAACCTTCAAGCTGCATACTGGACCCTATTCCAACTAAACTACTGAAAGAGCTGCTTCCTGTGCTTGGCCCTCCTATGTTGAACATAATAAACGGCTCTCTATCCACCGGATGTGTACCAAACTCACTAAAAGTGGCAGGAATAAAGCCTCTCTTGAAAAAGCCAAACCTTGACCCAGAAAATATAAAAACTATCGGCCTATATCGAATCTTCCATTCCTCTCAAATTTTTGAAAAAGCTGTTGCGCAGCAACTCACTGTCTCCCCGAAGATAAACAATGTTACGAAATGCTTCAGTCTGGTTTTAGACGCCATCATAGCACTGAGACTGCACTTGTGAAGGTGGTAAATTACCTTTTAATGGCGTCAGACCGAGGCTCTGCATCTGTCCTCGTGCTCCTAGAAATTGGTCTACACGGACAAGTTCTGGCCTGGTTTAGATCGTATCTGTTGGAAAGATATCAGTTTGTATCTGTGAATGGTTTGTCCTCTAACAAATCAACTGTAAATTTCGGAGTTTCTCAAGGTTCCGTTTTAGGACCACTATTGTTTTCACTATATATTTTACCTCTTGGGGATGTCATTTGAAAATATAATGTTAACTTTCACTGCTATGTGGACGACACCCAGCTGTACATTTCAATGAAACATGGTGAAGCCCCAAAATTGCCCTCGCTAGAAGCCTGTGTTTCAGACATAAGGAAGTGGATGGCTGCAAACTTTCTACTTTTAAACTCGGAACAAAACAGAGATGCTTGTTCTAGGTCCCAAGAAACAAAGAGATCTTTTGTTGAAGCTGACAATTAATCTTGATGGTTGTACAGTTGTCTCAAATAAAACTGTGAAGGACCTCGGCATTACTCTGGACCATAATCTCTCGTTGGAAGAACATATCAAGACATTTCAAGGACAGTTTTTTTCCATCTACTTAACATTGCAAATATCAGAAACTTTCTGTCCAAAAATGATGCAGACAAATTAATCCATGCTTTTTTTACTTCTAGGTTAGACTACTGCAATGCTCTACTTTCCGGCTACCCGGATAAAGCACTAAATAAACTTCAATTAGTGCGAAATACGGCTGCTAGAATCCTGACTAGAACCAAAAAATTGGATCATATTACTCCAGTGCTAGCCTCCCTACACTGGCTTCCTGTTAAGGCAAGGGCTGATTAAGGTTTTACTGCTAACCTACAAAGCATTACATGGGCTTGCTCCTACTCATCTTTCTGATTTGGTTCTGTCGTACATACCTACACGTACGCTACGGTCACAAGACACAGGCCTCCTAATTGTCCCTAGAATTTCTAAGCAAACAGCTGGAGGCAGGGCTTTCTCCTATAGAGCTCAATTTTGATGGAATGGTCTGCCTACCCATGTGAGAGACGCAGACTCGGTCTCAACCTTTAAGTATTTTCTTCTCTCCACTGGGATTCTCTGCTTCTAACCCTCTAATTACAGGGGCTGGGTCACTGGCTTACTGGTGCTCTTCCATGCCGTCCCTAGTAGGGGTGCGTCACTTGAGTGGGTTGAGTCACTGACGTGATCTTTCTGTCTGGGTTGGCGCCCCCCCTTGGGTTGTGCCGTGGCGGAGATCTTTGTGGGCTATACTCAGCCTTGTCTCAGGATGGTAAGTTGGTGGTTGAAGATATCCCTCTAGTGGTGTGGGCGCTGTGCTTTGGCAAAGTGGGTGGGGTTATATCCTGCCTGTTTGTCCCTGTCCGGGGGTATCATCGGATGGGGCCACAGTGTCTCCAGACCCCTCCTGTCTCAGCCTCCAGTATTTATGCTGCAGTAGTTTGTGTCGGGGGGCTAGGGTCAGTCTGTTATATCTGGAGTATTTCTCCTGTCTTATCCAGTGTCCTGTGAATTTAAGTATGCTCTCTCTAACTCTCTCTTTCTCTCTCGGAGGACCTGAGCCCTAGGACCATGCCTCAGGACTACCTGGCATGATGACTCCTTGCTGTCCCCAGTCCACCTGAACGTGCTGCTGCTCCAGTTGCAACTGTTCTGCCTGCGGCTTTGGAACCCTGATCTGTTCACCAGATGTGCTACCTGTCCCAGACCTGCTGTTTTCAACTCTCTAGAGACAGCAGGAGCGGTAGAGATTCTCTGAATGATCGGCTATGAAAAGCCAACTGACATTTACTCCTGATGTGCTGACTTGTTGCACCCTCGACAACTACTGTGATTATTATTATTTGACCATGCTGGTCATTTATGAACATTTGATCATCTCGGCCATGTTCTGTTATAATCTCCACCCGGCACAGCCAGAAGAGGACTGGCCACCCCTCATAGCCTGGTTCCTCTCTAGGTTTCTTCCTAGGTTTTGGCCTTTCTAGGGAGTTTTTCCTAGCCACCGTGCTTCTACACCTGCATTGCTTGCTGTTTGGGGTTTTAGGCTGGGTTCTGTACAGCACTTTGAGATATCAGCTAATGTAAGAAGGGCTATATAAATACATTTTATTTGATTTGATACAAAGATGTACAGACAAGACTCTCAGCTGCTTGTCAAGCCCCTGCCATCAAGGATATGAAATGTATACAATACTGTACAGATAGAGTAAGGTGTAATACAAATAGTAAAGGATGTACAGTATATGGTAAGTATATACTTATCTGGAAATATATTGTAAAATATGTGTGACAATTCTTTGGTGTGCCCAGTTCTTATATTTTTTATGTTATACAGAAAGACTTTACTGAATATTGACTTTCCATGAAAAATGCTTTCTTGCTGAATGGCAACAGCAAGTTCAATAAAGCCCAAAGGCCCTAAAAGGCCCTCAATTTTCACTTACCTCATAGTTCATACTTTAATGGTTTTTAAAGGAGCTTCCCGGGGAGTGAACCTCAACTAGCAGCATAGAGCGCAGTTGTTCACAAACAGCTAAATGTTAAAAACAGGGAATTGGAACTAGCTAACCATGTAATTTAATATAAGCAAACCCCATTCAAGAAGCTATATTAGCCGACATGGAGAAGCCCCTGTAGAGTTTTTAGGGTGCTTAAAGCAAAGCCCTTTTCACCCTACAATCAACAGTTAGTGCGAAGGCTTAACTCCTGAGTATACGCTCAGAGCAACTGCACCTCAACACTCTCCCTGAACAAGAAACATGTTGACATATGGACATTCATAGAACAATTATATGCCTCAGAAAGACAACCTACACTAAAGGAACAGAACTGTAGATATTGAAGATACACTTTGTTTCACTGTTATACCTTACTACTTACTCTTTGTCTGACATCATACCACATTCACCAATGCCATATTATGCTAATAAAAACTACACACTTTAAAATAAACAGAATTAGACATAATGTAAAAACAGAAGGGTAGGGACAGTAGTATCTCCACAACTTATTGTAATTAGAGAACTGTTGTGATATCATTGACTTATCTGACTGGCAAGTCAGATTAATTTGCCAGGGATGGAGATGTGTGCTTTCCCAGCTGTGACACCACTGTCACCACATCCACTGGGCCCTGCAGGACCTGTGCTCTGCTGTAGGGCTCTACTGGTGACCTCAGATTCACATGACAAGCCTCCCTGCAGTGACAGTGACATTTCAAGGTTGAAGTCTCTTTTATGGTTCTGCACTTCTCGGAGTCCTTATATATCTGCTTTTGACATGAGATAATAATATATTCATAACTGATATGATATATCAGAGGCAGAGCATGTCATTTAAAGGACATTTGGTTATAGGCTACAGAACAAGCCTTCTATGTCATTTCTTTCTTTGCCAATATCATATTACAGTGTCTCTGCTAAAATTAAAAGGTATGTTTTATATACATCATATTTTAATATACAGAATAATGTGTTTTCTATATCCAACCTGTCTTATGGAGGGAGAGAAAATTATTAGGATATCCCACCCTCTGTTCTTTGCAATCACATGCACTTTCTGAAGATCATAAAAATGGTTATTTATGCGTCATATAAACAATGTTGGACTTTATGTCCAACTGGAACATGTCTTGCAGAATGGCATTCATATTTTGCCAGACTAAAGTGTGATCATAAGTAAAGCGACTTGTTTCTGGAGTTGAATAGGCTGATGAAAATAGCCTACCTGTAAAGGGTCGCTTGCCTCTCATAAGTGAACACGGACAGTCGTTTGAGTGCACAGTACTGTGGTTTACTTTTATGCATAGTACTGTGGTCCTGTATTTGTCATTTTGAATAAACACACTACAGGCAGCAGATGGGACAAAAATAACATTTGACTTTGACAACTTGGTGTACAAAGGCACAAAACTTTAGTGTGCTCACATACTGTCACGGGCGTCGTCGTGGAAATGACCGGACCAAGGTGCAGCGTGGTAAGCGTACATTTTCCTTTATTTATGTAAATGTTGCCAACAAAACAAGAACCAACTCAACAACCATGACGCTTACTAGGGCTATAGTGCCACAAACAAAGATAACTACCCACAAAATACAAAGGAAAAAAGTCTGCCTAAGTATGATTCCCAATCAGAGGCAACGATAGACAGCTGTCCCTGATTGAGAACCATACCCGGCCAAAACATAGAAACAGAAAACATAGAAATAAAGAAACTAGAATGCCCACCCTAGTCACACCCTGGCCTACCCAAAATAGAGAATAAAAACCTCTCTATGGCCAGGGCGTGACACATACAGTAAGTGATGGTTGTGTGACATTACACTGTATAATTCACCCCAGTACTTTATTCAAGTCAATCGTTTGTTTTAATGGATTTGATTACAATATCTTGCTCCACAAGCAAACCTCTGGATTAATGATGTGGTAGGACTCATGAATGTCTGGGTTTATTCAAGGTCCCCAGCCATATCTGTGGACTTACAGAGCCTTGGAGAACACCTTGCACCTGAGTCAGAGGGGAAGGCTACAACAATAAACACCGGGTGATTGGACGACGACTGACTTCAGAAGAATGGGCCACGCCTGATTGGCTCTGATTGAGCCAATTAAAGTGTATTTGATGTGAGGGGTTTAATGCATGGTGAACATGGCGACCTGCTTTAATGGGAGATGGTGATTTACAGGACCAAACTAAAAAGGTAAGGATAGAAGGAACAGCTGAGGATGATAACAGTGAGGTCTGATTCTACCTATTCAGTTACATGTAGGCCTAGTGTAGATTCTAACTATGATGAAAAAATGTATAGTATACACTAGCCTTGAGAACCAGGCTTCCCTAATCAGAAGGAGGTGTGACAACAATGTGATTTGGAGGTATGGCTATGGAAGACTAAGTATGCACACTCTTAGAGAAAAAGGTTATTTGGCTGTCCCCATAGGAGAACCCTTGTTGGTTCCATGTAGATCCCTTTCTTTGTGGAACGGGGTCTACATGGTACCCAACAGGGTTCAACCTGGAACCAAAAAGGGTTCCTCAAAAGGGTTCTCTTATGGGACAGCCGAAGAACCCTTTTAGGTTCTAGATAGCCATTTTCTTTCTAAGAGTGCGCATATAGTATGTACACCTCTCATCATCAGTCCTACGTCAGTTTTGTAAGCTTTGCACAGAGCACATACTGTGTATACATTCTGTCAGTGAGTAAAAGGCAACCATTTTGCCTGATGTCTCATACAAGGCACACACATGCCTAGTGCCTCTGAGAAACAGTCCTCCTGGGCACTAAATGTATCACACGGCATCACAATGAGCAACACCTCACAATGGCAATATCTCCCAGCCACTGCTGTTAAAAGGGATTTCACCTAAATGCTTGCAAAGCACATCATCCATCTCCACTGCTAAACTAATATCCAAGATTGCTAGGCTGCATAGAATACCAATTTGGAGGAATGACCTCTAGTGAGACAGAGGGTATGGGGTATAGGAGCAGTGCCTATGTAGATACCTAGAGTCCAGAAGGCAGGACTGATTTGTTTAAGCTCTAGTGGTCTACAGTATGCAGGTAATCAGGGTCTGTCTCTGGTCCATGTGCGGCCCACACCTGTGATTAAGTCACTAATACAGCATGGTCGACCTGGGCAACTTTCATGCTTGATAAATCACTACTGCTGTGAACAGGGACTAAATTAGCATCTTATTATGATAATGACCTACCTTCTGTTTGTAGTGTAATGATCAAGATGGTCACAAGAGAAAAGCACAGGGTATGAAATTAACTGCATCTGTGACGTGGTGAGGTTGGACCCAGGTGCAGAGAAGAGACCAGGCAAGGAATCAGTGGTTAAAGATAAACATAATACTTTACTTTGAAATTATAAAGTTGCGTATAAAACACCTGTAAAAATTGGTAAACCTGAGGAACCACTGGACTTGTTTGAGTGAGGCAGGACGAGGCCAGTCGGTGACCTCCCTCACTTTTACGGGGTCCATTTGGATGCCGGCGGTAGAGATAATGTGGCCTAGGAAAGAAACTTGGGATAAATGGAACTCACACTTCTCTATCTTGATGTATAGTTGAGACTGCAGGAGGGGTCTCAGGACTTGGCGGACGTGCAGGATGGTTTCCGGAAGGGTCTTGGAGAAGATCAGGATGTCGTTGAGGTTAACAAAGACAAACCGATTCAACATATCCCTAAGCGTGTGATTGACCAATGAAGACTGCCGGTGAGTTCGATAATTCGATGGGCATGACTAAATGGCCACTCGGGGTGTTAAAGGCAGTTTTCCATTCATCTCCCTTCCTGATTCTCGCCAGATTGTAAGCGTTGCAGAGTTTCAGTTTGGTGAAGAATTGGGCCTCATGGGTCAACTCCAAGGCGGCGGACATCAGGGGTAGGGGGTAACGATTCTTAATCTTAATCGTGTTCAGCCCTCTAATCGATGCAGGGACGCAGACCTCCATCCTTTCCCACGAAGAAGCTTGCACCAGCTGGGGATGTAGAGGAGTGAATGAAACCTGCCTGCTGCAACTCCCGGATGTATTTGTCCATGACTGCTGCTTCAGGGGTCGAGAGGGAGTACAGAAAAGTATTGGTCTTCAATAGATGCCAGGGAATACGGCGAGACTCTTGGTGGGGGTCTTAGGCATTTAGTCTGGCAGTTCTTGTTCCGTGGACCAGGAGAATAGTGGGTTATGTAGCACTAGCCAGGCGTACCCTTGGATAAGGGGGTTCTCAAGAGCAGTGATCAAATGAAAACTAAAAGTCTAAGTGGTTCACCCCAACTTGCAGTAGAATGGGCTTGGCCTGATATTCCACCGGGCCAGAGCGGCGTCCATCGAGGGCTTGAATCTGCAGAGGGATGGGACATTTCACGCAAGGGATTTGTAATTCTCTGGCAAAGGCTTGGTCAATGAAATTATCCACGGCCCCGGAGTCTACGAAGGCTTGAATGTGGTGCTGACAGTTGTCCCAATGGATGGTTGCGGGTAGTGTCAGACGATGACCGGGTAGCTGGGTTGTAACTGCACAGCTCATCAGGGTCTCCCCTTGTCCTGTTGAGTCCCAGCGTTTCCGGTCAACTCTGGGCATGTAGAATGGAGGTGGCCGAGACCTCCGCAGTAGAGGCAGTAGCAGTTGCGCATGCGCCTGTCACGTTCCTGTGGGCTCAGATGTGTGCGTCCCAGGTGCCTGAGCTCCTCAATGCTGGGCTCGGGGGGCTTGGGGAGCTCCGGAAACCGGGATGTGTCAAAAAGGAGCTGTCTCACACGTTCTCGGATGCCAACCCTGATGGCCAGCGTTATCAGGGACTCGAGGTCCTCTCCCTGTTCCAGAGCGGCCAGTTCATCCTTGATGGAGTTAGACAGACCCTGTATTCCACCCACTCTTGGCGGCGAGGGTGCTGAACTCAATGACGAAGTCAGCCAATGGTCTGGCCGCTTGGCAGAGGTTGAACAGTCGGCTATCCGCTTCTCATCCGCTAACTGGGTGGTTGAAGACTCGTCGCAGCTTGGCAGTGAAGGCTAATATGGAGCTGCAGGATGGTGGCTGCTGTTCCCACACTGCCGTTGTTCACGCCAGGACTTTGCTCGAGAGTAGAGAGATGATATAGACGATCATGGCCCAATCAGTGTGGAACGAGGAGGACTGTAGCTCTAACACCAGAGAGCACCGGAGGAGGGTCTCTGATATTTGGGAGAGTTGTTCTTGCTCTGCTGGGTCCATGTTGAGGCAGAAGCTTGCTGTGACGTGGTGAGGTTGGACCCAGGTGCAGAGAAGAGACCAGACAAGGTGTCAGACATGTGCGTACTTGACGCGAAGTCAGGTGCAGGAGAGCAGAGAATTGTGAACAGGCGCACACTTAATTACGGCAGGAGAGATATACAGACGGACGCAGCTGCTTCAAAAACCTCCTCCAGCCAACAAGGCAAAGTGTATAGCGTGCACAATAGTCACACAACGTAAATGTATAACAATTCAAATAAGCTTTGTGAAGACACACGGAAAATAACAAAAGCTTAGCCTAGTGAGCACAATACGTAACACACAAATAATTTCACACAAAGACATGAGGGGGGACAGAGGAATAAATACATGTAATGTGATTGGGGAATGCGAACCAGGTGTGAATGGAACAAGACAAAACAAATGGATAATAGAAAAATGGAGTGGCGATGGCTAGAAAGCCAGTGACGTCGACCGCCGAACGCCGCCCGAACAAGGAGAGGAGCCGACTTCGGCAGAAGTCGTGACACAAGGAATCAGTGGTTAAGGATTAACATAATACTTTACTGAGAAAACAGTAGCCGCAGGATCACACTACACTTGAAAAACAACAAACAATAAATAAAAAAAAATAAAATTTAAAAAAAAAAAAAAAAAAAATGTAAACCTCACTCAGGAAAAAAACACACACAGTAAACAAGCTTCTACAAAGGACAACAGAAAACACACCTTATTTTAATGTCTGAATGTAAGATGTTAGCTCCTGGACTTAGGGTTGGTGGAGGCTCCATTAAGAGGTTTTTAGTGAGCTGTCAGGTTGTCAGGTTTTTAGTGAGCTATTTTAAAGAAATAGAGACTGATTTCCACTCAAATGGTTCCATACATGTGTTGTTTAATGGTTATGCCATTTAGATATGTCTCGATAATGCACTGTTAGTATGACAGAGGATATCTCTTCACAGGTTTATTGATCTCACTTTTCCCACTTTGTCAGTGCTTTCAGGTGGTAGTTTTGAAGGAAAACTAATGAGGGATAATTCTATTTTGAAACTCATGGGCAGAGTTGGGCGTGCCAGTAGAGTTGGGGGTGCCAATAACAACTGCATGGTAAACATATGGATATTGCTGTTTCACATAGTGGATCTGATTCTCACCCTGATGATAATGGTAGGAGCTTAAATATCCTGTATAATACCTACTGCCTTTGTGCCCTTGCGCAAGGCACTTTACCCCTAAGCAACCCCTGCGCTGATCCCAGCCTGTGATGTATGTGTGGAGTGTCAAATTGGGTATTGTACAACTAAGCAGGGTTGGTCCTGGTCAGTCCCTGCATGGGAGACCAAATGCTGCTGGTGGTGTTGAAGGGCCAGTAGGAGTCACTCTTTCTTCTGGTCTAAAAAAACCACCCCTATACCACAGGGCAGAGATTGGGGACATTGCCCGGTGTAGGGTGCCATCTTTTCGATGGGACGTTCATCGGGTCTCCTGACGCTCAGTGGACACTAAAGATCCCACAACACTTATTGTAAGAGAAGGGGTGTTAACCCGTGTCCTAGCTAAATGTCCAATCAGACCCTCTTACCATCATGACCACCTAATCCTCCAAAGTTTCCAATTGGCTCATTCATCTCCCATCCTTCCCCCTGTAACTATTCCCCGGGTCGTTCCTGTAAATGAGAATGTGTTCTCAGTCAACTTACCTGGAAAAATAAGTCAAAAGAATATGCAGACAAATGAACCAATAAAGCAAATGTTGTATTACTGTATTGTATCTAATATCTACATGTCGTAGGCCTAAAGGGAAGTCAATTGCATTTACAGTTGAAGTTGGAAGTTTACATACTCTTAGGATGGAGTCATTAAAACTGTTTTTCAACCACTCCACAAATTTCTTGTTAACAAACTATAGTTTTGGCAAGTCAGTTAGGACATCTACTTTGTGCGTGACACAAGTAATTTTTCCAACAATTCTTATAATTCACTGTATCGCAATTCCAGTGGGTCAGAAGTTTACATACACTAAGTTGACTGTGCCTTTTAAACAGCTCGGAAAATTCCAGAAAATGATGTCATGGCTTTAGAAGCTTCTGATAGGCTAATTGACATAATTTGAGTCAATTTGAGGTGTACCTGTGGATGTATTTCAAGGCCTACCTTCAAACTCAGTGCTTCTTTACCACGTTCATCTGTACAAACAATAGTACGCAATTATAAACACCATGGGACCACGCAACCGTCATACCGCTCAGTCTCCTAGAGTTGAACATACTTTGGTGTGAAAAGTGCAAATCAATCCCAGAACAACAGCAAAGGACCATGTGAAGGTGCTAGAGGAAACAGGTACACAAGTATAGATATCCACAGTAAAACAGGTTCTATATCGACATAACCTGAAAGGCCACTCACCAAGGAAGAAGCCACAGCTCCAAAACTGCCATAAAAAAGCCAGACTAGGGTTTGCAACTGCACATGGAGACAAAGAGCGTACTTTTTGGAGAAATGTCCTCTGGTCTGATAAAACAAAAATAGAACTGTTTAGCCATAATCACCATTGTTATGTTTGGAGGAAAAAGGGGGAGTCTTGCATGCCAAAAAATACCATCCCAACCATGAAGCATGGGGGTGGCAGCATCATGTTGTGGGGGTGCTTTGCTGCAGGAGGGACTGGTGCACTTCACAAAATAGATGGCTTCATGAGAAGGGAAATTATGTGGATATATTGAAGCAACATCTCAAGACATCAGTCAGGAAGTTAAAGCTTGGTCGCAAATGGTTCTTCCAAATGGACAATGACCCCAAGCATACTTCCATACTTCAAGTTGTGACAAAATGCTTAAGAACAAAGTCAAGGTATTGGAGTGGCCATCACAAAGCCCTGACCTCAATCCTACAGAAAATGTGTGGGCAGAACTGAAAAAGCATGTGCGAGCCAGGAGGCCTACAAACCTGACTCCGTTACACCAGCTCTGTCAGGAGGAATGGGCCAAAATTCACCCAATTTATTGTGGGAAGATGGTGGAAGGCTACTCAAAACATTTGACTCAAGTTAAACAATTTAAAGACAATGCTACCAAACACTAATTAAGTGTATGTACACTTCTGACCCACTGGGAATGTGATGAAAGAAATAAAAGCTGAAATAAATCATTCAATCTACTATTTCACATTCTTAAAATAAAGTGGTGATCCTAACTGACCTAAGACAGGACATTTTTATTTGATTAAATTTCAGGAATTGTGAAAAACTGAGTTTAAATGTATTTGGCTAAGGTGTATGTAAACTTCCGACTTCAACTGTATTTTATGGAACAAAAATAGTAGTAGCACATTAGTAACTTATAAAACAGCATTGGGGTTTAGGTTTACCTATAGACTAGGCCTACTAATGTTGCTTGTGACAAAACACTGAAAGGTCACCTATGTTATTTGACAGGAATAATCCATTGTTTAACAATACTTAAATTCCCCAGGACTGAAGATTCGGCTTTCAGATCTTCACTTTACGGGATACGATCTGTGAGTCATAGTACATCAATTCCACTCAATGGCAAAAAAACAAGGATTGTTAAAAAAATAATGGTTCAGTTTTGGAATATAGCGGTCCCTCCAAACATCACATTCTTAAATAGACGTCCGTATCATGCCTGTAGGAGTCAGCAAACTAAGCTTCTCCACTTTTCTTCCCCCAGCATGCTCCATTTCCTTATCCAACGGGAGAAATACGAGGTCAGTATTAGCAAGTAAACGAGATTCAGAAGTAGGCTACAGAAAGTCACTATTTACGTCTTTGCTAAATACCCCGTCTTCCTGGACACTCTATGGAGGGACAAAGCTCGAACAAATTATGAAACAGTAGGGCAAATATCTCGCTGTAGAAAACGGAATGAAAACTTTGTTCATTGCTTGCAAGTTCCCAGGCATGTTTTTTTCTGGATTTGCTCTGCGCTGATACAAGTCTGACAGTTTACAACAAAGTAATTTGTAAGGAGATTCTCGACAGGTAAGACCGCATATTAAACTCTACATTATATTGTAGTAATTCACAGTACTGTTTTAGACAATTAAAGGGTGTTTCGTTGTTGACAGTTCAATAACTTTACCAAGTTTGCTGATAGCTTTGTTTAGCTGAGCTGCTGATTTCACGAGCTGTTAGGGCTTCATACAGAGCACGTATAATTTGTTACAATGCGACAGACACAACGATCATGTTGTGTAGTCTACCATAAAATAACATCACGTTCACATGATGTTAGTTACATGGGATTAATGTGTGAACATGTCACTATAGGCTACTAAAGTAATACAAAGTCAAATGTAACCTCACCTCAAGTTTGAAGAAACATTATAAGCATAACATTTGAAATGTACTTTTCGGGAAGACGTTTTCACATGTGATTAGCCAACTGAGCATACAATTTGCATAAAATGGTGCCAGCAGAAATTGCTGCATGCATCATTCCTAAAGGAATGCATAGGGGTTATTATTCCTCTCATGCAGAGACCTAAGCAATGTGAAGTATCAAGATAAATTCAGAGCACTTTGAGGAGGAACAGCTGAGAGGCGGCTAGTGCTGATCTAGTATGTGGGAAGCATGCCTTGTCGAACAACTGTCTTCTAGCTTGAACAACTGTCTTCTAGCTTGAACAACTGTCTAGTTTGAGTGCCATATTGTGTTGCAAAGGATGTGTCTGAAGCACAGATGAAGCCTATTTATTGCTTTAACAATGCTATCATGTCTGTATCAATGGCTTTTCAGACCGGCCGATTTAATTAGGGCCGATTTCAAGTTTTCATAACAATTGGTAATCTGCATTTTTGGAATCCGATTATGGCCGATTCCATTGCACTCCACAAGGAGACTGCGTGGCAGACTGACCACCTGTTACATGAGTGTAGCAAGGAGCCAAGGTAAGTTGCTAGCTAGCATTAAATTTATCTTATAAAAAAAACAATCAATCTTAACATAATCACTAGTTAACTACACATGGTTGATATTACTAGTTTAACTAGCTTGTCCTGCGTTGCAAATAATCAATGCGGTGCCCGTTCATTTATCATCGAATCACAGCTTACTTTGCCAAACGGGTGATGATTTAACAAGCGCATTCGTGAAAAAAGCACTGTCGTTGTACCAATGTACCTAACCATAAACATCAATGCCTTTCTTAAAATCAATACACAAGTTAATATTTTTTAAACCTGCATATTTAGTTAAAAAAATTCATGTTAACAGGCAATATTAACTAGGGAAATTGTATCACTTCTCTTGTTCTGTGCAAGCAGAGTCAGGGTATATGCAGCAGTTTGGGCCGCCTGGCTCGTTGTGAACTGTAATTAATTTGCCCGAATTATACATAATTATGACATAACATTGAAGGTTGTGCAATGTAACAGCAATATTTAGACTTATGGATGCTACCCGTTCGATAAAATATTGAACAGCTCCGTATTTCACTGAAAGGATAAACGTTTTGTTTTCGAAATGATAGTTTCCGGATTTGACCGTATTAATGAGCGGTGGTAGGCAGCAGCAGTCTCTTAAGCATTCATTCAAACAGCACTTTCCTGCATTTGCCAGCAGCTCTTCGCAATGCTTGAAGCACAGCCCTGTTTATGACTTCAAGCCTATCAACTCCTGACATTAGGCTGGCAATACTATAGTGCCTATAAGAACATCCAATAGTCAAAGGTAAATGAAATACAAATGGTATAGAGAGAGTCCTATAATTCCTATAATAACTACAACCTAAAACTTCTTAACTGGAAATATTGAAGACTCATGTTAGAAGGAACCACCAGCTTTCATATGTTCTCATGTTCTGAGCAAGGAACTTTAACGTTAGCTTTTTTACATGGCACATATTGCACTTTTACTTTCTTCTCCAACACTGTGTTTTTGCATCATTTAAACCAAATTGAACATGTTTCATTATTTATGAGACTAAATTGATTTTCTTTGTATTATATTAAGTTAAAATAAGTCTTCATTCAGTATTGTTGTAATTGTCATTATAATGTATATATACAGTGCCTTGCGAAAGTATTCGGCCCCCTTGAACTTTGCGACCTTTTGCCACATTTCAGACTTCAAACATAAAGATATAAAACTGTATTTTTTTTGTGAAGAATCAACAACTAGTGGGACACAATCATGAAGTGGAACGACATTTATTGGATATTTCAAACTTTTTTAACAAATCAAAAACTGAAAAATTGGGCGTGCAAAATTATTCAGCCCCTTTACTTTCAGTGCAGCAAACTCTCTCCAGAAGTTCAATGAGGATCTCTGAATGATCCAATGTTGACCTAAATGACTAATGATGATAAATACAATCCACCTGTGTGTAATCAAGTCTCCGTATAAATGCACCTGCACTGTGATAGTCTCAGAGGTCCGTTAAAAGCGCAGAGAGCATCATGAAGAACAAGGAACACACCAGGCAGGTCCGAGATACTGTTGTGAAGAACTGTTGT
Organism: Oncorhynchus clarkii lewisi; assembly: GCF_045791955.1. NCBI lineage: Eukaryota > Metazoa > Chordata > Actinopteri > Salmoniformes > Salmonidae > Oncorhynchus > Oncorhynchus clarkii. The sequence goes on along the minus strand of NC_092148.1, from coordinate 77,805,213 downwards.
GAACAGCCGGATTTGGATACAAAAAGATTTCCCAAGCTTTAAACATCCCAAGGAGCACTGTGCAAGCGATAATATTGAAAAGGAAGGAGTATCAGACCACTGCAAATCTACCAAGACCTGGCCGTCCCTCTAAACTTTCAGCTCATACAAGGAGAAGACTGATCAGAGATGCAGCCAAGAGGCCCATGATCACTCTGGATGAACTGCAGAGATCTACAGCTGAGGTGGGAGACTCTGTCCATAGGACAACAATCAGTCGTATATTGCACAAATCTGGCCTTTCTGGAAGAGTGGCAAGAAGAAAGCCATTTCTTAATGATATCCATAAAAAGTGTTTAAAGTTTGCCACAAGCCACCTGGGAGACACACCAAACATGTGGAAGAAGGTGCTCTGGTCAGATGAAACCAAAATTGAACTTTTTGGCAACAATGCAAAACGTTATGTTTGGCGTAAAAGCAACACAGCTCATCACCCTGAACACACCATCCCCACTGTCAAACATGGTGGTGGCAGCATCATGGTTTGGGCCTGCTTTTCTTCAGCAGGGACAGGGAAGATGGTTAAAATTGATGGGAAGATGGATGGAGCCAAATACAGGACCATTCTGGAAGAAAACCTGATGGAGTCTGCAAAAGACCTGAGACTGGGACGGAGATTTGTCTTCCAACAAGACAATGATCCAAAACATAAAGCAAAATCTACAATGGAATGGTTCAAAAATAAACATATTCAGGTGTTAGAATGGCCAAGTCAAAGTCCAGACCTGAATCCAATCGAATCTGTGGAAAGAACTGAAAACTGCTGTTCACAAATGCTCTCCATCCAACCTCACTGAGCTCGAGCTGTTTTGCAAAGAGGAATGGGAAAAAATGTCAGTCTCTCGATGTGCAAAACTGATAGAGACATACCCCAAGCGACTTACAGCTGTAATCGCAGCAAAAGGTGGCGCTACAAAGTATTAACTTAAAGGGGCTGAATAATTTTGCTGATTGTGTCCCACTTGTTGTTGATTCTCCACAAAAAAATAAAGTTTTATATCTTTATGTTTGAAGCCTGAAATGTGGCAAAACGTCGCAAAGTTCAAGGGGGCCGAATACTTTCGCAAGGCACTGTATTATAGGACCCTCTATACCATTTGTATTTCATTAACCTTTGACTATTGGGTGTTCTTATAGGACACTTTAGTGTTGCTAAACTACTAGAAGGCTCAGTGCGAGTGACTTTTGAAACGCTATTACCGCGCGCTAACTAGCAAGCCATTTCACATCGGTTACACCAGCCTCATCTCGGGAGTTGATAGGCTTGAAGTCATAAACAGCGCAATGCTTGACGCACAATGAAGAGCTGCTGGCAAAACGCACAAAAGTGCTGTTTGAATGAATGTTTACGCGCCTGCTTCTGCCAACCACCGCTCAGTCAGATACTTAGATACTTGTATGCTCAGTCAGATTATATGCAACAATGCAGGACACGCTAGATAATATCTAGTAATATCATCAACCATGTGTAGTTAACTAGTGATTATGATTGTTTTTTCTAAGATAAGTTTAATGCTAGCTGTAGTATCTGGGATCTACATCTGCTTATATTAGTTACTGTGCTGTTACTAAGCAGTAATGCATTACGGCCGTGTTACGTTACTACACCTAATGGGAAATGCACATGCGCACTGGAATGCCGCGAACTGTAGAGCACGAGGGGTTTTGACTAAACGAAAACTAACGGTACTCCCGTCTCCTGCCTGGTCATTTCTCCACAACACAAATATTACACTAGCTAGCAACTTACCTTGGCTTACTGCATTCGCATAACAGGCAGTCTCCTTGTGGAGTGCAACGAGAGAGAGGCAGGTCGTTATTGCGTTGGACTAGTTAACTGTAACGTTGCAAGAGTGGATCCCCCGAGGTGACAAGGTGAACATCTGTCGTTCTGCCCCTGAACAAGGCAGTTAACCTTGTTGAAAATAAGAATGTGTTCTTAACTGACTTGCCTAGTTAAATAAATATTAAATAAAGGTTGTTGTTTTTTTATCGGAAAATCGGCGCCCAAAAATACCGATTTCCGATTTGTTATGAAAACTTGAAATCGGGAGAGAAGGACCTTGGTCAGAGAGATGACCAAGAACCCGATGGTCACTGTGACAGCGCTCCAGAGTTCCTCTGTGGAGATGGGAGAACCTTCCAGAAGGACAACCATCTCTGCAGACGGAAGCCACTCTTCAGTAAAAGACACATGAAGGCCTGCTTGGAGTTTGCCAAAAGGCACCTAAAGGACTCTGACCATGAGAAACAAGATTCTCTTGTCTGATGAAACCAAGATTGAACTCTTTGGCCTGAATGCCAAGCATCACATCTGGAGGAAACCTGGCACCATCCCTACGGTGAAGCATGGTGGTGGCAGCATCATGCTGTGGGGATGTTTTTCAGCGGTAGGGACTGGGAGACTAGACAGGATTGAGGGAAGGATGAACGGAGCAAAGTACAGAGCGATCCTTGATGAAAACCTGCTCCAGACCACTCAGGACCTCAGACTGGGGTGAAGACAACGACCCAACAAGACAACGACCCTAAGCACACAGCCAAGACAATGCAGGAGTGGCTTCGGGACAAGTTTCTGAATGTCATTGAGTGGCCCAGCCAGAGCCTGGACTTGAAACCAATAAAACATCTTGAGAGGATCTGCAGAGAAGAATGGGATACATTTCCCGAATACAGGTGTGCCAAGCTTGTAGCGCCATACACAAGAAGACTCTAGGCTGCAATCGCAGTCAGAGGTGCTTCAACAAAGTACTAAAAAAAGGGTCAGAATACTTATGTAAATGTGATATTTCAATTTGCAAACATTTCTGAAAACCTGTTTTTTGTTTTGTCACTATGGGCTATTGTGTGTAGATTGAGGGGAAAAACACAATTCGTTCATTTTAGAATAAGGCTGTAACGTAACAAAATGTGGAAAAAGTCAAGGGGTCTGAATACTTTCCGAATGCATTGTATGTGTAACTGATAGATGCACACTCACAATACATGTTAATGTTTTTAAATGTACTGTATGTAAATTGAAATGTATTTTTTGTTGTCTAACCCCCTTAAGACTAGATATCACCATTGGCTTTGGCTAATGGGGATCCTAATAAATCAAATACAAAATCAGATTGCGCCATTTAAATGTATTTCTTGCATTTTCCATTGTCCTGGATCTGATACGTTTCCTCAAAAGCACTTGGTCGATATTGTCAACAGCCACATTTTTGGCTTTAACCTTTATTTCCATAAACAGTTGGCCCTGTTTTTATTTTTATTATTGAGCTCTTGCAGTTGAGCCATGAGTGAAAAAGGGTGACTTTTGGGGTGCATCTCATTCCTTCAGTGCATTCTCCAGATGTTATGTGCATTGCACTTTACATGCTTTGAAACATATTCAACGGTTCACTTGTAGGCCCGTTGTGGCTGACCACTCAATATACTGTACAATGTCTGTCAAGCCTGTACAAACATTTTGTTCAGACATTTTCTAATTTATTAGTCTGTCAAGTGTTTTCCAAGTCCACCTAAACAGACCAATGTCCCTTCATACCAAATTTTGCCATACTTTCAGATTCTTCACCCTCTCCAGAGGGAAGTGTTGAAGCACAAACCAAATAGAACATTTTTATTCTCCAATTCATACATACGCCCAATACAGAAGTCAGAGTACGCCTTTTCTAAATAAGGCTAATGATTTATGGGGAACTGTTTTTGCTTTTCTCTCTGCCTTTACACACGGCTGTCTGGTTCACGTCCTTGCTCTGACAGAGGGAATTCATTTACCTTTGTTAAGCTTTCTGCTTTGCAGTTGACCCCACGTTTTCTCAAACCCTTCCTGCTCTAATGCTGGCCACGGGTCTGTGACCTCTTAGACCTGTAACTGAGGAGAAATGTCAATTTCCCGTTTTATGTCCTTCTCAGAGGAGCGATGTGAATATGTAGACAACATGTACAGATGGATGAGTTCTTTGCTACATACCTCATATGGATATCTCCCCTATATCCCTTACAAGGAAGGCCCAGGGATAATTAATAGCAATGCCGCACCCAAAGACAAATGACCTCACTCCAGGACCCTCATCTGTTTTTCATTGTTTTGAGCCCTTCATTGGGCTGGTTTGCTTAATGAAGCCAATATAAAACTGCCTTCAAAGGGCACTGTGCACAGCAATCCCTCTCCATGACTATTTGGAATGAATGATCATACTCTGTGCAGCTCATAGAACTCCTCAGATACGCTGGTTAATTCACCGCAGCAGTGTTAGACAAACAGCAGCAGTCCCAATTAGGGTTGGAAACTTTACGGTAAATTTCCAGAATTTTTCAATGGAAGTTACACCCTGGAATTTGGGGAATTTTGTTTTAAATTCATCAATAAAGTTAGCTTATGACAGTGAACCTTTTTTTTGTGTGATACACAAGGCAATTCAAGTTATTGTGGAATATTTTGGTTAAGCTATCCTCAATTCAATGGAATTGCAATCCTCTGCATGCACAGTGCATTCTTCCATCACATGTACAGCTGATTCTCAAGACCTTGCACACTAATGAGATGCTATTGAGCCCACATTACTACTAAACTGTCTGAGCCAAGGACTACATGCTTTCTGGTAAGTTTTGATTACAATACTGGGTGGGGTGAATATATTTTATACGACATACATTATATTTTTTGTTATCTAGTAAGTAGTAGCCTACAGCAAAGTGTGTTCATTTCTAACTTCAATTTCTGGTAGTTAGTTTTTTGCTACCATGTGGGTTTTAGCTTGCTTGAGCCTGTTTCCATACATGTTTCATTTTTAAAACATTTATCTTACAAAGGAGTTGTTTAATCTGACGGCGTAACTATTTATCTGTACATGGAATTGTATTAGTTTGTAATTATTTTTTATTTTTTTTCAATCCTTTACAGGTAAATTCCACGGGCACTAGCTGATGTGTGGAGACATTTCACTGCAGCTAATGTCGAAGGAAAAGCTGAGTACATTTGCAAAAACTGTGCCAAATCATTTGTGAAGAATGCAACAAAGATGTAGAATCATCTGGCCAAGTGCATGAAGTTCCCTTAGCGCTCACAACAAGCAACCTCTGACAAAAGACCCTCTACTTCTATTAGAGGTGAAAATGATGAATCAGACACGTTATCGATAGAAACAGCTCATGGTCCTCCTGGAATCAGAAGGTTTTTTTGACTCAATGGAGGAACGTAGTCAGAGAAATGCTTATGAATGTCTTGCTCGAGCTGTGTATGCAGCTGGTTCATCTCTGATGCTTCCAAGTACTGGACGAGTTTTCTGAATGTTCTTCACCCAGCATACACCCCTCCAACCAGACATACTTTATCTACTAATTTGCTGGATGCAGAGTTCAACAGGGTTCAAGTGAAGGTCAAGCAAATCATACAGAAAGCAGATTGTTTTACAATCGTCTCTGATGGGTGGTCGAATGTTCGTGGCCAAGGAATAATTAACTACATCTCCACCCCTCAACCAGTATTCTACAAGAGCACAGACACAATGGACAACGGACACACCGGCCTCTACATTGCAGATGAGCTGAAGGCAGTCATCAATGACCTTGGACCACAGAAGGTATTTGCACTGGTGACAGACAATGTTGCGAACATGAAGGCTGCTTGGTCTAAAGTGGAGGAGTCCTACCCTCACATCACACCCATATGACTGTGCTGCTCATGCATTGAATCTGCTCCTTAAGGACATCATGGCACTGAAAACAGTGGATACACTCTACAAGAGCCAAGGAATGGTTAGGTATGTGAAGGGTCATCAAGTTACAGCAGCAATCTACCTCACCAAGCAAAGTGAGAAGAATAAGAGCACCACATTGAAGCTGTCCAACACCCGTTGGAGTGGTGTTATCATGTTTGACTGTCTCCTGGAGGGGAAGGAGTCTCTCCAAAGAATGGGCATATCAGTCTACCAATATGGAGTGGGCTCACTCAACATTTTGCCGAAGAACACAACCATGAATAAAGAAGGGTACCAACACATCCTCCGAGAGCTACTTCTCCCAACCACCCAGGAGCAGTCTGGTGACGAACAATACTTTTTCCAGCATGATGGAGCACCTTGCCATAAGGCAAAAGCGATAACTAAGTGGCTCGGGGAACAAAACATCAATATTTTGGGTCCATGGCCAGGAAACTGCCCAGACCTTAATCCCATTGAGAACTTGTGGTCAATCCTCAAGAGGCGGGTGGATAAACAAAAACTCACAAATCCTGACAAACTCCAAGCATTGATTAGGCAAGAATGGGCTGCCGTCAGTCAGGAGGTGGCCCAGAAGTTAACTGACAGCATGCCAGGGCGGATTGCAGAGGTCTTGAAAAAGAAGGGGCAACACTGCAAATATTGACTCTTTGCATCAACTTCATATAATTGTCAATACAAGCCTTTGACACTTATGAAATGCTTGTAACTATACTTCAGTATTCCATAGTGACATCTGACAAAAATATCTAAAGACACTGAAGCAGCAAACTTTGGAAATTAATATTTGTGTCATTCTCAAACCTTTTGGCCATGACTGTACAGTTGAAGTAGGAAGTTTACATACACTTAGGTTGGAGTCATTAAAACACGTTTTTCAACCACTCCACAAATTTCTTGTTAACTAACTATAGTTTTGGCAAGTCGGTTCGGACATCTACTTTGCATGACACAAGTAATTTTTCCAACATTTTTTTTTACAGACAGATTATTTCACTGTATAATTAATTGTATCACAATTCCAGTGGGTCAGGAGTTTTACATATGCTAAGTTGACTGTGACTTGTTGTGGCAAAATGGCTTAAGGACAACAAAGTCAAGGTATTGGAGTGGCCATCACAAAGTCCTGACCTCAATCCCATAGAAAATTTGTGGGCAGAACTGAAAAATCGTGTGTGAGCAAGAAGGCCTTACAAACCTGACTCAGTTACACCAGCTCTGTCAGGAGGAATGGGCCAAAATTCACCCAACTTATTGTGGGAAGCTTGTGGAAGGCCTAAGATGTATGTACACTTCTGACTTCAGCTGTATGTTGAAAACATTTTTGGGAGATGCGATGGATCATTGGGGAATCATTCAATATTCCCTTTTGTTGTTCAGTCAAATCATCCCATGTGAAGTCAGATCATTTAATAAAATTTCAATTTGTAACTACATCTTTTTTTCTTCTATTGGAAGCACTTAATTGCAAATGATTGTCTACTTATGATAAGGTAAAATATTTGTTTCTGTCTCCGTATGATGTGGTAAATATATCCAATGCAAAAAACATCTACATTTAAATGGTTTTAATATTAATTTGCATATATTTCTGTTAATTCCCACGGAAAGTTCCCACCTCTGAATATTCCTCAAAATATGCAACCCTAGTACCAATTATGTTTTTTTTGCCTCTGTGTCCCATAGGCTACACTCATGGTGACCAGCTAGAGCCCTTTTCCGCTGCCCCTTCATGAAAGTTCCCATTCTCCTGGACAGTCTGAACAGCACTGGGTAGCTCCCATGCCACTGGGCCACAAAGGCTGCTATATCAGCATTTTTTTGTCCCTTTGACATCTGGCTCAGGGTCTCAGTGCCAGTCTGTACCCTCTGTGGCTACAGCTCAGGGCCAATCACAAACAGGAACAAGGCTTGGCCTCTGACTGTGCATCTACCCCTGGCTGGCTCACAAACAGCAGCTCAGATCACACCCATACTTTTCAAACTGCTCATTTCAGGATGAAGACAGTAAATGTATCCATGTTTTTCTGTGCTGTAGTGCACATTTATGAAATGCTTCTCTGATGCAGCCTCCAGCTATACATACGCTGTGAGCACATTCTGTGTCGATATTTTGACACTGCTATTTGAGCAACCTCACACTGCTGTTTACTATTTTAGTGCCATGCATTCTGCATGCTCTTGTTCTTGTTGCTCTTGTTGCGCTTGCTGTCAAATGGTAGGGAGCCTTTTGCTTGGTTCCCTTGCGGTTAATGGTATCTTGTTTAGACTGTGTTGGGTTATAGTGTTTCAGAACTGTTGTTCTGGTGTGACTGCCAAAGCATCCCCTGCCATTAGCTCAGATTACTTCTGCTTCGGCAAGGCTTTTACAGGTGCTACAATGATCGTATTATGAATGGGAAGACAAGCTGTGTCCTGCTCAGACTGAGACGTGTTGATATCTTCCTTATCGGCTCAGAATTGCTCTGTTATTTAGTATTTTGGTAGATGATGGCAAATACAATGTCTTATTACCTATAAAGGCTAGAGTTCCTGAGAAAGACTTGACTGGCTGTTACTCTACGATAAGTCATGCTCAGTGCAGCCCTACCTCGTAGCAGTGGTAATGTCTAGCTTGTTGACTAATGGGGGAGGATTTCCTGACAGTGAATTTAGCCAGTGACAATTGTCTTTGTCTGGGTTTTTGGCAAGCCTTGTCTGGGCTTGGCCTCTGGCTGTTTTGAACTGTTATCTGAGTTGAGAGCCACCACTGCTGCATAAAACGGGACTTTTACAAGGCACCTATATAGCACTGGTGAGGTAGTAGATGATTAGACAACACCTTTAAGATCCCTATCAGCTATATGTGCTGTAAACTTTAACAAGATTGAAATGGTTGCTTCTCTTGGGAGGAAAAATGCTTTACTTGGAAATGAAGGCCTCATAATTGCTCTTAATTTTTAAAGGCCACAATCTGAGGGATTGGTTTGGGTCATGTTTTTACAGTAACATAAGGGATGTCTGGTCCTAGTGTTTCTGTAAAGAGATATTTAAAAAAAAAAAAAAATTCAGCTTTATATTCGTAATTTCCAGCACTACCCTAACATCAACATATGTGAAAATGGTATGTTTCTATGTTGTGTGGAAATCATATGATTTTAACCAATTATGAGTAGGCATTACTGACTAATTGTCTACTAATATGTTGATATAAGCGGAAAGTGTTTCCAATATCTTTTTTACTACAAAATGTAGCCATTTTCACATGTTGATTTTTGGGGTGGTGCTGGAAATGATGAATATGAAGTTGAAAGATTTTGAAATGTCCTTTATAAAGACTAAAACATTATGGATGACGTGGGAGAGAGTAAAGTGGAAACCCAAATAGAGTTTGGAAGATGAGTTGTAGTACGTATCTGTGAACCTTTTATTTAGCAGAGGCTTGACGGAGTATACACAGTCAGGCATGAGGGAGCAATTTCTTTGTGTCGCTTTAGATAACTAGTCTACCTTTCTGGAGTGAATATATGATTTAAAGTGATATTATTAATGTCTAACCCTTGCTATATTGGGTTGCAATTCAACTTTAATGATCATATCCTGTGTGAGTGTTATATGGAAATGATTTGTTTCTGGAGCTTGCCAGCTAGCTTAAGTCAGTTTGTGACTGGCCTGTGTTTGATGAATTGGCCCCATATTTTATATCTCCTACAGGACTGATAGAGGTAGTTCTAGGGGTGGATGGATCCCTCAGTATTCAGATCCTCTTGATCATAAAGTGACATTTTAATTGTCTATGAAACAGGTTTTTAATAATATACTTTTTGAGAAGTACCTCAGCATAATATTATATTTTTTGAAGTGTTGATGTCATCATGCTGTGGTGAAATTTTAACAATACAAAGTGGAACCTTAAGGCTCCTCATTAGTAGAGACGGAGCCAATATGTGAGACATTGAGAAGACATGGGGGAGTGTGTGTGTGTGGTCATGGGACTACCGGTGTGTGATCATGGGACTACCGCTCATCTGCTGTATGCTCTGACCTCAAGATGATTTAGTCCCTACCTAAAGTTCATAGGCTAGTCTGTAGCATCAATCACTTATCACAGACACTCACTGCTCATTGCCTGACAACTCCTACCATTGACCGCTGTCTCACTCAGACCAGGAAAAAAATATTATTGTTAATTTTCCAGCTGTGACTTGAACACATCTGTACCCCACGTCACAGGCCCTTATAATGTTAATTTGTGAGTTGCAGTAGGATAAATCATTTGTCAATACAGCATCTATTTCCTGCGCCAGCATAGTCTGACCCCTGTCCAATGTGAATGCGTAGCTTTTGTAGACCTAGCAGGGGAATTACACTTATTCCAGACAGAGTTGCTCACAACCTTTAGTAGTCAGAGCAGGGAACAGTCAGTTCCTGGAAAGTTTGTTTTCTTCATCCTCTCTGTTCTCCCATCGCATCTCAGATCAAGTCGATGTTTGTTTTGTCATATGCACAGGATACACAGTACAATGAAAAGCTTACTTGCAAGCTCTCCTCTCAACAGTGCAACAACAAATATATAAATTAAATAAAAACATTACATTAGTAGATCGTTCTGTTAATTTCTATCAATTTCAGTAGCAACCATGGTAATAATGTAGTAAAAACACCTACTACTAGGAAATATTCTATGGCAATATGTAACCTAGTCCCTGAGCCACAGTGTCTGATTTCTGTCCAGTGTGAAGTAGAGACCTAGCTAACGCTTTTAGGAGGCCTACCATAACACTTCTGTACAGTGTGAAGTAGTAGCTACTATAAGTGAAGGACCTCAGAGAGTTGTCCCCAGTGTGACTAATGGCAGACAACGGAAGCTCATTGCCAAGGCACAGCCATCTCTCCCTCAAGCTCCCGCCAGGCCTATAATCAAAAGCACCGTTGTGAGCTAGAAGAAAGGCAGGCTGGGCTTCTTGGCTAGGCTACCACACTGTGGCAATTAAACAAGTCGGTAAACATGGTTCTCCCTCTCGCTATTTCTCTCGACTTCCCCCGGGCTTCCTCACTGAAGACATATCATTCTTTTATCAATGTTTTGCAGAATGAGGTCAGCTAGGCTGTCTGTCATTTACTGATGTCTATGAAGTAATAAACTACTGATTCGATGCTCCTATACTAGAGGTCGACCAATTTATGATTTAACGCCGATACCAATACTGACTATTGGAGGACCAATAAAGCCGATACGATTCATCAACCGATTAATATTTATATTAATATATTTTACATTTATTTGTAATAATCACAATTACAACAATACTGAATGAACACTTATTTATGTATTGTTATTTTACCCCTTTTTCTCCCCAATTTCGTGGTATCCAATTGTTTTTTTTTTTAGAAACTACTATCTTGTCTCATTGCTACAACTCCCGTACGGGCTCGGGAGAGAAGGTTGAAAGTCATGCGTCCTCTAATACACAACCCAACCAAGCCGTACTGCTTCTTAACACAGCGCCATCCAACCCAGAAGCCAGCCGCACCAATGTGTCGGAGGAAACACCGTGCACCTGGCAACCTTGGTTAGTGTGCACTGCGCCTGGTCCGCCACAGGTGTCGCAGGTGCCCGATGAGACAAGGATATCCCTACCGGCCAAACCCTCCCAGTCGCGGCCGGTTACGACAGAGCCTGGGTGCGAACCCAGAGTCTCTGGTGGCACAGCTGGACACTTATTTTAACTTAATATAATACATCAATAAAATCAATTTAGCCTCAAATAAATAATGAAACGTTCAATTTGGTTTAAATAATGCAAAAACAAAGTGTTGGAGAAGAAAGTAATTTTTGCCAATATGTGCCATGTAAAAAAAGCAAACGTTTAAGTTCCTTGCTCAGAACATGAGAACATATGAAAGTTGGTGGTTCCTTTTAACATGAGACTTCAATATTCCAAGGTAAGAGGTTTTAAGTTGTAGTTAATATAGTATTTATAGGACTATTTCTCTACCATTTGTATTTCATATACTTTTGACTATTGGATGTTCTTATAGGCACTATAGTATTGCTTCCACCCCTCTCCTCGCCCCTACCTGGGCTCGAACCAGGAACAAATCGACAACAGCCACACTCGAAGCAGCGTTACCCATCGCCCACCAAAAGCCACGGCCCTTGCAGCGCAAGGGGAATAACTACTCCAAATCTAAAAGTGAGTGACGTTTAAAATGGTATTAGCGCACACCCAGCAAACTAGCTAGCCATTTCACATTGGTTACACCAGCCATTAGGCTGATAGGCTTGAAGTCATAAACGGTGCTGTGCTTGCGAAGAGCTGCTGGCAAAATGCACAAAAGTGCTGTTTGAATTAATGATTACGGGCCTGCTGCTGCTCAGTCAGACTGCTCTATCAAATAAAACTTAATTATAACATAATATCACACAGAAATATGAGCCTTTGGTCATTAATATGGTCGAATCCGGAAACTATCATTTTGAAAACAAAACGTTTTATTTCCGTGAAATACGGAACCGTTCGGTATTTTATCTAACGGGTGGCATCCCTAAATCTAAATTTTCCTGTTACATTGCACAACCTTCAATGTTATGTCATAATTATGTAAAATTATGGCAAATTAGTTCGCAATGAGCCAGGCAGCCCAAACTGTTGCATATACCCTGACTCTGCATGCAATGAACGCAAGAGAAATGACACAATTTCACCTGGTTAATATCGCCTGCTAAACTGGATTAGTAGTTATAAGTAGTGATTATGATTGATTGTTTTTTATAAGATATGTTTAATGCTAGCTAGCAATTTACCTTGGCTTCTACTGCATTCGCGCAACAGGCAGGCTCCTCGTGGAGTGCCAGATGGTTGCAAGATTGGATCCCCTGAGCTGACAAGGTGAAAATCTGTCGTTCTGCCCCTGAACAAGGCAGTTAACCCACCGTCCTAGGCCGTAATTGAAAATAAGAATGTGTTCTTAACGGACTTGCCTTGTTAAATGAAGGTATACAAAAAAATATATAAATTTTTTTGAAATCGGAATTCGGCGCCCCAAAATACCGATTGTTATGAAAACTTGAAATCGGCCCTAATTAATCGGCCATTCCGATTAATCGGTCGACCTCTATCCTATACCTGTAATTACTACATCATGTATCACTTCCCAGCTCTGACAGGGGAATTTTTTTTCCTATTCATTCTCTGATTTAGAGTTTTATTGATGTAGATTATTATTATTTTTTGCCAATTTGCAGACTATCTTATCCAGAATGAATTTAAAGGAGCAATTAGGGTTAAGTGCCTTGCTCATGGGGAAATTGACTGATTTAAAAAAAAAAAAAATCACCTTGTCAACTCAGGGATTTGAACCAAAAACTTTTCGGTTGCTGGCCCAACACCCTTAACCTCTAAGCTAGGCTTAACCGCTGGGCTAGGCTACCTGTCGACCTATGTGATCCTATAACCCCTATTATAATTGTATCGCTGTGCATCATGGAGCTCTACCGGAATGGATAGCTGCATCCCTGTTGTTGACTTGTGTTCTGGTAGGTGCTCAGAGGAGTTACACAACTCCACACTGACACCTGCATTCACAAAATCCTTGTGGTTTGGACTTCAACCATCGTGGTTTTGACTTGAGCCGTCGTGGTTTTGGACTGGTCTGCTCGCTCTGGCGTAAACTATATTTGACACCGCTTAAATACAGTCATTAGTGCATCTGGAAGCAACAGCCAAGCCTCTTCTTTCCCCTGCTGTCTGCCCCAACATCAGCTGAGTGACTAGTCATGGGTCATTTGCCTTTCAATCTCACTCTGATTCCCCTGCATTGCATTACTGCAAGTTGAACACAAGCTCTAATCATATTTGGGTTCCAGACTATTTATTGGTTCACCTGAAATTCACAAATTGAAGCAAATGGAAGCACTGATTATGATGCTCTAAAGATGAAGTGATGTCAATGCTTTTCCTGGTGTATTGAGTCTGATGTCTGTCTGATTTGGATAGCTTCTCTGTAAATAGTTGTCCTTTTATGACCCTAAAATAGATGTTCTGAATGTCCTCCCCAGTGGTTTCACCAGGGACTATCAATAACCTAATACATTCCACTCAAACATCTGGTATGTGAAGCCTCTCTTGTTCTCTTTACCTGTTGCATTGTGTGTGTGGTGTGTGTGTGTGTGTGTGTGTGTGTTATACATTTTACCTTTATTTAACTAGGCAAGTCAGTTAAGAACAAATTCTTATTTTCAATGACAGCCTAGGAACAGTGGGTTAGAACGACAGATTTGTACCTTGTCAGCTCAGGGGTTTGAACTTGCAACCTTCCGGTTACTAGTCCAACGCTCTAATCACTAGGCTTCCCAAGCTGTGTGTGTGCCTGCCTGTGCACCTCTTTATTTCTTTTAGCATTAATCCCATCTCTAATATAATTACTTTGACGCTGTGTTTATCTTAGAGAAAACAGAGTGACGCTGCTGGCAGTTTGAGTCAGCAGATCCATTCAGGAGGATATTCCTGACTTCCTCCCTGCTCTGTCTTACGAGTGACTTCACACACAGGAAGTAGAGTTCACTGGGCTGCCCAGACACCCAGAACACTGTTGATTTAGCAGATGAACTCCCATTTAGCCAGTTTCTTCTCAGAGATTTCAGTTAAACTATTTATGTTTTCCTCATTTAATCCGGCACTTAATTTGCATACAAATGAGCTGTTTGGTTTGTTTCATGTTGCTATAAAATTGTAAGAGTTGTTTTGAAAAGGCATTTTGATTCTTTATACTCTCCCTCACAAATAACATGATAAATATTAAGAAATGTGCCTTGAAAAGAAAGGATTAGCTTAATTCCAGTTGCCCTAATTAAATGACTGGAAGGATATTGTATGACAGTTTGTACTATCTAACTGTGAGCTTGCTCTGTTAGCATCCATCACTGCAGTTTCCCCATCACTGCACTCTAGCCATGAATTATACTGTTCATCCAGATGGAAGAGTGCCCTCTACAGGCCCTCCAAATTCACACGCAGCAGCAGTCCACATCTCTCATCTAAATACAAAGCTGTCTGGGCCCTGTTTGCAGTGGTAACCATGAGCGGGGCAGGCTGGCACTGTACGAAGGGTGCTGCAGTGCTGACAGACCGAAGCATTTCAAATTTGAGTCACAATTTATAAAGGGAGGATTATAAAGGGTTCTTCAAATACATTGCAATGGCCATTTTAATGTGGACCTTAACATTATTTTGTGCTCACATAATGCAACTAAACAAAGTCAAACATATCCTGCAAGCTAGCTACATTTAATGGATTACTAACAGTTCACAGGAAGGAAACGACCATCAGCATTTCCCATACAAATACATACAAATCCTGGAATCTTATTTTTGCTATTTTGTGAAGGTGAGATTCAGGGATTTTTCTTGATTGAAAGCAATAGGCTAGGATGATGGCCTTTTTGAATTTCTAGATCTTTCTGCACATTGTTGGCCAGAAGGAGTTTCTCCACTGAAGCCTGCAGACCATGATACGTCCTTGCCACTTCGCAAACCAGAGCCTGTTCTATTCTCAGTCAAACTAGCAGGCAAATTGTCAAGCTTCTTTGAAGTGTGAAAATGGTTGGCTAAAGTAACAACACTGTGTCAATACAATACAATAGAAATGTTACATTGATAAAGTCCTCGGACCATTGCAGAAATCCATACATTCTAGAGTGATCTGTTAGTGTTTTTGTTTGTTTACGGTCATGAGATCCTTGTCCTCTTTTTCAGGGACTGGCCTCTCCTCAGCTGAGATGACGCAGACGAGTTGACCCATTAACCCCTTCCCTCCCTCTCTCTTTGTCCCCCTCTAATCCACCACCCGGGGGCGGCAGCAGGAGTTTGTTTGATGCTGCTACAACACATTCACACATTTTGAGGGGTCCCCACTTAACAAGTAAATGGGGTTAAACCCACGCATGCTGCGTAGCCTGCTGTATGCTTGCTTAGCTCGCACGGAGAGTCGAGCTAGGCTTGAACTCTGGAACTAAATTGCACACCAGGAAAGTGGCTGAATACACCCATTGCCTGGGCCACTGGGTAAAGTTTGGGCTTGAAGGGTTTGATCCCATTTAAGACCATTAGAAAACATTGGCCAATTCCTGAAATGTAAAGCAATGGAAAACACAGTCCAGAGAGGGTGCCAGTGGTTTCTGCCTCAAACTCAAATCAGAATCCATGAGAGCGTTCGCCTAGGCGTTTCCATGAGTATTGTTCTTCTTCAAGAGACTGGTTGAGAATGATGTACCATGTGCAGAAGTGACCACAGGACAGACATGGACACAGACACAGGGCAGTCACCCTAGTCATAGTCTGTTCTCTCTGCTACCACACGGCAAGCGCCAAGTCTAGGTCCAAAAGGCTCCTTAGCAGCTTCTACCTCCAAGCCATAAGACTGCTGAACAATTAATCAAGTGGCCAACCGTACTGTTTACATTGAACCCCCCCCCCCCCCCCCATCTTTGTGCAGCTGTGGGACTGGGTGTGGGTCTAGGAGTGCTGGCTTTCCCAACAGACGTGGGAACTGCCACAGACCGGCTCAGTCAACTCATTGGACGCTACACAGGCACATGGCATGAGGAAGGACCAAGTCATACTAAAATGTGGTACACCGTTTTACAAACTAAAGTTCACTAAATAACACATACAACTTAGTAATGGCCAGTGTCGCAGCATTTGAATGGTTAGCTACTGATCAGGAAATACTGTCACAGTAATTGGGCTGCTGGATAGCCAGACTAACTACATATCAGAGGTAGCTTAACTCTCATCGTGGCTGTACGTCGGCCTTTTGAAAGATGGTAACATAGAAATAGAATGAATTAGTGGGTGTATAATATAAATTTTTCTCATGCTTATACTGGTACACATAAAAGTAAGGTAATTTTAAAGTGTCCTTCAGCATCACTGAGGTTATCATGCCAATCATTTGCAATGGCTCTTTTTCAATAAATCTGTTATTCATAAGTGGATATTAATACCTGAGAAGCAATTCAAGTGGAGAAGATGTTTAGCTGCAGTGTGATTTATTTAAAAAATTGTGTGCAATGTTTTGAACTGATGTTGACCCAAAAATTAGTGTTTCAAATGATATGACTTAGACTATATATCATCATTTTGTTCTTTATCATGTCATTTTCAGGTGAGGAATGTCAAGTGATTTGCAGGACATATGCTTGATATCAAATCAATAAGAATGGACTACTTTCTGAAAATGAACTGAAGATATGAATCATCTCATGATTGATTTAATTATTGCATTCTGGAAGCCAATAATCTTTCTATGAGGACACATACTGTATGTGTCACTATATGTATGTTGTACGTAGAAATGGACAGTATGGTGTTATATGGGGGATAAGCACTACACACTGGCCTTCTTGTACCAACCCAGTTTCCAGTGCTGACTGAGGTTATTCTTAAGATTGAGTTTATGGTTTTGTGGCCCAGTCTGGTTTTTTGGTAGTGTCATTATCTGGCTCTGAAGTAAAATCTGAATGAGGCCTGTTTTTCATACTGTCCAAAGTGGTAATTAATAATGTGGCTCTCGTCAAGAGGATTATTATATAGTACCTATTCTAAAAGAGCAATTTAGAAATGAGGACTTATATTATCCAGAAACAAAAGAATGAACAGACAACACAAGTTTCTTGGTTCTAATAGTTGTCAATGTAAAGTGGTATTTAATTTACTGTGCCCTAATTGCAACGTCTAACATGCTCACTTCTCCTTAGCTTCAGACATTGTGTGAATTGAATGATGTTTAAATGCACCTTGCAAAGGGTATAGGACCAATGTGAATCACAGACAGAGGTAGTCTACTCTATCTCTGCATGTGTTTCTCAGTCAAATCCATCCAAATCAATCAAGCAAAATGGATTAGTCACATGCTTGGTAAACAACAGGTGTAGACTAACAGTGAAATGCATTCTTATGGGCCCTTCGCAACAATGTAGAGAAACGTTGAAAAATGATAGAGAAAAAAAAGAATGAAACGAGGAATAAATTAACGTCACACTACTTTGTCTTTGTTGTTCACATTGTGATTGATCCTGCAGCTAAACCTTTCATTCATGAATGGAGCCTAACTAACTCCATATGAAGGCTCTCTTCTCCCTCCCTCTTTATGTCTACCCAGTGTAAAACTTTTCGGAATCAATGATTTTTATTAGCCGATATGGAAAAACCTCAGATTTCACACTGGATACTTCCGGATTTTGGCAATGAGGCCCAGTATCTACTTCCCCAGAATCAGATACACTTGTGGATACCATTGTTTTGTCTCAGTCCAGTGTGAAGGAAGTTATAAGATGTTTCTCGAGTCAACTAACTAGCGTTATCATTGCGCTAGCACTAGTTAGCGTTGGTTATGGGATATATAACACTGGTATCCACTAGTTGATATGACACTGGGGAAGTAGATAAAGGGCCTCATTGCCAAAATCCTGAAGTATCCCTTTAAGCTATGCGTCTCAGCTGCCAGTGTGCAAGGAAAGCAGCTGGGACAGGGTAGTGCGGTTTGTGGGGAGAGATTGTCAGTGTGTGTGTGTGCATGTGTAGCTGGGATAAGCTGTGTCAGTCAGGAAAGGATCCCATCATTCACTCTTAGGACTGGGACAGGACTATGAGACTTAGCACACTGCTGCTTCTGCTACTGCAGGAGAGGACAGGAGCTCTCAGACCATGCAAGAGGAACACTGATGTGGGCAGCTGACAAAAGTAGCTGGTGCATCATACACAGGCTGCTTCTAGTTGTGTGTAAATCTTAATCCATAATTTGCTGATCATTTTGTATTCATTCAAATGACGTACACTTTACAAGTCAAGAAGCACTTTACTTGACTAGCACTTGCAAATAGTGAACAATATTTTTTGCATTGTGTTTACCGATCATGTTGCGTATACAGTATGTGGTTTTATATTCCTTGATTTACAGTAGTATTGGCAGAAATTTACCCAATTTAGGCAAAGGTGTGTTTAATAACATGGTTAAATATTAAGTAATTGTTACTGCACCAAATGCAACTGTTTTTGACCTGATTCCTTGGAAAGTATCTGTTTAATTCAAACGTTTATTTTTCTGTATCGCTTTTCACTTGCAGGGAAACATATTTTTCCCATTAAGAGTTATTTAGGTAATTAAGGTTTTGTAATGTGAATCATATTTTTAGAATCTGAACTGTAACAAAGCCTATCTGCACTTGTGTCCCATTTTGTGATATTTGGCCCTACACTTTTAATTCTTAAGGTGTTTATAACTGATCTGAAATATTCTGCACTGAGTGGTGCAGCGGTCTAAGGCACTGCATCTGTGTAAGAGGCAGTCCCTGGTTCGAATCCAGGCTAAATCACTTCTGGCCGTGATTGGGAGTCCCATAGGGTGGTGCACAATTGGCCCAGTATCATTCAGGTTTGGCTGGGGTAGACCGTCATTGTAAATAAGAATTTGTTCTTAACTGACTTGCCTTGTTAAATAAATTAAATAATGCACAGATGGCCTAATTACTGTGTAATTAGTGTGTAATAAATTCTGAACCCATGCTGTCCACGATGCCTAGGTGGCCCCTGTCTGTCCCTGTCTCATAGGTTATAGACAGACCAATGGGATGACTGGACTATATGAAGACACGGACATACTGCAGGTATTGTAACGGCATTGTCATATTTGATATACAAAGCTGTGACAAGCTTAGTATGCAAAGTGCTTTAGCTAGTAGCTTTATAGATTAACATGTCATTATTGTGGAATAAGGCACATAGGTATGCGTTCCGCTGCTGACAATGTAATGTATCAGGGCCTTGTAGTGATTTCAGAATTTCCAGATATGTCTTGGGGATCGTCCATGCCATAAGCTCTGAACAGACCTCTCTGATTTAATGGCCTGTAGTTTCTGGGGTGGACCTTCAGGTCTCTGGGCACCTCTCTGATTTAATGGCCTGTAGTTTCTGGGGTGGACCTTCAGGTCTCTGGGCACCTCTCTGATTTAATGGCCTGTAGTTTCTGGGGTGGACCTTCAGGTCTCTGGGCACCTCTCTGATTTAATGGCCTGTAGTTTCTGGAGTGGACCTTCAGGTCTCTGGGCACCTCTCTGATTTAATGGCCTGTAGTTTCTGGAGTGGACCTTCAGGTCTCTGGGCACCTCTCTGATTTAATGGCCTGTAGTTTCTGGGGTGGACCTTCAGGTCTCTGGGCACCTCTCTGATTTAATGGCCTGTAGTTTCTGGAGTGGACCTTCAGGTCTCTGGGCACCTCTCTGATTTAATGGCCTGTAGTTTCTGGGGTGGACCTTCAGGTCTCTGGGCACCTCTCTGATTTAATGGCCTGTAGTTTCTGGAGTGGACCTTCAGGTCTCTGGGCACCTCTCTGATTTAATGGCCTGTAGTTTCTGGAGTGGACCTTCAGGTCTCTGGGCACCTCTCTGATTTAATGGCCTGTAGTTTCTGGGGTGGACCTTCAGGTCTCTGGGCACCTCTCTGATTTAATGGCCTGTAGTTTCTGGGGTGGACCTTCAGGTCTCTGGGCACCTCTCTAATTTAATGGCCTGTAGTTTCTGGGGTGGACCTTCAGGTCTCTGGGCACCTCTCTGATTTAATGGCCTGTAGTTTCTGGGGTGGACCTTCAGGTCTCTGGGCACCTCTCTGATTTAATGGCCTGTAGTTTCTGGGGTGGACCTTCAGGTCTCTGGGCACCTCTCTGATTTAATGGCCTGTAGTTTCTGGGGTGGACCTTCAGGTCTCTGGGCACCTCTCTGATTTAATGGCCTGTAGTTTCTGGGGTGGACCTTCAGGTCTCTGGGCACCTCTCTGATTTAATGGCCTGTAGTTTCTGGGGTGGACCTTCAGGTCTCTGGGCACCTCTCTGATTTAATGGCCTGTAGTTTCTGGGGTGGACCTTCAGGTCTCTGGGCACCTCTCTGATTTAATGGCCTGTAGTTTCTGGGGTGGACCTTCAGGTCTCTGGGCACCTCTCTGATTTAATGGCCTGTAGTTTCTGGGGTGGACCTTCAGGTCTCTGGGCACCTCTCTGATTTAATGGCCTGTAGTTTCTGGGGTGGACCTTCAGGTCTCTGGGCACCTCTCTGATTTAATGGCCTGTAGTTTCTGGGGTGGACCTTCAGGTCTCTGGGCACCTCTCTGATTTAATGGCCTGTAGTTTCTGGGGTGGACCTTCAGGTCTCTGGGCACCTCTCTGATTTAATGGCCTGTAGTTTCTGGGGTGGACCTTCAGGTCTCTGGGCACCTCTCTGATTTAATGGCCTGTAGTTTCTGGGGTGGACCTTCAGGTCTCTGGGCACCTCTCTGATTTAATGGCCTGTAGTTTCTGGGGTGGACCTTCAGGTCTCTGGGCACCTCTCTGATTTAATGGCCTGTAGTTTCTGGGGTGGACCTTCAGGTCTCTGGGCACCTCTCTGATTTAATGGCCTGTAGTTTCTGGGGTGGACCTTCAGGTCTCTGGGCACCTCTCTGATTTAATGGCCTGTAGTTTCTGGGGTGGACCTTCAGGTCTCTGGGCACCTCTCTGATTTAATGGCCTGCAGTTTCTGGGGTGGACCTTCAGGTCTCTGGGCACCTCTCTGATTTAATGGCCTGTAGTTTCTGGGGTGGACCTTCAGGTCTCTGGGCACCTCTCTGATTTAATGGCCTGTAGTTTCTGGGGTGGACCTTCAGGTCTCTGGGCACCTCTCTGATTTAATGGCCTGTAGTTTCTGGGGTGGACCTTCAGGTCTCTGGGCACCTCTCTGATTTAATGGCCTGTAGTTTCTGGGGTGGACCTTCAGGTCTCTGGGCACCTCTCTGATTTAATGGCCTGTAGTTTCTGGGGTGGACCTTCAGGTCTCTGGGCACCTCTCTGATTTAATGGCCTGTAGTTTCTGGGGTGGACCTTCAGGTCTCTGGGCACCTCTCTGATTTAATGGCCTGTAGTTTCTGGAGTGGACCTTCAGGTCTCTGGGCACCTCTCTGATTTAATGGCCTGTAGTTTCTGGGGTGGACCTTCAGGTCTCTGGGCACCTCTCTGATTTAATGGCCTGTAGTTTCTGGGGTGGACCTTCAGGTCTCTGGGCACCTCTCTGATTTAATGGCCTGTAGTTTCTGGGGTGGACCTTCAGGTCTCTGGGCACCTCTCTTGCTCTTTATTAAAGTGCTTGTCATTTTTAAGATGTGTTCTCCAAATCCACTTTCATGTTACTTTTTTAGTGTATAATACAGTGAATGATGGCTGCAATTTCTTTTCCACTTGTGCGACGTAACCTGTCCCTCCGAATGATATCAGCAATGCAGGGTCACGCCAAATAAAATGCCTCCAGTCAATACGGGTGCGGTGCACAGTATATCACTGTTTTAAGGATCAAAACACATGGCTCTGCTTTTGACATTACCATATTTCAGCATCTCAGAGTTTCTGATGATCTGACATTGGGATACCTGTGCTGCAAGTGTGTGTGTGCTGCATGTGTGTGTGTACACACACATACACTACCGTTCAAAAGTTTTGGGTCACTTAGAAATATCCTTGTTTTTCTAAGAAAAGCTTATTTTTTTGTCCATTTTAAATAACATCAAATTGATCAGAAATATAGTGTAGACATTGTTAATGTTGTACATGACTATTGTAGCCGGAAACGGCTGATTTTTTTTCAAATGGTATCTACATAGGTGTACAGAGGCCCATTATCAGCAACCATCACTCGTGTTCCAATGGCACATTGTGTTAGCTTATCCAAGTTTATCATTTTAAAAGGCTAATTGATCATTAGAAAAACATTTTGCAATTTTGTTAGCACAGCTGAAAACTGTTGTTCTGATTAAAGAAGCAATAAAACTGGCCTTCTTTAGACTAGTTGAGCATCAGCCTTTGTGGGTTCGAATACAGGTGCAAAATGGCCAGAAACAAAGAACTTTCTTCTGAAACTCGTCAGTCTATTCTTGTTCTGAGAAATTAAGGCTATTCCATGTGAGAAAATTCCAAGAAACTGAAGATCTCGTACAACGCTGTGTATTACTCCCTTCACAGAACAGCGCAAACTGGCCCTAACCAGAATAGAAAGAGGAGTGGGAGGCCCCGGTGCACAACTGAGCAAGAGGACAAGTACATTAGTGTCTAGTTTAAGAAACAGACAAGTCCTCAACTGGCAGCTTCATTAAATAGTAACCGCAAAACACCAGTCTCAACGTCAACAGTGAACAGGCGACTCTGGGAGGCTGGCCTTCTAGGCAGAGTTCCTCTGTCCAGTGTCTGTGTTCTTTTGCCCATCTTAATCTTTTATTTTTATTGGCCAGTCTGAGACATGTCTTTTTCTTTGCAACTCTGCCTAGAAGGCCAGCATCCCGGAGTCGCCTCTTTACTGTTGACGTTGAGACGGGTGTTTAATATAATTGCAAAATGGTTTTCTAATGATCAATTGGCCTTTTCAAATGATAAACTTGGATTAGCTAACACAACGTGCCATTGGAACACAGGAGTGATGGTTGCTGATAATGGGCCTCTGTACACTTATGTAGATATTCCATAAAAAATCAGCTGTTTCCAGCTACAATAGTCATTTACAACATTAACAATGTCTCTACACTGTATTTCTGATCAATTTGATGTTATTTTAATGGACAAAAACGTTTATTTTCTTTTCAAAAACAAGGACATTTCTAAGTGACCCCAAACTTTTGAACGGTATTGTATGTATACATAGTGTTTGTCTTTTCCAAATGCTGTTTTCCTGTTGGAACGTGGAGCCCGTGGAGGCTGCTCCTCAGAGGGGTGAATGGCCAGCCACACTACATGACTGGCCCGGCTCCAGCATTCTTTGAGTATAATTACAGCGTTAGCAACTTGAGGCATCACTGGACCGCACCACACACACACACACACACAAGCACTCCTACACCTCTGCCCGCCTGTCCGATCATACGCATGTACACACACATACACACACACACACACACACACACACACACTGCAATAACTTCTGCAAAATACATGTACGTGACCAATAACATTTTATTTGATTTGATTGAGGCCAAACGTAGGGCTGATTGCTTTGCCAACGAGGAGAGGTGAAGGAGGCGGAAAAGGGGAGGGGAGTACCAGGGTATCTGCCAGGGACACCAGGGCTCTTCTCTCTTTCTCCAAAGCTACCATCCCAGAGTGGGGAATTTAAAAACCTAAGAGGGAATACACCACAGACCTGGCAACCCGCTCAGCAGAGGAACTCACTCTTATTAGAGGTAGCTGCCATTCTGGCTCACATTGGATTTACTGTATAGAATCAGCGCCCTTCCTGACTGTTTAATGTAAAATATATTCATTTTTAATAGGCCACCCTGGTGTTCATTCTCAGTGTGTAGGATGTTTAATAGGCCAGGCCTGGTGGTCATACTCAGTGTGTAGGCTGTGAGAATGTACAGATGGAGTAATTATAACACATTTTGGGAAAGACTAGCTCAACCTGCTAAATGAAATCAGATGTATTGTGAAAAGCTTTGTCTCGTTATTAACACCCCCAAGCATGCAGTTTTTAAGCTCTGTCATCTGTTGAAGATTTTATGAAAAGGTACAAAGGTCAGAAATGAAAGAAAATGTATTCAGGTGATTTGTTCCTTTTCTTTGTCGGCACACCTGCTATTCTTTGAGTGCCGTAGAAGATCTCTTCTCCTTTGATAATCCCCGAGATCTGATATCAAAGATGGTATTATCTCTCAAAGTGAGATTCTGTCCCTATCCCCTGTGCTCGTACATGGGCGTCTTAAAGGGACATTACACTTTTTTGAAGTTAAGCTTATTTTCCATTAACCAAGAATGATAAATACTAGCCAGGAAATTCTGGACATTGCCAAGGAACCAGCTAACCCATTTTTTAAAAACAATTTGGAGGAAACAACAACAAACAACAACTTTCCCTTTTAAGGTTTCACAGGAGAACAGCAATACGAAAGCAGTGGAGTGTGAAGTCTGGTTTCCCAGAATGTAGGAATCAGGGGGAGATTTGAGGAAGAAAGAAAAATACCAATTGCCAGTTCATTGCCATCTTTAACTTATGTTTCACAGGTTTATTTATGGTTTGAGATCCACAACAAAACAAAAACTAATGACATGTTGACTTTACATTCATTTTTTTTATTTAAAAAAAAATGAATGTACTCTCTTAAAAATACCATGTCCGCAGTTAATGTTTCTCTTTATTACCTCCCACCCCTTGCACCCTCCACTCCACAATCAATGGGAACTGAGTGGGGCTGGGACTGGGACTGGGACTGGGGCTGGAAGCAGAGCACCTGACTGGTCTGCCTGTAATTGAATGAGTGCCATGTGAGAGAAAAGCCCCACAAGAAAGAGTGAGAGAGCGGCTGAGCAGCTGGCCTGCTGTTAACTAGGAAAATGGAGGAAGATGCCACTCAGACCTGCACAGCTTAATGCAGCATGAGCTCATGGAATAGACTGAAAGCTCTCGCTCCACTCACCGTCAACCTGCATTCTTTCCACTTAGACACTCACTGACTCATTCTAACCTCTGGTTTGACAGATTTGGCATGCCCATTACCCAGAAAAGGATGACATCTTTGCTCGGTAGCTTATTAATCTAGGCTAGAATAGCTTCTTGAGTGTTTAAATGCACCCATAAGACATTTTGTCCATTTGATCATGGGACGGCTATGGAATTTCCAAAGGCCCAAAATAGACAGCGGTTCGCTGTACTAAGTGTCTGTTCTGCCATTTTCATTGACTCAATTCACTCCAAAGGAAATACTATGTTCATCACAAGTGCATTGCCTCTTGTACTGCTTTCCGCTGTATCATTCCCATGTGTTGGTGGTTCAATAACATGATAACAATTGCCATCTGCCTGTAGAGGTTTTTAAAGGTGAATGCACACACAGACACACATACATACATACATACATACATAAACAGATGTGCAGCAGACAATCACACGCACAGGCAGAGGAGCAGTTGACCTCGTTTACCAATTTAGAGTTGTGTGTGTGTCAGGCTAAATATTGTTTTCTGTGATCTCCCAGTCCTTTAATGGCCCCTGAATGACATTTGCCACTTGGCTTCACCCTCACTCATTCACAAAACACACAGCCTACCTTCACATTATCTGTAGACTCCATTCTGGCTTCTACAAAACATCTACCCACAAATAACACTTCACTGCTGTGTGCCTGTTCTTTACAGTAACTGTATGTGGTTTGTACTTTAAAATGTCCCCATCCATCTTGTATTTCATCAAGAGTCAGCTTGAAGTTCAGCCCCTGTTTTTTTTCTCTTTTGTTTGACAGGCTGTTCCATTACATCAAGTGGTCCAACTGCTTCTGTTCTGTTGGCCTCCACCACATCTAAGCCGGTAAGACATGACATCACCTTTTAAATTACTTAATTTCTTCCAGTCGTGTGATGGACTGTTTCTTTGTACCCCATCAAACTTGAATCATTTGTTTGTTATATATCATTTCAGTATTTAAGTAATTTTATTAACCAATAATGACAACATTTATGAAATCTACCATACTTAGTTTTTACATTTTACTTTGTTTTAAATGTCATCCATGAGCTAAATACCATTTGGCTTCCCCAAAGACAAGAAACCATAAAATCAGATGTATGGCTTATTAATCTGGTCAGGTTTAGGTATCCTCCTCTTTTTCATGATTCATTTTATGGTGGGAAATACTTACCTGATTTGATTTCCTACTGCTTTAGGATAATTTATACACACTCTATTAGGAGGGATAACCCTTTCGGGTATTTTGGGTAGTTTACACAAAGGCTGATAATGGGCCTAACAGGAAGTACACTCCTGGGGGTAAATTAGAGGCTACCCAGAGAGAGTTGCTCACTGCTAGGGTATAGGGCCTGCTTCCTGTCTGGCTGTCTCCAAGGCCCTGGGTCGATGGCAACAGGAAAGACCCCCCCCCCCCCACACCACCCTAGTAGGCTCTGAGTTGTCCCAGTTTCCCCAGCATCACAGGGCCAAGGCCTGACCTCCAGGCAACTATGTGCACCAGGAAAGTGTTCTGTTCCCGGCACAGTCTCAGTGGTGTAGTAATTGATATTGCCCCAAGAGGACAGGAGGCACACATGGAAACACACTGGGAAGCCCAGATGGGATCCTAAATGTACCAAATGGCAGCAGAAACAATTTGCAGAATGCATTCAACACATTCAACCTGCTCTGCCCCCATATTACAAAGTTCATGAAGGTTAAATGTAATAAGTTACATTTGAGGAGTCTTAATAAGTAAGACTTACTGTATATTATCTCAAGCTTTAAGGCTTTCTCCCCAGTCTTAATTCATGTCTGAGTTAGCTGCTCTGACAAAAATAAGAAAAAACTTGAGGTTCAGGAGCTCCAATTAAAATGAGGTACATTCAATGATGTGTATAAACCCTGGATTGCTGATGCTATTTGTTGGCCATTGAGAGGCTTTGAAGCTACCGGTCAGCCATGTTGGTACTCCCCAGCAGTCCTCCACAGGAATTAATGGAATTCTACAATATTTCAAATAAGTGTTTCAAGGACAAAATTACATGTATTTCAGTATTTTGGGGGGTTGTAGTGGGGACAGTAATATTAGTACTCAAAATAATATATACTTGTTTTTAATCATGTTTAGCTAACATGAATATAATTTTAAAGTATGTATTAAGGTGTCTGTAAAATAATAAACGTGTCAAAAAACGAATGTGGACATTAATAAATGCATTCCTATAGCTTCCAAAATCTTTTTTACACTGGAGGATGAGTACAAAGATGGCAGCGTGGTGGCTTCAGTACATAACCCCTGTCAGTTTATGTACATCGTTGGGTACACCAGTTGCCAGCACAAACTGTGAATCCAGGGTGGAGAGCAGAAGAATAATTCATTCTGTGAAACCAGGGTGGAGAGCAGAAGAATAATTAATTCTGTGAAACCAGGGTGGAGAGCAGAAGAATAATTCATTCTGTGAAACCAGGGTGGAGAGCAGAAGAATAATTCATTTGGTGAAACCAGGGTGGAGAGCAGAAGAATAATTCATTCTGTGAAACCAGGGTGGAGAGCAGAAGAATAATTCATTCTGTGAATCCAGGGTGGAGAGCAGAAGAATAATTCATTCTGTGAAACCAGGGTGGAGAGCAGAATAATAATTCATTCTGTGAAACCAGGGTGGAGAGCAGAAGAATAATTCATTTGGTGAAACCAGGGTGGAGAGCAGAAGAATAATTCATTCTGTGAAACCAGGGTGGAGAGCAGAAGAATAATTCATTCTGTGAAACCAGGGTGGAGAGCAGAAGAATAATTCATTCTGTGAAACCAGGGTGGAGAGCAGAAGAATAATTCATTCTGTGAAACCAGGGTGGAGAGCAGAAGAATAATTCATTCTGTGACTTGCTGACCACAAACAAAGTGCCCCGCAATAACCAACAATAAGTCCCTCCAGCTCCAGCAAACTTTGAATCCCAGTGATTTCTTTAACTGAGCTGTGAGCCCCCGCTTGGTATGCTGTTCAGGCTGGCGTGTCTGAGAGAGAGAGGCTGTGTACAGCAGTACTGCCCAGTGCCCAGTACAGCAGTGACCTCTGGCAGCTAGTTTCCATGCTGCAGTGTTCCCTATTGGCCACTCAGTAGCGTAGCAACATCCGCTACATTTGTTAGCCCTGTGAAAAGGGGGTCGCCCAGGGATACTGCCGGGCCAAGCCATTTCTGGGGTGAAATTGTGGAGAGAAAAGCAAATAAAAGCCCAACGTTGTCAGCATAAATCCCTACGAAGAGGTATAGCTGCTTTTATCAGATTGTGTGACGAGTGTGGCTGTTTCTGTGGTATGTGTGTGGGTGCATAATATGCATGTGATGTTTTGTCTCTTCGTGGTGTGGGAGCTGCTCCTCCCTAATCTCTGTGTGTTTCTATGCTAGCTAGGACGTTCTCTGAACACTACAGACAGCACTAGTCAGGTTTCATGTGGAGTCAGTCAATAGCCATGAAGAAATAAACAAGATAAAACAACAAAGTTTAGGATTCCTTTAAACTGAGACGGGACATCTCGCTGGTGGCTAAGTCAGCAGCCTCACAAAGAAGGCATGGATTTCCAATGCTTTTTAAGCAAGCATGCTGGCAATAGTGTAGAAGCAGCTGGTGTCTAATGGATGACAACCCAGGAGGGTTTATGTTGTGGCAAACATAAAATGGAACTTTAAATCGAGGTATAGCCTGAAGTCTGACTGTACAGTATAAACACGAAGGAAATGGTCTTAGTCAAACTTTTTATTTTCTAACTGTGATGTGAAGTTTGCTCACAGCCCACCCGATTGTTGAATTGTTATTGTCATGCTAAATATTAAGTCTTTATGCCAAATGCCATCTCGGTCCTCACACAACCCTCTGCAGTGAACATGCTACAGCAGTTACACATTCTGCAGTACATCCTGTGGGCTGCATATTCTGTGGTAAATGCTGAGTGGGCTGCCAAGATTAATAGTGCAGGTGAAGTGAGAGGAGATGAAGACCGAGTGAGTTGGGTGTCCTATTTTACTGTCTCTTATGTGTTTTTGTTAAAACATCAAGTCCTCGCTTCACTGCACTGCTCTGCAGCACAAGGTCTGTCTGTGTGATGGCTGTGCCAGAACAGGACAGAGCACAGTGTGAGATCAACAGGTTCAGGAATGACGTTGGCTCTTGACCAACATATACTGCTCAAATGGCTTACTGACGTGATATTATAAAACCGGGACTTTGTGTGTTTTCTACTATGTTAAACATACTGTGTCTAATCAATGTGCATACTGTGTATAAAAAACATTATGATTCTGATTAAGGCCAATGTAGGCCGAAATGTTTATCTTTTAACCTTGCTTAAATAAAACAACAAATGTTTAATGGTGAGCAAGTGTTGTGCCTTTTCCTTTGCATACTTTTTTCTAGTTCCCAGTTTGTCCCGGAGACGATTTTGTTGTTGTGTCATGGTCACCTGAAGCTCCCTTGATTGTCCCTGGTGACCCAAACCGTTTTAAGTAAAGTAATGAAATGGTATCTGGGTTTTAAGGTAAGTGGAATGCCGTTCAGCTAAAATAGTGTACAAATCTTTAAACAACATTTGACATGATCACTTAATATTTACTTTTGAATAGGATCCCACCTTGGATTTGAACTAACATGCGGATCTTTCTGCTGCGTTAATTCTCCCACACATTCATTACCTACCTGTAATACATCTCTGCACTTAAGGAAAGATTGTCATGTTAATTATCATTTCATCTGACTATTCTCATTGATTTTATTTATACTGAACAAAAATATAAACGCAACATGTAAAGTGTTACACGTAGTCTACAGTTGAGGCCGGTTGGTCATACAGCTTAGTTCTCTAAAACTAAGTTGGAGGCGGCTTATGGTAGAGAAATGATCTGCTCTGGTGGACATTCCAGCTGTCAGCATGCCAAATGCACTGTGGTGTTGTGTGACACAACTGCACATTTTCGAGTCGCCTGTGTATTGATAATGCTGTTTAAACAGTTTCTTGATATGCCACACCTGTCAGGTGGATGGATTATCTTGGCAAAGGAGAAATGCTTACTAACAGGGATGTAAACAAATTTATGCACAATATTTTTGAGAAATAAGCTTTAAACATTTCTCGGATATTTTATTTCAGCTCATGAAACATGGGACCAACACTTTATATGTTGTTTATATTTTTCTTCAGTGTATAATCGTTTTTCTTGAGTGTAATTTTAAGAGCTGAGATTTACTTTGAAGTGAACACCATAGTGCCCTCAAAGCTCATCACTAAGCTAAGGACACTGGGACTAAATACCTCCCTCTGCAACTGGATCCTGGACTTCCTGACGGGCCGACCCCGGTGGTAAGGGTAGGGAACAACACATCCGCCACGCTGATCCTCAACATGGGGGGCCCTTCAGGGGTGCGTGCTCAGTCCCCTCTTGTACTCCCTTTGCACTCATGACTGCATGGCCAGGCACGACTCCAAGGCCATCATTCAGTTTGCTGATGACACAACCGTGGTAGGCCTGATCACCGACAACGATGAGACAGCCGATAGGGAGGAGGTCAGAGACCTGACCGCATGGTGCAAGGACAACAACCTCTCCCTCAACGTGATCAAGAGTAAGGAGATGATTGTGGACTACAGGAAAAGGAGGACCGAGCACGCTCCCAATCTCATCGACGGGGCTGTCTGTAGTGGAGCAGGTTGAGGGCTTCAAGTTCCTTGGTGTCCATCACCAAACTAATATGGGCCAAGCACACCAAGACAGTCGTGAAGAGGGCATGACAAAACCTATTCCCCCTCAGGAGACTGAAAAGATTTTGCATGGGTCCTCAGATCCTCAAAAGGTTGCACCATTGTGAGCATCCTGACGGGTTGCATCACTGCCTGGTATGGCAACTACTCGACCTCCAACCGCAAGGCACTACTGAGGTCCAGTACATCACCGGGGCCAAGCTTACACCCCCCCCCCCCCCCCCCCCCCCCCCCCCCCCCCTCTGTATATAGTCTCGCTATTGTATTGTTATTTACTGCTGCTCTTTAATTATTTGTTATTTTTATCTCTTTTTTGTTGGTATTTTCTTAGCTGCATTGTTGGTTAAGGGCTTGTACAGTTGAAGTCGGAAGTTTACATTCACCTTAGCCAACTACATTAAACTCAGTTTTTCACAATTCATGACATTTAATCCAAGTAAAACTTCCCTGTCTTAGGTCAGTTAGGATCACCACTTTATTTTAAGAATGTGAAATGTCAGAATAATAGTAGAGAATGATTTATTTCTTTCAGCTGTTATTTCTTTCATCACATTCCCTGTGGGTCAGAAGTTTGCATACACTCAATTAGTATTTGGTAGCATTGCTTTTAAATTGTTTAACTTGGGTCAAACATTTTGAGTAGCCTTCCACAAGCTTCCCACAATAAGTTGGGTGAATTTTGGTTCATTCCCCCTGACAGAGCTGGTGTAACTGATTCAGGTTTGTAGGCCTCCTTGCTCGCACACACCTGTTCAGTTCTGCCCACAAATTGTCTATAGGATTGAAGGTAAGGGCTTTGTGATGGCCACTCCAATACCTTGACTTTGTTGTCCTTAAGCCATTTTGCCACAATTTTGTAAGTATGCTTGGGGTCATTGTCCATTTGGAAGACCCATTTGCGACCAAGCATTAACTTCCTGAGTGATGTCTTGAGATGTTGCTTCAATATATCCACATCATTTTCCTGCCTTATGATGCCATCTATTTTGTGAAGTGCACCAATCGCTCTTGCAGCAAAGCACCCCCACAACATGATGCTGCCACTCCCGTACTTCACGGTTGGGATGGTGTTCTTCGGCTTGCAAGCATCCCCCTTTTTCCTCCAAACGTAATGACGGTCATTATGGCCAAAAAGTTGTATTATTACTTTTTGGAGAAAAGTAAAAAAATATATGTTCTTTGTCCCCATGTGTAGTTGCTTCCTTGTTGAGCAG
The DNA here is from genome assembly GCF_045791955.1 of Oncorhynchus clarkii lewisi. Classification (NCBI taxonomy): domain Eukaryota; kingdom Metazoa; phylum Chordata; class Actinopteri; order Salmoniformes; family Salmonidae; genus Oncorhynchus; species Oncorhynchus clarkii. The sequence continues at coordinate 77,773,007 of NC_092148.1, read as the reverse complement.
CCTTTCAGGTTATGTCGATAGAGGACTTGTTTTACTGTGGAAATAGATGCTTTTGTACCTGTTTCCTCCAGCATATTCACAAGGTCCTTTGCTGTTGTTCTGTGTTTGACTAGCACTTTTCGCACCAAACATGTTCATCTCTAGGAGACAGAACGCGATGAACAGAGTAGCAGTAGTGTAAAAAAAGGGAGTGGTGGTTGGGACACAATGTGCAGGGGCACTGGTTGGTCTGCCCAATTGAGGTAGTATGTACATGAATGTATAGTTAAAGTGACTCTGCATATATGATAAACGGAGAGTAGCAGCAGTGTTGTGGGGGAACACAATGCAAATAGTCCGGGTAGCCATTTGATTACCTGTTCAGGAGTCTTATGGCTTGGGAGTAAAAACTGTTGAGGAGCCTTTTTGTCCTAGACTTGGCACTCCGGTACCGCTTACCATGCGGTAGTCGATGACTGGAGTGTCTGGGGTCTTTGACAATTTTAGGGCCTTCCTCTGACACCACCTGGTGTAGAGGTCCTGGATGGCAGGCAGCTTTGCCCCAGTGATGTACTGGGCTGTTCGCACTACCCTCTGTAGTGCCTTGCGGTCAGAGGCAAAGCAGTTGCCGTACCAGGCAGTGATGAAACCAGTCATCTTCAAATAATATTTTTACAGGAATCTCCTTGCGAATGATTTTGCCAAAGATTGTATCACCGCCGGGCTGGGCAACCTGCTCTCGGATGTTGCAGCTGTAGAACCTTATGAGGATCTCAGGACCCATGCCAAATGTTTTTAGTTTCCTGAAAGGGAATAGGCTTTGTCGTGCCCTCTTCACGACTGTCTTGGTGTGTTTGGACCATTCTAGTTTGTTGTTGTGGATACCAAGGAACTACTGTTTGTACAGATGAACGTGGTACTTTCAGGCATTTGGAAATTGCTCCCAAGGATGAACCAGACTTGTGGAGGTCTACAACTTTTTTTCTGAGGTCTTGGCTGAATTCTTTTGATTTTCCCATGATGTCAAGCAAAGAGGCACTGAGTTTGAAGGTAGGCCTTGAAATACATCTGCAGGTACACCAGGTACACCTCCAATTGACTCAAATGATGTCAATTAGCCTATCAGAAGCTTCTAATGCCATGACATTGTTTTCTGGAATTCTCCAAGCAGTTTAAAGGCAAAGTCAACTTAGTGTATGTAAACCTCTGACCCACTGGAATTGTGATTAAGTGAATTAATCTGTCTGTAAACAATTGTTGGAAAAATTACTTGTGTCATGCACAAAGTAGATGTCCTAACCAACTTGCCAAAACTATAGTTTGTTAACAAGAAATTAATGACTCCAACCTAGGTGTATGTAAGCTTCCAACTTCAACTGTAAGTAAGCATTTCACTTACAACACCTGTTGTATTTGGCACATGTGACAAAATGTTATTTTGATTTGAAGTGCAAAGTGTAGGAATATGCCTATAGGTGAAATCAGACATGGTGGCATGGCAGGGAAATCTCAGTGCTGTGAACCAAGAGGTTGTGAGCTGAAATACCAGATGAGAACATGTTATATAATAATTACAATACATTGTGTGTTTATTCATATAGTATGCCAAATTGTGTTAAATATGTCGATTGAAAACGCTATGATAAAAGCTCTGTGTGTGTTTCGGTGTCCTTAGCATTGCCAAAAGACAGCTGTGAATGGATCAGTGGTTTACCAATCAGGGTTTTGATGGACCACGTGCCCTAGATATAATGTTTTTTTTATATTTTATTTTGGGTGAAAGGGGAACGTTTATTTGAGACCATCAGGCTATGTCCTCGGGACAAACCGGGGACTTGACAAAACCTCCCAGGGGACCATGACACCACATCCCAAGAATGTCCTACAAAAGTCCTTGGGGAAAAACAGGGAACTAAACAAAACCTTCCAGGGAACCATGACACAACATCCCAAGAATGTCCTACAAAAGTCCTCCGGAAAAACAGGGAACTAAACAAAACCTTCCAGCGAACCATGACACAACATCCCAAGAATGTCCTGCAAAAGTCCTCGGGGACGTCCCAGAGACAAACTTGGAACTAGATAAAATCTCCAGGGGACATTTTGACACAATGCTCCAAGAATTTCCTAAAACCAACCATGACCCAACATCCTGCCGACTTTAGGCGACCATTTTGTGATGTCCTAATGACTCATTATTGTTAGCAGGGAATATTAAGAAGATGAATACACCAGCTTTTGGCGTTCCTTTATTAGACCTGTGCATCCCTAGTTTGCAGGTTGACATTTATTGTCATGAATCTTGCCCTGGAGGCAGAACTTCGTCAAAATTGTCTATCGTTAAAATTCATGAAAACAAAAATATGCTTTTTGGTATTAATTTAAGGTTAGGGTTAAGCATTAGGGTTAGCAGTGTAGTTAAGTTTAGGTTTAAAATCGGATTTTATTACTTTTTGGCTGTGCCAGCTAGTGACCACTCCGCATTGCTGCCTCCAGGGAAAGATTCATGACAATAAATGCCATCCTGCCTCTAGTTTGAGAACACTGCAACTTCAAACTAGGCCAATCACTAACATTTTCTATTCTATCCCATTTTTAAATGCCCCATATAATCAGTTTGAAGCTGTTTCACTGGCATACAGCCAAAAGCTCCTGACAAGGAAAATGTAATATGAGGTTTAATTACATATTTATATATGCAATTTAGCGACTTAGTCATGTATGCATACATTTTACGCGTGGGTGGCCCTATGAATCGAACCCACAACTCTGGCAGTGCAAGCACCTTGCTCTCCCAACTGAGCCATACAGGACCATATCTGCATACACCACAGGTCCAATGGGAAAAGAGAACAGACACAGTCAACCAGGTATTAATTTGTGCTACTTTGCTCGCAAATGTTGGTTTTATCAAGATGTATGATTATCTTGCCTCTCTTCTCTGCAGTGAGGGCTGTTTTCCCTTGGAGTGCCCTCTGTACCTGAATGTGTTGCTATAGACTTTCTGCTCCTGCTGAGAGAGGGGAAGGATGGTTATTTGCCTATTAGGGGGTTTCAGGAAAATAGGGAGGAGAGAAAAATACGAATGTAAGATTGGCCTTGTATAATTCTGCTTAAATTAGAAGCACAGAAAACTGTGGACAATAGTGACCTTACAGTTTTTTGAGTGAGTGAAGATTAGTGGGACTTTCTCTCTCGTTTATTCCATGTACAGAGCCCTAATAACAACCACATGGTCTGTTATATTCAGCCACGCATGTTCTGTTATGCTTAGTTAAACAGTTTTTAATCACACATGCTATATCTCATTTGAAATTTGTTATTTTCTCACTCTTGCCTCACTGGGGCCTGTGTGAACCACACACCAACAGACTATTTCAATAATTACAACTCCACTCTCCCGTTCTCAATGAATATATCGCCAGTTCCTGGGCCCTTATTCTCACTGCAATGGTTGTTGTTTGTTTACCATTTCGATTGTGTTTGGTCTCCTGTGAGAAGTAGAATAGCAATAGAGGCACAGGAGTCAGTCAGGGATGAGTGAGTGAATGGGGTTAGCGGGCAGTGGGCGAGTTACAGTAGCCATAGAATCTCATAACAATGCCTCTGCCCTAACTTCTACTCCCCTCTGTATCCCCTAGCTCCTGTTTCTCCACCCACTCCATCTCTCATTATCACCTTGTCTGTATACATTCTCTCATTAGCTCTGTAAATATGGGGGAATTTTCTTGTGTGCTGCCAGCACGGCAGAGGGAATATTCACACAGTTTGATTGTGCCAGGCCTGCTGCTGCTGGTAGTGGGGCTGATGTGGGCTACTACTTACTCACAGTTCACTTAGAGTTCTATCTCACATCAGGCCTGCTGAGCCAAGGGACCACAGTCTACACTAGTAACCACACAAATCGTAGAGGAGTGCTGATCTAGGATCAGTTTAGCCTTTTAGATCTTAATTATATCAACGGAGGCCACCTGATCCTAGATAAGCACTTCTACTCTGAGATGCTTTGTAAAGAAAGCCTACTGTCTCAACATGTTGGACTAACTGAACTGTCACTGGAAGATCAATGTATGTCCAAAGAGCAGTGGGCGTAACCCCGATCGCATACATCACACTTAAAATAAAGTGCTCTCCAGCTCAGGAAATCTGGATCAAATGCCATGATGATGACGATGAGTCTCATATATGGGAATGTGTGGATACCTAATCAATTGTACAACTGAATGCATTCAACTGAAATGTGTCTTCTGTATTTAACCTAACCCCTCGGTGAGGTGCAGGGGGCTGCCATAAATCAACATCCACGGCACCCAGGGTACAGTGGGTTGACTGCCTTGCTCGGGCAGAACAACAGATTTTTACCTCGTCAGCTCGGAGATTCGATCCAGCAACCTTTCGATTCCATGCCCAACACTCCAACCTGTTACCCAGGAAACATGGCTGGTAGGTAACAGGATGGATAGGTTGGATGACACCTAGGCTTGTTTTTATTGTAGATGAATGAATGGAGAATGTGTGTTTCACCAGGGGCATCAGGGCATGTGGTATGGTGTGGTCTGTAGAAGAGCTTAAGAGACTATCTAAAGAACATTATTTAACAAGGAGGTATTTGGTTTGATGGACTGAAACAAGGTTTAGGTTGCTGGAACATTACTGGAGTTGTTTATGAATCACTCTTCTGATGTAGCAAATCACTCTTCTAACAAGGTAACCAACCCCCATTTTTAAAGCTGATAGTTGTATGATAGTAGTCATGTTTGTACAATTGAGTATATTTGATTCTATTATCAAACATATTCATACAATATAACTCTTGTGTTAGTGAACATTTTGGGTAAGATTGGAGGAAAATCAAAGGAAGCTCTATCTCTGATTGTGTTTTCTTGCAATGAGCGCCATCTGGTGAAAGTGGCATGGAACTACATAGTGTTCTATGTTGTCTACTTTAGAGAAACTCATGCATCGCTTTTTGTGTTCCCATCAGTGGTGGAAAAGTAGCTGTTATTGGCAGAGAGTTTTAGAACTCTTTTTCTTATGGGTGTATTAATTCATTTACATGCCAAAGCTCCAACCCACAAAAACAGACTGACATTTTAGGTGTTTTTTTCAAACAGCTCTTACACTAAAAGGTTATCATAATTTTCAAAATTTCACAGTATCATTTAAACCTCATCGTGTGTAAATATGTACATAAAACACAAATCAAATTTTTAGCTGCACTGGGCCTTTAAATTGATGTTAACCGGTAGTGGTGTTATCGAGGTACATTGCATAATTGGAGACCAGGGAGACGAAGACGGCACATCAGAGATACTGTGGCTGAAGGAAAGTGCTCCCCTGGGCTATTCATTCATATTATACTGAGAGCCACTGAACCTACCTCCCTGACTCAAAATCAATGTTCTGACAAAATGACATTGGGTACAAGTAAGGGATCACTCAATCGGTCGTACTGTACATGTGGTATGGGTGATTATTCCCGACTATGCCACTAGATGGAAGTAGTGTAGTCTTGATGTGGCAGAGTCAGGGTCGTCACTGGTACCACAACCACAAAGTAATAATTATGGCTAAATCCCACCTATTTCTACAATTTATATTAATACAACTCATGTTAACCTTAACCACACTCCTAACCTTATGCCTAACCCTAACCTTAAATTAAGACCAAGCAAGAAAACAAATGAATGAATTTAAGATATAGTCAATTTTGACCTTGTGGCTGTGGTAACTAGTGACAATCCAGATTCAGTAAAGATGTCATATTTGGATTGGGCAGTTGGCAGCGCTTGCCATATGTCCATATTAAAAACGCATAGCTTTGGATGTAGTTAAAATTTTACTATATCACTTCTGTGATCACATTTTAACAAGAAACTTATTAAAGTTAAATATGCAATTTGCATAAGGAAACTTCAGAACATGCTTCAACCCTGTGTATTTACAGTCAGAAGAAGCTCACTGTTCAAATGGAATAGCTTATGACTCCACAGCACTGACTGACTGCACTGTGCTAACTAAGAGTGACTCAGCCACTCTATTTCAGGGTTCCCAATCATCCATCTCATGTGATGTGAGGCTAAAAGATCTACTTGTGATTTCCATCGTAGATCAGCATTACTTGCGTCAGTCAGTCAGGTGCAATCAAACCATGATGAGATCCGATCTGCCAGTGGCATTCCTTGAACCCCTGCCTTGCCCAAATCAGGAGCACTGAGCCATCCAAAATCCCTTAGCTCTCTGCTCTGTATCGATCCCAGTTTGGTCTGAGTTCATTCTGTCTTCCCTGTCCTGTCATTAATCTCTGTCCCCTCCCTGGTTTGCCCCCTGCTGACCCCCTGTCTCAGTCCGGAGGGGCCAGCTGGGTAGGATGGTGTTAGCTGGAGTGAATGCAGGCAGGCGCAGGCAGCCGGCAAGGCTTGTGACTGACCCGACAGGCTTTCACATAACTAACGGTGTATTTGCTGGGACGCAAGGGGGGTAACAGAATCCCAGCCTGATGTCCTGGCCCGCTTAGGGAGTAAATATAGCAGTACAGAGAGCAGCAACGTTACTTCAGGGCTGTGGGCTGAAACTGAGGTCCACACTGCCCCTCTCTCTCTGCCTAGCCCTCTCTCACTGCCCCTCACTCTTCTGGAAGAGCTCGGAAGGATAGAGAGGGCACTGCTGAATCACAATATGAATCACCCAGCTCGCCCCCCTATACATAGAGTATATAGCAGTAGGCCAAATGGCAGGATATATCACGTTGCACTGGGCATGGGAGATAAGACCTCTCTTTATTTCCCAGGCAACATGAGGCATGGAGCTTCTGTTGGCTGACTTTACTCTGCATATAATGCATTTATTAGATTTGCTATCATGCGTAGAAGTGCTGTGATAGAATGGATTTTCCATATTTAGTGTGATTGCAAAGAAACACACTACTGTTAAAGGTGCTGCATGGTTAGTCTGCGTCCACATTTGCCGTGCTGCATTTACAGTGATACGACCACTGCAGAAGTCAGGACATTCTTGCGCTTCGCGGAGCAACGCAGAGCTGTTGTGAAGGAGGTTGTCAAGGAAGTGAGTTTGTGTTTATACAGGATGTACCGCCCCCACCTACCGTCAACCAATCATGTCAATGCGGAGCTATACGGAGCCCTCTGAATTGTTACAAAATCGCATTGATACACAGCTCGGTTTTGGCCTTTGCATACCGCTGAAAGGGACAGACGTGAGCGTCCCTGGTCGGGGGAGGGGACGGACGTAAGTCTATACTGCATGTGTAGTTATGGTCACAGTTATTTTAAATTTAACCTTTAATTAACTAGGCAAGGCAGTTAAGAACAAAATCATATTTATAATGCCGGCCTACCAGGGTACAGTCGGTTAACTGCCTTGTTCAGGGGCAGAACAACAGTTTTTGACTTTGCCAGCTCTGGGATTCAAGCCAGCAACCTCTTTAACCACGGTTAAAGTTGTCTTTTTCATCTTTGCGGGTAGACATCCAAAACACACTTTTTTTCTTACTGTAGCTGCTTCAATGCATCATTTTGATAACTGTTAGGCTATACTTTTAAACTGTTAGCATTTAAAGTTGCATTAACCAACATTGGAACATTTAGTTTCAATGGTCACCAAATATTTACTTTGCATTTACTGGACGATAAATCAACTAACTATGTAAACTTCTTCCACTAACATTAATAATAATACTTTCGGCCAGCTGAGCAAGCAGACATTTCTACAGACACTTCCTTTTCTGGTACATTTCGTTTTTTTTGTTCAGTAAAGTAATTAGTGTGGCTAAACAGACTGTATAAAACTGTCGTGAGGATCGACTCAACTGACTTGCCCTTGAAAGGGAGAGTAAATCTCTCCACTCCTCTGTGTGGGGCTTGAACTGCAAACACCTTGCATAAATGAAATCAAATTATATTTGTCACATGCTCGTAAACAAGTGTAGACTAACAGTGAAATGCTTACAACAATTATGGCCCTTCCCAACAATGCAAAGAGTAAAAAAAGAGAAATAATAGAAAAATAATAAATCGAGAAATAGGTACAAAATTAATAATGATAACTTGGCTATATAAACTCGCCCTGCAGTGGGTCAGTGGGCCATACTAGGCAGGTAGGCTAGTGGTTAGAGTGTTGAACTAGTAACTGAAAGGTTGCAAGATCAAATCCTATAGCTGACAAGTTACCCCACTGTTCCTAAGCCATCATTGTTAATAAGAATTTGTTCTTAACTGACTTGCCTAGTTAAATAAATACTAGTCCACCATCAGAACAAAGGCCATGATGGATAGATCGGGGTCTTTATGTCCTTTTTATTTTTACAATTTTTATTTCACCTTTTATTTAACCAAGTAGGCTAGTTGAGAACAAGTTCTCATTTGCAACTGCGACCTGGCCAAGATAAAGCATAGCAGTTCGACACATACAACAACAGAGTTACACATGGAATAAACAAAAAAATATAGTAGATAAAAAGAAAACAAAAAGTCTATATACAGTGAGTGCAAATGAGGTAAGATAAGGGAGTTAAGGCAATAAATACGGGCTGATGATGCAAATGTATATTATAGCCACGCACTGGTATGATTAACATGTGATGGTCGTAATAGCACTCATGCTTTCTCCCGTGCCATTTTGTTGTGGTAGAGAAAGCTAGTTGGCCCTCTAAAGCTCAAAGACAAAAAGACAATGTTGCCTGATGTTGTTTTGGAAATGCGATAATGGATCCAGGAGTGTCCAGGTGTGACATCACTATAGTTACCTCTGTCTCCTTGTCAGAAGCATTGAAGCGACTTTATGAGCCCAGCGTTCAGACTGGCTTGGTAAAAATCAGATGTCTACTCTATGGTGTTCATGCCGCAACATTCTCAGCCTTTCAAAGACTCAAAGGATTGCAAATGAATCTTCAAAGTGCAACTCTGTGGTAACGGTAACCGTTGAAATATGCTTTTCACCGATCAAGTAAACTGAAAATGATAGCTGTTTGCTTTGTAGATCAATGTGAGGGCTTTGTAGTCCCAAGTTCTTTTTTTTAAGTTCAGATATTTTTTATATGATAGGCCTATTATAGCACAGCTTGAGTATAAAACATTTGTGAAATCAAGTTGTCAAAAATATCTAAACATTTATGAATCTTTTATCATTATTAATTGGAAATATGAGATTATTACCTTTGCATTAAACCTCAGAGATAGTTGCTGACATTTTGTATATTAGCCTAACTATTACATAATTGTTGTGTTTTGATAGAATTACAGTAGCTAAGTGTATTAAGTCTCTTAATTGGAGACATTTAGCTAAATGTGTATTTGCCAATATGCTAAACGTGTATCATTACAGCTGGGTGCAGCGGTGTTGAATACCAATGTCTCCCAATCTGTTTAGGCTGTCATGAAACACAAATCACATCCATTCCATCGTAAGTGTTACTTGGTGATAACACAGTTTTCTTAGTGGGATGATTATGTGCTCCCTGTAAAATGCAAATCAACCTTTCTATAGGCTCAGGGTTATCTGCACTATGAAGCTCGAGTTGCATTTTATGTAATTTCTTTGAAGTTCTTTGGAAGTTTCAAGGAACCTTTTAACTTGAGATCTTTTCACCAAAATCCAGTGCAGATGTTGGATATACCTTACTAATCTCCTTGTAAAAATTCAGTGGACCCCTTGCTGGTGTTAAGTTCTACAGAGTGACGGTGTCATTCCAATCAAAATCAGGAATACCTTGTTGTTTCCAGAGAGCATTCCTTTTGTAGATATGGGCTGGAATACTAAACCAGCTTCGCAGTGGTCATTCAATTCCACCAGGACCACCAATTCAGTGCCTTTTGAGAAGTGTAACTTGGTCAAAAAAAACTTTTGATTTAACCTAATTTTAACATTCTGTCATAAAGAGCACATGTTCAACTTCATAAAAAAATGAATTTTCCCATCCCAAGAGGTTAAATAAAAACAATACTTTAGTAAGTGCCAAATAAAGTAACAGGGTTGACGATTTCTTCTTAAATAAGCTATAAAATCCCTTGTGACAAGGGGAATGGAGTGGGAATTGAATGCAAGCTTCAGATCTGCTCAGTTTTCCACCACAAAACACCAAAAAGAGTAGATCCAGCTCACCTGCTTTTACTCTATGATTTGACTATTAGACTTTCAATGTTTCTTTCGATTTTTATTTTTAAGGAATAGTTTCACCATATTAAAATGAGAGTTCAGTTCACATAACTGGGTTGACCTTAAAATGAGGGACAGACGTGAATGAAACGCCTAATCACATGAAGTAAATAATAATCTTCAGAATTGGAGAAAAAAAAAAGCAACAAAATAACTAAGGCTTTACAATGATAGTGAAACTTGGAGAAAGGTTGAGATTAAGTTAATTTTCCTAGAAGTGACACAGGGTTGATGTATGTAAATGTAAAAATGTTGCACTTTATCAAGCCTTTATTCATTTAATAAAACATTGGATTTGCTGAATTCACCATGGAACCTAATTTAATATAACAAGCTTTTAAAATTCAATATTGGTGCACAATTTCTACTTAAAATATCAAAAGGGACGCAAAAGACACTCTTTTCGTGGAACGACCCACCATGCTAAGCCAGGCACTGAATTTCATTGCGATTGTTATTGGCAAATGTTCATCCAAATAAATTGTGTGGTGTTTTTACATAAGAAAAGCCTTCAGAATCTTACCATAGAATTGAACATGACTATATTCAACATAAGGTCAACATTGACAATAGGAATCCAAAGCATAATTGCATTGAAATATAATCAATACACACGAGCACAGTGTATTTAGCAAATAATGCACAGTCTTTGGTGGCTGTGATAAAAAAAATAAGAAACACCGACAATATGTACGAATATCAATACGAATGAGTATGTTGAACATGCTAAAAACCACTACAAATTATTTTCAGAGCTGTTGAAGGTAGAAAATATACAGAAAACCCTCAATGTTCTTTAATATTAACAGTTGAATAGGAATCTATTTAGTTTTGCCTTGCTATACACTGTCAATCAACTCCGTACTCAATACGTACATTTCCCAACTAATCTATACTTCTTCAAAGTCCAGTCTTTCAGTCCCTCACCTCTTTCCTATATCAATCAAGCTTCTAGACTGTCACACACTCTATCAGTAGCTAACAGTCTGTCCTTGCTCAATTAGGCCTGTTCAACACTTTGAGAACAGCCATTAGCCTATGGATCTCTAATCTGGGTTGGACCTCACCGCCAGCCCTGTCACAGTTGCACAGTGACCTTAGGAAGGGCAGTTCTAGAATCAGTTCGGGCCCCACTCAGAGAGCTCATCAGGGTGTGTGTTCATTCAGCTGCTCTCCTGTTGTCTATCCCTGTAGATAACTAATAATAACCACAGGCTGTCTAGAAAGGTACACATGCGTCACTGTGGGATCCATCATGGCTGCCGCTGCTGTGCCACACAGGTGACAGCGTTGCTCTTTTTATAGGTGTCTCGGGAAAAACTTCCTCCAACCAAACACACTTTTACCAGGCCATGCCTAAGTGGTCACTGACTCACTGCAGTCAAGAACTGAATCCCATCCTGTGAGCCATCGCCAACTTCAAAATTCAAATGTTTTAAAGTTTATTCACCATGTGCCCAGGATACAACAGGTGTACATTGAAATTCTTACCTTGAGAGCTCTTTCCAACAATGCAGTGATAATAATCATTTACATAATAGTAGAAATTAGAATACAAAATAAATGTAAGAATAAAAAACACGAACTACAGTAGGGCTGTCCCAAACCCCCAAAATATTGGTAGACAGAGTAGTCTTCTTTCGACCAATCAAAATCATTTTAATGTGGATCTTTCCATATATAGACACACCGTATGAGTTTGAATAAAATCAACAATAAGTAGTAAGCTTTAAGTGCACTATTTGGTTAAATAATTAATACCTGAAAATGACTTGAGAGAGAGAGCCAGAGATCAAGTGGCTGAATCTCACTGGAGAAATCATCTGAGCGAGGGAACCAGCGCCCTTCTGTCTCAGTATGTGTAGCCCATGTATCTGATGCTGTCTGGACCAAAACATGTGGCCATTGTAGCATTTGATTGATTGATGCCAGCAAGCATTTGACCTGCCTTGATAAAACAAATATAAAAATAATTTGCCAATCACAGTTAAGCTAAGCTCAACTGTGGGTTGTCCTGGCGCAGCAAAATGCCCCTCAACGGAGGCCAATTTTGAATTGGCTTCACACTAATCAAATTCCATCCTAAGCAAAATGTCATCATTGTCAGACATGTGTTTCTGGTCTGCTTGTGTTGATGTCCTGCAGGAGCTAGCTTGCTAAATCATCCCTTTCCTAAGCCATGGATGGAGATGTGGATTTTGACTTAATTCTCTGTAAAGGCCAATGATTAAAAAGGCAATTCTGAATTACCATAAATTCATATATTGTGCCACTGGCCTGAGACGATTGAAGTTCAATATGTAGCCTAGATGTAGGCTCACGTTAACTAACTAGCTAACTTAGCAAACATTTTAGCTAGGTAGGCTATTAAAACTAAAAGCGTACTGCATGACAGAACCATAGACCGTTTTGCCAACATAAAAGAGGAGGATCCTGGGTGGAGCAGTGGTCTAGGGCACTGCATCGCAGCGCTAGCTATGCCACAAGGAGGTCCTTGGGGTGATGCACAATTTGCCTAGCGTTGTCAGCTCTGTCATGCAGTATGCTTTTAGTTTTAGTTTTAATAGCTAAAATGTTTGCTAGCTAAAATGAACCAGCTAAGATAGCTAGCTAGTTAACGTGTTCAATTAGGCTTATTTTGCGCACATACACACACACAGAGGGACAGACAGAAATCAGTACCATGGACAGCCACATGATCTTTAGGAACATTGATTGGACTGAATTGTTTTTGGTATCTTTAAGTTTGTTTTCAGTGTATTTGATGTTTAAGTTGAAATGGTGCTGTTGTCTTTGTGCTGACTTGTGGTAACTCTGTGGTTCTAAATCACTAGTTGTTTAGCAAACCGTAGAAAACATTAACTTGCTTGACCATGCTGCAGGTCATATTTTTTTGTTTTTGTTTGTTACATGCAATATTTGCTTTGTGGACTTCACTGGACAGATTTTGTTTCGTGATGAATTTATTCCCCCACTGTGTGACTGTTGTCTTCACAGCCTTATTGTATATCAGAGTGGAGTAATGTATGAATGAATGGGTTATTTTATTTATTTGTTATTTTACCAGGTAAGTTGACTGAGAACGTTCACATTTGCAGCAACGACCTGGGGAATAGTTACAGGGGATGAATGAGCCAGTTGTACACTGGGAATTATTAGGTGACCGTGATGGTTTGATGGCCAGATTGGGAATTTAGCCAGGAGACCGGGGTTAACACCCCTACTCTTATGATAAGTGCCACAGGATCTTTAATGACCGCAGTGAGTCAGGACACCCGTCTAATGTCCCATCCGAAAGACGGCACCCTACACAGGGCAGTGTTCCCAATCACTGCCCTGGGGCATTGGGATACTTTTTAGACCAGAGGAAATAGTGCCTCCTACTGGCCCTCCAACAGCATCTGGTCTCCCATCCAGGGACTGACCAGGATCAACCCTGCTTAGCTTCAGAAGCAAGCCAGCAGTGGTATGCAGGGTGGTATGCTGCGAACAAAGCAACTGTCACAGCATAGGTTGTAATTTGGCTTTATTATTGGCTTGGCTTCCCCAGTGTTTTTACCCACGCACCACTACTGTTCCCGACCCTCCTCCTCCCGCTGCTGCTGGCCTTGCGCCATTATGCCGTCGGCAACCTTTTCCATTTGGAGTGTCAATTTATCTTACCATTTCTACCGATCTGCATGCCAGTTCTGATTTTCATGTGCACATGTCATTTATAAAATACTTTGTATCTCAAAATGATTGTCTAAAAGTAGGCTAATAGCCTATATAAAGCCAACAAATATAAATAATGCTGCCTGCAGGTAGAAAATATCCTGATTTTAAAATAAAATGTACATTTTAGCAGAAACTTTTATCCAGAGCATACATTACATAACTTTTTCTCTCCATACAGGTCCCCAGTGGGAATTGAACTCACCACCCTGGTGTTGCAAGTGCCAATGCTCTACCAACTAAGCCACATTGGCTACACATCAAACTTGAAACATTGTATCAACTATCAACTGTGTCCGGCTCGAAGCTTGCGCTAGCAAACTTGCAACATTTTATAACATATTCTGGGCACTCAGAGTTTCCTGCGCCAGTGAGCTCGGGACAGACCCAGTTGTAGGCTATTTGTGCAAGAGATAATAAGTAGTCAGGTATTTTATGATGTTTTCACTGGATCAGAGCATTACATTTTTCGATTTCATGCCAAGTGATTATGTAAAGAAATATTTTTCAAAGGAACTATTGTCATTCTCAATGGATTCTAAAAACAGACTTTGTTTACTTGCTGTTTTGAGGTGAAGAAAAAAAATACTTTAGGAAGCTCCACAGCTCATTACTGGTGGTGAGTTAAGACAATCAGAAATACTATCAGACATCCCCAAATGGGCACATTTATAGGCTTACATTTGCTTGCAGGCCAGGTAGCCTAAGCCTAGTTCTATATGTGTAATCAGGTGCGCTTCTTTACTCAACAATGACAGAACCACTCCAAACAAAAGACAATGAATAAATTGACAAAACTCGTAAATGAGAAACAAGTTGGTTTATTTCAATCAATTTACGAGTTTTGTCAATTTATTCATTGTCTTTTGTTTGGAGCACTTCTGTCAATGTTGAGTTTGTGAGCTCTGCAAACAACATGTCCACCACGACAATTAGAATGGTAAATTACTGTAATAATATTATATTTAATACACACATTGTAGATTTGAAATTATGGGAATTCTGGAGAGAGACATGGCTTGTGCGTCTTAGCCACACTTTTTTTACATGCCTTGTGCGTCTTAGCCACACTTTTTTACATGCCTTGTGCGTCTTAGCCACACTTTTTTACATGTCTTCTGTGTCTTAGCCACACTTTTTTACATGCCTTGTGCGTCTTAGCCACACTTTTTTACATGCCTTGTGCGTCTTAGCCACACTTTTTTACATGCCTTGTGCGTCTTAGCCACACCATTTTTACATGCTTTGTGCGTCTTAGCCACACCATTTTTACATGCCTTGTGCGTCTTAGCCACACCATTTTTACATGCCTTGTGCGTCTTAGCCACACCATTTTTACATGCCTTGTGCATCTTAGCCACACCATTTCTCTTGGACCGTGGCATCCCCGTGGCCTCCTTAATGGATGAGTCCACTGAGACAGGCATAAAATCAAAACGGTGTCTTGTGTGCCATGAAATGATGTTCTCTATTTGACACTGCTGGACAAAATAAATCTTGGTCGACCAACAGCCTATCCACCAAACCGACCAGTGGACTAAATGGGTTCAGCCCTAAATGAGAGTTAAACTTACTTATTTGCATGATCATTGATTTTATGAGGTATCTGTTGAAAAAAAATGTTTTTACATTTTGTGGCTGGCTCCTGGTGTGTCTTAGTCATTGGAGGCTGCTGAGGGGAAGACGGATCATAATAATGACTGGAATACAGTCAAAGGAATGGAATCAAACGCATCAAAGACGTGGTTGATACTACTCCATTCCTCCGTCCTCCCCTCAGCAGCCTCCACTGGTCTTAGTGTCTTAGCCAGTGAATTAATATGCATTGACACTATGCACTCAGGTGTGGAGAACAGCTGTCAGAGACTGAAGGAGTGTAGCACTCAAAAAGTGGGTGATGAGGGATGCTAGCAGATACAGACTTCCAATCATCGCGCTAGTTAGCATTGGCTCATGAAACTACCTCTAAATTCCTTCATACTGAACAAAGAGACATAAAACTGGTATCCACTAGTTCATCTCACTCTTGGGAAAGTAGATAAATGGCCTCATTGCCAAAATACCAAAGTATCCCTTTAATTTTTAAATGTACCTTCATTTAACTAGGCAAGTCAGTTAAGAACACATTCTTATTTTCAATGACGGCCTAGGAAGAGCCTGAACTGCCTGTTCAGGGGCAGAACGACAGATTTGTACCTTGTCAGCTCATGGGTTTGAACTTGCAATGTTCCGGTTCCTAGTCCAACGCTCTAACCACTAGGCTACCCTGTCAGCCCTTATTCAGTGTGCACCGCCTGTCATGATGCACCCGCCACACGTTTCTCACACAGAGAATGCCACAGCCTTGCGAAGGCGAAGAAGCAACACACCGTCTTACCTACAGTACAATACTGTACTTTGACCCCTAGGTTATGATTGCTTCCCTCAGTGCGTATAGCGATGTATTGTAGTGGATGTCCATAGTCTTGCACACTTTCACTATTTCATTCACGATGATTCCAGGATTTGAAGGTTGTTTCTTTTAACGGTTCTCCATGAAGGCTTTACTCACGATCACACTGTAGGGCTTTAAGGGTTCATGCTTAGAATAGTGGAAAGAGTGGGTGATGGAAATGACGGCAGGGGAAAGTGTGAATCCTGCAATGAGAAAAGCATCTAGCCGACACTACCTGCTGTGTCCTTTCCCATCACAGTAAGCATGCATACACACACACGCACACACACATCTGGAGGATGTATTGACGCCTCAGGCTCGTGCTGTGTTTCTGGCCTTAGTGTTCCCCTGCGGAGAGCCCTCAGTGAGCGCAGGCAGACATTATGGTCACTAGGACACCTAAAGGACAAACAGTGGCCAGGTGCCAGTGAGTCTGCGAGGCGCCTGACTCATCTTCTCCTCCTCTGACAGACGCAGAGGGTGGCATGGCGCGCGCGCGCACACACACACACACACACACACACACACACACACACACACACCACAGCCTCGCAGCCCCACTCAGCTATGTGCTGCCCCCAGAGCGCCACCGCTAAATATTATGGAGGGTTGCTTGGAAAAGGCCAGCACGTCCTTCCTCTGAATTACTGGGGAGCATTAAAATAGGAACTGTGATACATGGCATTAAAATCCAGACTCCCATAGGCGTGAAAATCGAAACCGTTCCCCCGGTCTGGATTTATCATTGCCCCATCGCTGAGATTCTACTGGCCCCGTAAGGAGATGTACAGAACCCAGAGGGCTCTGGCCTATCAGTCACCCTGTCAATCCCCTGGGCGCTGCATGATCAAAGGCAGGCAATGGAGCACCAGTCCCCATACGCCCCATCCTCTGCTTAATAAAGCTGTCAGGGGAAGAAAATCCAGAGATGTCTGTTCATCAACACTCCTGTCAGCAGATAAATAAATAAGAATCCAAAGGGAAGGAAGAAGGCCTAAAATGCAGTGTACATGGAGCGAGCCTTTATGGAATCTGCCAGGCCTGTTCCACATTATTACTGGGGCCAGTAAAGATTAGTGAAAGATGGAGGAGAGGGAGGCCACTGGACAGGTTGTCTGACTGGACAGTTAGACACCTGTTAAACCAGAGGCCTGTGCATCCGAGGAGGAGCGGCTGAATCTTCAGCCCCGATCTGTCGATCTGTCACACACTCCTCATGAAACGCTTGTTAAACGCCCCATTCCCACACCAGACTTACACTTGCATATCCTCTTCCAGATTTGCATTCCTGGACTCCTCTCTTCCTCTCCTCCTTCTGGATATCTCAGATGAATCACAGGCTTTTTCTTTACCCGACGTCAGCAGACAGTCCCATGTATCTCCTAACAGAAATTCCTATATTAATGCCTCTGTCTGCTCGGCCTTCCTCCTCCAGCCATATCTCATTTCAGCCCTTAAATAATGCCAGAGGATAGTGTCTCTTGGGAGACGCAAACAAATCGTCCATATCTCTCACGTTTCATGTGCGATTTATCAGGCAGAATTTTCTCCCTCGGGAACTAATGGATGCTTCTGGGAGACTGGATCACTGGACTGGGGCTGCATACCAAATGGCACTCTATTCCCTGCATAGTGCACTACTTTCGACCAAGGCACTATATAGGAAATAGGGTGCCATTCAGAACGACCCTTGGTATCTCTGTATGGATTCCTCGCCTGTGTTTATAGCTTTATGGTATCCGGCACTTTATAAAGCTGCTTATGGAATCTACGCTGGTATGCTAGTGTTGGGTGTTGGAGTATGTAGGTCGTTTACTATATCTCCTGAGACCCGGCAAAAAAAAGCTTTAGGATGATCATTTTCTTTTGCATCACAGGTGTTTGGGGTGATTGTTTTTTTTAGAAAGATTGTTTTTTTTTTAGAAAGATATATACATTTTTCTATTTGTATTTGGCTGTTAGGACTGATAGTAAATATGAAACATTTGACATCACAGGAAATGGGGGCAGTAAGTATAAAACGTAGTTAGCGCATCCTGATTAGACTACAGAGGATATTTATTAACAAGCTCTTATTTAATGTGAAATAATATTACACTGCTCTGAAAACTCACCAAACTACTCCTGAGATATACTGTACCAGTCAAAAGTTTGGACACACCTACTCATTCAAGTGTTTTTCTTTATTTGTACTATTTTCTACATTGTAGAATAAAAGTGAAGACATAAAAACTATGAAATAACACATATGGAATCATGTAGTAACCAAAAAAGTGTTAAACAAATCAAAATATATTTTATATTTGAGATTCTTCAAAGTAGCCACCCTTTGCCTTGATGACAGCTTTGCACGATTGGAAGAGTGCAAATCTGTCATCAAGGCAAAGGGTGGCTACTTTGAAGAATCTCAAATATAAGATCATCATGCGCCTAAGATCACCATGCGCAATGCCAAGCGTCAGCTGGAGTGGTGTAAAGCTTGCCGCCATTGGACTCAGAGCAGTGGAAACGTGTTCTCCGGAGTGATGAATCACGCTTCATTGGTAGTCCGAAGGACAAATCTGGGTTTGGCGGATGACAGGAGAACACTACCTGCCCCAATGAATAGTGCCAACTTTAAAGTTTGGTAGAGTAATGGTCCGGTGCTGTTTTTCATGGTTTGGACTTGGCCCCTTACTTCTAGTGAAGGGAAATTTTAACGCTCTAGCATACAATTACATTCTAGACGATTTTGTGCTTCCTACTTTTTGGCAACAGTTTGGGAAAGGCCCTTTCCTGTTTCAGCATGACAATGCCCCCGTGCACAAAGCGATGTCCATACAAAATTGCCGTGGAAGAGCTTGACTGGACTGCACAGATCCCTGAACTCAACCCCAGCGAACACCTTTGGGATGAATTGGAACGCCCACTGTGAGCCAGGCCTAATCGTCCAACATCAGTGCTTGACCTCACTAATGCTCTTGTGGCTGAAGGGAAGCAAATCCCTGCAGTAATGTTCCATCATCTAATGGAAAGCCTTCCAAGAAGAGTGGAGGCTGTTATAGCAGCAAGGGGAGACCAACTCCATATTAATGCCTATGATTTTGGAATGAGATGTTCAACGAGCAGGTGTCCACATACTTTTGGTCATGTAGTGTATTTACCTATTAGAAACTATTTGAATATCAAACTCACAAAAAGTATAATTATATAATTAGACACACCATAAAATGCCATTTGTTTAAGATGGGATCTAATGCCGGAGTATGCCCATAAAAGCTTCCCCATGGAGCTGAGCTGGTCACACTGAGCCCATGTATGAGTCAAAGGGCTCTCTCTGTATTTCTCTACTCTATTGGTTGTCCTCTCTATATCTACTGTACCGTTTTACTGTTGTCTATATCCCTCCCTTTGGTTACTGCCCTCTCATGCATGTATTCCACTTCCGCTATCTCTCTCTGTCCATCTCTATATGCTCACTCTGCCGCTACTTCTATTTGCCTCTATTGCTCTCTCTTTCTTTCTTTCTGTCTCTTTTTGTCTCTCTTTCTTTCTCTCTTTTTCACTCTCTTTTTGTTGGTCTCTCTTGTCTGTCTTTGCCTCGCTCACTTTTGCTCGCTCTCTCTCTCCGTACCTCCGTGTCTCAGTCCACCCTCCCTTCCCCCTCTCTTCACTTTCTCCTATGTCTGCTGACACAGTGCCCAGTGAGCAGATGCCATGCACCAGGAGCTGGCAGCAATCCTGCCCAGGCCTGAGAAACAGTAACGCAGCCTGGCAGGCCCTGTGTTCTCTTCATCAGGTGGGAAGAGGGATCTGTGGGAGAGCAGGCTTCCTGCAGAGGGGAGTGTGGACAGTGGGTTCAGGTCAACACATACACATACACTAAAGGACAGATTCACAATAGAAAACACACATGCAATGTGGCTTTCCCACCTATCAACACCAGCAGTGGAGACCTGAAGGTTGTTCAACACCGGGAGCTACAGTAGAACTAGAATCCATTTATGAAACATTGGCTGCTAGTCTTCTATCTTCACACCGTGGTGGAGGAGATGGACTCTGAGGAATAAAACAATGTGTGCAAAATAGTGATCAATGCTAGCTGTCTTCTACCCTCCTCGTTCCTCTTCCCCTGTGGTAGCGCTAGATAAGAATTATTTTGATAGATCTTGATGTTTATACAGTATAATCCCAAATGAAGATGTTCTGTATGTATAGAGTGTAGAGAATTAAAAATGGGATGTTGGATTTGTGAGCCGACAGTACATTATCTGTAAAGACAGACCATCTTTGCATACACCCACTTTCCCTTTGACGTTGTCTCTGGTGAGACTGAGTTTGCAGTGTGCAGTGCTGCAGTATGAGAGCGAGTGACAATGCTTGCAAATTGTGTTTTCCAAGTACATATTTCATCTTCTGCTCGCAGTCCCTCATTATCTCCCTCTCTCTGTCTTCATTCGGCATCACTTAATTCTGTAAAATCGCACCAAGCTTGTCTATTAACGTCATTTAAAACCCGGGGAGAGAGATTAAATAATAGATGTTTTAATCTCTCATAAATCCGGTGTGGCATTACTCTTAGCAGACACTGTAAAATTAGCATGAAGGATAGGAGCCCCTAAAACCCAAACTGATGTGTAGCCTAGCGCAGCTCAGTCAGCACAATACGTTTTTCCTCTCCCGTCACTCTCATTTGTCAATGTGATGTCAGGGTCTAATGGCCTGATGCACCACAGGTCCACTTTGTCATTGTGATGTCATGGTTTAATGGCCTGATGCACCACAGGTCCACTTTGTCACCATGATGTCATGGTCTAATGGCCTGATGCACCACAGGTTCAATTTGTCACCATGATGTCATGGTCTAATGGCCTGATGCACCACAGGTCCACTTTGTCATCGTGATGTCATGGTTTAATGGCCTGATGCAGCACAGGTCCACTTATCACCGTGATGTCCTGGTCTAATGGCCTGATGCAGCACAGGCCCACTTTGTCACCGTGATGTCCTGGTCTAATGGCCTGATGCACCACAGGTCCACTTTGTCATCGTGATGTAATGGTTTAATGGCCTGATGCACCACAGGTCCACTTTGTCACCGTGATGTCATGGTCTAATGGCCTGATGCAGCACAGGCCCACTTTGTCACTGTGATGTCATGGTCTAAAGGCCCGATGCACCATAGGTCCACTTATCACCGTGATGTCCTGGTCTAATGGCCTGATGCAGCACAGGCCCACTTTGTCACCGTGATGTCCTGGTCTAATGGCCTGATGCACCACAGGTCCACTTTGTCATCGTGATGTAATGGTTTAATGGCCTGATGCACCACAGGTCCACTTTGTCACCGTGATGTCATGATCTAATGGCCTGATGCAGCACAGGTCCACTTTGTCACCATGATGTCAGGGTCTAATGTCCTGATGCACCACAGGTCCACTTTGTATCCATGATGTCATGGTCTAATGGCCTGATGCACCACAGGTCCACTTTGTATCCATGATGTCAGGGTCTAATGGCCTGATGCACCAAAGGTCCACTTTGTCACCATGATGTCATGGTCTAATGGCCTGATGCACCACAGGTCCAAAGAACAGACGCATTAGCTCCAAGGTTGTGAACTCTGCCCAGTCGATGATGTCAGGCCTTGCCGATGATGCGCTATATTATGCTGGGGTCACGGGTAATGGCAGTTCATCCTGTAGCTATGCCGCACTTGTTGCCCCCTGCTCCTCCACAGTAGGCTCTGGTGTTTGTGTGGGGTTTGGAGGGGGTATGGAGTGGCGCACAGCTGCACGCCTCCCCGGCTCATCCCAGGCAGATGCCACAGTATATCTGTAAACGTTTGGGGAGACAAGAATCTTGGCTAAATGGACTTTGCAGATGCCTCCTATTGCATGGAGGATCAGGAAGGAAATTCCTCATCAAATGAGTGGACAAGAGGTAACCAAGCAGCCAGTCAAGGTTTGGGTCTTGTTGGGGCAAAGAAGACTAAGGCCTAAATCACAGTCCACAGATGCTGAGACACGATAGTCCAGCGTCCCATTGTGACATAGCAACCCAGCTCTGAGACCACCAGCATTGGGAGACGCATAGCCCAAACGCACACCTCCCCACAATTCCCCAACCAACGTGTCTCTGGTACACTTCCTATATTCATTTGAATGTGTTGACAGTTGGAGAAATTGATTGAGCTGTGTTGAGAATTTGAAAAGTATGAAAGCCAAGAACACTGTTGTGGACTATAGTAGACTATAGTATTTTGGACTATAGTAGACATTTAAGGCTGCCCATGTCCTGCCAGCCTGCCATGCTTCTAAGCCCATGAAACAGCTTCAGCGGAGAATCCAATCCAGACCTCTCGTGACGGGTGGACTTGATGAGTGCTGTTTATCTACTGACCGAGGTGCTAATCTCCTCACGAGTCCCCTGGGACACAAAACATGTCTCCTGTCCGTCAGTTTCAGGTCAGGCTGCGGCTGGTGCTTGGGCGGCTCTAAGCCAAAGATGGCTACAGGAGGTAGTTAGCTAGATAACATGGATGGATGGCCTCGCTGGCTGTTGTCATCTGCACCCAATCCAACCCATGTGACATTACAGATCTGTAATTGAAGTACATTTGTGAAGTCATTGGATTCATTGGACGGTGCTGGACCGTGTAAAACCCTGCATTATTACACTGCATTATTTATGCACTGTAGTACTCGTGAGGTACCATATGGGATGTTAACATGTGTTGCATACACTTGCTGTTCAGAACACTAGTGCCAAGATTGGAATTTTGAAATTGGACACCATCATCATCATCACTTTCACAACGAGTCTTTTTGTTGTTTTATGTCCTCATGACTCATAATGTTGTATTCTACAGTATGGAGATATTCTGATGTAATTGTATCTCCCCTTGGATTCTAGTTTGTTTATTTTACCTGAACATTGCGTGGGAGAGTAGGACCAGGCGAGGTGTCCAAAACAACAGCCTTAAAACTACTCTGTATTTATTTAGTATTGCAGCCCCTGTTGCCCACAGCTTGCATGTTATAACAATGTTGGTGAATGTCAGAGTTGACTTGCTGTATTGTGTCTTAATAATGATGAAAAATAAGTGCTGGCCAGAAAGAATGGGCATTGGCCCACAGTCAACCAGCACTGCTTCCCTGTATTACAGATGTCTTGCTGATAAGCCCCTAACAATGTGCCAAGTGGGGGGATTCTGTGGTTTGGAAAATGCTGTTTTCTGTCTCTTCTCAACAAGAAACTAATTATGGATTATCATACCCCATGTTCCCTGAGGGTCCTCATATCTCCCTGCTAATGAATCTGCTACAGTTGAGTAGAGTTCCACAACATCAGAAAACCCATCTGTTCCTCACATGCCAGAGGTGCTGTTGTCTTCTACTGTTGTGGAACTTCAGCACTGAAGATATGAGAACACGGCTGAATTAATTCAAGAGACTTTTGAAGGACAAGTGTCTATAAAAATATGGTCTTTGTCACAAGGTGCTGAGAAAAGCTTTTAGAAAGTAAAACAATTTGTTGGCTCAGCCAACCATAAAAATCTCAGTCCCTACAGTTTAATTCCTTGTCTTCGTGTGTTCTTCTGCTAAGCTTTCATTTGAGCCGAGTCACGGAGTAGCCAGAAGGTTTTCATTTGTGCATTTTTATTTTAATCTGTAGCCTCAACGTCCTGCTCTCCTTGTTTTCCCAACAGTGGCCGCATACATTTTACAGTGAAGAACATTGTTACAGCAAAGTCAGTGATAGTAGGGGGGAGAAAGTAAAGTGCGAGTGTAAGTTCCCGAAAGGCCTCAACATTTTTTTTACTATGTCAATATGTACTTGTTGTCAATGTTTTGACGTCACACTCAAATCTAATTTTATTCCAGAGAAACTCTGAAGCACTATCAGAGTGACCAGCGGGTTCTGGGTCACCTCCCTGACCAAGTGCCTTCTCCACTGATTGCTCAGTTTGGCTGGGAGGCCAGCTCTAGGAAGAGTCTTGGTGGTTCCAAACTTCTTCCATTTAAGAATGATGGAGGCCACTGTGATCTTGGGGACCTTCAATGCTACACACATTTTTTGGTACCCTTCTCCAGATCTGTGCCTCGACACAATCCTGTCGCGGAGCTCTAGGGACAAAGGATGATCAATG
Source organism: Oncorhynchus clarkii lewisi (assembly GCF_045791955.1). NCBI lineage: Eukaryota > Metazoa > Chordata > Actinopteri > Salmoniformes > Salmonidae > Oncorhynchus > Oncorhynchus clarkii. Next base: position 77,748,576 of record NC_092148.1, on the reverse strand, counting down.
GAAACAGGATGCACCTGAGCTCAATATCGAGTCTCATAGCAAAGGGTCTGAAAACTCGCTCAATACGGAAGGGGTCAGATGCTAAGATACAGGACAGTTTTGCTAGCACAGACTGGAATATGTTCCGGGATTCTTCCGATGGCATAGAGGAGTTCACCACATCAGTCACTGGCTTCATCAATAAGTGCAACGATGACGTCTTTCCCACAGTGACCATACATACATACCCCCAACCAGAAGCCATGGATTACAGGCAACATCCGCACTGATCTAAAGGCTAGACCTGCCGCTTCAAGGAGCGGGACTCTAACCCGGAAGCTTATAAGAAATCCCACTATGCCCTCCGATGAACCATCAAACAGGCAAAGCATCAAAACAGGACATACTACACCGGCTCCAATGCTCGTCGGATGTGGCAGGGCTTGCAAACTATTATGGACTACAAAGGAAAGCACAGCCGCTAACTGACCAGTGTCACGAGCCTGCCAGATGAGCTAAATGACTTCTATGCTCGCTTCTAGGCAAGCAACACTGAAGCATGCATATGAGAGCATCAGCTGTTCCGGACGACTGTGTGATCACACTGTAACGGTTTTCTTCCATTGAAGGAGAGGAGGACCAAAATGCAGCGTGGTTAGAGTTCAACATGTTTAATCAAGACCATACACGAGAACACTACAATATACATAACAACACATGTGAAAACCAAAACAGTCCTATCTGGTGCAATGACACAAAGACAGAAGACAACCACCCACAAAATACCCAAAGAACATGGCTGCCTAAATATGGTTCCCAATCAGAGACAACGATAAACACCTGCCTCTAATTGAGAACCAATCTAGGCAACCATAAACTTACATAAACACCTAGACTAGAAAACACCCCATAAACATACAAAACCCCTAGACCAGACAAAACACATAAATCCCCCATGTCACACCCTGACCTAACCAAAATAATAAAGAAAACAAAGATAACTAAGGCCGGGGCGTGACACATACTCTCCATAGCCAATGTGAGTAAGACCTTTAAACAGGTCATCATTCACAAGGCCGCAGACGGATTACCAGGACGTGTACTCCGAGCATGCGCTGACCAACTGGCAAGTGTCTTCACTGACATTTTCAACCTGTCCCTGATCGAGTCTGTACAGAGGCTTGCAAAAGTATTCACCCCCTTGGCATTTTTCCTATTTTGTTGCCTTACAACCTGGAATTAAAATAGATTTTTGGGGGGTTTGTATAATTTGATTTACACAACATGCCTACCACTTTGAAGATGCAAACTATTTTTTATTGTGAAACAAACAAGAAATAACACAAAAAACTGAACTTGAGCGTGAATAACTATTCATCCCCCCCAAAGTCAATACTTTGTAGAGCCACCTTTTGCAGCAATTACAGCTGCAAGTCTCTTGAAGTATGTCTCAATAAGCTTGGCACATCTAGCCATTGTGATTTTTGCCCATTCTTCAAGGCAAAACTGCTCCAGCTCCTTCAAGTCGGATGGGTTCTGCTGGTGTACAGCAACCTTTAAGTCATACCACAGATGCTCAATTAGATTGAGGTCTGGGCTTTGACTAGGCCATTCCAAGGCATTTAAATGTTTCCCCTTAAACCACTCAAGGGTTGCTTTAGCAGTATATCATTGTCCTGCTGGAAGGTGAACCTCCGTCCCAGTCTCAAATCTCTGGAAGACTGAAACAGGTTTCCCTCAAGAACTTCCCTGTATTTAGCAACATCATTCCTTCAATTCAGACCAGTTTCCCAGTCTCTGCCGATGAAAAGATCCGCACAGCATGATGCTGCCATCACCATGCTTCACTGTGGGGATGGTGTTCTTGGGGTGAACCGAGGTGTTGAGTTTGCGCCAATGATAGCGTTTTCCTTGATGGCCAGAAAGCTCCATTTTAGTCTCATCTCACCAAAGTACCTTCTCCCATATTTTTGGGGAGTCTCCCACATGCCTTTTGGTGAACACCAAACATGTTTGCTTATTTTTTTCTTTAAGCAATGGCTTTTTTCTGGCCATTCTTCTGTAAAGCCCAGCTCTGTGGATTGAATGGCTTAAAGTGGTCCAATGGACAGATACTCCAATCTCTGCTGTGGAGCTTTGCAGCTCCTTCAGGGTTATCTTTGGTCTCTTTGTTACCTCTCTGATTAATGCCATCCTTGCCTGGTCTGTGAGTTTTGGTGGGTGGCCCTCTCTTGGCAGGTTTATTGTGGTGCCATATTCTTTCCATTTTTTAATAATGGATTTAATGGTGGTCCGTGGGATGTTCAAAGTTTCAGATATTTTTTTTGTAACTCAACCCTGATCTGTACTTCTCCACAACTTTGTCCCTGAGAGCTCCTTGGTCTTCATGGTGCTATTTGCTTGGTGGTGCCCCTTGCTTAGTGGTGTTGCAGACTCTGGGGCCTTTCAGAAAAGGTGTATATACAGTTGAAGTCTGAAGTTTACATACACCTTAGCCAAATACATTTAAACTCAGTTTTTCACAATCCCTGACATTTAATCCTAGTAAAAATTCCCTTTCTTAGGTCAGTTAGGATCACCACTTTATTTTAAGAATATGAAATGTCAGAATAATAGTAGAGAGAAGGATTTATTTCAGCATTTATTTATTTCATCACATTCCCAGCGGGTCAGAAGTTTACATACACTCAATTCGTTTCTGGTCTTATTGCCTTCAAATTGTTTAACTTGCGTCAAACGTTTCGGGTAGCTTTCCACAAGCTTCCCATAATAGGTTGGGTGAATTTGGCACATTCCTCCTGACAGAGCTGGTGTAACTGAGTCAGGTTTGTATTCCTCCTTGCTTGCACACACTTTTTCAGTTCTGCCCACAAATGTTCTATTGGATTGAGGTCAGGGCTTTGTGATGGCCACTCCAATACCTTGACCGTAGTCTGGCTTTTTTTATGGAGGTTTTGGAGCAGTGGCTTCTCCCTTGCTGAGCGGCCTTTCAGGTTATGTCGATTATAGGAGTCGTTTTACTGTGGATATAGACACTTTTGTACCTGTTTCCTCCAGCATCTTCACAAGGTCCTTTGCTGTTGTTCTGGGATTGATTTGCACTTTTCGCACCAAAGTGTGTTCATCTCTAGGAGACAGAACGCGTCTTCTTCCTGAGCGGTAGCTGCGTGTTCCCATGGTGTTTATACTTGCGGTCTATATTTTTTGTACAGATGAATGTGGTACCTTCAGGCATTTGGAAATTAATCGCAAGGATGTTCCAGACTTGAGGAGGTCTACAAAACTTGAAATACATAAATACATTCAAGGTAGGCCTTGAAATACATCCACAGGTACATCTCCAATTGACTACAATTATGTCAATTAGCCTATCAGAAACTTCTAAAGCCATGACATAGTTTTCTGGAATTTTCCAAGCTGTTTAAAGGCACAGTCAACTTACTGAATGTAAACTTCTGACCCAATGGAATTGTGATAGAGTGAATTATAAGTTAATGAATTTGTCTGTAAACAATTGTTGGAAAAATTACTTGTGTCATGCACAAAGTAGATGCCCTAGCTAACTTGCCAAAACTATAGTTTGTTAACAAGAAATTTGTGGAGTGGTTGAAAAACGAGTTTTAATGACTCCAACCTAAGTGTATGTAAACTTCCGACTTCAACTGTATACTGAGATCATGTGACAGATTACACTTAGATTGCACACAGTTGGACTTTTTGTTTAACAAATTATGTGACTTCTGAAGGTAATTGGTTGCACCAGATCTTATTTAGGTGCTTCATAGCAAAGGGGGTGCATACAAAATAGGAAAACCACGGGGGATGAATACTTTTGCAAGGCACTGTAATATCAACATGTTTCAAGCAGTCCACCATAGTCCCTGTGCCCACGAACACCAAGGTAACCTTCCTAAATGACTACTGACCCATAACACTCACATCTGTAGCCATGAAGTGCTTTGAATGGCTCACATCAACACCATTATCCCAGAAACCCTAGACCCACTCCAATTTGCATACTGCCCCAACAGATCCACAGATGATGTAATCTCTATTGCACTCCACACTGCCTTTCACACCTGGACTTAAGGAACATCTATGTGAGAATGCTATACATTGACTTCAGCTCAGCGTTCAACACCATAGTGCCCACAAAGCTCATCATTAAGCTAAGGATCCTGGGACTAAACATCTCCCTCTGCAACTGGATCCTGGACTTCCTGACCGGCCGCCTCCAGGTGGTAAGGGTTGGTAGCAACACATCTGCCACGCTGATCATCAACACGGGGCCCCCTCACGGGTGCATGCTTAGTCCCCTCCAGTACTCCCTGTTCACCCATGATGGCCAGTCACGACTCCAACACCATCATTAAGTTTTCTGATGACACAACAGTGGTAGGCCTGATCACCGACAACGATGAGACAGCCTATAGGGACAAGGTCAGAGACGTGGCAGTGTGGTGCCAGGATAACAACCTCTCCCTTAACGTGATCAAGACAAAGGAGATGATTTTTGACAACAGGAAAAGGAGGACCAAGGACGCCCCCATCCTCATTGACGGGTTGTAGTGGAGCAGGTTGAGAGATTCAAGTTCCTTGGTGTCATCACCAACGAATTATCATGGTCCAAACACACCAAGACAGGCGTGAAGAGGGCACGATAACGCCTATTCCTCTTCAGGAGACTGAAAAGATTTGGCATGGGTCCTCAGATACTCAAAAAGTTCTACAGCTGCAACATCGAGAGCATCCTGACTGGTTGCATCACTACCTGGAATGACAACATCTCGGCTTCCGACCGCAGGGCAGTACAGAGGGTAGTACGTACGGCCCAGTACATCACTGGGGCCAAGTTTTCTGCCATCCAGGACCTCTCTACCAGGCGGTATCAGAGGAAGACACTAAAAATTGCTAAAGACTCCAGCCACACAAGTCATAGACTGTTATCTCTGTTACCACATGGCAAGCGGTACCAGAGCGCCAGGTCTAGGTCCAAAAGGTTTCTTAACAGCTTCTACCCCCAAGCCAAAAGACTCCTGAACAGCTAATCAAATGGTTACCCAGACTATTTGCACCCCCCTCCCTCCCCATTTCTCGCTGCTTCTACTCTCTGTTTATTATCCATGCACACAGTAGTCACTTTACATCTTCCTACATGTACATGTTATCTCAATTACCTCGACTAACTTGTGACCCCTCACATTGACTCTGTGCCGGTACCACCTGTATAGAGCCTTCCCTACTGTTATTTTATTGTTGCTCTTTAATTATATATATTTATATTTTATATTTTTATTCATTTTTTACTTCAGTTTATTTCAGTAAATACTTTACCTTATTTAACTTATTCTTAACTGAATTGTTGGTTAATAAGGGCTTGTAAGTAAGAATTTCACTGTACCTGTTGTATTCGGCTTATGTGACATAAAATGTAAGATTTGATTTGAAATAGCTATGTAGCGAAGCTCCCATCCAACCTGACAGACTTTGAAATGATCTACAAAGAAGAATGGGATAATAAATACAGGTGTGCCAAGCTTGTAGTCATACCCAAGAAGACTCGAGGCTGTAATCGCTGCCAATGGTGCTTCAACAAAGTACTGAGTAAGGGTCTGAATACATTTTCAAACATAAAAAACTGTTATTTCTTTGTCACTATGGGGTATTGTGTGTAGATTGATTAGGGAAAAGGCTGTAACATAACAAAATGTGGAATAGTCAGGAGGTCTGAATGTTTTTCGAATGCACTGTAAGGCAACAGGATAAATAATTAACTGTAGCAGCAGCATATGTGATGAGTCAAAATAGTTAGTGCAAAAAGGGTCAATGCAGATAGTTCGGGTAGCTATTTTATTAACTATTTAGCAGTCTTATGGCTTGGGGGTAGAAGTTTTTCAGGATCCTGTTGGTTCTAGACTTGGAGCATCAGTACCGTAATCTGAGAGCCCATGCCAAATATTTTAGCCTCCTGAGGGGGAAGATGCGTTGTCGTGCCTTCTTTCACGACTGTGTTGGTGTGGACCATTTTAATTCCTTAGTGATGTGGACACTAAGGAACTTGAAGCTCTCGACCCACTCCACTACAGATACATCAATGTCGATACGGGTGTGCTTGGCCCTCCGTTTCCTGTTGTCCACGGTCAATTCCTTTTTTTACTCACATTGAGGGACAGGTTGTTATCCTGGCACCCTACTGCCAGGTCACTGACCTCCTCCCTATAGGCTGCCTCAGTGTCGTCGGTGACCAGGCCTACCATCTTCATGTCATCAGTAAACTTAATGATGGAGTTGGAGTCATGCGTGGCCCTGCAGTCGTGGGTGAACAGGGAGTAAAGGAGGGGACTAAGCACGCACCCCTGGTTCCCCAGTGTTGACGGTCAGCGTTGCAGATATATATGTTTTTGCCTAATATTTTACAAACTGGTGACAGTTGTAAAAAAAGTCAATAGTTGGAAGAGTTGCAGAGTTAATTGAAAATAATGTAATTGTTGATTAGATGCTTTTTTCATTAATTAGACCATATGATTCAAGAGAAAATGGCCTTCCTCTACTAGAAACTAACAGACAATATGGACACGGCTATAAAAAATATATCTTCTGTTAATTACCCAAATTACTGAAGATTCCTGTGACTTTGGTAAATTACCGGCAGCTTTGCAACCCTAGACATGACAAGATACAACGAGCTGAAATGAGCCACGTATGATTCCCCACATGGCAGATTATTGTCTCTGTTGCTAGCTATCTGACTGTTTAGAATCATAACACCACACGGCCTTCTTCCTCATTGATGTGCAGGCTTCATTTTCATGACAGTGTCTGCCAGGGCCGTAGTTCATGTGGCTCGGTGTGTGCTCAGTTGGCCTATTCAGGAGACATTTGCAACATTTGCTTTACTTTGAGCCCCTGAGCTACAGTAGTATAATAGCATAGAGTGGCGATTTACAAAACCCATTCCAGTCCATGGCATGGCTTTGAAGAGATAAAGAATGTCCTCCTTATTCTAGTACTTCTCCAGCTGATGCCATGGTGAGACAACAAGGTGGGGGATGAGACAGACCAGGGCTGGAGAGAAGCTCTCTGTACAACTCTTGAGCTCTGAGATATAGGCTAGTTCACTGATATACTGCATGGACTGAAGAGTGGAGGCTGCTGAGGAGAACGGCTCATGATAATGGCTGGAATGGCGCAGATGGAGTGGCATCAAACATCTGGAAATCATGTGTTTGATGTAGATTATAACATTTGACTGATTCCGCTCCAGTCAATACCACGAGCCCATTGTCCCCAATTAAGGTGCCACCAACCTCCTGTGACGGACTGTACAACTCATAGTACAACACATGAATGCACTGACCAGGGGCCTCATTTATAAACGTTGTGTAAATTTCACACTAAATATCTGTGTGCGGCATTTCTGAAAAATGTTGTACAAATATTGAGATTTATAAACTTGTCTCACGCCATACATTTAACGTTTACCGTTATAAATAACTGTCATAAAACTGCGTGCTTGAACGAGCATTCTGGAAAATGCCCTGCATTCCCTCTTTATGGTGACAATAACAGCCTTTATTTGCTGTATAATTTGGAAATATTTGCAGTTCCTAAAAGGAAGAGCAATGGTAAATGTGATTACATTTCTGTGGAGGTGTGGGCAAAATGTTGTGATATTTTGCAGTGACCTTTTCAAACTAAATATGCATGCTGCCTCTAGCGAGTGCCTGTCAGCACATTCTGTAAGATTGATTGTATACTTGAAACAATTTAAAAGTAGTCTAAATGCTACAGCCCTCACTTCTATGCAAAATATTAATTGTTGTTCAATATTTAGTTCATCAATAGATTGTGTTTCTATGTCCTGCCTTGGTATAGGCTCTGATGACGTCATACTCCTATCGCACAGCAAGAGCCTGTCCATACATTTCAATATTTTACATAAGCTACAGTTCTATTTACTGTGTTGGTAGAATGTTTTAATATTTTGCAGTAATGTATGCTTATTGGCAAAGGACTGTAACCGTTTCTGAAAGAGAAAACAATGTCCCATTGTTTTGGACCTGTGAGCAGAACGATTGAATTCAACAATGTTTTGCATCGACTTTTCACCCAACCTAAATATGATGGACTGAAACATTGTCTAAGCTACTCAAATCAAATATAAATTACAGTAGGCTTCATACAGTGGTAGCGCAAACTCAGCAAAAAAAAGAAACGTCCCCTTTTCAGGACCCTGTCTTTCAAAGATAATTCGTAAAATTCCAAATAATTTCACAGATCTTCATTGTGAAGGGATTAAACACTGTTTCCCATGATTGTTCATTGAACCATAAACAATTATTGATCATGCACCTGTTGAACGTTCGTTAAGACACTAACAGCTTACCAATGGTAGGAAATTAAGGTCACAGTTATGAAAACTTAGGACACTAAAGAGGCCTTTCTACTGACTCTGAAAGACACCAAAAGAAAGATGCCCAGGGTCCCTGCTCATCTGCGTGAACGTGCCTTAGGCATGCTGCAAGGAGGCATGAGGACTGCAGATGTGGCCAGGGCAATAAATTGCAATGTCCGTACTGTGAGACGCCTAAGACAGGGCTACAGGGAGACAGGACGGACAGCTGATCGTCCTCGCAGTGGCAGACCACGTGTAACAACACATGCACAGGATCGGTACATCCGAACATCACACCTGCGAGACAGGTACAGGAGAAACGCACAATTCCTCCATCAGTGCTCAGACTGTCCGCAATAGGCTGAGAGAGGCTGGACTGAGGGCTTGTAGGCTGTTGTGCCTATGGGCACAAACCCACTGTCGCTGGACCAGACAGTACTGGCAAAAAGTGCTCTTCACTGACGAATCGCAGTTTTGTCTCACCAGGGGTAATGGTCGGATTAGTGTTTATCGTCGAAGGAATGAGCGTTACACCGAGGCCTGTATTCTGGAGCGGGATCAAATTGGAGGTGGAGGGTCCGCCATGGTCTGGGGCGGTGTGTCACAGCATCATCGGACTGAGCTTGTTGTCATTGCAGGCAATCTCAACGCTGTGCATTACAGGGAAGACATCCTCCTCCCTCATTGGGTAAACTTCCTGCAGGCTCATCCTGACATGACCCTCCAGCATGACAATGCCACCAGCCATACTGTTCGTTCTGTGTTTGATTTCCTGCAAGACAGGAATATCAGTGTTCTGCCATGACCAGCGAAGAGCCCGGATCTCAATCCCATTGAGCACGTCTGGGACCTGTTGGATCGGAGGGTGAGGGCTAAGGCCATTCCTCCAGAAATGTCCGGGAACTTGCAGGTGCCTTGGTGGAAGAGTAGGGTAACATCTCACAGCAAGTACTGGCAAATCTGGTGCAGTCCATGAGGAGGAGATGAACTGCAGTACTTAATGCAGCTGGTGGCCACACCATATACTGACTGTTACTTTTGATTTTGACTCCCCCCCCCCCCCCTTTGTTCAGGGACACATTATTCAATTTCTGTTAGTCACTTGTTCAGTTTATGTCTCAGTTGTGGAATCTTGTTATGTTCATACAAACATTTACACATGTTCAGTTTGCTTAAAATAAACGCAATTGACAGTGAGAGAACGTTTCTTTTTTTGCTGAATTTATATCGGCTACTTAAAAGTAAAATATCAACTTTCTTGATGTTCACCTATGAACTGCGCTGCCTATGGGATTGCATACAGCAAAACTTGAAATACATAGCCTTTCTATCTACTAGGCTACTATAGGCCCAATTAAATGAGAGATGCACATCGTATTTTTGTTATTATTTTTTACTTTTATTTATTCAGGGGAGCCCAATTGAGACCAGGGTCTCATTCAAAATGATTAACTGAGAACAAACAAGTCACATGATAATTCAGTAAATCCATAAAACACAATCAACCGTAAAACTTCCAAACCTCCACAATACAATTTGTTGTATGGCTACTTCAGGAATTTTGAACCCATCACAGCCAGAAAAGGTGTGAAATCTGTTCTCCAATGGTTAGGAAAATAAAATAATATATTCCTTTTTGTAATTATTTTAGATTCCCCCCCAAAAACACAGATTTTCGCTCTTCTCACTAACAGCAAATGGCTGCACCTCGTTATTATGTTTTTATTAGTAAGCGTGTTGTTACGTTGGCATGACAGACGCAGGAATGCATAATATTTTTTATTATGCCCAAATTACGGCGTGCCGTGTAAGGGCACGGGGACGAAGACCAAACAAACACGTAACAAAAACACAGGGTTGAAACCCCAAAAAGGAGCAAGGAGTACCTTGAATAAATAACACACGCGCACAATGATTATCACACGGGACGAGACCCGTTATCATCTGTGCAATCCACAAGGGCAGGAAAGCCCAAAAACACACAGCACAGGTACTCACATGCACTAACGGACATTGTAACAATAATCGACAAGACCATGGAAACCAAAGGGCACATATATACAAATACTAATCAGATCCACATATGATGCAATCTCTATTGCACTCCACACTGCCCTTTCCCACCTGGACAAAAGGAACATCTATGTGAGAATGCTGTTGACTCTCATTGACTGCAGCTCAGCGTTCAACACCATAGTAAAGCTCATCACCAAGCTAAGGATCCTGGGACTAAACATCTCCCTCTGCAACTGGATCCTGGACTTCCTGACAGGCCGCCCCCAGCTGGTGAGGGTAGATGGCAACACATCTGCCACGCTGATCCTCAACACTGGAGCTCCCCAGGGGTGCGTGCTCAGTCCTCTCCTGTACTCCCTGTTCACCCACGACTGCATGACCAGGCACGACTCCAACACCATCATTAAGTTTGCTGGCCTACCACCAACAACAACGAGACAGCCTATAGGGTGGAGGTCAGAGAATATTCTGGCCGGGTGGTGCCAGAATAACAACCTATCCCTCAACGTGACCAAGACTAAGGAGATGATTGTGGACTACAGGAAAAGGAGCACCGGGCACGTCCCCATTTTCATCATCGGGGCTGTAGTGGAGCAGGTTGAGAGCTTCAAATTCCTTGGTGTCCACATCAACAACAAACTAGAATGGTCCAAACACACCAAGACAGTCGTGAAGAGGGCACAACAAAGCCTATTCCCCCTCAGGAAACTAAAAATATTTGGCATGGGTCCTGAGATCCTCAAAAGGTTCAACAGCTGCAACATCGAGAGCATCCTGACCGGTTGCATCACTGCCAAGTACGGCAATTGTTCGGCCTCTGACCGCAAGGCACTTCAGAGGGTAGTGCGTACGGCCCAGTACATCACTGGGGCAAAGCTGCCTGCCATCCAGGACCTCTACACCAGGCAGTGTCAGGGGAAGGCCCTAAAAATTGTGAAAGACCCCAGCCACCCTAATCATAGATTGTTCTCTCTACTAACGCATGGCAAGCGGTACCAGAGTGCCAAGTCTAGGACAAAAAGGCTTCTCAACAGTTTTTACCCCCAAGCCATAAGACTCCTGAACAGGTAACCAAATGGTTAACTGGGCTATCTGCATTGTGTCCCACCACCCGCCAACCCCTCTTTTTACACTTCTGCTACTCTCTGTTCATCATATATGCATAGTCACTTTAACGATACCTACATGTACATACTACCTCAATAAGCCTGACTAACAGGTGTCTGTATATAGCCTTGCTACTCTTTTTCAAATGTCTTTTTTCTGTTGTTTTATTTTTTACTTACACACACACACACACACACACACACACACACACCCCTACCGACCAAGCCCTCCCCTAACCCGGGCGACGCTAGGCCAATTGTGCGTCGCCCCACAGACCTCCCGGTCGCGGCCGGTTACGACAGAGCCTGGGCGCGAACCCAGGGACTCTGATGGCACAGTTGGTGCTGCAGTACAGTGCCCTTAACCACTGCGCCACCATACATTCACCTTTTCAATGTAAGGTCTACACCCGTTGTATTCGGCGCACGTGACAAATAAACTTTGATTTGATTTGATTTAATCAGTGGGAATAGGGGACAGGTGTGCGTGATGAAAGTTTTGGTGTTCTAACCAAAGTTATTTCTGAATATTGATCATCACATTTATTGGAAATGTGAACAATGGTGTAGTGCACTCCCTGTCTATGATTGCCATTGCCTCCCATGTAGAATGTAACAGCATAGTTAAGGCTGCTCATTGATTTCTGTTCCAGCTTCTAATGCTCCATTGAGCAGAGACCTCCAGACGTGTTTTACATAAATCAGCACAGCTACAGTGCCTGGCCTTCTGACAGATATTAGGTAGCACTCTGTGATTTCACCACACATTACACTGTAATCAGAGCAGTTCCACCCCCCCCCCCCCAGTCTTGGAGGTTGGAGTCTTACAACGTTTAGAGGTAGGCAAGAGAATGGTTGTGGACAGGCAAAAAGGTCAAAACCTGATCAGAGTCCAGGAGGTACAGAGTGGCAGACAGGCTCGTGGTCAAGGCAGGCAGAATGGTCAGGCAGGAGGGTACAAAGTCCAGAAACAGGCAAGGGTCAAAATTGGGAGGACTAGAAAAAGGAGAATGCAAAAAGCAGGAGAACAGGAAAAATGCTGGTTGACATAGAAACATACAAGACGAACTGGCACAGAGAGACAGGAAACACAGGGATAAATACACTGGGGAAAACAAGCGACACCTGGAGGGGGTGAAGACAATAACGAGGACAGGTGAAACAGATCAGGGTGTGACAAGTCACGGAGTCTTATTGGCATGGAGCTCCATTAACAAGGGAGTACGTTGGGTTTCCTGATTGTGGCTCATGGATCATGGGATCCATCCTTCCCATTGCCTCTCCCTCACGGTGTACCGTGATATGGGATCAGCCACGGCTCCTTCCTCATTGCATTCCTGGGCGGTAGCGTCATAACCTGTGGTGTAACCCCATCCTCCACTAGGACTCTGAGTGAGGAGAGGCGGGGATGTCGTTAGAGTGGGAGGGGCTGGGTGGCTGGAGGGGCCACAGCACCAATTCAGCTGTTGGGGATTTGTGGACTGAAGTTACCCTGCTGTACTCGGAGCAGGATTAAGCAGGGAGAACAGCAGAGGAGCCCTGGCCTCAGAAAACTCAGAGACCCTGAAGAGAGGACACCACTGGGCCATGAAGATGAGAACAGCGAAATGTATAAGACTGTATTTGAAAAGAGAGACGAGGAAGGACAGCTGTTGAACCCAAGGCTCCCTACATAAGGATGAGAGCAAGAACCTAGAGTCCTGTCTTCACACTGTATTAACCCACTGTGGTGAAAGCCCTCTAGTAAACCACCACCTTGCCAAGCAGTCCAGACAGCCATTGGAGCCCAGATATTTTTCATAAACATCCAGCCCTTCAGGACAATGATACATTTTGTTCTAACCGGAGGGATTATTCTGAGAGTGATCAATAGCATCTCAGCACTTTGAAATTATGAAATCACCCCCTCATCTCATCGAGATGTACTTCGTTCCATATCCCTTTTCAATTTCACTGTTCCCTGGCAGGCCGGGTATGGGACTGGAAAGGAGTTTGGGCTTGTGCGCGTGTGTTTGCGCTTGTGTGTGTGCGCGCGCGTGTGTGCACATATGTGTATGTATGTGTGTGTTTGTCCCAGGCCTTAGGTGGAGGCCCATCTGACTGCCCTGTGCCCTCCTGTGCCACAGTGACGTCCCTCTGCCACCCTCACAGCTGGAGGGGCTCTGTGACAGGGGCAGCTGCCTGCCTCCCCTTTCTCCCCTGGGGCTAATGATACGCCAATACAGCCAACAGCACGCCATGGGCCTATCAACACCTTCTTCCAGCTTTCTTATTAGAACATGGCTACTCTCCCTCCAGTCTCCAGTGAGTCTCTATACGGCTCTCCACTGCTAGCAAGATCAGAGCCCTTCTACGGCAGACCGCTGCTCCAGAGCATTTCCCACTCCCGGCTCCGGCCCTTTTGTGTGAATACTAGATTTGTCTCACTCTCTCTTGAACAGAGGTAGACACAGTGTGTTTTGGTCTGGCTGCTTCTATGAACAGAGGGACACACGCAGTGTGTTTTGGTCTGGCTGCTTCTCAAAGGTTACCTCTGACTTTTATCTCACGGCTGGCCTTGAAGCTTGGTGGAGTGGGGCTGACACACACTGACACACATCACACAGGCCTGGTTTCAGTTAAGGCAGCAGCAGCTGCAGCAGGAGGAGGAACTTCTATTTCCCATAGTTCACCCAGTGTAATGGAGCATGTGTAGTACGTCTCTCAAGATGCCCAGTTATCATCGGCTTGCTTGGAAAAACCTCACACATTCATACACAGACACACACACACAGACAGACAGAGGCCCACAGACAGTTAAAATAATAATGAGGGTGAGCGATTACGACCAGGGCCAAATTACAGCAGGCCTGTTTATAGCACATACTGATTGAGACGGTTTATATAGTAACATCTCCTCAGCATATCTCCTCAGAAGGCTGACCATCCCATCCCCACGTCATCCATCTCCTCTAGTCACACACACAGGGGAGCACACTATACTACTCCGGGCCCAGTGTGGGAATGTTGCTCTAGCAGTTTCTTAAACATGTGCTGATGGCCATCATTTTCCTTGGCTTGTGTTTATAGCTGGAGGTCCAGTGGCTGTCCACACTCTCTGAGGAGGAAATGCGCTGCTCAAATAATTGCGAGTAATTACATAAGTCTTATTAGGTACTGTCATTGAAGCCAACATTCATTTGGATCACTAATGGGACAGACACAACTGTTTTGTTATGCAGACTCTCTTGCTCTCTAGGGCTGACCCTAATTAGTCGACTGGTCGATTGTTTGGTCGTTAGGCTGTTGGTTGACTGAGATTTTTTGTTGTTGAGCAGGAGCAAATATATACTGTACAGTACCAGTCAAAAGTTTGTATACACTTACTCATTCCAGGGTTTTTCTTTAATTTGACTATTTTCTACATTTTAGAATAATTGTGACTGCATCAGGAGTATGAAATAAGACATATGGAATCATGTAGTAACCAAAATAGTGTTAAACAAATTGAAATATACAGTTGAAGTCGGAAGTTCACATACACTTAGGTTGGAGTCATTAAAACTCATTTTTCAACCACTCCACACATTTCTTGTTAACAAACTATAGTTTTGCAAGTCGGTTAGGACATCTACTTTGTGCATGACACAAGTAATTTTTCCAACAATTGTTTACAGACAGATTATTTCACTTATAATTCACTGTATCACAATTCCAGTGGGTCAGAAGTTTACATACACTAAGATGACTGTGCCTTTAAACAGCTTGGAAAAATCCAGTAAATGTTGTCATGCCTTTAGAAGCTTCTGATAGGCTAATTGACATCATTTGAGTCAATTGGAGGTGTACCTGTGGATGTATTTCAAGGCCTACCTTCAAACTCAGTGTCTCTATGCTTGACATCAAGGGAAAATCAAAAGAAATCGGCCAAGACCTCAGAAAATAAATTGTAGACCTCCTCAAGTCTGGTTCATCCTTGGGATCAATTTCCAAATGCCTGAAGGTACTACGTTCATCTGTACAAACAATAGTACGCAAGTATAAACACCATGGGACCATGCAGCCGTCATACCGCTCAGGAAGGAGACGCTTTCTGTCTCCTAGAGATGAACGTACTTTGGTGCAAATCAATCCCAGAACAACAGCAAAGGACCTTGTGAAGATGCTGGAGGAAACAGGCACAAAAGTATCTATATCCACAGTAAAAACAAGTCCTATATCGACATAACCTGAAAGGCAGCTTTTTGGAGAAATGTCCTCTGGTCTGATGAAACAAAAATATAATTGTTTGGCCATAATGACCATCGTTATGTTTGGAGGAAAAAGGGGGAGGCAAATATAAGCTGAAATAAATCACTCTCTACTATTATTCTGACATTTCACATTCTTAAAATAAAGTGGTGATCCGAACTGACCTAAGACAGGGAATTGTTACTTGGATTAATTGTCGGGAATTGTGAAAAACTGAGTTTAAATATATTTGGCTAAGATGTATGTAAACTTCTGACTTCAACTGTATCTTATATTAGAGATTCTTCAAAGTAGCCACCCTTTACCTTGATGACCGCTTTGCACACTCTTGGCATTCTCTCAACCATCTTCATGAGGTAGTCACACCATTTCAATTAGCAGGTATAGCCTTGTTAAAAGTTCATTTGCGGAATTTATTTCCTTCTTAATGCGTTTGAGCCAATCAGTTGTGTTGTGACAAGGTAGGGTTGGTATACAGAATATAGCCCTATTTAGTAAAGGACCAAGTCCATATTATGGCAAATACACCTCAAATAAGCAAAGAGAAATGACAGTCCATCATTACTTTAAGACATGAATGTCAGTCAATCCAGAAAATTTACTTTGAAAGTTTCTTCAAATGCAGTAGCAAAAACCAGCAATCGCTATGATGAAATTTACATGATTGGTTGACTTTAGGTGGGGGCGGTACTTTCTTTATAAACACAAACTCACTTCCTTGACAACTTCCTTCACAACAGCTCTGCACAATATTGTTGTATGGTGGTATTATACATTTTATATTGTAGATATGTAGTGGTGTAATAATGTTATATGATGTACTGTTTTATATTTTGTTTTATGTGTGATGTAAGTGCCTTAAATTGTTTGGACCGCAGGAAGAGTAGCTTCTGCCTTGGCAGCATCTAATGGGGATCCCTAACAAATACAAATGCCCCGACGGCTATATTGGAATTGTTTGTTGGCACCGCCAAGGCTGTTTCCCTTCTGCCGCTATTGTAGAACAGCCATCCAAATGATAAAAGGAAACTGGAGATGCCATTGCTCATCATTACATGGAAATGTAAGGTATTGCCTGGGATATCATCTTATAGGGAGAGGCAACCTGGGCCATGTTGATTTGATTTGATTTATATGATTGGGGCTGTAGATCAGCCTGTAGACTAGACGCCTGCTGCACACACCTGTTCATGGATTGCTGTCATTCATTCTGCAGAGCAAGTGCTGGCTATTGATAGTCTTTGTATTTTACCATGCTTGCCAAGTAAAAGTGAAAGAGACTGACTGACTCACTGACACAGAATCAGACCCAGTAGCTACAGTGTGTATACATCTTGTCATCCACTCCCAGCATATTGTCCTTTCTTATTTCCCCCTCTCAGTATTCTGCCGCAGTGCTCAAGGTCACACGTAGCGCCTGGAGTTTTGTTGGAGCTGAGTGATGAACTGACCACTCTGGTGAAAAACAGCTTACTACTTGCTCTAGTCTCTCAAACTGTGGTGTTGATGCTCTTTACATTTTAACTGTCCCTCCTGGCCTGTGGAATAGATCTATCCATGTGGCCATTTTATACTCTGGGTTTTATTGTGTTTTACAGGCCTGGCCCTCTATACATATGACGTTTATTATTCATGGACTGTGGTGAGAAAGAGAGAGAGCATAGAGTGCTGACTGAGTTTGTGTTTTTGGCAGGCTTCAGGGCTTTCCTACTCTGAGACTCTGAGACTGACCTGTGACTGCGGAACAGACACTGTCTCCCTCTACATCTTCACCTCCAGAGCAAAGGTAAGAACTACACACACACACACACACACACACACACACAC
Organism: Oncorhynchus clarkii lewisi; assembly: GCF_045791955.1. NCBI lineage: Eukaryota > Metazoa > Chordata > Actinopteri > Salmoniformes > Salmonidae > Oncorhynchus > Oncorhynchus clarkii. Next base: position 77,731,023 of record NC_092148.1, on the reverse strand, counting down.
ACACACACACACACACACACACACATACACACACACACACACACACACACACACACACACACACACAGGGCTCCCATCTGTTTCAGGACCTGTTTAACACATTATCAAAGGGAACAAGACACTGTAATTACACCTACCAGAGATATAATACCAGTGCCCTAGCCGCGTCTCAGTCACCATCGATGTGTTTGCGCAATGAACTTCGATTCAGTTGCACTGTAATCAGCATTAGCTCCTCTAGCTCAACCCCCTCTGCTCTGATGTCACAGTACACTGTTGCACCTTTGACAGCCCTACTGTTTGCTCTGCAGTGAGTATGGTTACATGCACACAATAATGTGATTATTGTGCATAATCAGATGAATACAATAGTTAGATTAAAATGTTTACACGCTTTGCAAAAAGAATGATTCCCCTAATAATCCTGTTTACGTGGACACATCTGAAATCAGGCTACCTGATGACACTGGTAAATGCAGAAAATTCACAATCAAAATAAACGTTCTACCATGTCATTTTTGGGAAGCATATTTGATCCTGATTTAAGACTTATAATGTTTGTATATACTACTTCTAAGACACATACATTTAGTTGTTCCAAAGTCAATTGACTCGTGCTAAAGAGGGAGGCGGTAGCGGAGAGAACAGTCTATGACTGGGGTGGCTGGAGACTTTGACAGTTTTTAGGGCCTTCCTCTGACACCGCATGGTGTAGAGGTCCTGGATGGCAGGCAGCTTAGCCGTAGTGATGTTCTGGGCCGTACGCACTACCCTCTGTATTGCCTTGCGGTCGGAGGCCGAGCAGTTGCCGTACCAGGCAGTGATGCAACCAGTCAGAAAACCAGTTTTAATCAGCGCATGCTTTCTTTGATTTTGACCTCATGCCGTTTAAGATAAGCAAAGTAAGGTGTTTACAGGACTATTGCATAATCTGCCTACAACCATAAGCGAATTATTACTGTCCATGTAAGCATTCTCAGTGTGTGTTTAAGAAATAGCATGGTATAATCTTTTTCATCTTACAGCAAACACTCCCTAGTCAGTTGTGCTCTTATTCCCCGGGCCTTCCAAGGTGTAAGGTCTTCTCTGATAGCCACTCAGACCCCTTCCCGGTGGCTCCCCACTTCAAAGTCAAGCGTTGCTAAAAAAGGAGGACTAAAATTTGCCGCTAGCCAGTGCTCAGAAAGACCGGCTAACTTGTGTTTAGCTACCGATGTAGGATCTTAATTTGAGCCAGTTTGCTACAACAGGAGAATAATCCTGCAGCAACAGGAAATGTGAATTATTATGTGAATTATAATTAATATACATCTTTGTAGGGGTTATTATACATTTTTGTAGGGGTTGGTACATTTTTCGTTATGGCAAATCAAGTCTGAAATTTTAAAAGTGGAAATTACAAACTTTACTAGCCTTGTCTCGCCCTGACCATAGTTTGCTTTGTATGTTTATATGTTTTGTTTGGTCAGGGTGTGATCTGAGTGGGCATTCTATGTTGGATGCCTAGTTTGTCTGTTTCTGTGTTTGGCCTGATATGGTTCTCAATCAGAGGCAGGTGTTAGTCGTTGTCTCTGATTGGGAACCATATTTAGGTAGCCTGGGTTTCACTGTTGGTTTGTGGGTGTTTCGGTTTGGTTTATTTCACTTTATTGTTTTGTATTTCATAGTGTTCAGGCTTTTCTTATTAAAATCGTCATGGGCACTTACCACGCTGCGTTTTGGTCCGATCCCTGCTACACGGAAATCTGCCATTACAAGCCTTTTTAAAACTCAAATACACTACAAGTTTGCATTTCCTGATTTACAGAAACATTCTCAGCAACAAAAGAGTGATCAAATTAAGATCCTACATCTTTAGATCAAAGCGTACTGTAGCTGAACTGGCAGGCTCGTCGGCGGCAGGGCTACTGTGCCAGTCATGTGAGTGATGCGGTAAGAAGCCTCAGGCCCTGAGGTGTCAGATCCATAGAAGAGAAATCAACAGGATGGGGGTTTTGGGAATGAAGGGTCAAGGATATGGGCATCGCTCTCTCTCCCTCACTGTTCCTTTTAATGCATACAAACATCCCCCTCTGGGCTTTGTGGTTTGCAGGAGATGTGTGTGTGTGTGTGTGTGTGTGTGTGGCAGAGAGTGATAGTGTGTGTGTGAGTGACTGTGACTTTATGTATGTATGTATGTATGCATGCATGTACACTACCGTTCAAAAGTTTGGGGTCACTTAGATATATCCTTGTTTTTGAAAGAAAAGCAAAACATTTTGTTCATTAAAATAACCTCAAATTGATCAGAAATACAGTGTAAACATTGTTAATGTTGTAAATGACTATTGTAGCTGGAAACGGCAGATATTTTATGGAATACCTACATAGGCGTACAGAGGCCCATTATCAGCAACCATCACTCCTGTGTTCCAATGGCACGTTGTGTTAGCTAATCCAAGTTTATCATTTTAAAAGGCTAATTGATCATTACAACACCCTTTTGCAAATATGTTAGCACTGCTGAAAACTGTTGTCCTGATTAAAGAAGCAATAAAACTTGTCTTCTTTAGACGAGTTGAGTATCAGGAGTATTCCATGCGAGAAATTGCCAAGAAACTGAAGATCCCGTACAACGCTGTGTACTACTCCCTTCACAGAACAGCGCAAACTGGCTCTAACAAGAATAGAAAGAGGAGTGGAAGGCCCCGGTGCACAACTGAGCAAGAGGACAAGTACATTAGAGTGTCTAGTTTGAGAAACACACGCCTCAAAGTCCTCAACTGGCAACTTCATTAAATAGTACCCACATAACACAGTCTCAACGTCAACGGTGAAGAGGTGACTGCAGGATGCTGGCCTTCTAGGCAGAGTTCCTCTGTCCAGTGTCTGTGTTCTTTTGCCCATCTTTTATTTTTATTGACCAGTCTGAGATATGGCTTTTTTTGCAACTTTGTCTCGGCCAGCATCCTACTTTTCTTTCAAAAACAAGGACATTTCTAAGTGACCCCAAACTTTTGAACTGTAGCGTATGTATTTACAGGTACAGTTGAAGTCGAAAGTTTACATACACCTTATCCAAATAATTTTAAACTCAGTTTTTCACAATTCTTGACCAAGAAACTGAAGATCCCGTACAACAATTAATCCTAGTAAAAATTCCCTGTTTTAGATATATTAGGATCATCACTTTATTTTAAGAATGTGAAATGTCAGAGTAATAGTAGAGAATGATTTATTTCAGCTTTTATTTCTTTCATCACATTCCAAGTGGGTCAGAAGTTTACATACACTCAATTAGTATTTGGTAGCATTGCTTTTAGCATTGTTTAACGTTTTGAGTAGCCTTCCACAAGCTTCCCAGAATAAATTGGGTGAATTTTGGCCCATTACTCCTGACATAGCTGGTGTACCTGAATCAGGTTTGTAGGCCTCCTTGCTCGCACACGCTTTTTCAGTTCTGCCCACAAATTTTCTATAGGATTGAGGTCAGGGCTTTGTGATGGCCACTCCAATACCTTGACTTTTGTTGTCCTTAAGCCATTTTGCCACAACTTTGGAAGTATGCTTGGGGTCATTGTCCATTTGGAAGACCCATTTGCGACCAAGCTTGAACTTCGTGCCTGATGTCTTGAGATGTTGCTTCAATATATCCCTGCCTCATGATCCCATCTATTTTGTGAAGTGCACCAGTCCCTCCTGCAGCAAAGCACCCACCCCCACAAATTGATGCTGCCACCCCCGTGCTTCACTGTTGGGATGGTGTTCTTTGGCTTGCAAGCCTCCCCCTTTTCCTCCAAACATAACGATGGTCATTATGGCCAAACAGTTCTACTTTTATTTCATCATGCCAGAGGACATTTCCCCAAAAACGATCTTTGTCCCCATGTGCAGTTGCAAACCGTAGTCTGGCTTTTTTTTATGGCAGTTTTGGAGCTGTGGCTTCTTCCTTGCTCTGCGGCCTTTGAGGTTATGTCGATATAGGACTTGTTTGAATGTGGATATGGATACTTTTGTACCTGTTTCCTCCAGCATCTTCACAACGTCCTTTGCTGTTGTTCTGGGATTGATTTGCCCTTTTCGCACCAAAGTACGTTCATCCTCTTCCTGAGCGGTATGACGCCTGCGTGGTCCCATGGCATTTATACTTGCGTACTATTGTTTGTACAGATGAACATGGTACCTTCAGGCATTTGGAAATTGCTCCCAAGGATGAACCAGACTTGTGGAGGTCTACAATTCTTTTTCTGAGGTCTTGGTTGATTTCTTTAGATTTTTCCATGATGTCAAGCATAGAAGCACTGAATTTGAAGGTAGGCCTTGAAATATATCCACAGGTACACCTCCAATTGACTCAAATGATGTCAATTATTTTCCAAGCTGTTTAAAGGCACAGTTAACTTAGTGTATGTAAACTTCTGACCCACTGGAATTGGAGTGAAGTGAACAATTTTTTGAAAAATTACTTGTGTCATGCACAAAGTAGATGTCCTAACTGACTTGCCAAAACTATAGTTTGTTAACAAGTAATTTGTGGAGTGGTTGAAAAACTAGTTTTAATAACTCCAACCTAAGTGTATGTGAACTTACGACTTCAACTGTATGTGCACATACACATAATGTGAGCTCATATGTGTGTGAAGAGAGTCCCCTCACTCTATTAGACAACCTTCAGCTGGCAGAAAATTTAGGGATATTGACAGATGAGGTCATTGAAACATCATCAGCCCCCCTCCACAGCCTCCCAGGCCTCGACCACAGGCATGTGGGCCAGCGTGAAGTGGACTGCTGGGAGGTCAGGAGTAACTGAGACCGGTGGAGGATATAGGACGACAGGACAGGGATGGCCTGCTCAGAGAGGATGTCCAAACCCTCACCCCCCTCAACTCAAATAAATCAAATCATAATATCAATTATTATTTGTCACATGTGCCGAAAAAAAAAAAGGTATAGACTTTTCTGAGCCAGACTATTCCATTCTCCCTCCCTGCATCTTAGTCTACCTGATGCTACTCCTCCAATGGAACTATTTACATTTTTTTTTTTCCAGGCTGAAGCAGCAGCAGCACGCGCCGATGGCCACCAGAGATATGGCACGCCTCAGTTTATTGGCTATTGATTGACTGTGATTTGGCAAAGGGAAACAATGAGTTACCGGCCGCTCGCTGTGGTAGTACTGCTTCTCGAGACAAAGTAGTCTGGCCTGGTTTACTTTATTTATATCTCTGGTTTTATACTGAACAAAAATATAAACGCAACATGTAAAGTGTTGGTCCCATATTTCATGAGCTAAAATAAAAGATCCCAGAAATGTTCAATAAGCTCCAAAAACGTATTTCTCTCAAATGTTGTGTACAAATTTGTTTACATCCTTGTCAGTGAGCATTTTTCCTTTACCAAGATAATCCATCCACCTGACAGGTGTGGCATATCAAGAAGCTGATTAAACAGCATGATCATTACACAGGTGCACCTTGTGCTGAGGACAATAAGAGCCCACTCTTAATTGTGCTGTTTTGTCATACAACACAATACCACAGATGTCTCATGTTTTGAGGGAGCGTGGAATTGGCATGCGGACTGCAGGAATGTCCACCATATCTGGCTGTTGCCAGATAATTGAATGATAATTTCTCTACCATAAGCCGCCTCCAACATCGTTTTAGAGAATTTGAAAGTACGGTACAGTTCAACATTTTGGACACACCTACTCATTCAAGGGATTTTCTTCATTTTTACTATTTTCTACACTGTAGAATAATAGTGAAGACATAAACACTATAAAATAACACATGGAATGATGTAGTAACCAGAAAAGTGTTAAACAAATCAAAATATATTTTTTGTAGCAACACTTTGCCTTGATGACAGCTTTGCACACTCTTAGCATTCTTTCAACCACCTTCACCTAGAATACTTTTCCAACAGTGTTGAAGGAGTTCCCACATATGCTGAGCACTTGTTGGCTGCTTTTCCTTCACTCTGCGGTCCAACTCCTCCCAAACCATCTCAATTGGGTTGAGGTCAAGTGACTGTGGAGGACAGGTCATCTGATGCAGCACTCCATCACTCTCCTTTTTGGTTAAATAGCACTTACACAGCATGGAGGTGTGTTGGGTCAGTGTCCCGTTGAAAGATAAATTATAGTCCCACTAAGCCAAACCAGATGGGATGGTGTATCTCTGCAGAATACTGTGGTAGCCATGCTGGTTAAGTGTGCCTTGAATTCTAAATAAATCACAGACCGTGTTACCAGCAATGCACCCCCACAAATAACATTTGATTTGATCATACCTCCTCCTCCATGCTTCACGGTGGGAACCACACATGCGGAGATCATCCGTTCACCTACTCTGTGTCTCACAAAGACACGGCGGTTGGGACCAAAAATCTAAAATTTCGAGTCATCAGACCAAAGGACAGATTTCCACTGGCCTCATGTCTATTACTCGTATTTCTTGGCTCATGCAAGTCTCTTCTTATTATTGGTGTCCTTTAGTAGTGTTTTTTTTTACAGCAATTCGACCATGAAGGCCTGATTCACACAGTCGCCTCTGAACAGTTGATGTTGAAATGTGTCTGTTGCTTGAACTCTGTGAAGCATTTACTTGGGCTACAATTTATGAGGCTGGTAACTCTAATAAACATATCCTCTGCAGCAGAAGTAACTCTGGGTCTTCCTTTCCTGTGGCGATCTTCATGAGAGCCTGTTTCATCATAGCACTTGATGGTTTTTGCGACTGCACTTGAAGAAACATTCAAAGTTCTTGAAATTTTCAGCCGAATTGACTGACCTTCACGTCTTAAAGTAATGATGGACTGTTGTTTCTCTTTGCTTATTTGAGCTGCTTGGTCTTTTACCAAATAGGGCTAACTTCTGTATACCACCCCTACCTTGTCACAACACAACTGATTGGCTCAAACATAATAAGACGGAAAGAAATATCACAAATTAACTTTTAACAAGGCACACCTGTTAATTGAAATGCATCCCAGGTGTCTACCTCATGAAGCTGGTTGAGAGAATGCCAAGGGTGTACAAAACAAGGAGGGCGAGAAAAAGAGAGACTGGAAAAAGCAGAAGCTGAGACACAAAACGCTGGTTGACTTGAACAAACAAGACGAACTGGCAGCAGACAAACAGAGAACACAGGTATAAATACACAGGGGATAATGGGGAAGATGGGCTACACCTGGAGAGGGGTGGAGACAATCACAAAGGCAGGTGAAACAGATCTGGGTGTGACAGTACCCCGTCCCCCGTCCCTCTCTCGTATCTGCACCAGGTGGTAGGGGTTACGTAGATCAACTTGGAGAACACAGTGGCGCCCTGGAGCGGCTCGAAGCCGAGGAGATGAGTGGTAGCCGATAATGGTTCTTAACAGTGATGTCATTGAGTCCCTGGTAGTCAATACACAGGCATAGAGTCTTGTCCTTCTTCTCCACATAGAAGAACCCTCCTGCACCAGCGGGAGAGGAAGAGGGATGAATAAGTCCAGTAGCTAGGGAGTCCCCAATGTAGTCCTCCATAGCCTTGGTTTCAGGTCCTGACAGTGTGTACAGACACGCCCGGGGCGGCGTGGTGCTAGGGAGAAGGTCAATCTCGCCATCATAGGGGCGGTGCGGTGAAAGGGATGTGGCCCGGGACTTGCTGAACACCTCCCAGAGATCCTGGTACTCCGCGGGAATGGCGGAGAGATCCGGAACCACCTCAGAGGACCCAGGAAGACGTCCCTGGGCAGGTTGCGCCGACTTCAGACAATGCGCAAAGCAGAACCGACTCCAGCCCATGATGGCACCCATAGACCAGTTAATGAGTGGGTTGTGTTGTTGGAGCTAGCAGAATCCAAAAACCACGGGGATCTGGTGGAACTTGATGAGCAGGAACTGAATGGTCTCGCTGTGATTCCCTGACACCCGTAGGTTGATGGGAGTGGTGTTATGGGTTACCTGACCTATAGAGCGTCCATACAATGCTCTAAAATCCACGGGAATGGAGAGGAGCTGAGTGGGGATGTTCAGCTCGGAAGCCAGTGTGGCATCCAAAAAGCTCTCATTGTTCCCAGAGTGAATGAGGACCCGGAGAGATTTGGACTGGTCTCCCCACACCAGAATGACATGAAAATAGGTGCGAGTAAAGGAAGCAGAAAAGTTCCCCATATAGAGAGTACTCGCTCATACCGGTGAGCCTGGTCTTTTACAGGGCACGAGGACACAAAATGACCAAAAGTCCCACAATATAGACAGCTCCCTGTGCTAATCCGGTGTTGCCATTCCGCTGGCAACAGCCAAGCCCTGCATAGTTGCATGGGCTCGGGAAACCGTGCCTCGGCCCTCCTCTGTGATTCTCGAGGAAGGTAGGGAAATCTCGGGTGCTCTCGGCCACGGGACCGCTGAGAACTTCCGGGATGACTCAGAGGTGGAATCCCTGGACGTGTGAGTGAAATTAAATTTCCTCTCTATCCGTCGTTCCTGCAATCGCCCATCGGTGCGGATGGTCAAATCGATGAGGGAGTCTAAATCTGTGGGTAACTACCGAGCCGCAAGCTCGTCCTTAACCTCCTCTGAGACGCCATGGAGGAACATGTCGAACAGTGCTTCCGGGTTCCACGCACTCTCCGCTGCCAACGTACGGAAATCCACCACATAGTCGGCCACAGTGCGGGTGTCCTGCCAGAGCTGGATTAGCTTCTCTCCCCACGCTCTCCCACCCCTCCAGGCTCCCGCATATGGCCAGCTGCTGTTCCCAAATGATGGTAGCCAAGGTGAGAGCCCCACCAGATGTCAGCATGATGCGGTAGGCTATTTTGGAGCAACCAAAGCAGAAGGAGGAGGGCTGAAGCACGAAAATGAGTGCACACTGAGCTATAAACGCCCGATAGGTGCTCGACGCTCCATTAAAGCGTTACGCAGGAGGTAACCGGAGCTCCCAGGAAGGTGGAGTGGCTAGTGGGGCGGCGCTGCTAACCGGCTATTGGGTTACCACCGTGGCAGGCTGCGCTCCAGACGACCCGCGGAATTGCTCCAGCAGCATGTCCAACGCTCGGTCATGGCGCTCATCCAACGTTTGGATCCCCTCCATCAGCCCACGAAGCAATTCCTCGTGTCTACAAATGGAGGCTCCTTGGGAGGAGAGGGTGTTGCGCAGCTGTCTGCTGGGTCAGTCATGTCCAGTTCATACTATCAGGTATGAAGGTAAGACCCAGATGCAGACCACGTCGAATAAACAATAGTTTAATATTCCAACAGGGGCAGGCAATAGACAGGTCAAGGCAGGCAGGGGTCTGTAAACCAGAGGTGGGGCAACGGTACTGGGCGGCAGGCAGGCTTCTACTTAGAAGGGGGAGTGAATAAGAGCTGTTTGAACCAGGTGACTGGCAGAATGCCATGAGCTAAGTCTCGCGCGTGGCCGTGAGAGCGAGCTGCGTTCCCTTTCATATCTAAATACAAAGGATTTGTCCTGTTGGAACAATATTTATGATAAAAACATCCTAAAGATTATATACCTCTCTTTGGCTGGAATTTTTTTTTTATGTGACTAGGCGCTGACCTAACATAATTGCATGGTATGCTTTCGTCGTAAAGCCTTTTTGAAATCGGACACAGTGGTGGGATTAACAACATGTTTATCTTTAAAATGGTGTATAATACTTGTATGTTTGAGGAATTTTAATTATGAGATTTCTGTTGTTTGAATTCCTCAAACTTTCATGAAATCACACATGCAATATAGCAAATTAAAGTTACACTTGTTGTGAATCCAGTCAACATGTCAGATTTCAAAAAGGATTTTCGGCAATAGCAAATGATGCTATTATCTGAGGATAGCACCATAGTAAACAAAGAGAGAGAATCATATTTCAACTCTGCAGGCGCGACACAAAACGCAGAAATAAAAATATAATTAATGCCTTACCTTTGACGAGCTTCTTTTGTTGACACTCCAATATGTCCCATAAACATCACAAATGGTCCTTTTGTTAGATTAATTCTGTCGATATATATCCAAAATGTCAATTTATTTGGCGCGCTTGATCCAGAAAAACACGGGTTCCAACTAGCGCAACGTGACTACAAAATATCTCAAAAGTTACCTGTAAACTTTGCCAAAACATTTCAAACTACTTTTGTAATACAACTTTAGGTATTTTTTTAACGTAAATAATCGATAAAATTGAAGACGGGATGATCTGTGTTCAATACAGGAGGAAAACAAACTGTAGCTAGCTTTCTGGTCACGCGCCTCTATCTAACAGTACACTTCAAGTTACCCTCGTTCAAAATGGCTGTACTTCTTCATTACACAAAGGAAAAACCTCTATCTAATAATATGCATATCTTATATTCTGGGGATGAGTAGCAGGCAGTTGAATTTGGGCATGCATTTCATTCAGACGTCACCTGGATCTGTCACCAAGAAGTTAATCCACCTGGCGTGTCAGATTTCAAAAAAGCTTTACAGCGAAAGCAAACCAAGCGTTTATATGAGGACGAAAGCCAGAAAAGCAATAAAATGAATCGCTTACCTTTGATGATTTTCGGATGTTTGCACTCACTAGACTCCCAGTTACACAATAAATGTTCCTTTTGTTCGATAAAGATTATTTTTATATCCAAAAACCTCCATTTGGTTGGCGCGTTTTGGTTAGTAATTCACAGGCTCGTGCAGGTCACGACGGGCAGTCGAAAAATTCCAAATAGTATCCGGAAAGTTCGTAGAAACATTTCAAACGTTTTTTATAATCAATTCTCAGGTTGTTTTTACAATAAATAATCAATAATATTTCAACCGGACGGTAGTTTTTTCAATAGGAGAGAAAGAGAAAAGGTCTGCTCCAAGCTGTTGGCGTATGAAAAACTCTGGGGACACGCAGCTATGCACTGACGCGATGTGATCGTTCTCGCTCATTTTTCAGAATAAAAGGCTGAAACTATGTCTAAAGACTGTTCACATCATGTGGAAGCCATAGGGAAAGGAATCTGGTTGATATCCCTTTAAATGGAGGGAAGGCATGCAATGGAACAGGGAGTTTTCAAAGTAAGAGGCACTTCCTGGTTGAATTTTCCTCAGGTTTTCGCCTGCACTATCAATTCTGTTATACTCACAGACAATATTTTGACAGTTTTGGGTAACTCTATCCTAATCTGACAATTATATGCATATTCTAGCTTCTGGGCCTGAGAAATAGGCAGTTTCATTTGGGTATGTTTTTCATCCAAACATCAAAATACTGTCCCCTACACTCAACAGGTTAACGGGATTTCAGCCATAAGAAGTTATTGATGCATTACGAAATGGAGGGATGGCAACATGGAATCTTCCTTATTTATTTATATAGTGTCAAGACATGGATACAGGTTCTATTCTGTGGAGAGGTCACTAGCATAAGGCGAGCTATGTCAATGCGAAAGGACGAGCAATTCAATTTGGTCCTCTGATGACATCCATTTGAAATTAAATTGGTTCCTGCACATAGTTTTCATTTTCCAGGAGTCATTGGTTCATTAAGTATGCTTGGATGTGAATGCGTCTCGGTCTCACCGTAATGCGAGGAACAACCACCCTTCCATGTGAAAGCTAATGAATGACTATAAATAAGTATGTTACAACTTCTGCATTTGCAACACACATCTCCAATAAAATAGTTGTATGATGATGTTAGAATGTTCAAATCTCTGGTTTTAAGCAGTCTAATTAACATGCTTGGTGTTTCAGAGGAGGCTGTTATCTTCTTTGAGCCTCTCTGATCTACTGGGAGATTGGTATTCCCTCTACACAGGCTGAATACTGCTTGGACTGCCTGACTGGTTGACTTTCATTGTGTGGGAAGAGTAGCTACATACAGTGCCTTGCGAAAGTATTCGGCCCCCTTGAACTTTGCGACCTTTTGCCACATTTCAGGCTTCAAACATAAAGATATAAAACTGTATTTTTTTGTGAAGAATCAGCAACAAGTGGGACACAATCATGAAGTGGAACGACATTTATTGGATATTTCAAACTTTTTTAACAAATCAAAAACTGAAAAATTGGGCGTGCAAAATTATTCAGCCCCTTTACTTTCAGTGCAGCAAACTCTCTCCAGAAGTTCAGTGAGGATCTCTGAATGATCCAATGTTGACCTAAATGACTAATGATGATAAATACAATCCACCTGTGTGTAATCAAGTCTCCGTATAAATGCACCTGCACTGTGATAGTCTCAGAGGTCCGTTAAAAGCGCAGAGAGCATCATGAAGAACAAGGAACACACCAGGCAGGTCCGAGATACTGTTGTGAAGAAGTTTAAAGCCGGATTTGGATACAAAAAGATTTCCCAAGCTTTAAACATCCCAAGGAGCACTGTGCAAGCGATAATATTGAAATGGAAGGAGTATCAGACCACTGCAAATCTACCAAGACCTGGCCGTCCCTCTAAACTTTCAGCTCATACAAGGAGAAGACTGATCAGAGATGCAGCCAAGAGGCCCATGATCACTCTGGATGAACTGCAGAGATCTACAGCTGAGGTGGGAGACTCTGTCCATAGGACAACAATCAGTCGTATATTGCACAAATCTGGCCTTTATGGAAGAGTGGCAAGAAGAAAGCCATTTCTTAAAGATATCCATAAAAAGTGTCGTTTAAAGTTTGCCACAAGCCACCTGGGAGACACACCAAACATGTGGAAGAAGGTGCTCTGGTCAGATGAAACCAAAATTGAACTTTTTGGCAACAATGCAAAACGTTATGTTTGGCATAAAAGCAACACAGCTGAACACACCATCCCTACTGTCAAACATGGTGGTGGCAGCATCATGGTTTGGGCCTGCTTTTCTTCAGCAGGGACAGGGAAGATGGTTAAAATTGATGGGAAGATGGATGGAGCCAAATACAGGACCATTCTGGAAGAAAACCTGATGGAGTCTGCAAAAGACCTGAGACTGGGACGGAGATTTGTCTTCCAACGTGACAATGATCCAAAACATAAAGCAAAATCTACAATGGAATGGTTCAAAAATAAACATTTCCAGGTGTTAGAATGGCCAAGTCAAAGTCCAGACCTGAATCCAATCGAGAATCTGTGGAAAGAACTGAAAACTGCTGTTCACAAATGCACTCCATCCAACCTCACTGAGCTCGAGCTGTTTTGCAAGGAGGAATGGGAAAAAATTTCAGTCTCTCGATGTGCAAAACTGATAGAGACATACCCCAAGCGACTTACAGCTGTAATCGCAGCAAAAGGTGGCGCTACAAAGTATTAACTTAAGGGGGCTGAATAATTTTGCACGCCCAATTTTTCAGTTTTTGATTTGTTAAAAAAGTTTGAAATATCCAATAAATGTCGTTCCACTTCATGATTGTGTCCCACTTGTTGTTGATTCTTCACAAAAAAATACAGTTTTATATCTTTATGTTTGAAGCCTGAAATGTGGCAAAAGGTCGCAAAGTTCAAGGGGGCCGAATACTTTCGCAAGGCACTGTATATATCAGCAATGACTGTACAGTACGTTTATTTTCTGGAGGAAAACCTACACACTGTATGAGCGTCAGGCAGCTTTGTGCTATAAAATAGTTTATCAGTTAAATGAGAGAACTACTGTGAGATAAAAAATATTTTAGCTGTAAAGATTTATTAGCTCTCTTGCAGTATTGAGAAGTGATGAATGCAGTAGGCTAGGGCAGTATACCGTGTGTCGGGGTATTTGGAAATCATCGTCAATACCAACGTTTTTCAATACATTTTTATATTTGTAGCAACTTTCTAAGTAAATACCTGCAGTCTACTTGTGCAATACTTTAGGAGATGAAGCAGATTGGGCTCTTGTAAGGTGTTTAGGTGTAGCAGGTAAAGGGTAGTCAGGCACAGGACACAGAGATGAGTAATAAATGTAACTTTACTCACAAAACAAATATTCCAAGAAGGAAGAAAATCAAGCTCACAAATGAGACCAACTTACAAAGAACAAACACGCACAAAACCATGGGGGACACAAAGGGTTAAATAAGGAACATATACTTAAGGGAATGTATACCAGGTTCTACAATGAAGACAAAACAAATGGAAAATGAAAAGTGGATCGGTGGCGGCTAGAAAAGTGGTGACGTCTACCGCCGAACACCGCCCGACCAACTTCGGCGGAAGTGGTGACAGTTCTTCATTTCACCTGTGACATTATTTTCAATTATTAAGCTTACCTTTGTCTGTAAATAGCACAACAGGAGAAAGCGGGAACAGTTGTCCAGCTGTGTATTGACAGGGTTCCCATTTTATACAGAAAGTCAAGTGTTTTAGTGCGTCAATATTGTGATCAGGGACATTCAACTATAGTTTTCCTTCACAGAAAATAAATTAGTGCAACACATTCGGCAGAAACTAGCTTCATTTTCGTCAGAACAGAAGTGCAATGCTGTTTGGCTGGCAGATACAGAAGCAAATTAGCCTACAATGAAAAGCAAGGTATTTTTTGTAAAACACAATGTATGGCCATCATATTTCATACATATTTCATGTAGCCAGCTACATTTCCTAATGTTTTGCTTAAAGGTAACCTTACATTTTACCGGGGGAAAATGGGCTGGCTACACCAAGAACGGGACCAGAGACAAGTAGTTACACATCAGTAAAGGCGCTGTCTGCTAATATAATGCCTGTTCGCTGATCGAATACCCGTTTGTGAATTCTCATTCGAGTGGAGAAGTGCAACTGAAGCACAAAATTATTCTAATGCCAAGCAGAAATTACAATAAGTAGCATTTTCGATATGCATTTACAAAACCCAGCAAGATACATTATTTTTTTTATGAGTTTTATTTTTTTTACTGTGTGAAAAACACAGAATTCAGAACCCCTAAGTTTAACTAACTACAGTTGAAGTCGGAAGTTCACATACACTTAGGTTGGCGTCATTAAAACTCGTTTTTCAACCACTCTACACATTTTTTGTTAACAAACTATAGTTTGGGCAAGTAGGTTAGGACTTCTACTTTGTGCATGACACAAGTCATTTTTCCAACAATTCTTTACAGACAGATTATTTCACTCATAATTCACTGTATCACAATTCCAGTGGGTCAGAAGTTTACATTCACTAAGTTGACTGTGCCTTTAAACAGCTTAGAAAGTTCCAGAAAATGATGACATGGCTTTAGAAGCTTCTGAAGGTGTACATGTGGATGTATTTCAAGGCCTAACTTCAAACGCAGTGCCTCTTTGCTTGACATCATGGGAAAATCAAAATAAATCATCCAAGACCTCAGAAAAAAATTGTGGACCTCAAGTCTAGTTCATCCTTGGGAGCAATTTCCAAACGCCTTAATGTACCATGTCCATCTGTACAAACAATAGTACGCAAGTATAAACACCATGGGACCACACAGCTGTCATACCGCTCAGGAAGGAGATTCTGCGTTCTGTCTCCTAGAGATTATTGTACTTTGGTGTGAAAAGTGCAAATCAATCCCAGAACAACAGCAAAGGACCTTGTGAAGTTGCTGGAGGAAACAGGTAAAAACATATCTATATCCAGAGTAAAATGAGTCCTATATCGACATAACCTGAAAGGCCACTCAGCAAGGGGCGGCAGGGTAGCCTAGTGGTTAGAGTGTTGGACTAGTAGCCGGAAGGTTGCAAGTTCAAACCCCCGAGCTGACAAGGTACAAATCTGTCGTTCTGCCCCTGAACAGGCAGTTAACCCACTGTTCCCAGGCCATCATTGAAAATAAGAATTTGTTCTTAACAGACTTGCCTGGTTAAATAAAGGTCAAATAAAAAACTGCTCCAAAAACCACCATAAAAAAAAAGACAGACTATGGTTTGCAACTGCACATGGGGACACAGATTGTACTTTTTGGAGAAATGCCCTCTGGTCTGATGAAACATAAATATAATTGTTTGGCCCTAACGACCATCGTTATGTTTGTAGGAAAAAGGGGGAGGCTTGCAAGCCAAAGACAACCATCCCAATTGTGAAGCAAGGGGGTGGCAGCATCATGTTGTGGGGGTGTTTTGCTGCAGGAGGGACTGGTGCACTTCACAAAATAGATGGCATCATGAGGCAGGAAAATTATGTGGATATATTGAAGCAACATCTCAAGACATCAGTCAGGAAGTTAAAGCTTGATCACAAATGGATCTTCCAAACGGACAATGACCCCAAGCGTACTTCCAAAGTTGTGGCAAAATGGCTTAAGGACAACAAAGTCAAGGTATTGGAGTGGCCATCACAAAGCCCTGACCTCAATCCCATAGACCACATATGTCAGAGTCAAGGCCCGCGGGCCACATCCGGCCCGCAAGAAGGTTTTTTACGGCCCCTGGGATGATCTTGATTTATTATTAGAACCGGCCCGCAGCAAGCCGGCAGCCCGCAGATCTTTTACACGCACCAATACTACATTTCCCACAATGCAAAGGTGACGCACCGAGCAGTAGGCTGCTTCATTTCAATATTTATTGGCACAGCAGTCGTCAGCATCACAGTAAAATTAACTTTCAGATACCCATCAAAAATGGCAAAACGGAAGGTGGATACTGAGAACCGGGGGTTTCAAACAAGGTGGGAGTCGGAGTATATGTTCACGAAGGTAGCTGGAAAACCTGTGTGTCTTCTGTGTGGAGAAAGTGTGGCGGTACTGAAAGAGTATAATCTGAGACGACATTATGAAACGAAACACGCGGACAAAAACAAGAATATGGACATGGAACAAAGGCTACAAAAGGCAGAGGAATTAAAACGAGGCCTCAAATCTCGACAGGCTCTGTTCAAAAAAGCCAAATCACAAGGCCAGGCTGCTGTCAAGGCCAGTTTTATTTTGGCAGAAGAGATCGCTAAATCAGCCCGGCCATTTACGGAGGGGGATTTCATCAAAAACTGCATGATTAAAGTTTGTGACGAAGTTTGCCCAGAAAAAAGGCAACTCTTTTTAAATGTGAGTCTGAGCAGAAACACCATTGCCGAGAGAGTAGACCAGTTGTCCATCAATCTAAAAGAGCAGCTTGTGAAAAAGGGAAAAGATTTTATTGCATATTCCTTGGCTGTGGATGAGAGCACCGACATTTCTGACATTGCCCAGTTGTCAATTTTCATCCGCGGAGTGGACTCCAACCTAAGCGTGACAGAGGAGTTTTTGGCTTTACGTCCTATGCATGGCACAACTACGGGGCATGATTTGTATGAAGAGGTGTCAAGATGTGTAAATGAGATGGAGCTGCCTTGGGAAAAACTCGTGGGTTTGACAACCGACGGAGCACCTGCGATGTGTGGACACAGGAGCGGACTGGTGGCGAAGATACGGGAAAAGATGCAAGAGGAAAACGCGACAGGTGAGCTGACAGCTTATCATTGTATCATACACCAGGAAGCGTTGTGCGGTAAAGCCTTGAAAATGGAGCATGTAATGAGCATCATCACGCGCACAGTTAACTTTATCAGAGCCAAAGGTTTGAATCACCGCCAGTTCAAGGCATTTCTGACGGAGTTAGAAACGGAGCATGGTGATTTGCCTTATCACACAGAGGTGCGATGGCTAAGCCAGGGAAAGGTGCTTCAAAGATGTTTCGAGCTTCGTGAGGAGATTTGTCTGTTCTTGGACAGCAAAGGGAAAGACACAACACAACTCCGAGACAAAATGTTTCTGTGTGAAATGGCTTTTCTGTGTGACATTACGAGTCATCTGAATGCAATAAACTTGCAGCTGCAGGGTCGGGATCGTGTCATCTCTGATATGTACAGTACAGTGAAGGCATTTAAAACCAAACTGACTCTGTGGGAGACGCAGATGCGGAAAGAAAATTTGAGCCACTTTCCCAGCTGCCAGACCATGAAAGAGAAGCTCTCTACCAGTGCGTTCCCGAGCACACAGTTGGCTGATAAAATAGGTATGCTTGCCGCTGACTTTCGACGCCGATTTGCTGACTTTGAAGCACAAAAAAGCAGGTTGGAACTGCTCGGTAACCCATT
This sequence comes from Oncorhynchus clarkii lewisi, assembly GCF_045791955.1. Taxonomy (NCBI): domain Eukaryota; kingdom Metazoa; phylum Chordata; class Actinopteri; order Salmoniformes; family Salmonidae; genus Oncorhynchus; species Oncorhynchus clarkii. The sequence goes on along the minus strand of NC_092148.1, from coordinate 77,713,101 downwards.
TGCTGTTGACGTGGAAAGCTCACCACCAAACCTCCAAATGGAGTTGATTGACCTCCAATGCAATGATGCACTGAGGGCAAAATATGCGGCAGTGGGTGCTGCGGAGTTCGCCCGTTTCCTCCCCGGCACAATGCCCCAGCTGCGCATCCAGGCTGCTCAAACGTTGTCTATGTTTGGCAGCACATACCTGTGTGAACAACTGTTTTCTTTGATGAACCTGAACAAAACATCACACAGAAGTCGACTTACTGCTGAACACCTCCACTCAATTCTGAGGATTTCTTCAGCTCAGAGCCTTACCCCGAACATTGATGAACTTGTGGAAAAGATGGGACACCACCAAGTATCACCCTCAACCTCAAACAAGTGAACATTACTGTGCAATCACATATTTAGAGTTTTTACTCAGTTCAAGTTTAAAAGTTAAAATTTAATATTTGTTTTCACTGCATGTTACTTCTCCTTAAACAAAGTGTTGTTTTTGATTAATAGATTTTTGCACTTTATTTTTTTGTATTTCAATCCAATTATATTTTAAAAATATTTCAGTTGAGTGGATGATAGAAAATTGCTATTATTGTTTTTTCTTTGAAGTAAATTTAGCCCACTTTTGCTAAAATAGAAAATATAGTCTACTGATGGTGCCTTGAATACCGGTTTCTTTCATTTAATGTTCATGTTATGGGGATATTTATATAAAGGAAATTTGTCTTTTGTGTCTGTTGAAAATTAAAGATTACTGACAGAGCCATAAGAAAATATTGCTTTATTTATCTGATCATATTGTAATATATTTGTTAGGTTTTCAGTAGGTTCAATTAGGTTCACTAGACTATATGCGTCATTTAAAATTTTTTCAATGAACATTCGAACAGTCCGGCCCTCGTCTTGTAGCTGATTTTTTTATTTGGCCCTCCGTCCATTTGACTTTGACACCCCTGCCATAGACAATTTGTGGGCAGAACTGAAAAAGAGTGTGCGAGCAAAGAGTCCTACAAACCTGACTCAGGTACACCAGCTCTGTCATAAATTGGGCCAAAATTCATCCAAATTATTGTGGGCAGCTTGTGGAAGGCTACCTGAAACGTTTGACCTAAGTTAAACAATATAAAGGCAATGCTACCAAATACTAATTGAGTGTATGTAAACTTCTGACCCACTTGGAATGTGATGAAAGAAATAAAAGCTGAAGTAAATAATTTCACATTCTTAAAATAAAGTGGTGGTCCTAACTGACCTATTACATTGAATGTTTTATTTGGATTAAATGTCAGGAATTGTGAAAAACTGAGTTTAAATGTATTTGGCTACGGTGTATGTAAACTTCCAACTTCCAACTGTGTGTGTATATATATATATAGTACCAGTCAAAAGTTTGGACACACCTCCTCATTCAAGGGTTTTTCTTTATTTTTACTATGTTCTACATTGTAGAATAATAGGTAAGACATCAAAACTATGAAATAACACATTTGGAATTATGTAGTAACCAAAAAAGTGTTAAACAAATCAAAATAGATTTTATACTTGAGATTCTTCAACGTAGCCACCCTTTGCCTTGATGACATCTTTGCACACTCTTGGCATTCTCCAAACCAGCTTCACCTGGAATGCCTTTCCAAAAGTCTTGAAGGAGTTCCTACATATGCTGAGCACTTGTTGGCTGCTTTTCCTTCACTCTGTGGTCCATCTCATGGTCCATCTCATTTGGGTTGAGGCGGGTGATTGTGGAGGCCAGGTCATCTGATGCATCACTCTCCTACTTGGTGAAATAGCCCTTAATTTTTTTTAAAAAGCAAAGCAGATAAAGCAAAGCAGTGCGATGATGTGTTCTTGCCATAATATGGACTTAGTCTTTTACCAAATAGGGCTATCTTCTGTATACCACCCCTACCTTGTCACAAACAATCAAATGTATTTATAAAGCCCTTCTTACACAGCCTGAAGGTATGTTGGATCATTGTCCTGTTGAAAACAAATTATAGTTCCACTATCCGCAAACCAGATGGGATGGCGTATCGCTGCAGAATGCTGTGGTAGCCATGCTGGTTAAGTGTGCCTTGAATTCTAAATAAATCACAGACAGTGTCACCAGCAAAGCACCATCACACCTCGGTGGGAACCACACATGCTGCGATAATCCGTTCACCTACTCACCTACTCTGGGTCTCACAAAGACACCACGGTTGGATCAAAAAAAATCGCAAATCTAGACTCATCTGACCAAAGGACAGATTTCCACGGGTCAATGTCCATTGCTTGTGTTTCTTGGCCCAAGCAATTCTCTTCTTCTTATTGGTGTCCTTTAGTAGTGGTTTCTTTGCAGCAATTTGACCATGAAGGCCTGATTCACGCGGTCTCCTCTGAACAGTTGATGTTGAGATGTGTCTGTTACTTGAATTCTCTGAAGCATTTATTTGGGCTGCAATCTGAGGTGCAGTTAACTCTAATGAACGCCTCTGCAGCAGAGATAACTCTGAGTCTTCCTTTCCTGTGGCGGTTCTCATGAGAGCCAGGTCATCAGCATTTGATGGTTTTTGCGACAGCACTTTAAGAAACGTTCAAAGTTCTTAAAATGTTCCAAATTGACTGACCTTCGTGTCTTAAAGTAATGATGGACTGTCATTTCTCTTTGCTTATTTGAGCTGTTCTTGCCGTAATAGTAATTTAGTCTTTTAACAAATAGGGCCATCTTCTGTATACCACCCCTACCTTGTCACAATCAATCAAATGTATTCATAAAGCCCTTCTTACATCAGCAGATGTCACAAAGTGCTGTACAGAAACCGAGCCTAAAACCCCAAACAGCAAGCAGTGCAGATGTAGAAGCACGGTAGAAGCACAACACAACTGATCGGCTCAAATGCATTAACCTCTAGCACTTAGCCATCCCGGATCCGGGATCGTGAATACAGCCTCAAGCTCATTACCATAACGCAACGTTAACTATTCATGAAAATCGCAAATGAAATGAAAAAAAAATGTTAGCTCTCAAGCTTAGCCTTTTGTTAACAACACTGTCATCTCAGATTTTCAAAATATGCTTCTCAACCATAGGAAAACAATCATTTGTGTAACAGTAGCTAGCTAGCGTAGCATTTAGCGTTAGCGTTAGCGTTAGCATTCAGCAGGCAACATTTTCACAAAAACCAGAAAAGCATTCAAATAAAATAATTTACCTTTGAAGAACTTCAGATGTTTTCAATGAGGAGACTGTTAGATTGCAAATGTTCAGTTTTTCCTGAAAGATTATTTGTTTAGGAGAAATCGCTCCGTTTGGTGCGTCACGTTTGGCTACCAAAAAAACCCGAAAATACAGTCATCAAAACGCCGAACTTTTTTCGAAATTAACTCCATAATATCGACTGAAACATGGCAAACGTTGTTTAGAACCAATCCTCAAGGTGTTTTTCACATATCTCTTCGATGATACAGTGCCTTGCGAAAGTATTCGGCCCCCTTGAACTTTGCGACCTTTTGCCACATTTCAGGCTTCAAACATAAAGATATAAAACTGTATTTTTTGTGAAGAATCAACAACAAGTGGGACACAATCATGAAGTGGAACGACATTTATTGGATATTTCAAACTTTTTTAACAAATCAAAAACTGAAAAATTGGGCGTGCAAAATTATTCAGCCACCTTAAGTTAATACTTTGTAGCGCCACCTTTTGCTGCGATTACAGCTGTAAGTCACTTGGGGTATGTCTCTATCAGTTTTGCACATCGAGAGACTGACATTTTTTCCCATTCCTCCTTGCAAAACAGCTCGAGCTCAGTGAGGTTGGATGGAGAGCATTTGTGAACAGCAGTTTTCAGTTCTTTCCACAGATTCTCGATTGGATTCAGGTCTGGACTTTGACTTGGCCATTCTAACACCTGGATATGTTTATTTTTGAACCATTCCATTGTAGATTTTGCTTTATGTTTTGGATCATTGTCTTGTTGGAAGACAAATCTCCGTCCCAGTCTCAGGTCTTTTGCAGACTCCATCAGGTTTTCTTCCAGAATGGTCCTGTATTTGGCTCCATCCATTTTCCCATCAATTTTAACCATCTTCCCTGTCCCTGCTGAAGAAAAGCAGGCCCAAACCATGATGCTGCCACCACCATGTTTGACAGTGGGGATGGTGTGTTCAGCTGTGTTGCTTTTACGCCAAACATAACGTTTTGCATTGTTGCCAAAAAGTTCAATTTTGGTTTCATCTGACCAGAGCACCTTCTTCCACATGTTTGGTGTGTCTCCCAGGTGTCTTGTGGCAAACTTTAAACAACACTTTTTATGGATATCTTTAAGAAATGGCTTTCTTCTTGCCACTCTTCCATAAAGGCCAGATTTGTGCAATATACGACTGATTGTTGTCCTATGGACAGAGTCTCCCACCTCAGCTGTAGATATCTGCAGTTCATCCAGAGTGATCATGGGCCTCTTGGCTGCATCTCTGATCAGTCTTCTCCTTGTATGAGCTGAAAGTTTAGAGGGACGGCCAGGTCTTGGTAGATTTGCAGTGGTCTGATACTCCTTCCATTTCAATATTATCGCTTGCACAGTGCTCCTTGGGATGTTTAAAGCTTGGGAAATCTTTTTGTATCCAAATCCGGCTTTAAACTTCTTCACAACAGTATCTCGGACCTGCCTGGTGTGTTCCTTGTTCTTCATGATGCTCTCTGCGCTTTTAACGGACCTCTGAGACTATCACAGTGCAGGTGCATTTATACGGAGACTTGATTACACACAGGTGGATTGTATTTATCATCATTAGTCATTTAGGTCAACATTGGATCATTCAGAGATCCTCACTGAACTTCTGGAGAGAGTTTGCTGCACTGAAAGTAAAGGGGCTGAATAATTTTGCACGCCCAATTTTTCAGTTTTTGATTTGTTAAAAAAGTTTGAAATATCCAATAAATGTCGTTCCACTTCATGATTGTGTCCCACTTGTTGTTGATTCTTCACAAAAACATACAGTTTTATATCTTTATATTTGAATCCTGAAATGTGGCAAAAGGTCGCAAAGTTCAAGGGGGCCGAATACTTTCGCAAGGCACTGTATATCGTTCGTGGAAGTGTGCTTTCTGTTCTGAATCCCAGGAGAAAATGCCCGCAGCTGAAGATTACGCACCAATTTAGACAAAGGACACCGGGCGGACCCCTGGAAAATGTAGTCTCTTATGCCCAATCTTCCAATGATATGCCTACAAATACGTCACAATGCTGCAGACATCTTGAAGAAACGACAGAAAGGGCAGGCTCGTTCCTGGTGCATTCACAGCCATATAAGGAGACAATGGAAAACAGAGCCTCAGAAATTCTGCTCATTTCCTGTTTGAAGTTTCATCTTGGTTTCGCCTGTAGCATGAGTTCTGTGGCACTCACAGATAATATCTTTGCAGTTTTGGAAACGTCAGACTGTTTTCTTTCCAAAGCTGTCAATTATATGCATAGTCGAGCATCTTTTCGTGACAAAATATTGCGCTTAAAACGGGCACGTTTTTTTATCCAATAATGAAATAACGCCCCCATAGACTCAACTTTAAGGAGGAAAGAAATTCCAGAAATTAACTTTTAACAAGGCACACCTGTTAACTGAAATGCATTTCAGGTGACTACCTCATGAAGCTGGTTGAGAGAATGCCAAGAGTGTGTAAAGCTGTCATCAAGGCAAAGGGTGGCTAATTTGAAGAATCTCAAATATAAAATATAAGTTGATTTGTTGAACACTTTTTTGGTTACTACATGATTCCTTATGTGTTATTTTATAGTTTTGATGTCTTCACTATTATTCTACAATGTAGATGTGCATATAAATGTGTGTATGTGATGGGATGTATAGACATTATGGACAGTGTGTGGATAGAATATTTTGTATATCTGTGTGCGTGTGTGTGACAATTCCAAGGCTATAACACAGCCTTCAACTTGGCTGCCTCGATTGAGACAAACATGTCTTCTTTTAGACCTGGGTAAAGAATACATTCAAATCCTGACCCCCATCATCCCTCTCTCAGACCACCCGCAAGGTGAGCTCTTCACCTCTTCACACAAACAAACGGTACTGGGGATAAATCTCAGGCCTTTGGAACATAACTACATTCATCATGCAGTGCTTACTGTAGGTCTAGACAGAATGACTGGAAAAGGACTTCAAAGGTGAACAAATCTCATCTCGAGAAGCGATGTTTGCGACTATAAGAATATTCCCAGTGCTTAAACTTGCAGTATATTTGGACTTTTCGTTTTGTTTTTCTAAGTGCTGTCTTCACTTATTGTAGCCTAAATCGGATTTGATCTGAATGTCAGAAACAACATGTTGTGTAAAGTGAGTAGAGATGTTGACTGTGTGCTGTAGCCAAAGTCATGTAAAGTATCTAGTCGTCTATGATATACTGTACTCCTTGTCATTATTGTCATTATTCCAATACAGTCTCATGGAATGAAAGTGTACCCAAAAGCACTTCAGCCCAGCTTGAACAAAAAGGGCAATCAATCGCTCAATTTAGGGTCTTGATAATGCAAAAAAGCTTTCCTTAGCCCAGGACCTTTCAACAGGTGACTCTCCGAGACAAAACTAAAGAAGCACTCTGTGTGTAATGATTCTCGTCCTCGTCTGATGAGGAATATGAAGGATCAGACCAAAATGCAGCGTGGTACGTGTCCATGTTAACTTTATTAATCTGAACACAAAATAACAAAGGTGAAACAACGAAAAAACGAAACAGTCCTATCAGGTGACAAAACACAAAACAGGAAACAACTACCCACAAACACAGGTGGGAACAGGCTACCTAAGTATGGTTCTCAATCAGAGACAACGAAAGACAGCTGCCTCTGATTGGGAACCATACCAGGCCAAACACAGAAATACAAAACAAGAACAAAAACATAGAATGCCCACCCCAACTCACGCCGTGACCAAACCAAAAATAGAGACATAAATAAAGGAACTAAGGTCAGAACGTGACACTGTGTATAACTAAGTTTGTATGTTGGCCACTAATAGCTGGTAAGGCATGTGCTGCTCTATGCCAAGAAAAAATATATAGGATTAGTACTTATTTGTTTTTCTTGTGCTATGTGATAAATGGCGCACAATATCGTCAGGGGTACGTCAAATAAAAATTTGATTCATTTAGTTATTGTCTACATTTTATTTTCTTCACATTTTCAAACAGTCTATTTAGATTTTCTAACGGGGCTATACATTTTGTTACGTTTTTCTTGCCTGAGTAGCCTCATTTCACTGCCAAAATAAAATGTAACCATCTACTTACTGTAAAGTGAAATAACAACACAATGTCAAATACAGGTAGCCAGGTACTTATCAGACTAGAATGGACGTATAATCGGGGGGTGGGGGGGTTGAATCTGCTCTGATTACAGTGTAATGTGTGGTGAAATCACAGAGTGCTACCTAATATCTGTCAGAAGGCCAGGCACTGTAGCTGTGCTGATTTATGTAAAACACGTCTGGAGGTCTCTGCTCAATGAGGCATTAGAAGCTGGAACAGAAATCAATGAGCAGCCTTAACTATGCTGTTACATTCTACATGGGAGGCAATGGCAATCATAGACAGGGAGTGCACTACACCATTGTTCACATTTCCAATAAATGTGATGATCAATATCCAGAAATAACTTATAATTGATTAGGGATAGTTCCTATGTATTCACACATAGTTTTAGGCACATCTAGATATATTTGGCTTCCTCTGTCTGTCTTGAATATCAATTTTAGATATCAGCTGAAAAGGGAGTGTGGAGATCTGGGGCCTCATTTATAAACCGTGCGTAAGTATAAAATATACCCCAAAATGTGCGTAAGCCTGTTTTCACGCAAAGGTTGGCATTTATAACAATGTAACTTGATGTGAGAATGTGCTCACCTCCCTGCAAATTTTAGACCTACGACAGGGTTTTTTTACTAGGATTAAATGTCAGGAATTGTGGAAAAACTGAGTTTAAATGTATTCGGCTAAGATGTATGTAAACTTCTGACTTCAACAGTACGTGACAAGCCTGACCACGGAGATGGGGGCGAGAAGGTGATGAAGCTTACTTGATGAAGCCTAGCTGTAACCGAAAATAACTGACATGTGACAGTTTTAGGTGAGGGAGAAAGTGTGGTGGAACAAAAATCAAATCAAATCAAATCAAATTTGTCACATACACATAGTTAGCAGATGTTAATGCGAGTGTAGCGAAATGCTTGTGCTTCTAGTTCCGACAATGCAGTAATAACCAACGAGTAATCTAACTAACAATTCCAAAACTACTACCTTATACACACAAGTGTAAAGGGATAAAGAATATGTACATAAAGATATGTGAATGAGTGATGGTACAGAACGGCATAGGCAAGATGCAGTAGATGGTATCGAGTACAGTATATACGTAGACGTAGACATATGAGATGAATAATGTAGGGTATGTAAACATTATATTAAGTAGCATTGTTTAAAGTGGCTAGTGATATATTTTACATCAATTCCCATTATTAAAGTGGCTGGAGTTGAGTCAGTGTGTTGGCAGCAGCCACTCAATGTTAGTGGCGGCTGTTTAACAGTCTGATGGCCTTGAGATAGAAGCTGTTTTTCAGTCTCTCGGTCCCAGCTTTGATGCACCTGTACTGACCTCGCCTTCTGGATGATAGCGGGGTGAACAGGCAGTGGCTCGGGTGGTTGTTGTCCTTGATGATCTTTATGGCCTTCCTGTGACATCGGGTGGTGTAGGTGTCCTGGAGGGCAGGTAGTTTGCCCCCGGTGATGCGTTGTGCGGACCTCACTACCCTCTGGAGAGCCTTACGGTTGTGGGCGGAGCAGTTGCCGTACCAGGCGGTGATATAGCCTGACAGGATGCTCTCGATTGTGCATCTGTAGAAGTTTGTGAGTGCTTTTGGTGATAAGCCAAATTTCTTCAGCCTCCTGAGGTTGAAGAGGCGCTGCTGTGCCTTCTTCACGATGCTTTCTGTGTGGGTGGACCAATTCAGTTTGTCTGTGATGTGTACGCCGAGGAACTTAAAACTTACTACCCTCTCCACTGCTGTTCCATCGATGTAGATAGGGGGGTGTTCCCTCTGCTGTTTCCTGAAGTCCACAATCATCTCCTTAGTTTTGTTGACGTTGAGTGTGAGGTTATTTTCCTGACACCACACTCCGAGGGCCCTCACCTCCTCCCTGTAGGCCGTCTCGTCGTTGTTGGTAATCAAGCTTACCACTGTTGTGTCGTCCGCAAACTTGATGATTGAGTTGGAGGCGTGCGTGGCCACGCAGTCGTGGGTGAACAGGGAGTACAGGAGAGGGCTCAGAACGCACCCTTGTGGGGCCCCAGTGTTGAGGATCAGCGGGTTGGAGATGTTGTTACCTACCCTCACCACCTGGGGGCGGCCCGTCAGGAAGTCCAGTACCCAGTTGCACAGGGCGGGGTCGAGACCCAGGGTCTCGAGCTTGATGACGAGTTTGGAGGGTAATATGGTGTTAAATGCTGAGCTGTAGTCGATGAACAGCATTCTCACATAGGTATTCCTCTTGTCCAGATGGGTTAGGGCAGTGTGCAGTGTGGTTGAGATTGCATCGTCTGTGGACCTATTTGGGCGGTAAGCAAATTGGAGTGGGTCTAGGGTGTCAGGTAGGGTGGAGGTGATATGGTCCTTGACTAGTCTCTCAAAGCACTTCATGATGACGGAAGTGAGTGCTACAGGGCGGTAGTCGTTTAGCTCAGTTACCTTAGCTTTCTTGGGAACAGGAACAATGGTGGCCCTCTTGAAGCATGTGGGAACAGCAGACTGTGATAGGGATTGATTGAATATGTCCGTAAACACACCAGCCAGCTGGTCTGCGCATGCTCTGAGGGCGCGGCTGGGGATGCCGTCTGGGCCTGCAGCCTTGCGAGGGTTAACACGTTTAAATGTTTTACTCACCTCGGCTGCAGTGAAGGAGAGTCCGCATGTTTTGGTTGCGAGCCGTGTCAGTGGCACTGTATTGTCCTCAAAGCGGGCAAAAAAGTTATTTAGTCTGCCTGGGAGCAAGGCATCCTGGTCCGTGACTGGGCTGTTCTTTTTGTAATCCGTGATTGACTGTAGACCCTGCCACATACCTCTTGTGTCTGAGCCGTTGAATTGCGATTCTACTTTATCTCTATATTGACGCTTAGCTTGTTTGATTGCCTTGCGGAGGGAATAGCTACACTGTTCGTATTCGGCCATGTTTCCGGTCACCTTGCCCTGATTAAAAGCAGTGGTTCGCGCTTTCAGTTTCACGCGAATGCTGCCATCAATCCACGGTTTCTGGTTTGGGAATGTTTTAATCGTTGCTATGGGAACGACATCTTCAACGCACGTTCTAATGAACTCGCTCACCGAATCAGCGTATTCGTCAATGTTGTTGTCTGACGCAATACGAAACACATCCCAGTCCACGTGATGGAAGCAGTCTTGGAGCGTGGAATCAGATTGGTCTGACTAGCGTTGAACAGACCTCAGCGCGGGAGCTTCTTGTTTTAGTTTCTGTTTGTAGGCAGGGAGCAACAAAATGGAGCCGTGGTCAGCTTTTCCGAAAGGAGAGCGGGAGAGGGCCTTATATGCGTCGCGGAAGTTAGAATAGCAATGATCCAAGGTTTTGCCAGCCCTGGTTGCACAATCGATATGCTGATACAATTTAGGGAGTCTTGTTTTCAGATTAGCCTTGTTAAAATCCCCAGCTACAATGAATGCAGCCTCAGGATGTGTGGATTCCAGTTTGCAAAGAGTCAAATAAGAGCCATCGATGTCTCTGCTTGGGGGGGAATATATACGGCTGTGATTATAATCGAAGAGAATTCCCTTGGTAGATAATGCGGTCGACATTTGATTGTGAGGAATTCTAAATCAGGTGAACAGAAGGACTTGAGTTCCTGTATGTTGTTGTGACCACACCACGTCTCGTTAACCATAAAGCATACGCTCCCGCCCCTCTTCTTACCAGAAAGATGTTTGTTTCTGTCGGCGCGATGCGTGGAGAAACCAGCTGGCTGCACTGACTCCGATAGCGTCTCTCCAGTGAGCCATGTTTCCGTGAAGCAAAGAACGTTACAGTCTCTGATGTCCCTCTGGAATACTACCCTAACTCGGATTTCATCAACCTTGTTGTCAAGAGACTGGACATTGGCGAGAAGTATGCTAGGGAGTGGTGCGCGATGTGCCCGTCTCCGGAGTCAGAAGACCGCTTCGTTTCCCTCTTTTACGAAGTCGTTTTTTTGGGTCGCCGGCTGGGATCCATTCCGTTGTCCTGGGTGAAAGGCAGAACACAGGATCCGCTTCGCGAAAGTCATATTCTTGGTCGTACTGATGGTGAGTTGACGCTGCTCTTATATTCAGTAGTTCTTCTCGACTGTATGTAATGAAACCTAAGATGACCTGGGGTACTAATGTAAGAAATAACACGTAAAAAAACAAAAAACTGCATAGTTTCCTAGGAACGCGAGGCGGCCATCTCTGTCGGCGCCGGAAGTTCATACAACAAGTATTGTTAGCATTGTTAAGTATCTTGCTAGCTGATCAAATTCTCTGTTAGCTAGCCAGAGAAATGTTGAGCAACATTAGCCAATTTAACTGATCAAACAATTGAGTTTATGGTGTGATAAATAAAGACTAATAAAGTCAGACAGCTAACATTACAACATCAGATGCGCTAACGTCAGTAACCAAACCAATTCGCTGTAGTATTAACTAGAGGTCGACCGATTATGATTTTTCAACGCCGATTCCGATTATTGGAGGACCAAAAAGGCCGATACCGATTAATCGGACGATTTAAAAAAAAATGTATTTGTAATAATGACAATTGCAACAATACTGAATGAACACTTATTTTAACTTAATATAATACATTAATAAAATCAATTTAACCTCAAGTAAATAATGAAACATGTTCAATTTGATTTAAATAATGCAAAAACAAAGTGTTGGAGAAGAAAGTAAAAGTGCAATATGTGCTATGTAAGAAAGCTAACGTTTCAGTTCCTTGCTCAGAACATGAGAACATATGAAAGCTGGTGGTTCCTTTTAACATGAGTCTTCAATATTCCCAGGTAAGAAGTTTTAGGATGTAGTTATTATAGTATTTATAGGACTATTTATCTCTATACTAATTATAGGACCCTCTATACCATTTGTATTTCATTAACCTTTGACTATTGGATGTTCTTATAGACACTTTAGTATTGCCAGTGTAACAGTATAGCTTCCGTCCCTCTCCTCCCTCCTCCCTGGGCTCGAACCAGCAACACAACTAACAGCCACCATCGAAGCAGCGTTACCCATGCAGAGCAAGGGAAACAACTACTAGAAGGCTCAGAGCAAGTGACTTTTGAAACGCTGTTAGCGGCGCTAACTAGCTATCCATTTCACATCGGTTACACCAGCCTCATCTTGGGACTTGATAGGCTTGAAGTCATAAACAGTGCAATGCTTGACGCACAATGAAGAGCTGCTGGCAAAACACACGAAAGTGCTGTTTGAATGAATGTTTACGCGCCTGCTTCTGCCTACCACCGCTCAGTCAGATACTTAGATACTTCTATGCTTGTATGCTCAGTCAGATTATATGCAACGCAGGACACGCTAGATAATATCTAGTAATATCATCAACCATGTGTAGTTAACTAGTGATTATGATTGATTGTTTTTTATAAGATAAGTTTAATGCTAGCTAGCAACTTACCTTGGCTTACTGCATTCGCGTAACAGGCAGTCTCCTTGTGGAGTGCAACGAGAGAGAAGCAGGTCGTTATTGCGTTGGACTAGTTAACTGTAAGGTTGCAAGATTAAATCCCCCGAGCTGACAAGGTGAAAATCTGTCGTTCTGCCCCTGAACAAGGCAGTTAACCCACCATTCCTAGGCCGTCATTGAAAATAAGAATGTGTTCTTAAAACTGTTTTTCCTAGTTAAATAAAGATTAAATAAAGATACAAAAATAAAAAAATTAAATCAGCAAATCGGCACCCAAAAATACAGATTTCCGATTGTTATGAATACTTGAAATCGGCCCTAATTAATCGGCCATTCCGATTAATCGGTCGACCTCTAGTATTAACGGGTAAACGACTCCTTGCCGTTCCTCAAGTTATAACGCATTAGTTGCTTACTGGACCCTGGCAATCTGTGTGAAATGTTAACTAGCTAAATACTATCTGACGTTTTCCCTATAAATTATGTAGTACATTTTCCGTAATGAGAGAATTAAGTGAAAATGAGGCGTTACTTGTTAAAACAAGTAGATTCAGGGATGAAGTGTAGCTGGAGCTGGGCCTGGCTTAAGCTGGATGCCACCTGTACACAGGCAGAAAGTGTACAATGTAATAATGTGTAGCCCAAAGATATTGCTTTTGTTGTGTTGAACTTGACAGTAACACTTGTGTGTGAGTGAGGGGGGATTATTACATGTTTTACTCAGTGAATGTTATATTTGCACACATGTAGCCTTGTGCACTTGATCAATGTCTAGTATAGTGGCCACTATAATAGAGCAAAAATAGAATGCCTGTTTGTTTCATTCTATTTCTACTTTAAGATGTTTTTTCCCCAAGTGCAATATTTAGATATGTGTGGTCACAAGTGTTCTATTATAAAGGCTGTCATGGCAATATATATTTTTTTACCTTTATTTAACTCAAGTCAGTTAATAAGAACAAATTATTATATACAATAACGGCCTAGGAACAGTCAGTTAACCACCTTGTTCAGGGGCAAAAATACAGATTTTTACCTTGTCAGCTCAGGATTCAATTCAGCAACCTTTCGGTTACTGGCCCAATGCTCTAACCACTAGGCCTGCCGCCCCGTGTGTATTGTGTATAGAATTGTTTTTTCTCAAGACTTGAGTGTAATTTGCAGTAAAGTCTTGGCAAAAAATAACATCGGATTGCTTTCTTTACATTTTTTGCTGTGAGTTGGGTTCACATGAACCACTTTTTATTTTACACACAGAGACTGATCATGTAGATCCTATTCTTTGTTGTTTAATTAGTTCAAACCTGCATTTCCCCCAAGCAGGATTTTTTTTGCATGTTTCAGTGAACAAAAAAAAGTTTGAATCGACATAGACTGGAGGAAATGTTTGGACAACTATCCTTTTTTTATCGTCCTGGGTCCTCAATCCTGGATATTTAGATTGTATGCTTCCAGAGAGTTCAAAAGTTAAGACGTTTATAGGGTTTAGTGAGCGTTACTGGTTAGCTTCTAATGGCCTTACACAGACAAGTTCAACAAATGAACTAATTGCTGATAGATGTTAGTGAGAGAGGAACAAGGATAGTACAAGGATTACGAATGTCTCTTGTCTTATCACCAGCACCAGCCCCACCAGTTTGCCAACACCGGCAATGAACCAGAGCTTTCTCAGGGTATGTCAGTACTTTTTCTAATGTAATACATTTTAAGCACCATCATTACACTTACAGCTGACTGACGTCTCCCCCATTGTGTATCCGTTGATCCTGGCTTTCCTGGTATTCAGTTAAAAGTTAGTATCTCATAATCATGGACAGACTAATCCAAATGCAGCACGACTCTTTTTGAAAGTGCATTAAATGAAAACAGTCTGATCTGTGATCCTTTAGAGAGCTGTGTGCCAGGCATTGAGGGATTATGTCCAGGTTTTCGTGCAGATATGTGTGTCGCCGGGCCGCTGGGGAGTGAGTAAGAGAGAGAGAGAGAGAGAGAGGGGTTTAATATGCTGGGCCGGAGCAGAGCGGTGGTGAGGGTTTTAGCTGTGGCATTTTGTCGTATAGGTGCCCTCTGTTCTGTCAAGCCATCGGAGGGCCCAAAGCAGGGCTTTCTCTCACTGTGTGTGTCTGAGTATCTGACTCTCTTTGTATATGTGTGTGTGACATCCTGTCTTCTGCCCTTCTGTCCCCAGCCCCGCGCTGCCTCCTATAATTCAGTCAGAGCTTATCACTGGACAAGAATCATACCCATGTCTACCTTGATGGTGTGACCACAGCCTATATGGTGCCCAGGCCGCAGCTGAGGCAGCTCTATTAACACTACAATGTTCCTTAGATGTAAACCGACAGTCAGCATGATCATACTCACAGTCTTACCTCTCCTTTTATGCTTACAGTAATAGGTTACATATTTGATATCAAGCGATATACAATTTACTGTATCTGGTATTGTTTCTCTGGATATCATGTCAATGTCCTTCAACAAATATGGTATGTTGACATTACTTTAAATAAATATCCCTCAATAATAGGTTACATATTTGTGATCCAACATTATCCAATCTGCTGTACCTTCCATTGTATCATGTTTTGAGGGAGTGTGCAATTGGCATGCTGATTGCAGGAATGTCCACCAGAGCTGTTGCCAGAGAATTGGATGATTTCTCTACCATAAGCTGCCTCCGACGTCGTTTTAGAGAATTTGGCAGTACATCCGACCGGCCTAACAACTGCAGACCACGTGGGGCCAGCCCAGGACTTCCACATCCGGGTTCTTTACCTGCGAGAAACTGAGGAGTATTTCTGTCTGAAATAAAGCCTTTTTGTGGGGAAATAAATAATTCTTATTGGCTGGGCCCGGCTCCCCGGTGTGTGGGCCTGGCTCCCAAGCGGATGGGCCTGGCTCCCCAGTGGGTGGGCCTGGCACCCCAGTGGGTGGGCCTGGCTCCCAAGCGGGTGGACCTATGCCCTGCCCAGTCATGTGAAATCCATAGATTAGGGCCTAATTAATTTATTTAAATGTACTGATGTTCATATATGAACTGTAACGTTTATATTTTTGTTCAGTATATACATACTGAGTGTACAAGACATTAAGAACACCAGCTCTTTCCATGACATAGACTTGACCAGGTGAAAGTTATGATCCCTTATTGACGTCACCAGTTAAATCCACTTCAATCAGTGTAGATGAAGGGGAGGAGAAAGGATTTTTAAGTCTTGAGACAATTGAGACAAGGATTGTGTATGTGTGCATTTCAGAGGATGAATGGGCAAGACAAAACATTTTAGTCCCTTTGAACGGGGTATGGTAGGATGTGCCAGGCGTAGGGGTGTTGCGGTGACCATATTACCGCCACACCGGCGGTCACGAGTCATGAAGCCAGTCAAATTGCACTTGCCTATTTAGTCACGGTAATTAGGCTACTCCAAGCTCTGATGTTGCTGATGGTCATTAGTAGCCTACCAAACTTGCTAACTGCCTGCTCCTCAGCATTCTATTTCCCTCTAATCACTCTGATATCAATGCAAATGTAATCGAAAATCTAATTAAACACTTAATAAGAGCCCATGAGCTCATGTTGCTCAACATTTCTATAGACTATGCAATTGCGTGATAAACAGAGTGATGACCTCTATTAAAAATAGGAGGCTCCCATCAGCTTTCTAAAGGCTAGGCCTCCTATATTTATTTCTCAACATTCCTAATACTAAGTAAATATTAAGCACATTCCTTTTCTTTATAGCCTACCACGCTGGCATGAAAATGAACTACAGGGAAAAGTGTCCTCAATTTGCTATTTAAGTGCAGAGATGACATGTATTTTTCCCCGCTGCCCCTGTTTCGAGACAGGTGCATGATAATGGCCCATTCTAAATGAAAACAAATGATTGTACTACTGTGACAGTATAAAAGGCCCATGTGACAATCAGACAGGTGGCAGGCCTATATATCCAGTGATGTGAGATCTGGGACCACCTTTTACCCAAGATGTATACAGAGTCCCAGCAGGTCCCAATTTACTCCTCACCCCTCTGTCTTGGCCTTCGGTGTTTACAGATCTTTAAGGTGTAAGCAAAATAATTGTAATGCAGCTCCACCACTAAACGGTTTATTCCTATCCAGACATTGAAAGGGTAGTGCCAAAGGGGAGGGGGATGGAATAAATTGAGATGGACTGTTACTGTCCTCCAGCATCCATTCTATAGAGGAGAACCTCTCAACGCCCGCCCGGACGGATTTATACAGTACAGTCAGCTTTGAATATGGAGATTATGGGGCAGGGAAGGGGGGGGGACTGTCTGTCTACCCCACCCACAGTACAGTACCTACTCTGAGAGGTTCTGGTCTGTTGGTGTCCGGGGAGGGGGGGTTGGATGGTGGGTGGGCTAGGCTCCCTTTGTCTGCGGATCATCTACCAGCCTAAGAGGATTACAGCATGTTATGACATTAAACTAGAAGCATGATTATCAGGGGTAGCTGAGCTAAGCGAACTACAAAAGACACACTTACTGAATGCAGCTTTCTGTGACTACAGAAGGCGGTGTTGACTGTTAAATTAGATGCAATACTATCCAAGGTTCCTCTCCTGTTTGTTCCCCTGTGTTTACCAACACATTTAGGTGTGTTCTTATTCCCCTGGAGATGTTCGAGAGGGAATGAATAACTCTTTCTCAGCAGGCAATTGCTGAATAAGTATGTGTTCTTCATCATGCAATCAGCTGGCTTATGAATTGAAATTGAAAGCACAGCTGTTCAGAAGAAAGGCTTGGAGATGTTGTTAGAGCTTACTCCCCTACCCGTCACATCACATCATCCTCAAACCCAGGTGCGCTAGTTAATTTATGCTTTTCAAACAGAACAAAAGTCATTTTCTAAGTCTCCACTCTTACCTTTAAGAAAAGAGACATGAATATTTTATGTGTTTCTTGTCGAGAGCTGATAAAACAAATTTAATGTTTTTATAAGTAATGGTTGTACCCGTCTGTCGCAACCCATCTGTCGCAACGTGCACTGTGCACAACAGCTCCTAGCCCTTATGGTGTCCTTTAGAATTGATCTGGTCCTACAGAAGAGTATTCATCAATATGTGAAACAGCCACTCCTCCCTAAAACTTCACAATGCAGCAATAGGTTAGCTGTAAATCAAAGGCACAATGCCCTTGACGTCTGCATTAGACCCAT
Organism: Oncorhynchus clarkii lewisi; assembly: GCF_045791955.1. Classification (NCBI taxonomy): domain Eukaryota; kingdom Metazoa; phylum Chordata; class Actinopteri; order Salmoniformes; family Salmonidae; genus Oncorhynchus; species Oncorhynchus clarkii. The sequence goes on along the minus strand of NC_092148.1, from coordinate 77,695,214 downwards.
AAACTGGTGTATTTTTATTTGCAAGGATGAAATCCCCGACCTAGCGACTATAGTGAGCGGCCCAGCCAGGTTTAAGACAGAGCAGAGGGGGGTATTATGATGGCAGGTGGGCCTGTCTGTCTGGTCACATTGAATGCTGATTTATATAGTCTACCTGCACAATGGCTTTAAACTGGGCTTTGAGTGGTCTGCTGTCTGCAGTATGCATGGGGAGTGTCTTTCTGTCTATCTGTCTTCCTGTCTGTCTGTACAGCACTATAACAGGTCTACCCCATGCTCGACGCATGCACACACACACAGATCATGATAGGGGTTACACTCGTAGAAAAAAAGGTTATTCGGCTGTCCCCATAGAATAACCCTTTTTTGATTCCAGGTAGAACCCATTTTGGTTCCAGGTAGAACCCATTTTAGTTCCAGGGAGAACTCTTTTGAGTTCCATGTAAAACTGTCCGTGTAAAGGGTTCTACCTAGAACCAAAAGGGTTCTACCTGGAACAAAAAAGGGTTCCTTCAAGGGTTCTATGGGGACAGCTAAAGAACCCTTTTAGGTTCTAGATGGCACTTTTTTTTCTAAGAATGTGGGGTAAAAGTTAAAGCTAGACACCAGGCTGTAACTTTTTAGTGTTAAAGAGCATGAAAAAGGCATGCTTTGTTAGAGATCTGATGCCGTGCTGTGTGTGTCCAGCTGGTTTTCAGACGGTTGTCAAAACCACACTTTGTTCTCCCCTTTCAAGGCTATTGAAGTTTGTTGACTAAAATTGATGTTTTAGGTAAATCAATTTGAACACAAGTCCTTGACTTCACATGGATGGAGGACGGGTGCTTTTTAAAATGACTGGTACGTGCTAGAAACTCCTATCTACGTTCCTTATGAAGTCCACAGAAACAACCCACAGATAGGCTAAATACTCCAATGGAGAAACAAAAGGCAGTAGCTTTACAAGTAGATTCAGTTCAGAAAAGCCTGAGACATTTAAAAAATACTCCAAATTGATTACTGTCTAGTCTAAGACTGCTGCTGATAGGTTTCCATTACCACAGGTCTGTGCCTGCCTGGCTGCTTGTTGTTTGTTACAGTCCCATTAGACAGTATGAGCGGAGGTGACATTATATAAATTAATGAAAGGGGAAAATTATTGTAATTTACAAAAATGGTTGGATCATTTGCATTGAATTGCAGTCTCAGGTATTGGCGTGGCGATATCTCATGTCAGTGGTTACCTATTAAAGGTCTTATTTCTGCTCCTCTCTTTTATTGTACATTCTCATTTCACATACAGTGCTCTGAGACAGGGGGCCTGCGCGTGTGTGTGTGTGTGTGTGCGTGCGTGTGTGCATGTGCGCAAACAAGGGCAGACAAAGTTACGTTTCTCACTGTCAAACACATTACACAAATGTTCCTTGGGCCCATGAGGCCCAGCTTTAGACAAGCAAAATCAAAAAAATAGACATGTGATATCAATCCAATGTCTCCACGATTCTAGTGTTAGTGCTGCTCTGCTCCTGTCCTGGCCAAATCAGGATAGAGTCATTACTTTGCCCCTGTCTGACTTGTGTGTTTGCTTGTTTGAATCTTTCCTCCTGGGTCTCTGTGTGAGCCTGCTGTGTGAGCAGGAGAAGAGCACCGTGGTGTGTACTGTCAAATCAAATTGCATTGGTCACATACACGTTTAGCAGATGTTGATGCGGGTGTAGCGTAATGCTTGTGTTCCTAGCTCCAACAATGCATCTACAGTACTAGTCAAAAGTTTGGACAGACCGACTAATTCAACTGTTTTTCTTTATTTTTTACTATTGTCTACATTGTAGAAACAATGAAATAACACATATGTGTCACGATCGTTATAATGAGTGGACCAAAGCGCAACGTGATCTGGGTTCCACATCTTTTTATTACTAGGTGAAACTCACAGAAAAACAAAATAATAAATCTCAAAACGAAACGTGCCGCTAACAATAGTGCTAACAGGCAACATACATAGTCAAGATCCCACAAAGAACAACAGGAAAATGGCTGCCTAAATATGATCCCTAATCAGAGACAACGACAAACAGCTACCTCTGATTGGGAACCATACCTGGCCAACATAGAAACATAAATCACCTAGATGACCCACCCTAGTCACACCCGACCTAACCAACATAGAGAATAAAAAGCTCTCTATGGTCAGGGCGTGACAATATGGAATCATGTAGTAAACAGAAAAGTATTAAACAAATTCAAATATATATAAGTAGCTACCCTTTGCCTTGATGACAGCTTTGCACACCCTAGGCATTCCTTCCACCAGCTTCATGAGGAATGCTTTTCCAACAGTCTTGAAGGAGTTCCCACATATGCTGAGCACTTGTTGGCTGCTATTCCTTCACTCTGTGTCCATCTCATCCCAAACCATCTCAATTGGGATGAGTTTAGGTAATTGTGGAGACCAGGTCATCTGATGCAGCACTCCATCATTCTCCTTCTTGGTCAAATAGACCCTGGATGTGTGTTGGGTCATTGTCCTGTTGAAAACAAATGATGGTCCCACTAAGTGCAAACCAGATGGGATGGCTTATCGCTGCAGAATGCTGTGGTAGACATGCTGGTTAAGTGTGCCTTGAATTCTAAATAAATCACTGACAGTGTCACCAGTAAAGCATCCCCACACCATCACACCTCCTCCTCCATGCTTCACAGTGGGAACCATACATGCAGCGATCATCCGTTCACCTACTCTGCGTCTCACATAAAACACGGCGGTTGGAACCAAAAATCTCAAATTTGGAATCATCAGACCAAAGGACAAATTTACACCCGTCTAATGTCCATTGCTCGTGTGTCTTGGCCCAAGCATGTCTCTTCTTATTATTGGTGTCCTTTAGTAGTGGTTTCTTTGCAGCAATTCAACCATGAAGGCCTGATTCACACAGTATCCTCTGAACAGTTGATGTTGCGATGTGTTCATTACTTGAACTTTGTGAAGCATTTATTGGGGCTGCAATTTCTGAGGCTGGTAACTCTAATGAACTTATCCTCTGCATCGGAGGTGACACTGGGTCTTCCTTTCCTGTGGCAGTCCTCATGAGAGCCAGTTTCATCATCAGCGCTGGATGGTTTTTGCGACTGCAAAAAGTTATTGAAATGTTCCAAATTGACTGACCTTAATTTCTTCAAGTAATGATGGACTGTTGTTTCGCTTTGCTTATTTGAGCTGTTCTTGCCATAAAATGGACTTGGTCTTTTACCAAATAGGGCTATCTTCTGTATACCACCCCTACCTTGTCACAACACAACAGATTGGCTCAAATGCATTAAGAAGGAAATAAATTCCACAAATTAACTTTTAACTAGGCACACCTGTTAATTGAAATGCATTCCAGGTGACCACCTCATGAAGCTGGTTGAGAGAATGCCAAGAGTGTGCAAATCTGTCATCAAGGCAAAGGGTGGCTACTTGGAAGAATCTCAAATATAAGTTACTACATGATTCCATATGTGATATTTCATAGTTTTGATGTCTTCCCTATTATTCTACATTGTAGAAAATAATACAAATAAGGAAAAACCCTTGAAAGAGTAGGTGTTCTAAAACTTTTGACTGGTACTGTATATATGTGATGTACAGACAGTATGGACAGTATGTGCATAGAATATATAGTATATCTGAAGAATGTGGATAGAATAGTATATGTACATCAATAGTTGAATAGTATAGACTTGACTAGAATAAAGTATATACAGTTGAAGTCGGAAGTTTACATACACCTTAGCCAAATACATTTAAACTCAGTTTTTTACAATTTAATTCTAGTAAAAATTCCCTGTCTGTCTAAAGTCAGTTAAGATCACCACTTTATTTTTAAGAATGTGAAATGTCAGAATAATAATAGAGAGAATGATTTATTTCAGCTTTTATTTCTTTCATCACATTCCCAGTGGGTCAGAAGTTTACATACACTCAATTAGTAGTTGGTAGCATTGCCTTTGAATTGTTTAACTGGATCAAACGTTTTGGGGAGCCTTCCACAACCTTCCCACAATAAGTTGGGTGAATTTTTGCCCATTCCTCCTGACAGAGCTGGTGTAACTGAGTCAGGTTTGTAGGCCTCTTTGCTCACACATGCTTTTTCAGTTCTGCCCATAAATGTTCTATGGGATTGAGGTCAGGGCTTTGTGATGGCCACTCCAATACCTTGACTTTGATGTCCTTAAGCCATTTTGCCATAACTTTGTAATTATGCTTGGGGTCATTGTCAATTTGGGATACCCATTTGTGACCAAACTTTAACTCAATATATCCACATAATTTTCCTGCCTCATGATGCCATTTATTTTGTGAAGTGCATCAGTCCCTCCTGCAGCAAAGCACCCAACAAAATGATGCTACCACCCCCGTGCTTCACGGTTGGGATGGTGTTCTTTGGCTTGCAAGCAACCCCCTTTTTCCTCCAAACATAACGATGGTCATTATGGTCAAACAGTTCTATTTATTTATTTTTTTAAACAGCAGTTTTCGAACAGTGGCTTCTTCCTTGCTGAGCGGCCTTTCAGGTTATGTCGATATAGGACTACTTTTGCTGTGGATATAGATACTTTTGTACCTGTTTCCTTCAGCGTCTTCACAATGTCCTTTGCTGTTGTTCTGGGATTGAGTTGCACTTTTCGCACCAAAGTACGTTCATCTCTAGGAGACAGATCGCGTCTCCTTCCTGGGAGGTATGACGGCTGCGTGGTCCCATGGTGTTTATCCTTGCGTACTATTGTTGTACAGATGAACGTGGTACCTTCAGGCGTTTGGAAATTGCTCCCAAGGATGAACCAGACTTTAGGTCTACAATTCTTTTTACAACTTAGTGTATGTTAACTTCTGACCCACTGGAATTGTGATACAGTGAATTATAAGTGAAATAATCCGTCTGTAAACAATTGTTGGAAGAATTACTTGTGTCATGCAAAGTTGATGTCCTAACCGACTTGCCAAAACTATAGTTTGTTAACAAGAAATTTGTGGAGTGGTTGAAAAATGAGTTTTAATGACTCCAAGCTAAGTGTATTTAAACTTCCGACCTCGACTGTACATATTAATTGGGTAAGTGACCAGAGTTCCATTATTAAAGTGACCTGTGTTACATGTCTACATAGGGCAGCAGCCTCTAAAATGCAGGGATGGGTGGTAGCCAGCTAGTGACAGTATGCTATGTTCAGGGCAGGGTACTGGGTGCAATCCGGCTAGTGATGGCTATTTAACAGTCTGATTGCCTTAAGTTGGACTGAAAAACAGCTTCTATCTGTCCAAGCTTTGATGCACCTGTACTGATCTCGCCTTCTGGATGATTTTGGGGTGAACAGACCGTGGCTCAGGTGGCCGAGGTCCTTTATGATCTTCTTGGCCTGCACCACCCTCGAGACCCCTGCGGTTGCGGATGGTGCAGTTGCCGTATCAGGCGGTGATACAGCCTAACAAGATGCTCTCCATAGTGCATCTGTAAAAGTTTGTGAGTGTCTTAGGGGCCAAGCCAAATTTCTTCAGCCTCTTGAGGTTGAAGAGGTGCTGTTGCGCCTTCTTCACCACACTGTGTGTGTGGGTGGACCATTTTAGATTGTCAGTGATGTCAGTGATGTGTGCGCTGAGGAACTTGAGGCTTTCCACCTTCTCCACTGCGGTCCTGTTGATGTGAATGGGGGCTGCTATTGCCTGAAGTCTGCGAACAGCTTCTTCGTGTTGTTGACATTGAAGGAGAGGTAATTTTCCCTTTTACAACTCTGCCAGGGCCCTCATCTCCTCCCTGTAGGCTGTCTTGTCATTGTTGGTAATCAGGCCTACCACTGTTGTCATCTGAAAACTTGATGATTAAGTTGGAGGCATGTGTTGCCCCGCAGTCATGGGTAAATAGGAGTACAGGCGGGGGCTGAGCACGCACCCCTTAGGGGCCCCTGTGTTCAGGATCAGCATAGTGGAGGTGTTGTTGCCTACCTTCACCACCTGGTGGCGGCCCGTCAGGAAGTCCAGAACCCAGTTGCGCAGGGCGGGGTTCATGGTGGTGATGGTCCACCCCCACAGGGCAGTCATGTTCAACTGTTACGAATCCCTTTTGGCCCGACGGTAACGAGACCCGAAACATAACTCATGCAAATTATAATAGTGAAAAAGTAAGAGTGAGAACGAAATAACCACAGACAACTAAATTACCGTCAAACACATGGTTTATTGGAAAACACACGGTAATGGGGGGAGCAGGAAAAGGGGCTGAGCTGGACCCAAGGAAAGAAACAATAAGCATCCAAAAACACCCCTAAGCTAGACTAGCCTATTTTAACAACAGCTAACTAACTAACCAAAAATACAGTGGGTGGTCCGCCCAGTTCTAACTAGTGTGTTTAACAAAGTTTACCTACGGGTAGTGTATGCCCATGGGCAACTTGTCTTGGTTCCCCCTTTTCCCACCATCAAACAAACACTCAAACACCATAACCAAAAACAATACTCACAGGTGAGGACAAAGTGATATGGAGGTACTCAAACAAAAGATAGCTCAATACATAAAGAGCGAGACATCGTAGGAGAGAGTGAAACAGAGAGATCTACAGACATATGGCATTACCAGAAAGATTGAGCTCTAGAGCAAACAACTGACAGGGTTTTTAAACCAAGGGAAAGGAACTGTGATTGGGTAGGAAACAGGAGAGGTGTGTCTTCTGATTGATGATTGATTGGTGACTGATTGGGGACTGATTGGGGAGTGATGATTTCCACCTGTGATGGGAGAAGGAGAGAAAAGAAAAACAGACACACAGGATACACACACAGGATACTTGTATCCGTAACATCAACTCTCACAGACTCCGTATCAGCCAGGGGCTTTGCATGTCTCCCACAGCCAGCCCTCCCAACCCTCCCATGCATTTGTCCTCAGTCTCTACACAGGTCTCACATATTTGTGAGCCAGCCGCTGACTCAGTATAGCTAATGTTTTGGGTGAGCTGCTCCCATTCATCTCACTTCATTAGAAAGCATTCAGAGCCAGGGATATTTCATTAGTTTATTGTTTCATCAGTTTAGAGGTTTCATCAGTTAAACGTCCTGCTTCGCTCCTAATAAGATCTACTTAAATTGCCCACTGTGGGTCGACTCCTGTAATTACTCAGAAGTGATCCAGAATGGTACATAGTAGCTAAATTTACCTTATTTGCTCCCTTCGTTACGAAACTGTATTCCATATAGGTAATTGTTGCGTCCGAAATGGTACCATATTCCCTAAATAGTGCACTACTTTTGACCAGAGAGTAGACTACCAGAGAGTAGTCTACACGTCTACAAGAGCCCTTGTCAAAAAGAGTGCACTATAGAGTACCATTTGAGATGCAACCTGGGTTTCATGCTATTTCAAAAGTGCAATATAATACACTATAACATAATATACAACAGTAGATTTTACACAGGTGTCTCCCACACTGAGAGCTTGCCTCTGTTCTCTAATAGCTAGATATTAATGGAAAATAGGTCCTTGTTCATGGCTTTGTGCATTCAGCTAATTTTTTGTTGCTGCACTCGTCTGCTTTTGTCTGATTTTCATCCACGCCCCATGTTGCGAACAGTCATGCCTGGAGATAGGGTTGTGATCAGCATAGCATATACTGTATTTCTCAAAGGAATAACTCCTCCGGAAAGATAAACTCAATTTTCCAAAGCACTGCTTTTGAAGATGAATCAGACCTGGGATTAATTCCAGTGAGCTTCAGTCTTTTTTTCAGTCTTTTGACCTTGATTTCAATAGCAGCAATGGGAGGGCTTGTTTTGTTCATAGAAAATGTTTCATTTGACACACACACACACACACACACACACACACACACACACACACACACACACATAAATACATTATCTCTTCTCTGCCTCAAACTGGTTAAAGGGTAACTGCGAGATTCTGGCAATTAAGCCGTTTTTCTACTTACAGTCAGATTAATTGATTGCCAGAATCTTGCGGTATCCCTTTTAAAGAGTCAGGGCTTCAGAAAGTGAGGACCTCTATATGATTGTCATTTAAATTGATTAAATGTACATAGTTGCAGAATATATCTATGAATGAATTCCTACTGTATAATCTAAAATGGTCAAATTGACTCATTCTATCTCCCATGTCAAGTCTACTGTTTCAGTGCTGCGTACTGTAGTTAAAAATGAACACCTTTTACAGTTCCTGATTCTCATGTCAATCTCTCCTCTCCTGTATCTCCAGCCTTGGGGGTCCTCTTGAACTCTTCTCCTCCCTCCCTTCCTTCCTCCCTCCCACCCAAGAAACTCACTGCGTAACTCCCTCCCGCTGTAAATGGGGAATAGAGTGAGGTGAATTGATGAGAGGCGTCTCTTGATGGATAATTTTGCAGGGTTGCTAGGTCTTCATTTCCCCTGTGCTGAAGCAGTTCTCTGGTTCTTTCATCACACAGCTCTCTCTCTCTCCCTCTCTGTCACGGCACACCGACAGCTGGAGCACTGCTGCAGCTCACATTCCATGGAGGAGTGTCAACTCTGCGCCTTTTAGCCTGCAGAGTGTGTGTGTGTGTGTGTGTGTGTGTGTGTGTGTGTGTGTGTGTGTGTGTGTGTGTGTGTGTGTGTGTGTGTGTGTGTGTGTGTGTGTGTGTGTGTGTGTGTGTGTGTGTGTGTGTGTGTGTGTGTGTGTGTGTGTGTGTGTGTGTGCAAGTGCAAGTGCGCACATATGTGTGTGAACTAGTAATAAAATAGTTTGTGTGATGTGTTTTGCCCAGTTTTTGCCCTGGCCCCTGAACATTAAGCATTGATGATTCTTAGGTATGGCCGTTGCCTGTGAATCCAGTCCAGAATATTTGAAGGATTTCTTCTTTTTTTTACAAGAACTTACAAAAAATGTTTTGTGTGAAGTACATGGGTTGTTATTGATATGTTTGCTCAGTCTTTGGGAAGTCCTGAACATTAAGCATTTATGATGCTCAGGGATAGCTATATCCTTTGATTAAAATCAGTGCATATATGTCAAGGATTTGCTTTAGTACCTGGTTTCCTGTATTTTTAAGTGTGTTATTACATGTTGAATGTTATTCAGGGAAATTGATACACTTGAGATAGTGGACTGTCCTTTTCCAACTACCCAGAGTTTGGTTACATAAATCCCTATGTAAAACATTCAAAGAACCTTGCATCCTATTTGCATGCACATTTTTTAACAGTTCTGTGTTTGTAAATGTAACTTGAGCTCATCTCCCGAAAGCAGCAATGATAAATAAGTACTATGCCCTTAGCCTGCTTTGTGGCGTTTGGGGAGCATGTGTGCCAGAAAATGTAGGAGGTTTGAACACAGTACCACCCTGGACTGACTGTGTACAGCCTATGACTGTCTAAACAACCTTCTCTTCTCTCCTTTCTTATTCTCGCCTCTCCTCCCCTCTTCTCTTCTCTCCTTCCTTCTCCTCTCCCCGCCTCTCCTCTCTCCCCGCCTCTCCTCTCTCCGTCCTATGAGTGTAAACGAGGTCTGTAATCCAGCCAATGGGCTGAAACCAGGTTAAAGGTCTGATGAAGTGAAACAGATCAGATAGCTGAAAGCCATCATTTTCAGGATGAGACTTGAATCAGAGTGGAGTGAGACACACTGCACTCTCACTCTCACTCTCACTCACTTTAGATTACTTCAGTCCATTTTGTACCTCACCTTACATGAACTGAGGCTTTTTCACTGCATGAGCTGGGAGAAATGATGGCAGAGAGTTTCGTATTAAAGTTGCATGCTGATTGGACGCCTTAGGTCTTGTGTAACGTCCCTCGGTGCATTAACCTTGGTGAGTTATGTTCTTTAGAACATCAACAAAACGTCTCGTTCTATGGCTCTCTAGGGCTGTCTTAGTCACATAAAGTACACATTGTCAATAGAGTACTCTTGAATGAAGCAGATGGCCATATGAACAGATATGATACTGCATTTGAGTTTCCAGATGGAACCCACTCACTCTCCATGCAGGGATTGAAATTATGGCTTCATCTGAAATTGCACTCTATTCCCCTACTTTATGGGGAATAGGTTACCATGTCGGACACACCCTAAATCTGTATGTCAAGCCAGAGAGAACAGGGAGTCTTCTAAGTAACCAGTCTGAGTCTATACCCGCATCTTATCATCCATTTCAATGTGGACCCACAGGTTAATTGTCTATTTGTTTTAATCATTGATTGAGTAAACCTTTGCAGAAAGTACATTTGTTTTTTCTTTTAATCTTTCACTTTAATTGATTGAAGGCGCTTTCGCAATTATTCTCTCCGAAAGCCCTACTTGCTCCCTGTTGGCTTCATCTGTTCTTCGGTGCAGCCGCAGCAATCTGACTCATTTAAAGATTTCACTTCCAACTTCCCCCACAGTGCATTAGTGAAATCTGCCGCCCCAGTGCTCTGGTGGTGGGTAGAGTACAGTAGCTGGGATGAAAGGCGGGCCGTCCTCTGTGAAGTAAAGAGGAGTCAACCGTGGCAATCTTTACCCGTGGCTTTATACGTTTTTCGATCCCAGCAGCCTGGCACTTTGCTGGCTTAATTGAATCTTAATTGCCTCTAATTGTTTATTTTATATTGTGGCTCAAGTCCCCTAGGATTTTTTTCAGCAGCAGTGGGGGGATAGGCGTGGACGTGGCCAACGCCAACTCCAATAGATTGGTGTACACACCCTATGTGTTTTAATAAAATTAACTAAATGCACTGAGCTTGTCTGATGCTTTAAGCTCACTGTTTAATTAAATAATTAAGACACACAAATGACTTGAGGGAGCCAGAGATCAAGTTAACCAGAAGAAAAAATCCTGTTCCCGACCCTACCCTCCTTTCCGACCCTACCCGCTATCCAACGAGGGGAAAAGCGCTCACTGAAGATTAAGTTAAGCACATTTGATAGTGCCACTGCAGAAGCCGCGTCCCGCACCCACAGCAGCATGTATGTTATAGGAGTCGGGAACTGTATGCTACAGAGACAGAAATGTTTGGCATAGCAGGAGAAGGTTGCTGGTCGAGAGAATGTCATTTTATTTTGATTTGTTGATTTTTCCCTTCCCATTCCCCTTTCCCCAAAACCTGATCATACACCACAGAGGCCTATACTTTTACTTGACCACAACAACCAGGTAAACAGGCTTGTATAAGCCTTGGCTACTTTTTTAAAAAACACATAGGCAATGCACGCTTTCCGAAATGTAGTAGCCCTTATCATAGCTTAACTGTATCGGACTGGCCTACTTACTCACATAGACCTGGACTGCCACTTAATAACCTACTTCCCCTATCTTTTCAAGTTATGAGACAGGTTGTCAACATTTTCTGGCAGAAGGCAGCTCCTCGTTTTATTGACTATAAACCCTGCCTTGGAAAAGATCCGCTCTGATGGAGTCGAGGTGGCTGGGATAGAGAAGATGTACACTACATGGCCAAAAGTATGTGGACACTCATCAAACATCTCATTCCAAAATCATGGGCAGTAATAGGGAGTTGTTCCCTCCTTTGCTGCTTTGGCAGCCTTCACTCTTCTGGGAATGTTTTCCACTAGATGTTGGAACAATACTCCGGGGACTTGTTTCCATTCAGCCACGAGCATTAGTGAGGTCGGGCACTGATGTTGGGCGATTAGGTCTGGCTCGCCGTTCCAATTCATCAATAGGTTTGAGATCAGGGATCTGTGCAGGCCAGTCAAGTTCTACTACACTGATCTCGACAAACCATTTCTGTTATGGACCTTGTTTTGTACACGGGGGCATTGTCATGCTGAAACAGGAAAGGGCCTCATTCCAAACTGTTGACACAAAGTTAGAAGCACAGAATCATCTAGAATGTCATTGTACTGTATGCTGAAGCGTTAAGATTTCCCTTGACTGGAACTAAGAGGCCTAGCCCGAACCATGAAAAACAGCCCTAGACCATTATTCCTCCTGCACCAAACTTTACATTTGGCACTATGCATTCAGGCAGGTAGAGTTCTCCTGGGATCTGCCAAAACCGTATTTGTTCATTGGACTGCCAGATGGTGAAGCGTGATTCATCACTCCAGAGAACGTATTTCTACCATTCCAGTCCATTGGTGCCAAGCTTTACACCACTCCAGCCGACGCTTGGCAATTTTAAGCTTGTGTGCAGCTGCTCGGCCATGGAAATCCATTTCATGAAGCTCCCGACTACAGTTCTTGTATTGGTGTTGATTCCAGAGTCAGTTTGGAACTCAGTAGTGGGTGTTGCACCCGAGGACAGACAA